>NC_090399.1:30203033-30904335 GCF_036365525.1 Heterodontus francisci
TCCAATTCCAGCATCTTGTGCATTCCCTAATATTCATGACTCCACAATTGGAGGCCGTGCCTTTAGCTGACTGGACCCTAAGCTCTGGAATTCCCTCCATAAACCTCTCCACCTCTTCTACCTCTCTCTCCTCCTTTAAGGCACTCCTTAAAATCTACCTCTTTGACTGAGCTTATGGGCACCTGCCCTGATCAGCTGATGTGGCTCTGTGCCAAACCTTTGTGGATAACACTCCTGCGATGTGCCTTGAGACATTTTTAACTACATTATAGGAGCTTTATAAATGCAATTTGTTGTTGCAGTAGTACTGATGTTTCCTTTGAAACTTACTTTGGCTGCACCCTTCACAACGTGCAGAAGAGGGAGGTAAGGGACTGTATGAGTTGGATTCAATTGCATGTTACCCGCCCTAGCACAGGTGTCACCTCTGTATCAGATGTGTAGTTGGAATTTTTTAAATTGGATATAAGTAATTTCTCTCTAGCAGTGTATAGAGGCATAATCTCTATATACTTTCTAGTGTATATACTACTTCACGACTTGATACAATTAAAACACACTTAACACACTCTTCATCTGAAGCAATAATTGCAGGACCATTCGTAGCAGCAAGAAAGCCATTCAGCCCTTCAAGCCTGCTCCACCATTCAATTAGATTGCAGCTCAGCTGTACCTCAACACCATTTACTCACCTTTATTCCATATCCTCTGATACCCTTACCTAATAAAAATCTATTGGCCTCAATCTTGAAGCCTCAAATTGACCTAGTCTCCACAGCCTTTTGGTAGTAGGATTGGGAGGCGACATCTGTGGAGCATGGACTAGCTGGGCTGAATGGCCTGCCCCTGGGCTTTACATTCTATGCATTCCTCAGCACTCACACCCACCCCTGAGTCAGAAGGATGTGGGTTCGAGCCCTACTCCCAGGCTTAAGCGCATAATGTAGGCTGAGGGAGTGCTGCATTGATGTCTCACCGTGGATTATATCCTGCAAGGAGGGATTGGACCCATAATGTTCTGAGTCAGAGGTGAGAGGGTTAACAAACGAGCTGAGCTGGTACTTTACCGAGGATTCCCACCACGCCTTTAATCTAATTTGGAAGGAGGAAATACCACATGCATGACCAGACAAATCGGGTTGAAATGCGCGTGATATTTCTTCACACATTAAACATTAACGAAGCGAAAGAAACAAGCAGTAAGTGCAAAAAAGATTAAAAGTATTTCAGAGCACAGGGTAATATTCGAGTACATGCAATTGTTCGGTTTTCTTTTTGATAAATCTTAATAGCCAATGATTCAACGCCAACCCGTTTTGGTGGCAGTGATTAAAATTCATTCAGCACGAGTGGGACTTCATATATTACAATATATGAGCAGTAGCTTACAAGGTACAGTTAGGAATTGTATTAACCCATTTATGCCTTGGGTAAAAGTCATAGTACAAGTCCCTGCACCCACTGGCTTGATCCTTGGTTCGTCCTCCGATGTCTCTTGAAGTCTTTTACACCTTCTGTATTTTTGCACCCACTTCTTATACCCCTTTCTATAATTCAAACCCACCAAATTGCTCTCAATCAATCGTTGAATTACACCCATTATGTTATTGCCCAATCAGAGAAATGCCATGCACACAAGGCACTGACTTTGCTCAGATTTTCGTTTATCACTTGTTTTCCCAATGTTGGAGCTGTTATCAGTGCAGCTGTGGCAGCACACAGGGGCAGGAGATTAGATATTGTCCTTGATGGTCAAATAATACCGGTTAGAGGCAACCCTCCCCTACAACCCCCCCCCCCCCCCGCCCCCTTATTCTGTCCTGAACCGAGGCACTGTCCTCCTTTTACTCCTTATTACATTGCAATTAATGTTCCCATGAGAACGTAGCTGCCTCAATTTGTGGTTCTGTTATTTCTCATTTCTGTTGTGTTTTAATTTAATTTTTTCCCCCAAAATATACTTTATTCATAAAATTTGTTAAAAATACATTACACAACAGTTCAAATTTGACATTACATAAAGTACAACACAGCTCAGTTTATTTCAATAATTATAAGAACAGAAAGCTCTGGAAATACACAGCAGGTCTGGCAGCATCTGTGGAGAGAGAAACAGAGTTAACCTTTCATCAGAACTGGCAAAGGTTATAAATGTAATGGGCTTTGAGCAAGTGAAAGTAGAGAGTGGGGGGAGGAAAAACAAAAGGGAAGGAATTTTGTTTTTTTATTCATTCATGGGATGTGGGCGTCACTGGTCAGGCCAGCATTTATTGCCCATCCCTAATTGCCTTTGAGAAGGTGGTGGTGAGCTGCCTTCTTGAACCGCTGCAGTCCATGGGAGGTAGGTATACCCACAGTGCTATTAGGAAAGGAGTTCCAGGATTTTGACCCAGCGACAGTGAAGGAACGGCGATATAGTTCCAAGTCAGGATGGTGTGTGACTTGGAGGGGAACTTGCAGGTGGTGGTGTTCCCATGTATCTGCTGCCCATGTCCTTCTAGTTCGTAGAGGTTGCGGGTTTGGAAGGTGCTGTCTAAGAAGCCTTGGTGTGTTGCTTCAATGCATCTTATAGATGGTACACACTGCTGCCACTGTGCGTCGGTGGTGGAGGGAGTGAATATTTGTGAATGGGGTGCCAATCAAGTGGACTGTTGTGTCCTGGATGCTGTCGAGCTACTTGAGTGTTGTTGAAGCTGCACTCATTCAGGCAAGTGGAGAGTATTCCATCACACTCCTGACTTGTGCCTTGTAGATGATGGACAGGCTTTGAGGAGTCAGGAGGTGAGTTACTCAGTCATAGAGTCATAGAGCCGTACAGCATAGAAACAGGCCCTTCGGCCCACCACATCCATGCTGACCATAATGCCTATCTATACTAATCCCGCCTGCCTGCATTAATTCCATATCCCTCTATACCTTGCTCATTCAAGTACCTGTCCAGATGCCTCTTAAATGTTGCTACTATTCCTGCCTCCACCACCTCCTCAGGCAGCTCATTCCAGATACCCACTATTCTTTGTGTGAAAAGTTTACCCCTTTGATCCCCTTTAAACCTTCTCCCTCTCACCTTAAATCTATGCCGTCTAGTTTTCGTCACCCCTACCATGGGAAACAGACTCTGGCTATCTACCCTATCTATGCCTCTCATAATTTTATATACCTCTATCATGTCCCCTCTCAGCCTCCTTCGTTCCAGGGAAAACAGACCCAGCCTATCCAATCTCTCTTTATAACTCAAGCCCTCCAAACCAGGCAACATCCTTGTGAATCTTTTCTGTACCCTCTGAAGCTTAATCACATCTTTCCTGTAGTGCGACGACCAGAACTGCACACAGTACTCCAAATGCGGCCTAACCAACGTTATGTACAACTGTAACATGACGTTCCAACTCTTGTACTCAATGCCTCGGCCGATGAAGGCAAGCATGCCATACACCTTCTTCACCACCCTGTCTACCTGTGATGCCACTTTCAGGGAACTACGTACTTGCACCCCAAGAATTCACTCACCGCAGAATTCCCAGCCTCTGACCTGCTCTTGTAGCCACAATATTTATGTGGCTGGTCCAGTTCAGTTTCTGGTCAAAGGTAACCCCCAGGATGTTGATATTGGAGGATTCAGTGATGTTAATGCCATTGAATATCAAGGGAAGATGGTTGGATTCTCTTTTGTTTGAGATGGTCATTGCCTGGCACTTATATGGCGCGAATGTTACTTGTCACATATCAGCCCAAGCCTGGATGTTGTCCGGGTCTTTCTGCATCTGGACGCAGGCAGCTTCAGTATCTGAGGAGTCGTGAATGGTGCTGAACATGGTGCAATCATCAATGAACATCTCCACGTTTGACCTTATGATGGAGTGAAGGTCATTGATGAAGCAGCTGAAGATGGTTGGGCCTAGGACACTACCCTGAGGAACTCCTGCAGTGATATCCTGGAGCTGAGATGATTGACCTCCAACAGCCGCAACAATCCTCCTTTGCACTAGGTATGACTCCAACTAGTGGAGCATTTTCCCCAATTCCCATTTACTCCAGTTTTGCTAGGGCTCCTTGATACCATACTTGGGCAAATGCTGCCTTGTTGTCAAGGGCAGTCAGTCACTCCTAACCTCTGTAGTTCAGCTCTTTTCTCCATGTTTGGACCAAAGCTGTAATAAGGTCAGGAGCTGAGTGGCTTTGGCGGAACACAGACTTAGCAGGTTATTGCTGAGCAAGTTATCCTTGATAGCACTGTCAATGACCCCTTCCATCACTTTGCTGATGATTGAGAGTAGAGCGATCGGGTGGTAATTGGCCAACGTGCCTCGGTCTTCATGGGGTGGGCAAGGTCAACGATAATAGAGTCATAGAGTTATACAGCACAGAAACAGGCCCTTCGGCCCATCGTGTCTGTGCTGGCCATCCAGCACCCAACTATTCTCATCCCATATTCCTGCACTTGGCCCGTAGTCTTGTATGCTATGTCGTTTCAAGTGCTCATCTATAGACAATAATGGACAACGCCTTTTTGAGCTTTGTGCTCTGAATGAACTCTGCATCACCAATACCTTCTTCCACTGTCTGCCCCAACACATGCATTGAAGTCACCCCGGATGAATAGCCTCTCACCATTTGGGATGTTCATCAGAACATCACCTAGGGAGTCATAGAATTGCTCTTTATCTGAGATGCTGGCGTTCAGAGTTGGCGCGTAAACGCATATGATGTTGACTGTGCCTCCATCGGATGATAACCGCAGGGAGACGAGGCACTGTGAGGTCGCCACCGGTGACTTAATTGACTGTGTCAGCTGATTGCTCACTGTGAAGCCTACACCATGCTCATGGTGATCCCCAGCACACTGTCCATGCCAGTAGAAGGTGTAATTAGCCTCTTGAATAGAGCCTGTGTCGGCTAATCCGATTTCTTGCAGAGCGGCAATGTCGACACCAAGCTTGTGTAACTCACGGTCGGTGAGGTCTGTCTCGCTGTGGGGTGTAGGTCATTGTTCATTTAAAGCCTGCGTTTTTCATTTGACTCTCTGGTAAGAAAGGAATGTAATCGAAACCGAACGCATCTTGTAATGGTGCAATAGTGCATTACTCTGCATCTAATACTGTCGAAATGTGCAAATATTAGAAAGTCCATTCAGCCCCTCGAGCCTGCTTTGCCATTCAGCTAGACTACTGCTTATCTATACCTTAACTCCATTCATCTGTCTTTTTTCCACTTTCATTGATGCCCTTACCCAACAAAAAAATAGAGCGATCTCAACCTTGAAAGCTCCAATTGTCCGAACATCCACAGCCCTGTAAGAGAGTGCCAGATTTCTGCTACCCTTTGTGTGAAAAGCTGCTTCCTGATTTTGCTCCTGAATGGCTTGCCTTCTAAATTTAAGATCCTATTCTCTTATTCTTGATTCCCCCCTGCCACCCCCACCGCCACACCAGCACCAGAGGAAATAGTTTCTCTGTCTCTCGGGATCTTTACCCCCAGCACATCAGCACATACTGCTCCTGACCCCAGGGTGTTTTGATGCTTACACTGCTGTCTGAGATGGAAAGTGTTCCATTCCTCAGTCCTCACATCCTTCAACACAAAACTTAGGGAAAATAAGAGGATAGTACAGCCAGTCAGTGGGGTCTTAGGATTTGGGGGATTGCCCAGAGAGATCCATTGACTAATCATCGCTTGGAACTGTTGGCTTCTGCCCAAAGCCCCTCAAGGTTTAGTTTTTCATCAATGGCAACTCCCAGGATGTCGATAGTGGGGCATTCAATGGTAATGCCATTGAACGCCAAGGAGAGAGAGTTACATTCTCTCTTGTTTGAGATGGTCATTGCTTGGCACTTGTGTGGCGTGAATGTTACCACTTGTTTTGCGCTTCAACCCAATATTAATTTCTAACCCCTTGTGTTCAACTTATTCCACAGAACAGTGGGATGGTGTTCCAGCCAGTGTCAACTTGACAAAGTTAGTAGCATATTTGTCTCCGATCACTGAACCTTGACTAACACTCCAGTGTGGAATTTAAGAGTGCTGCATTGCTGGAGGCAGTCTCTTTATCTTTAAGAGTATCAGCTGTGGCTCAGTTGGTAGCACTCTTGCCTCTGCGTAACAAAGGTCCCACTTTGGAGACGTAAGCGCAAAAGTCCATGCTACCACTGCAGTAGAGTCTGCACTGTTAAAGGTGCTGCCTTTTGGATGAGTTGTTAAACCAAGGCCCCAGCTGCCCTCTCAAGTGGACATAAAAGATCCCATGGCACTATTTTGAAGAAGAGCAGGGGAGTTACCCTGGGTGTCCTGGGCCAGTATTTACCCCTCAATTACCATCACAAATACATATTATCTGTCATTATCACGTTGCTGATTTTGGGAGCTTGCTGTGCGCAAATTGGTCGTTGTGAATTCTACATTAAATTCAACAGTGACTACACTTCAAAAGTACTTTGGGACATCCTGAGACATGAAAGGTGCTATATAAATGGAAGCCTTTCATTTTTAACTGGTGAGATGTCTAACCAAGGCCTCACTTTCCCGTTGGGTGGCTGTTAAAGGCTCTGTGGTACCCGTGGAGGAAGAGCAGAGAATTGTTCCAGTGTCCTGCCCAATGGTCTCTCCACAATCTGGAATGCACTGTCTGAAAGGAAGTTAGAAGCAAATACAATGATAACATCCAAACGTGAATTAGTTAAATACTTGAAGAGGAAAAATTTGCAGGGCTATAGGCACAGAGCAATGGTCTGAATGGCCTCTGCTCCATTATCCTATGATTCTAAATACTAAAAACAAATTGATTGGTCATTCATCCATTCTATGGGATCTTCCTGTCTCTAATATGGCTGCCACTTTCATCCATGTAACCACAGCTATCACTCTTCAAAGTAAATTTTTGATGTGAATTGCTTTAAACTTATTTGAGAATATAGAAGATTAAGGGCTGATCTAATTGAGGTGTTTAAGATGATTAAATAATTTGATAGGGTAGATAAAGAGAAACTATTTCCCCTAGTTGGAGGGGAGTACAGAACAAAGGATGTCTTAACTCGCACCAACTCCCGTTCCCCTATCACCCGTGTTCGCTGACCTACATTGGCTCCCAGTCAAGCAATATCTTGATTTTAAAATTGTCTTCCTAGTTTTCAAAGGCCTTGCCTCTCCCTATCTCTGTAATCTTCTCCAGCCCCACAACCTCCAAGATATCTGTGCTCCTCTAGTTCTGGCCTCTAGTGCATTCCTGATTTTAATCGCTCCACCATTGGCGGCTGTGAGTTCAATTTTCTAGGCCCCAAGCTCTGTAATACCCTCCCTAAACCTCTCCGCCTCTCCACCCCGCTTTCCTCCTTTAAGACACTCCTTAAAGCTAACCTCTTTGACCAAGCTTTCGGTCATCTGACCTAATGTCTCCTTTTGTGATCGGTGTCATATTTTGTTTTCTAATGCTTACGTTAAGGATGCTACATAAATAAAAGTTGTTGTTGTATGAAACCTTACAGTTAGAGCTAGGTTGCTCAGGGGTGACATGAGAAAGCACTTCAGACAAAGCACAGTGAAAATTTGGAGCTAACTCTGCAAAAATCTTTCGAGGCTGGGGATCAATTGAAAATTATGAAACTGAGATTGATGGATCTTTGTTAGGTAAGGGTATCTTTTTAAATTTATTCATGGGATGTGGGCATCACTGACCAGGCCAGCATTTATTGCCGTCCCTAATTGCCCTTGAACTGAGTGGCCATTTCAGGATCAACAACATTGCTGTGGTTCTGGAGTTACATGTAAGCCAGACCAGGGAAGGACAGCAGATTTCCTTCCCTAAAGGACATTAGTGAACCAGATGGGTTTTTACAACAATTGATGATGGTTTCATGGTCACCATTAGACTACCTTTTTTATTTCACATTTATTAATTGAATTCAAATTTCACCATCTGCCCCTGCTGGGATTTGAACCCACATCCCCTGACCATCAGCCTGAATCTATAGTTACTAAGCCAGTGACAATGCCACTATGCCACCAGTTAGGGAATCAAGATGGGTAGATGGAGTTGATACCAATTGGGCATGACCTATCTAATTGAATGGCAGAACAGGTTTGAGCAGCTGAATGACCAGTTTCCACGTTCCTATAAGAGACATGATAAGGTGCAACATTAAAACAGAGTCCTTTTTGTTTCACTTGGAACAGATTATTTTTTCACGGGGCAGGCAATTGTCAATTACCTGGCATTTTAAAAATGCATTTAGTATATCTCAAACCTGCATCATTCAGGAAATACACACTTTAACATTGTTGTACTTAACACGGTTGACTGACTTTGAATATGCTCAGACAGTGCACTTTTTTCGAGCTGACTCACCTGCCGCTCCCACAGCCATTTTTTGCTCTCTTGCGCAGCGGTGTCACATAATTCACACAGGTGTCAGCTGTATTGCTGCACATCTTGGTCCTGAATGTGAGTCAATTGTATTCATTTTATTTTTAAAAATTTCTTGAAATATCTCAAATAGCATACAGGTGTATCAATGAACTGCGCACGGGAAGCCTGTGGGCTATGTTAGCCAGTGTCCTTATTTGGTATGAACCTTTGCTTCACCATCCCTGCAGCATTTGCCCCCATCACTTTGGATCTCCTGAAGAATGCAGCCACACTGGTCCGACCAAAGTGAAGGGTTTGTCACTGGCTTTGACATAGCAAGACGTCTCTGTCAATGCTTTCAGCTCACTGTAGCTACTTTTCCTTTGCCCACCGCAAAAATTTGGTTGTCATAGGTGAGATCACACCCGACAATCTCAGCGCTGATCTTATGCTTTGTCATGTTTCAGGAATTCCTGACTATTTCGCCATGTCAGAATCTTAGTATGATTGAAATTATTATATCACTACTAAATTTGGCCCCCACAGGATTGAAATTTTTCCACGGCAGCCTAAAATGAGGCAGCAGGATAGGTGTTAAAGCAACAACACAGAATCACAGAATTGTTACAGCGCAGACGGAGGCCATTCAGCCCATCGTGCCTGCACCAGCTCTCCGAATGAGCAGTTCCCCCGCCTTTGCCCCTTCCTTTTCAGATAACAGTCTAACTCCTTTTTGAATGCCTTGATTGAAGCTGCCTCCACCACAATCTCAGGCAGTGCATTCCAGACCCTAACCACTCACTGCATGAAAAAGCTTTCCCTCATGTCACTTTTGCTTCTTTTGCCAATTACTTTAAAACTATGCTCTTTCGTTCTCGATCCTTTCACGAGTTGGAACAGTTTCTCCCTATTGTCACTCCAATGTGCTTTGTTGAATGATAATTTTCTTTAATCCACTGACTGGAGCACTGCATTTATTTTTTTAAAGAAATTTATAAAGGAACAGATAAAAGGTGACTTTTCTAGGAGCTTAGGATGGCCACCTAATTTGCAACACTGTATCCTACATTGCAAAGCCAGTGAGGTGGAGACAAAATGACTGCTCATCCCAGCAAGAACAAAGACCCAGGAAATTTAAGGGAACTGCCTGTTCTTTTTGGCAAGGAGAAATACACTGCTAACCATCATACTTGAATCAATCGGTGACTGCCATGTGACAAGCCTCCCCTCCCCCCCCCTCCCACTCTGTGGTTTTAAGCTGGTGTTTCTCTACAGCAGGTTGAGAAGCATCTGGACTCTGACACATGCAGACCCAAGTGGGGGTCCCCTCTCTCTCTCTCTCTGTTTCAGCTTGCAAGGTCCAAACTCTGGCTGCTGGCTGACCACCTCTGCATACTCCAGCTACAATCAGAAACCCCTTTGGAGGAGATCACCCACATTGCTGTTTCCAAGAGACCTACTGAATCAGTCATCTATCTCTTCAAACTAAAGCCTCAGGACCACCGAATTCAGCCAGAAGCCAGCTGAATCACCAAATTCCACAGATTGTATACCCTTTTTTTCCTATGGACTCTAATTCGACCAATCTACCCTTCCCCACTCTGTAACCTATTTGTGTGTGTGTGAACCTCTAGTGTGTGCGTGAATGTAAAAGTTGGCATGTGGTTTATTATTTTAATTAGTTCAGTTTAAGGACCATAAAGTTAACCTCTTTCTTTGCTGAACTCAAGAAGACCTGTCCAATTGGTTCTGTTATGATCATAGCAAGTAAGTAATCAAACAACTATTGAATTTGCCAGTACATTCACTTCAAGAAAGAATTAAACCAGTTGTGGGAAAACAAGGAGACGGAAAAGAGGGAAGCCCTTCAATTCCTCCTCACCTGACTGTAACACTATCTACTCTGTCCAGACACCTCATGATTTTGAATACCTCTATCAAGTCACCTTTTAGCCTTCTCCTTTCTAAGGAAGATTGTTGAGGTACATTCCGGCAAGCATTTGGACATTTGGGATTGAAATGTCCCATTCATTTGTGAATAGCTGGAGATAGTTCCAAGTGAGAGAAAAAGAAAAGAATTAATGAATGGATCAATGCGTGAATGAATGAATGAGTGTGTGAATGAATGAATGAAGGAATGAATATCGCATCTTTCATGACCTCAGGACATTGCAAAGCACTTTACAGCCAATAAAGTATTTTGAAGTGTAGACACTGTTATAATGCAGGAAATGTGGCAGCCAATGTATGCACAGTGCGGTCCCACACAAAACATTGAGATAACTGACCTAATGTTTTCCATTTAATAATGTTGGTTGAGGACAAGCTGTTGGCCAGGATAATGGGGAGAACTCCCCTGCTCTTTGAATAGTACTGTGGGATCTTTCACATCTACCTGAGAGAGCAGGCAGGACCTTAGTTTAACATCGGATCTGAAAGACGGCACCTCTAACAGTGCGGCACTCCTTCAGTACTGCACTGGCAGTGTCAGCCTAAATGATGTGCTCAAGTCTCTGGAAAAGGTCTTGAACCATCTGACTCAGAGATGAGAGTCCAACCCACTGAACAAGGCTGAAAAGAACAAGAACATACATTTCTAAAGCTCCTTTAATGTTGCAAAACGTTCCAAGGTGCTTCACAGGAATATTATGGGACCAAATTTGACATTGAGCCATCAGCAGACAGTAGGACAGATGAACAAACAAAAACTTGGCAAAAGTGGTGGGTGTTAAGGGGCGTTTTCAAGGAAGTGAAAGAGAGAGAGAGGTGGAGAGGTTTAGGGAAGGAGTTCCCGAGCTTAGGGCCTAGGCAGCTGCGGGCATGGCAACCAATAATGGACCGATCAAAATTGGGGAGGCCAGAATAGGAGGAGCACAGATATCTCGGAGGGTTGTGGGGCTGAAGAGATTACAGAGATTTGGAGGGGCGAGGTCATGGAGGGATTTGAAAACAAGAATGAAACGTTTAAAACTGAGGTATTGACAGATTAGGAGCCAAGGTGGTTTAGCAAGCACAAGGGAGATGGGAGAATGGGACTTTGTGCAAATTGGGATACAGACAGCAGAGTTTTGGATGAGCTCCAGTTTCTGCAGGGTGGAAGATGGGAGGCTGGTTGGGACAGCATCAGAATAGTTAAGACTAGAGGTAACTACCTACATGATGCAGATGCACTCAGTACTGGGGCACTGGTGGGATGAAGTCAGGCTGCCAGTAACAACTCTTGTGGTGACATCTATGCAGAGAGGAGCCAACTGTAAACAGTAGCCAGTCCAATTGGGTTGAATGGCCTCTTTCTGTGCTGGAATTCCTATGTAATTCCATGTAAAGATGAGTCAGGATTAGAGGGCAGGACAGGTTCTATAAACAGTGGGCAATCAACACTGCCTGATTAGCACCCCAATGGTGAAGACAAACCAATGTCTATTGGAAAACCCCATGTCGACATTGCGAGCCTCATCTGCCGAAATAACTTGCAATTACACCCTCCGACCAGTATTGGTGCTGTAGTTTTACTGAGCTGGTGTGTGCAATCACATACTTACACAGTTTTCCATTTATTAGGATTTATTATGAATAAAGTTGATGGGAAGTGCATCAATATGTAATATTTTTAAAATATATTCGGCAGATAATTGGTAGAGCTAGAATAACCCATCACCCTGGAGGCTGTAGATATATTAGCATTTCGTTCAACATTTTCCATCAATTTGGGAATATTTTGCTTCTTCCTTGATGTGACAATGCGATAGATTTTTCAACTTCCATCCCCAATGTAAACCTGGTGTGTAGGTCAGCAAAAGAACTAGAGACGACATGAGGGGAGAAAAGAAATTACGCAGCAATTTGTCATGATCTAGAGTGCACTGCTTGAAGGTGCGGTGGAAGCAGATTGAATAATAACTTTCAAACTGGAATTGGAGAAATACTTGAAAGGGAAAGAATTGTAGGGCTGTGTGGAAAGGGGAGGGGAGTGGGAGTAATTAGATAGCTCTTACGAAGACCTAGCATGGGCATGATGGGCCGAATAGTCACTTTCGGTTCTGCATCATTTTATGATTCTATAAATTAATTCCCACTGCAAAATTCCAGCCTGCCAATTCCCTCAGAGCCAGGATATTTGAGGACCTATATCTCCGTTCGTGACTCAAGCTTCCAAAGCCACACGAATCATTGGGAATTTCTCCCCTGCAATCAGTTCCCTGACATTCTTTTATCCATTGTAAATGCATTAGAATCTGTACTTGGTGCCCTGATTGCAGGTGAGATTGATAACATTAATCTCCTTTGAAAAACACCTCCTTCATGTCCCCTGAGTTCACAATTTACTTCCAGCTGAACTGAGAAATGCAAGACAATTAAGAATCTGCAGCTCACTGGCGATTAGCAGAGTGGGCGGGTGGTAGTGGTGAGGTGATGTTGGTGGGTAGGGTGACTTTGATGAAAGGTCACAGACCTGAAGTGTTAACTCAGTTTCTCTCTCCACAAATGCTGCCTGATCTGTTGGATATTTCCAGCATTTTCTGTTTTTATTTCAGATTTCCAGCATTTTTTTCTTATTCATTCATGGGATGTGGGCGTTGTTGGTTAGGCCAGCATTTATTGCCCATCCCTAATTGTCCTTGAGAAGGTGGTGGTGAGCTGCCTTCTTGAACCACTGCAGTCCATGTGGGGTAGGTACACCCACAGTGCTGTTAGGAAGGGAGTTCCAGGATTTTGACCCAGCGACAGTGAAGGAATGGAGATATAGTTCCAAGTCAGGATGGTGTGTGACTTGGAGGGGAACTTGCAGGTGGTGGTGTTCCCATGTATTTGCTGCCATTGTCCTTCTAGGTAGTAGAAGTCGTGGGTTTGGAAGGTACTGTCTAAGGAGCCTTGGTGCGTTGCTGCAGTGCATCTTGTAGATGGTACACACTGCTGCCACTGTGCGTCGGTGATGGAGGGAGTGAATGTTTGTGGATGGGGTGCCAATCAAGCGGGCTGCTTTGTCCTGGATGGTGTTGAGTTTCTTGAATGTTGTTGGAGCTGCACCCATCCAGGAAAGTGGAGAGTATTCCATCACACTCCTGACTTGTGCCTTGTAGATGGTGGACAGGCTTTGGGGAGTCAGGAGATGAGTTACTCCTCGCAGGATTCCTAGTCTCTGACCTGCTGTTATAACCATGGTATTTATATGGCTACTCCAGTTCAGTTTCTGGTGAATGGTAGCCCTTAGGATGTTGATAGTGGGGGATTCAGTGATGGTAATGCCATTGAAAGTCAAGGGGAGATGGTTAGATTCTCTCTTGTTGAAGATGTTCATTGCCTGGCACTTGTGTGGCACGAATGTTACTTGCCACTTATCAGTCCAAGCCTGTATATTGTCCAGGTCTTGCTGCATTTCTACATGGACTGCTTCAGTATCTGAGGATATACAGTGTTTTGCTTCTCCTGAGGCATAGTACAGGGAAGTCAAGACTATGTGTGGAGGTTATAATTATCTGGAAAGACTGAACAAGCTGGGGCTCTTTTCTATAGAAAACAAAGGGATGAGGTGAGTCTGCCTGATTAACACCCCAATGGTGAAAGCAAACAACTACACCAATTTCTATTCTAAATGCCCATGTCCACTTTGCTAACCTGATCTGCCAGATAAACTTGTCACACTGCAATTTAAAAAAAAAAAATTCTTTCATGGGATGTGGGTGTCACTGGCAAGGCCAGCATATGTTGCCCGTCCCCAATTACCCTGGAACTGAGTGGCTTGCTCGGCCATTTCAGAGGGCAATTAATAGTCAACCGTATTGCTGTGGCTTTGGAGTCATATGTAGGCCAGACCAGGCAAGAACAGCAGATTTCCTTCCCTTAAGGATATTAGTGAACCAGATCAATGACAGTTGCATGGTATCATTACTGAGACTAGCTTTTAACACCAGATTTTAAAAAAAATAATTAAATTAATTTAAATTTTACCAGCTGCTGTCATGGGATATGAACCCACATCCCCAGGGAATTTACATAGGCGACTAGATTATTAGTTCAGTGACATTACCGCTACCCCACCCCATCTCTGTTTACGGCTTCCTGGGGATGGTGTAATTACATATTTACAGTTTTCTATTATAAGTATGGACACAGGGAATTATGCAAGTCTTTTTACCGAATAGGAGTCTTTACGATTATGAAAGAGTTCGAAAGGGTAGATGTAGAGAAGATATTTTCACTTGTGGGAGAATTCAAAGCT
This sequence comes from Heterodontus francisci, assembly GCF_036365525.1. Classification (NCBI taxonomy): domain Eukaryota; kingdom Metazoa; phylum Chordata; class Chondrichthyes; order Heterodontiformes; family Heterodontidae; genus Heterodontus; species Heterodontus francisci. The sequence continues at coordinate 30,217,592 of NC_090399.1, forward strand.
GGGGGGCTACAAATATAAGACAATCACGAATAAAGCCAATGCAGAATTCAGGTAAAACACCAGAGAGCGGTGAGAATGTTGAACTCACTACCACATGGAGTGGTTGAGGCATTCAAGAAGCAGCTAGATAACTGTACGGGGAAGAAAGGAAGAGAAGGATATGCTGACAGGGTGAGATGATGAGGGGTGGGGCATAAACACTGGTGTGGACCAGTTGTGCCAAAAGACCTGCTTGTGTGCTGTAATTTCTATGTAAAAGTGAATCAGGATTAGAGGGCAGGGGGGTTACTAAAGCAGGACATGAAGATTGGGCAGGTTCTATAAAGGACAAGTGATCGACTCTGCCTGATGGCAGTACCCCAATGGCAAAGACAAACAATTCCCCTGATATCTATTCCAAAAACCCATCAGCACATTGCTAGCCTGCTCTGCCCAAATAAGCTGCAGTTACACTCTCCAGGCAGCAGTGCTGCAGCTTTACAAGGAGCGGTGCAACTACACATTTACAGAGAAAGGTACCCAAGATAAATCTGGGTAGCCCAGTTAGCTAGATAGCTAGTTTAGGACACTATCACCCAGCATGGGTTCCATTCCTGCTCAGAGGAAAGCAATAGGAAACCACCTAATATACTCCCTGTCTGAGTCATGCTCATCTCTCCTGCATCGAGGGGGAAAAGAAAAAAGAGTAGAGGGCAAGCTATTGGCATGGTCTTCTTCTTCTTTGGCCTCCTTGTCTCGAGAGACAATGGGTAACCGCCTGGAGGTGGTCAGTGGTTTGTGAAGCAGCGCCTGGAGTGGCTATAAAGGCCAATTCTAGAGTGACAGACTCTTCTACAGGCACTGCAGATAAAATTGGTTGTCGGGGCTGTTACACAGTTGGCTCTCGCCTTGCGCTTCTGTCTTTTTTCCTGCCAACAGCTAAGTCTCTTCGACTCGCCACACTTTAGCCCCACCTTTATGGCTGCCCGCCAGCTCTGGCAATCGCTGGCAACTGACTCCCACGACTTGTGATCAATGTCACAGGACTTCATGTTGCATTTGCAGATGCCTTTAAAGCGGAGACATGGACGGCCGGTGGGTCTGATACCAGTGACGAGCTCACTGTACAATGTGTCCTTGGGGATCCTGCCATCTTCCATGTGGCTCACATGGCCAAGCCATCTCAAGCGCCGTTGGCTCAGTAGGGTGTATATGCTGGGGATGTTGGCAGCCTCGAGGACTTCTGTGTTGGAGATACGGTCCTGCCACCTGATGCCAAGGATTCTCCCGAGGCAGCGAAGATGGAATGAATTGAAACATCGCTCTCGGCTGACATACGTTGTCCAGGCCTCGCTGCCATAGTGCAAGGTACTGAGGACACAGGCTTGATACACTCGGACTTTTGTGTTCCGTGTCAGTGTGCCATTTTCCCACACTCTCTTGGCCAGTCTGGACATAGCAGCGGATGCCTTTCCCATGCGCTTGTTGATTTCTGCATCTAGAGACAGGTTACTGGTGATAGTTGAGCCTAGGTAGGTGAACTCTTGAACCACTTCCAGAGTGTGGTTGCCGATCTTGATGGATGGAGCATTTCTGACGTCCTGTCCCATGATGTTCGTTTTCTTGAGGCTGATGGTTAGGCCAAATTTGTTGCAGGCAGCCACAATCCTGTCGATGAGTCTTTGTAGACACTCTTCAGTGTGAGATGTTAATGCAGCATCGTCAGCAACGAGGAGTTCCCTGATGAGGACTTTCCGTACTTTGGTCTTCGCTCTAAGACGGGCAAGGTTGAACAACCTGCTACTTGATCTTGTGTGGAGGAAAATTCTTTCTTCTGAAGACTTGAACGCATGTGAGAGCAGCAGTGAGAAGAAGATCCCAAACAGTGTGGGTGCGAGAACACAGCCCTGTTTCACGCCACTCAGGATAGGAAACAGGTCTGATGAGGCACCGCTTTGCTGAATTGTGCCTTTCATATTGTCATGGAATGAGGTGATGATACTTAGTAGCTTTGGTGGACATCCGATCTTTTCTAGTAGTCTGAAGAGATCACGTCTGCTGACGAGGTCAAAGGCTTTGGTGAGATCAATGAAAGCAATGTGGAGGGGCATCTGTTGTTCACGGCATTTCTCCTATAGCTGCCGAAGGGAGAACAGCATGTCAATGGTGTATCTCTCTGCTCAAAAGCCACACTGTGCTTCAGGGTAGACACGCTCAACCAGCTTCTGTAGCCTGTTTAAAGCGACTCGAACGAACACTTTCCCCACTATGCTAAGCAGGGAGATTCCATGGTAGTTGTTGCAGTCACTGCGGTCACCCTTGTTCTTATAGAGGGTGATGATATTGGCATCGCGCATGTCCTGTCGTACTGCTCCCTCATCCCAGCACAGGCAAAGCAGTTCGTAGAGTGCTGAAAGTATAGCAGGCTTAGCACTCTTGATGATTTCAGGGGTAATGCCGTCCTTCCCAGGGGCTTTTTCACTGGCTAGAGAATCAATAGCATCACTGAGTTCCGATTTTGTTGGCTGTACGTCCAGCTCATCCATGACTGGCAGAGACTGGGCTGCATTGAGGGCAGTCTCAGTGACAACATTCTCCCTGGAGTACAGTTCTAGGTAGTGCTCCACCCAGCGGTCCATTTGCTTGCGTTGGTCAGTGATTGTGTCCCCTGATTTAGATTTGAGGGGGGCGATCTTCTTGATGTTTGGCCCAAAAGCTCTCTTAATGCCATTATACATTCCTCTGATGTTTCCGGCGTCGGAGGCCATCTGCATACGACTGCATAGGTGTTGCCAGTAGTCTTTTGTGCAGCGCCTGGCTGTTCATTGTGCAGCGCTTCTGGCTGCTTTAAGTGTTACAGATGTTAACTCGCTGAGGACTTTCTTGTAGTTCAGCAGTGCAATGCGCTTAGTGGCTATGACAGGTTCCAGCTCTTCAAAGTGAGATTGAAACCAGTCTGCATTCTGCTTCACACATTTGCCATAAGTGGTCATTGCTGAGTCATAGATGATGTCTCTGATGTGGGACCACTTGGTCTCTGCATCCCCTGTAGGAGTGTTTTGAAGGGCTTTTTCAAGTGAATTTAGAAACTTATGCAACAGCTGTGGATAAGAAATTCTGCTAGTGTTGATGCGCGGGTGGCCCTTCTGCTTGGAGTGATGCAGCTTCTTTGGTTTGCGTCTAACCTTGCTGCACACCAGGGAGTGGTCGGTGTCACAGTCCGCACTGTGGAAGCTGCGTGTGGTTTGAAAGAGGCTCGCCTTGTGATGATGAGGGCCAGCTGGTGCCAACGACGTGATCTTCGGTGCCTCCAAGAAACCTGGTGACAGGGTTTAGTATGAAAGAACGAGTTGGTGATGCAGAGGTTATGATAGGTACATAACTCAAGCAGTCTCTGTCCATTCTCATTCATCCTTCCAATGCCATAGCGCCCAAGGCAGGAGGGCCATGAGTCATGGTCGGCCCCAACCCTGGCATTAAAGTCCCCCAGCAGGAACAGATGTTTGGTATTGGCGATGCTACTAATGATATCATGGAGTTCCTCGTAGAACTGGTCTTTAACTTCAAGTGGGGAGCAGAGTGTTGGAGCATAGATGCTGAGTAGGTGTACTGGATCAAAGACGGTGAGCAGTCGGATGGACAGTAAGCGTTCCGAGCCATTTGAGGGTGGCTCTATCATACTGAGTAAAGAGTTTCTGATGGCGAGGCCCACTCCATGCTGTCTTGGCTCTTCAGGATCCCTACCCTGCCAGAAGAAGGTGTAGTCTTGCTCTCTTAGAGATCCACTCGCAGGGAGGCGTGTCTCCCGAAGTGCTGCGATGTCCATACTGAGTCTACTGAGCTCGTTGTTAATGATGGTGGTCTTCCGAGAATCTTTGATTTGTGTAAGGTCTTCCGACAGGCCAGGGCACGTAGATCTGACGTTCCAGCTTGTAAAACAAAGGGCTGGTACCTTCTTTCCTTTTGTTGTCATGCTGTTTGGTGCGGTGTTACAGTCCACTTGTCGGGCAGTGACCCTGAGCTCCAAGCACCCATTGAAGCAGGTGGACTGTGGCGGGACAGAACCTTACTGAATGGGGGCTGCCCGGTTTTGCGGTGGGCGGTAGCTGTCCAGTGAGATGCGATGACCTCTCCCACCGACAAAGGCAACCCGTGGCACCCATTCTCTCTGCCAATTGAGCTGGGCTGATAACCCGTAACTGCTGCCTTCCGTGCTGTTTTGGGTCGCTGTGAGGCGACTATGGAGTGACCGCTCCATGGCGCATACCTGGGCAGAGGTATGGAGGTTGTGAGTTGCCCAAGCGTCAAAACCCCCCTCTCGGCCTTGCTGGTGGGGTCCAAAGGAGTGCAGAGCACGACGTTTGGCACTGGTATGGCTGCAGGAACTGCCGGAAACATGCCAAATGGCTGCCTTCGCGGTTCTGCTCCAGATTTTCTGTTCGGGTTTACTCCCTGAGCCTTGGTCTCTCCCAAGCCGCCCACAAGGCACTGGGGTTGTTAGGGCCCCTGCTCAGGGATAGGTGGATGCCAGTGGGAGGAGGAAGGGGGTATGGTACTATTGGCATGGTACTATTATAAATATGGGCACAAAGATCTATCAAGAATAAAGTTGATGGGAATTGCATTTATTTGGCTGAATATTGATAGAGCAAACACACTAGATTTCTCAAACTCCAGCCCCAGTATAAACTTGCCATTGCTATTACGAAACCGAATAGCAAAGTGCTCTTTGTGGGATGGGCAGCCAATCTGCAATGATATTGAAGCCCAGACAGCAAGTTATAAATCTACCTGATTGGGGTGAAATCATGAACAGTTTTGATATTTCACCTATAAATAAGGAGAAACTTATACCAAAACAACAGGAAGGCAGGGAAAAAAAAAAAGTGAGGTGCTGGGATTTGGAATGCTCTGCCTGAAAGGACAGTAGCAGCAGGTTCAGGAGTAACTTGGGTGGCACAGCGGTTAGCACTGCAGCCTCACAGCTCCAGCGACCTCAATTCGATTCTGGGTACTGCCTGTGTGGAGTTTGCAAGCTCTCCCTGTGACCGTGTGGGTTTGTGCCGGGTGCTCCGGTTTCCTCCAACCACCAAAGACTTGCAGGTTGATAGGTAAATTGACCATTGTAAATTGCCCCTAGCGTAGGTAGGTGGTAGGGAATATGGGATTACTGTAGGATTAGTATAAATGGATGGTTCTTGGTCAGCACAGACTCAGTGTGCCGAAGGGCCAGTTTCAGTGCTGTATCTGTAAATAAAACAAACAAACAAAAAGGGAATGATGAAATATTTGAAGGAACGGTCATTGTAGGGCTAATGGGGGAGTAGGGGGAGTGGGAATAATTGGTAGCTCTTTTTGAAAGGGTCAGCACAGGTATGGCGAGCTAAAAATGATACAAGACAGAAGGAGCCTATATTAAAAAAAAGCATGTGGTATCATGGGCTAGTAAATCAAAGCCACCTCATTTTAAGCCCAATTTTACATCCAACCTTTACTGATCAAAAATGTAAAATATTTTCTTTAAAAGAAACAGCAAACCTTATCTAGAAAGTACAGTAATTTGGTTGCCAAGATATAAAAAAACACTTTACGCAATTTAAGACTTTTTTTAAAACACAAGTTTTATTACAACAAATAATTGTTCATAGAACATACCAGCATCAAAATGGAAAAGACCTATTGGATATACAAAACACTCTGATCCATTAACAATCTCAGACTTCGTTACAAAAGTGAAGTTTCTGGTCCCACTGCCAGGTGAGATCAACAAAACCATTTCAGTAAGAGACACTTATAAAACAAGTCCTCTACTTAAATAGTATTAATTTAAAAATTGTCCTTTACTTATTAAATAGTATTAATTTAAAATTGCCATAAATAAGTCATAAATATGATAAATAACAAATTTTCAAACTATTAACCACTGGCATCTAACAATAACATTGTGTTTAAAATAATCGAGGTAACCACTACAAAATAAGTTATTGGGGTTTTAAATATTACGACAGGAAGACGTAAAGTCGACCCCCCAACCCTCAAGTCTCTAGTGGGAAACATGCGTGTCCTTTACATTGCACCCACTTGTTACAGTACAGTTAGTTAACAGTGCCTCGAGCTCTGGCCAGTTTAATGCTAGAGCCTGTTCTGATCCTTCATTTCACACTTCAGATCCTGCAGGAGCGGACGACTCTTATAGGCTGCAGCAAATGTCCTCCTGCAGTTGGTTGGCTGCAGTTGGTTTCAGCTTCCGGGGATGCGGCGAGGAACACGACAGAGAGCACAGCAGAGTCTGAGGAGGAGGAGGAGGAGGAGGAGGCGGCGGGGGAAGGGGACGGGACAGAAGTTGAGACTTGCTCTGCAGCGCTCAGGTCCGGAGTGGAGAGGCTCAGCTCGTCTTCAGTCGCGGTGTACACTTGAAAGAGGACGATGGAGACGAAAAACAGGAGTAGCCTCTTGGTTATGTCCTTTTCTGTAGGAAGCGACCTCCTCACCTAGGGAAGATAGAAGAAAGTTACAGCCTGTTAGATACAATGCTTTATATGACTGAACGTTGAAAACATAATGCGGACTGGGTACTTTTATAGTCGTATTGACAAGATTGGTACCTGGCGAGGTGGGTAGAGAACTTTCAAGGATCGTCTCTTGCGTCGATTGGGTTTCTGGTTTTCCCGGATGGGCTCGAAAGTAAAGACCTGGGGCATTGTAGGCTTGCGGCCGGTGAATCCCATGGTCTGCCGCTCCGAGCTAGCCTGCTGGCTCAATTCACAACGCCGAGGGAGAGACATGCTCCTTGTAGTGTAAATAACTTGCATGGTTTGTCAAATTTGTGAATGAATATCAATTAGCCCGCCACCCTCGCTTTTATTGCCCATCTCTGCCCCGCCCCCGAATTTGATTGGATATCTTTAATGCGTCACAATGCCCAAGGTCTTGTCTTCACATTCCTCTCTCTGCTTGCAATTGGTCAGAAGGAGCTGCTGCGCTGTGATTGGCTCAGTGTCCGACCGCTCATTATACTCTAATGAATGAAATGGAAACGGAGGGTGCGGCTGGTAAATTTCCAGATTGTTTGCGGTCACTGCGGAGGAGGGAGAGAGAGAGAAGGGAAAAATACCAACTCTTTTATTCTTAGGGCAAGTACCGAAGTAAAGCTGCTGTGAAAATGAAATATTCGATGGGAAATACATACAAATAAAAGTTGGATGAAGAAACTGCAGGAAATAATTAAGATGGAAAGAGGAGAGATAATTGATAAGCTAGTCAAACTTAGAATCTCTTGGGGAGGGGTCTGTATATTTACATAAGCAAGGGAAGAGATAACAGAGACGCTATAAATGTTTATAAAAAATTATGAGAAAAGGGAATAGTGTTGACATCTTGGGGGTTACCATTGACCAGAAACTGATCTGGACCAGCCATATAAATAAAAATAAAATACTGCAGATGCTGGAAATCTGAAATAAAAACAAGAAATGCTGGAAATACTCAGCAGGTCTGGCAGCATCTGGGGAGAGAGAGGCAGAGTTAACGTTTTGGGTCAGTGACCCTACAGCAGAACTGTTCTGATGAAGGATCACTGACCTGAAACATTAACTCTGCTTCTCTCTCCACAGATGCTACAGGACCAGCCATATAAATATTGTGGCTACAAGAGCAGCTCAGAGGCTGGGAATTCTGTGGTGAGTAACTCGCCTCTCTGACTCCCCAAACCCTGTCCAACATCTACAAGGCACATTTCAGGAGTGTGATGGGATACTCTCCATTTGCCTGGATGGGTGCAGGTCCAAAAACACTCAAGAAGCTCGACACCACCAAAGGGTGGCGCAGTGACGCAGTGGTTAGCACCGCAGCCTCACAACTCCAGTGACCCAGGTTTGGTTCTGGGGACTGCCTGTGCAGAGTTTGCATGTTCTCCCTGTGAGCGCGTGGGTTTCCGCCGGGTGCTCCAGTTTCCTCCCACAGCCAAAGACTTGCAGGTTGATAGGTAAATTGGCCATTGTAAATTGCCCCTAGTGTAGGTAGGTGGTAAGAAAATGGTTGGGATGTGGTAGGGAATATGGGATTAATGTAGGATTAATATAAATGGGTGGTTGTTGGGCGGCACAGACTCGGTGGGCCGAAGGGCCTGTTTCAGTGCTGTATCTCTCTCTCTATGACCATCCAGGACAAAGCAGTCCACTTAATTGGCACCCCATCCACAAACATTCACTCCCTCCACCACCGACGCACAGTGGCAGCAGTGTGTACCATCTACAAGATGCACTGCAGCAAATCACTAAGGCTCCTTTGACAGCACCTTCCAAAACTGCAACCTCTACCACCTAGTAAGACAAGGGCAGCAGATGCATGGGAACACCACCACCTGCAAGTTCCCCATCAAGCTACACACTATCCTGACATGGAACAATATCGCCTTCACTGTCGCTGGGTCAAAATCCTGGAGCTCCCTTCCTAACAGCACTGTGGGTGTACCTACCCCACATTGACTGCAGCAGTTCAAGAAGACAGCTCACCAGTACCTTCTCAAGGGCAATTAGGGATGGGCAATAAATGCTGGCCTAGCCAGCGATGCCCACATCCCATGAACAAATAAAGGATGGATGGACAGTTAATGTTATGCATATATTTTAAAAGGGAGGTGGCACGAATCAAGGGGAACTATAGTCCAGTTAGTTGAATGTCAGTGGTAGGGAAGAAAATGGAATCCTCACTAAAAGATGTAAAAGAGAAACATCTGGAAGCTGAAAATAGGAGCAGTTAGTATGGACTCAAAATGGGAAGGCCATGCTTGACCATCCTTATCAAATTCATTAAGGAAGTAGCAGTAAGAGTAGATAAGGGCCATGCAGTAATATACCTGAACTATTAAAAGGCCTTTGATAAGGTATTGCACAATAGACACATGCCTAAGGCCAGAGTTTGTAGAGTCAAGGGAAAAGTAGCAGAATCGATAGTAAACTGGCTACGAAATGGAAAAGAGAGAATAGGGGTTAAATGTAGTTACACAGACTACAGTTTTTTTGGGATGTGATAGGGAATAGGCAGCAAGTTTTCATTCATTCATGGGAAGTGGACATCACTGGCTAGGTCAACATTTATTGTCCATCCCTAATTGCCCTTGTACAACTGAGTGGCTTGCTAGGGCATTTAAGAGTTAATCACATTGCTGTTGTTCTGAAGTCACATGGAGGAGAGACCACGTAAGGATGGCAGATTTCCTTCCCTAAAGGATATGAATGAATCGGATGTATTTTTGCAACAATCGACAATGGTTTCATGATCATCATTAGACTAGCTTTTCATTCCAGATTTATTAATTGAATTCAAATTTCACTATCTGCTGTGGTGGGATTTGAACCCACGTCCCCAGAGCATTAGCCGAGGCCTCTGGATTACTAGTCCAGTGACATTACCACTTCACTACCACCTCCCCGTGGGTCATGGTGTTCCACAGGGATGGAACCACTGTTGCTCATCCTTTACATAAATAATTTGGGCTTGGAAATCGGAAGTACATTATCAACATTGGTGGGTGAGCCAAATTTGGGAGGGAGGTGGTTGGTAGGAGTATAGTTAATACTGAGGAAGACTCTGATTTAATGCAATTAGTCATTAACAAACTTGAAGAATGGGTGTGTAAATGGCAAATGCGTTTCAATACAGATAAGGTGGTGCATTTTGGCAGAAGGAATGAGAGAAATTGAGAGTCTAAATGGATTGGAGAAGCAAAGGGATTTAGGGGTACATATACACAACCCATCAAAGCTAATGACCCAGGTTAACAAAGGCATAGAAATTGCAAACTAAGCACTGGGGTTCATTTGTAGAGGAACAGAATTCAAAGCCAGGGAAGTTATGTTAAACTTGCATAGAACCTTAGCTAGACCACATTTTGAGTACTTTGCTCAGTTCTAGTCTCCATATTATTAGCTGGCTAAAATTTCATGTGGAAATTTTGTCAAAAAAAAAAAGCATTTGGAAGGTGAGATGCATCACATCAAAGTCCACTTGTGGTGCCAGTCCTGAAATAAGTTGAGGAGGTGTCTTTCAGGCAGAATCTTCTTTTGAATTCATGCTGACTGTTGTTAACTTGGTTATTGTATTTCAGATCATTCTGAAGCTTATATTTCCTTGAGTATGGAAGGTTGAGAGGTGATCTGATTGAGGTATTTAAAAATGTTTAAAAAAATCAATGGGCTGGATACAGAGATGCAATTTTCCTCTGATGGGGGAGTCAAGAATTAGATCTAGGCCATTTAGGAGAAAAAGCAGGATAATCAATTCCATTTCTTTACATGGAATAGAAGTCAGATGAAGGGATGTGTTGGACATTCGGTCTATTAGGTCTGTGAAGCAGCGATCATCATTGTGAGGGACCTGTTGATTGAAAACAGGATTAATTTAGTGTTCCTATTGATAAAGGGTGACGAAAAAGACACAGGAGAGAGCCAGCGCAGACTCGATGGGCCGAATTGGCTTTTCTCCATGCTCTAGCATTCTATGATTCTACCCACCCCTTAAAATGTAGGCAGAAAATGAGAGATGAAAGTTAATATGTGTGTAAAGTGTTACAAGCTGGAAAAAAAAATGGACACCATGCATGCTTCATGAATGGTGTTGGAATAGCTAAGGATGAAATTGGTCTCAAAATCTTAGTAGACTTAGTGTGCACAACCAATACAGAGCAGAAATCAACAAAGCTAGATGTTGGACTGCCCTTTCTGTCCCTTTCTCAGCACACCTGCTGTCAAAACCCTCATCCATGCCTTTGTTACCTCTAGACTTGACTATTTCAATGCTATCCTGGCTGGCCTCCCATCTTCCAGCCTCGGAAAACTTCAGCTCACCCAAAACTCTGATGCTCCATATCCTAACTCTCACAATGTCCCATTCACCCATCACCCTCCCCCGCCATTCCCCGTCCCTTACTCGCTGATGTACATTGGCTCCCGGTCCGACAATGCCTCAATTTTAAAGTTCTCATTTTGTCTATCAATCCCTCCATGGCCTCCCCCACTTCCCGAGTTCTGTAACCTCCTCCAGGCCTACAACCCCCCGAGATCTCTGCGCTCATCTAACTCTGGCCACTCGCGCTTCTCTCATTTCTGAGGCTCCTTAGCTGCCTTAGCCGTAAGCTGAGGCATTCATTCCCTAAACGTTCCTGTACCACTACTCTCTCTCCTTCTTTAAGACTCCACTTCGAACCTACCTCTTTCACCAAGCTTTTTCTAATATTTCCTTATGTAGCTCAGTGTCAGATTTGTTTGATCGTCACTCCTTGTGAATCACCTTGCGACTTTTCTTTTTACATAAGGCGCCATATAAATGCAAGTTGTTGTTGTTGTTGTAGTGCAGTGCTTGCTTTTCAGCAGGGTTCGTCTGTCAATCACATAGGAACAAGGGAAGACCATTCAGCCCCTTGAATCTGTTCCATCTTTCCATTAGGATCAAGGCTTATCAGCGCCTTAGCCCTTGCCTAATAAAAATCTATCAATCCCAGTTTTGACATTTTCAGCAGCTTTTTGGGGGAGAGAGTTCCAGATTCCCACTGTTCTTTGTGTGAAGAAATGCTTCCTGATATCACCCCTGAACAGCCGAGCTGATTCTGTAAATGTATGTTGTGCGTCCTTCTTCTGGATTTCCCCAACCAGAGGAAATAGTTTCTCTCTTGTCTACCCTATCAACTCCTTTAATCATCTTATACACCTCAATTTGATCACCCCTTAATTTTCTACACTCGACGGAATACAAGCCTAGTCTACACCACCTGTCCTCATAATTTAACCCTATTAGACACAGCATCATTCTGTTCGATCTGCGCTGCACTCCCTCCAAGGCCAATATATCCTTCCTAAGGTGCAGTGTCCTGAACTGAATGCAGTTACCCAAGGTGGAGTCTAGCCAGAGCTCTGTACACCTGGAACATAACTTCCACCCCTTTGTATTCCAGCCCCCATAACATTCTCCCCTTTCAGATAAAGGGCAACATTCCACCAGTGCAAATAGATGATGGGATAGTTTTTTAAATCACCTGGGGTTTAAGCATTGTTTGGCTGAGTACAGAGAGGTAGGTCTGTTGGGAAGGATCGCGGACCAGTAACAGAATTGGTTCCATTGAGATTAATAGAAGGAAAATCCGTCAGATCTTGAAAGGAGCATGCAATTCTCCCCGGCAAGGATTGCCAGCTCCGGTTGGAGGTATTCCTGGAGGGTTCGCAACCGGATCCCTGGCAGATTTTCCATTTCACTCTCTAGTGAAACTCATGCCCTCTTTGTGTGTATGTATCTTTATATATTTGTATGTGTGCATCTTTATATATATATATATATAATATATATGTATATCTTTATATATTTGTGTGTGTATCTTTATCTTTGTGTGTATATCTTTCTTTATATGTGTGTGCGTGTACCTTAATATATTTGTGTGTGTGAATCTTTATATCTATGTGTGTAACTGCATATATTTGTGTGTGTTTATAGATGTGTCTGTGAGTGTAACTTAATATATTTGTGTGTGTATTTTATTATTTAGAGATACAGCACTGAAACAGGCCCTTCAGCCCACCGAGTCTGTGCCGACCATCAACTACCCATTTATACTAATCCTATATTAATCCCATATTCCTACCACATCCCCACCTTCCCTCAATTCCCCTACCACCTGCCTATACTAGGGGCAATTTACCTATCAACCTGCAAGTCTTTGGCATGTGGGAGGAAACCGGAGCACCCGGAGAAAACCCACACGGTCACAGGGAGAACTTGTAAACTGCACAGGCAGTACCCAGAATCGAACCCGGGTCGCTGGAGCTGTGAGGCTGCAGTGCTAACCACTGCACTGCCTCTGTGTGTCTCTTTATATATTTGTGTTTGTGTCTTTAAATGTGTGTATGGCTGCAGGCATGGACATATACTGCAAAATTATATTGAGTCCCAGTTATCAGGAGTTGAAATGAAACAGTTTCATTGAAGAAGCAAACCCCCGGAGAGTCTCCAAAGCTTTTTTCTTCACCTCCGCATGCAACAAAACTGGAAGGCTCCAGCTGCGGTGATGCAACTGCTCTCGCAAACATGTTGGGTGCTTGTTCAGCACATTGGAATTTGCTTACAAAAGAAGTTGATCAGTGACAGGCCCAGATATATGAATTGCAATCAGTCTCTGTGGCACTGGCTGGGCTTGGGGAAATAATATAATCGGTCAGGGTTCCCGCAGCCAACTGGGGTATAGTGCGACCCTTCGCTGTACAACCTGAGCACCCCTGCCCCGTGTCCTGCCACTCCTGTCCCAGCCCCAGGTTCTCTTCCTCCCTCCTCCCCCCCTCACCCAGGGCCTCTAAATGGACAGCACCGAATTTGAAATTTCTCAGACACACAAAAATACACACACACACACACACACCATTATTTAGATCCACAAACACACATATAATGATACGCACACAAGCACATATAAAGATACACACATATAAAGATGCACACACAAACACATATAAAGATACACAAACACACAGAAACACATATAAAGGAACACACTGTTACGGCCAGGTGAGGAGGGGGGGGGGTGGTCTCAGGCTCCCCTTTTGCCTCTTCTCTAGTTAGACGGCAACAGGGTTTATCCTTTTTTTTCACAGAATGGTTGAACTCAGCACCTCAGTGAGCGCCTGCTCATGTTCCTCAAATGTGATTGCAAAAGAACCAATCAGACAGGTTTTCTTGAGTTTAACCAAGAAAGATGTAATTTTTATTACTCTTAACACTCTAACCTGGTTAAAAATACTGAAAATACGCTACACATTCACATGAGAGTCACATACACACAGATAGATTACAGAAGGAAAACAGATTTAGTGGTTGGATTAAAGTCCGGTGTAAATGGAATTTAAATACAGTTTGTGAGTTTAATAGTCCTCAGCTGAAATTGTATTCCTAAAGCCCTCACTGGGCCACGTGCACAGTGGTGGACTTGCTTCGCTCAGGGCTCCTGAAGGCAGAAGAGGGGTTGATTCTTGTCCCCTGGTTGCTGGCTGTGGCAGTCTATAGGCTTGAGGGGGTTCCCGAGCCACAATTGGATCTTCTCTTGATACTTCTGGGAAGAGAGAGACCTGCTTCATTGATGGCTTTTCAGTTACTCCTGTCTGCTTTCTGTGTGACAAAGCTTACAGTTTCTCCAGAGCTGCACAGGCAGTCACATGACTCTATCAAGCCCCTTTTTTTAAATGAGGTTTTTCTGGAATCTTCTCTGAGATTCAAGGTGCTATATGCTTCACGATGTCCAGTCACACTTGAAGGGGGTTGGCTCTTTCAAAGTTAATGGGTGGTAGATGGCTTTGACGACCATATTGATAAGGCCATTCTAGGTAATTTAATCACTGAGAGCACCCCATTGTTCTGGCTAGGCTGGATGAGACTTGTCGTCTCTAGTTTGATCTTTTAGTGTTGCAAATATAAATTGCAGTGGCCATCTTGGCTGCCGGTTTTTTTACAAAGTTACTAGTAGGAACTCTCCATTAAAAGTCTAATGCAAGGTTCCAACCAATTAAATTAATATTTCCCCTTTGGCATATAAAGTTTTCATGACAACACACACAAATATATAAAGATACACATACACACATATATATACACATATGCTCATACACACATATAAAGATACACACATGCGCATATTTATATATATATACACATACAAAGATACACATATACCATACACACACATATATAATGATACACACACACACGTAAGGATACACACATATAAAGATACACGCATAGGCATAAAGGTACACACATATATAAAGATACACACCCATGTGAAAATACACTCTCGCACGCATATAAAGGCACATGCACACACATAAATATACACACATGTACTTACAAAGATGCACACATACATGTATGCATGGAAAGATATACATACATATCCACAAAGATACACACACAAAGACACCAACACACACATAAAGGCACATGAGCACACATATAAATATACACACGTACTTACAAGGTACACACTCAGAGATACACACAAGCAAAGATATACATACACACTTACAAAGATATGCATGCTCACAAAGATATATGTGTGTTCCCTCCAAGTCACACACCATCCTGATTTGGAACTATATCTCCGTTCCTTCACTGTCGCTTGGTCAAAATCCTTGAATTCTCCAACAGCACTGTGGGTGTACCTATATCACACGGATTGCAATCGTTCAAGAAGGCAAGTCACCACCACCTTCAGAAGGGCATTAAATACTGGCCTTGCAAGCACAGTCCACATCCCATGAATGAACAAAAATATCATACACATGCAACGATACATATACACACAGATGCACTCAAACAACGCTCTGATACCTTTGCTGCTGTTGTTCTTTGTACCTCTAAAAGCTAAAAGAGAGAGTATTACTACATGATTAGAACAGAACAGAGTATGCCCTCTGGTACTAGAACAGAACAGAGTATCCCCTCTGGTACTAGAACAGAACAGAGTATCCCCTCTGGTACTAGAACAGAACAGAGTATCACTACAGTACTAGAACAGAAGAGAGTATCAGTACAGTACTAGAACAGGACAGATGTTTTCCCATATGTTAGTCATATGCATTTCTGATTCGCAAATCATCAATAATCCACCATGGCTGTGTATGTGATCTCAATACTCATATCTGCATGAAGAATGCACCCGCACTTTAACCTTTTGAACAATGTTGGTAAAATGATAAAAGGGAAATGAGAGTGAGTGATTATTTCCTGACAGTTGATTGCTTTGCCCCCTTGGTTATTAACAACAACAACAATTTGCATTTATATAGCACCTTCGACATCATAAAATATCCCAAGGTGCTCCACAGGAACATTATGAAACAAAATATGACACCGAGCCACAGTAGGAGATTTTAGGTCAGGTGACCAAAGGCTTGGTCAAACAGGTAGATTTTAATGAGTGTCTTAAAGAAGGAGAGCGAGGTAGAGAGATTAGGAAGGAAATTCCAGTGCTTAGGGCCTGGTCAACTGAAGGCACGGCCGCTAATGGTGGTGTGATTAATATAGGGGATGCTCAAAAGGCCAGAATTAGGTGTGCACAGATATTTCGGAGGGTTGTGAGGCTGGAGAATATTATGGAGATAGGGAGGGGGCGAGGCCATGGAGGGATTTGAAAACAAGAATGGGAATTTTTAAAATCAGGACACTGCTTGATTGGCACCAACAAAGGTTAGTGAGCACAAGGGTGATAGGTGAACAGGACTTGGTGCGAGTTAAGACATGGGCAGCAGAATTTTGGATGACCTCAAGTTTACGGAGGGTAGAATGTGGGAGACCAGCCAGGAATGCATTAGAATAGTCAAGTCTGAGGGAATGAAGGCATGACTGAGGGGTTCAACAGCAGAAGAGCTGAGACATGGGGAATGTTGGGCGATGTTAAGGAGATGGAAATAGGTGGTCATAGTGATGACTCGAATATGTGGTCAGAAGCTCAGCTGGGGTCAAATAAGACATCAAGGTTGTGAACAGACTGGTTTAGTCTCAGAATGTTGCCAGGGAGAGGTGAGTAGGTGGCTATGGAATGGGGTTCGGAGCAGGGACTGAAAACAATGGCTTCAGTCTTCCCAATGAGGAAATTTCTGCTCATCCAGTACTGGATGTCGGACAAGCAGTCTGATAATTTAGCAACAGTGGAAGAGTCGAGTGAGGTGGTGGTGAGGTAGAGCTGAGTGTCGTCAAGTACATGTGAAAACTAACACTGTGCTTTTGGATGATGTCATCAAGGGGCAGCATATAGATTAGAAATAGGAGGGAGCCAAGGATAGATCCTTGGGGGACACCAGAGGTAACGGTGTGGGAGCAGGAAGAGAAGCCATTGCAAGTGATTCTCTGACTACGATTAGATAGATAAGCGTGGAACCAGGCGAGAGCAGTCCCACTCAGCTGGACGACAGTGCAGAGGCGTAGGAGGAGGATGGTGTGGTCAACCGTGTCAAAGGCTGGAGACAGGACGAGAAGGGAAAGTTTACCTTTGTCACAGTCACATAGGATGTCACTTTAATCAGTGCTGTATCGGTACTGTGGCAGGAGCAGAAAACTGATCGGAGGGATTCAGACATGGAGTTTTATTGGGATCTAGGGCATCAAAGGTAGAGGTGAGGTTGCAGTTGAACAAATCAGTAGCTTCAGAAATGTCATGGTGAATGGAGGGCCAAAGATTTGGGCTTTTGAAAGTGCGGTTGTAAATGAATTGGGGGTAGTTTTTTTCTAGGGATGGATACAGAAGGAGGTAGGGTTAGGGTGGGGAAGGTAGATGTGAGTGAGGAGTGATACAAGGAAGTGATCTGTCAGTGATACAATGGGACTAGTAAGACCACATGAAATGGCAAGGTCAAGGGGGTGGCCATGAATATGTTGGCAGTTTGTATGGAGGGAGAGATTTCGGGAGGTTAAGAGGGCAGTGAACACAGAGGAGCAAGAGCATGAGGAGTTGAGATGGAGGTCGAAATCACTGGGAATGAGAAATCATTCAGTGCAGAGGCTAAGGGAGGAAAGCCATAAAGATATCACAGTGAGAACATTTTTATTGCACTTGGGTGGGCAGCAGACGATGAAGATTTTGAATAAGATGTGAGAGGGATGGAACAAGGTGAGATGCTTAAAGGAGGAGAAAGTGCCAGGAGAGTAGATGGTCAGGCCAAGGTGTGATCTGGTGATGAGAGCAGCAGTCTTAACGGGATAAGTGGTGGAAGGGGGAGCTTCATTAAGGGGAAAGGTGTCATCACCCCTCAGCCAGGTTTCCATTAAGGCCATGATGGCAAGGGCCTTCTTCACAAGTGAACAGACATTCTACAGGGAGATGCGTAGATGGACGGTGAGAGCTGATCCACTGGCCACAGACCACAGGATCAGCACTGTGAGGTGTACAGGGAGGAGATTAGCAAAACCAGCCCCCAGCAGACGTGCCGGGCAGGAAGGTCGGCGAGAGAGTAGGACGGGGCAATTGGAGTTGCTGTGCGTAATGAGCCCTTCGGAGGATGCCAAGAGAGGCACCGAGGGAAGTTGCAGAGTTATCTCAGAGCGAATGTGGCAAGAGAGTAGGAATGTTGAAGAATGCTGAAGGATTGGGAGGGCAGAATACCTGAGAATGGAGAAATAAAAGGAGACATTGAGGGCGGTGCAGTGGTTAGCACCGCAGCCTCACAGCTCCAGCGACCTGGGTTCGGTTCTGGGTACTGCCTGTGTGGAGTTTGCAAGTTCTCCTTGTGTCCGTGTGGGTTTCTGCCAGGTGATCTGGTTTCTTCCCACACCTAAAGACTTGCAGGGTAAATTGGTCATTGTAAATTGCACCTAGTGTAGGTAGGAGAATGGTGGGGATGTGGTAGGGAATATGGGATTAATGTAGGATTAGTATAAATGGGTGGTTGTTGGTCGGCACAGACTCGGTGGGCCGAAGGGCCTGTTTCAGTGCTGTATCTCTCTATGACTATGACATGATGATAGAAGGGAGGGGTAAACAGAAAAGAAGTGAATAAAAAAAAGTGGAAATGGAACTGATGGGCTCAGATCCAGAGTGATGGCCAAAATACACATACGAATGGACTCATGGAAAGCTCAAGTTACATAGTCCTGGTTACATAAAAAATAGGCGATATTAGGATAAGTGACCGAAAGCTTGGTCACAGGGCTCACTTTTAAGAAGAGGTTCAGGGAGCAAATTCTAGAGCTTTGGGTCCAGGCTGATGAAGGCACGGCCACCAATGGTGGAGCGTTGAAAACCAGGGCTGCGCAAGAGGCTGGAATTGGAGGAGCGCAGATATCCCCGAGGTTTGTCGGGTGGAGAGATGTTACAGAGATAGGGAGAGAATTTTAAAATTGAGCTGTTGGCAGACTGGGAACCAATGTAGGTCAGTGAGCACAGGAGATGAAGGGTGAACTAGAGTGAGTGTGAGTGAGGATATGGGCGATGAATTATGAATGAATTCACATTATTACTAATTAGGCGGTGATGCAATGCCCATGAAACAGGAGAGGAAAGAATGATAAAGTCCTCTCCTTTGTTGCAGCTGATGACTGGTTTAGTCTCAGAACAAAAGGGTGAGTGTAAGTTTACAGCGGGTGTAAGGAGGGAGGTAACATTTGTTAAGTAAATGTGCACATGTTATTGAGTGGGTGTGAAAGACATTTTCTGCTAGAGTTACAGCATGTGGCTAAAAGGATGCTACTAGCCATTCCAACAGGACAAGACAGCATGTCTCTGCAGGCTTGCAGGTGCACTAATAAGAAAGCTTTTAAAAATGAAATTGCTAACCTGTTCTTTCAGAACATTCTTACAATATTGATAGTGATGGTGATCAAGTGACATCCATCCTCATGAGATCTCTGCACTCCTCCAATTCTGACCTCTCGAGCGTCCCCAATTTTAATCACTCCACCACTGGCGGCTGTGCCTTCAGCTGCCTGGGCCCCAAGCTCTGGAATTCCCTCCTGAAACCTTTCCACCTGATTTTCCCTCTCTCACCTCCTCCCCAGAACCTACCTCTTTGACCAAACCTTTGGGTCACCTGCACTATTATCACCTCATGTGGCTTGGTGTCAAATTTTGTTTGTTAATCGCCCCTGTGAAGTGCATTGGGATATGTTACTATATTGAAGGCACTTTATAAATGCAAGTTTTTGTGGTTGTTGTTGTTGTGTGTCACTATCACACAGCGGTTGGAGGAAGCTTTCTCCCTAAGATGTGGCTGTGACGAGCCGGCAGAATTCCCAGGGGTTGGTACAATGCAACGCGACAGTCCCAACAACGCAGGAGGGAACTGGGCAAGTGGACGTGTCCTGGACAACGTACAGCCAGCAGAGCAGTGCAAGGATTTGTGCTTGTTGGCAGGAATCCACACATTCCTTGCTGGTCTCTCCTCTGCAACTTACACCAGCTGCAAGGTTAAATGAATCCACCCCCACCCCACCCCCACACCCTGCCTTTCTGGCACAGAGAGCGAGAGAGAGAGACAGACAGACAGAATGAGACTGTACCTTCCACCCCAGATTGCTCTATGTATGTGGACCCTTCTAAGAGGCCAGGGCCCCTTCCCTCCCACGTCACCCCACCTGAGAAAGGTAACAGAGCCTGCTGAGGTCGCCTGCCGACCTGTGGGAAGCCTCCCCAGCCAATCGGACAGCCGACGATAGCCCTGCTGTTATCAGCACTGAACGCTTCCCGACCCATTCACTGTGCTTCGTGCGTAACTGGTAGAAGGTTATCTCCCCTTTGCGGAGACCAACTTGCTGACTCTCCCTCCCACACGGCCCTACCATGATGCGTCGGTGGGGCGTTTCTGTACCTCAGTGTGCGCAGCGCTTCCCACCCGACATCTGAGACGCTCTCTTTGCGATAACCCTGGCAGCCTGATTCATCCTTGGGTTTGCAATGACGATCATGCGGCACCACTCTGCCCAGAGATTAAATGTGCTGAGAGTTAGGCTGGCCAACTTTGGCTGGCTGAATTCCAGGAGGTTCCAACACATGACCGCCTGCCACATGCAGTCAAGCATCCTTTTATTTCACCACAAATAGATTTTGACTAATAAGCGAAAGTGTTTTAAGAAAATGAAAACGATAGGTTCTTTCTTTTTTATTTCCCCTGCTAGTTATCTTCTGGGTACAGGAAGGAAACTATGTGGCCCCTTCACCTTTTCCCACTATTCAACTAGAGCATGCCTGATCTGTATCATAGCCTCATTTACCTGGTTTCCATATCCTTTAACACCCTCGCCTAACAAAAATAGATGAACCTTGAATTCCTGGAGACACCAGGACAATCCTGTAGAATTGGCAACCCTTTGCCCTACATAAAAGGACAATTTTAACTTAATCCATCCAAGGGGAAACTGTCAGGATTCGATGGAACGCAGTTTTCATTCCAGTGGGAAAGTCTCAGTCCGAGATTAACAATGCCTGTATCCAGCAATGCTTGTCAAACCTGCTCCGACCTATTCCTCATGACTCAAGGTCATTTTTATCCATGGCGATATATTTTTAACATGAATTTACTTATTTGCCTATGGATTTATTTTCAGGAGAACTTTCGGGCAGTTCACATCTGACACAGTGTGTGGTTTAAAACCAACTTGCCTGAAGCTGCCACTTGTCACATCTTTGATGTTTCGTTTTGTTCTTGGTCTTGTTAATAATGCAGCTTAAAGAAGTGACCAACAATTGAAAAATGACGGACAGGAAAATCCTTACTGGTCTATCCTGCCGTGTCCTGGGAGCTGCCAGCTCTGGTTGGATGTATTCCTGGAGGTTTCAGCACATGCCTTCCGGCCTCCAACCACCCCGTTCGGGTCAGGAGCATTTTGTCCCCATGTCCAAAAGGTTTGTCACTAAGGGGCGAAAGTGTTTAAAGGAAATGAAGGAAACAAGCAATTGTTTTTTTTGATTAAGTCCCCCGCAGATTAACCTTTCATTCCTGCAGACTCCAGGGCAAATCCTGGGGAGTTGGTAACCCTACACATCCCACACATTTGGGATGTCTTGTGCATCATAATACAGGATCTCCCCAGCCCAGCCGTGTGATTCTCCTGGGAGAGGCGAAGAATCAGATCAAAGCCCAGGTCAGTTAGGGGGAAGAAAATCTGGGAAATCTCACTTTTAACCCCTTAGGAGATCGAAGCTAGACCCAGAGACTATTCCCGCCCTGATAACTCCATGCAATATCAACCTTTTGTAAGCGATGATGTCTGCTCCAGACAGAAACATGTCCAGCTCCAGGTTAAAGGAATTCAGTGAATGGACTCCACAGGCCCACTGTTCTCTGGGAAAGCATCATATCCTAACATTGAACCTAGATCTGGCCTTATACGACTTAAAATTGTGACTGCCGGTCTTCCCTAACCTACTTTGTCCAAACAAACTGTTTACATAAACATAGTCTAGTTCCTTCATCATCTTATAAACCTCAATCAAATCATCCCTTCGTCTACGTTTCTCTAAAGTGTAGAGATCCAACTCTTTGAGCCTATCTGGGTAACGAATATGCTTACTTGAAACTAGTCTAGCCTCCGGACTCTGTCCAAAGCCTCAATATCACCCACCATGTGAAGAGAGCGGAACTGGGCACAGTATTTGAACTGAGGCCTAACCAAGGTCTTGTACAAGGAGAAAATAGCACATTTAATAGTGAATTGTCCTGTAATTACACCCTAGTGCCCTATTCAGTCTAGTTCTACCTTCACGACGTTGCTTATGTGCTAATTGTGTTTAATCATATGCAGGTGGAGGGTATCTATTAGGGTCTTATTTGAGTATATATAAGGAGACACTTACTGGAATTGGGTGAAGCTTTGAGTGAGCAGCTGCATGTTTGTAATCTTTTTACTTTGTCAAATAAATGCAAGACTGAGTAAAGATTGGCTCCAGCATCATCCTTCAACAACAAGCTTTCTGGAGTATAACATTATGAACCTTTAGAGACCTATGCACTAGAATTCTTTCTCTTTCACAACCTTCTCCAGTTCTTTTCCTTGAAAGGTGTGTGTATATTGAGCATTGAGCCTGCCTACATGCACAACACTGCACTTTGCTAAGTTGAACATCATTTGCCAGTCAAGGCCCGTCCCCAACACATCTCGATGTCTTTGTAGTAATCAAGCATTCTCTACAGTCCTGACTCTCACACTTATCTTGGTATCATCCACAACCTGCAAATTATTTCCCCGATATTTATGTCAATTAACGAAAGAAGTAACTTTTAGCGGCTCTAATACCGACCCCTGTGGGAAATCATTGGTGATCTGTATTTGTAATCTATATTGTTAATTCAGCCCTGGTTTGTGTTCCTGTTTTATATAAAATAAAGGGTACAATTCTGAAGAGGGTGCAGGAGCAGAGGCACCTGGGTGTATATGTATATAAGTCATTGAAGGTGGCAGGACAGATTGAGAGAACGGTCAATAAAGCATACAGTATCCTGGGCTTTATTAATAGAGGCATAGAGTACAAGAGCAATGAGGTTATGTTGAACTTGTATAAGACACTAGTTCGGCCTCAGCTGGAGTATTGCATCCAGTTCTGGGTGCTGCACTTTGAGAACATTGGAGAGAGTACAGAAAAGGATCACGAGAATAGTTCCAGGGATGAGGAATTTCAGTTATGAAGATAGATTGGAGAAGTTAGGACTGTTTTCCTTGGAGAAGAGAAGGCTGAGAGGTGATTTGATAGAGGTATTCAAAATCATGAGGGATCTGGACAGAGTAGATAGAGAGAAACCATTCCCACTTGTGAAAGGATCGAGATCGAGTGGGCACAGATTTAAAGTATTTGGTAAAAGAAGCAAAAGTGACATGAGGAAAAACTTTTTCACACAGCGAGTGGTTAAGGTCTGGAATGCACTGCCTGAGAGTGTGGTGGAGGTAGGTTCAACTGAAGTATTCAAAAGGGAATTAGACAGTTATCTGAAAAGGAATAATATGCAGGGTTACAGGGAGAAGGCAGGGAAGTGGCACTAAGTGAATTGCTCATTCAGAGAGCCGGTGCGGACATGATGGGCCGAATGGCCTCCTTCTGTGTTGTAACAATTCTGTGATTCTGGACACTGTGTGGAAAGTTCATCAGATGAAGATGGGAGCAGGATCACTTCCTGCGGCTCCACCACATGTATGACTATCCCGAACTCTATCTGTTCTCAAAGTTGAGTGAGGTTACGGAGGGATAGGGGTTTCCTGATGTCACGCAACCAAACTGCGGAATGAAAATTCAACTAATTAATAAAAACCTGGAATTGAAAGCTAGTCTCAATAATGGTGCCATGAAACTATCATCGATTGACATAAAAACCCATCTGGTTCAATAATGTCCTTTAGGGAAGGAAATCTGCCATCCTTACCTGGTCTGGCCTACATGTGACTCCAGACCCACAGCAATGTGGTTGACTCTCAACTGCCCTCTGAAATGGCCTAGCAAGCCACTTAGTTGTCAAGGGTAATTAGGGATGGGCAACAAATGCTGGCCTTGTCGGTGACGCCCACATCCCATGGAGGAATTCTAAAAAATCAATCCCTTCAGGAGAAGAAGGACGAAAATTGGAAGCACCAAGAAACTGAGGAGCAAAAAGGATTTGAACCAACCTCACTGGCTCCAAGCACCGAACCAGGCTGGAACATGCTCTCCAGTCCTTTCAAAGCTTAAATATTCCCCTTGGAGATGAGATTCACCAGAATGGTACCAGACATGAAGGACTTCTATTATGTGAAGAAACTGGAGAAGTGGGGTTGTTCTCCTTAGAGCAGATAAGGTTAAGGGGAGGTATGATAGAGGCGTTCAGAATCATGAGGGGCTTTGATAGAGTAAGTAGGGAGAAACTGTTTTCTCTGGCAGAAGGATCAGTAACCAGAGGATACAGATTTAAAGTAATTGGCAAAAGAGTCGTGGGGGGTGGGGAGGGGGTGGTGGTGGGGAGATGAAGAGAATTTTTCTGATCGGGAATGTACTGCCTGAAAGGGTGAAGGAAGCAGATTCAATAGTAACTTTCTAAAAGGAAATTGGATATATAATTGAAAGGAGAAAGATGCAGGCCTTTGGGGGAGGTGTGGGCGGGGTGTAGGGCGGGGGGGGGGGCGGTGAAGTGGGAATGGGAATACATGGATAGCTCTTTCAAAGAGCCAGTACAGACATGATGGGCTGAATGGCCTCCTTGTATGCTGTAAGGTCCTATGATTCAATGAAGAGCTGTGGAGAAATCTGGTTAATATTAACTTCTGATGATGGTGTAAAATGGGGCCATATTGAATCAGTTGCCTGTCCCGATTCACATTTCCATCAAAATAAGAAAGGAACATCAGGTGAAGTATATAACGGGCATTTTCCATTTTCCACTATCACTGAGAGTTAAAATCACCCCCAGAGTTTCTGGACATGAGATAAAGACAGAGTTGCATTTCTATAGCAGCTGTTGTACCTCAGCACATCTCAAAGCAGTTTACAGCCAATGAAGTACTTTTTAAAAGTGTAGTCACTGTTGCAATGTAGGGAACAGGGCAGCCAATTTTCACACAGCAAGCTCCCACAAGCCGCAATGTAATAATGACCAGATCATCTATACAGGAGGTTATGTTACATATGTATAAAACACTCGTTCGGCCTCACCTGGAGTGTTGTGAATAGTTCTGGGCACTGCATTTTAGGAACGATGTGAAGGCATTGGAGAGAGTGCAGAAAAGATTCGCGGGACTGATTCCAGGGGTGAGGAATTTCACTTATGAAGATAGATTGGAGAAGTTGGGACTGTTCTCCTTGGAGAAGAGAAGGCTGAGAGGAGATTTGATAGAGGTATTCAAAATCATAAGGGGTCTGGACAGAGTAGATAGAAAGAAACTGTTCCCATTGGTGGAAGGATCAAGAATGAGAGGGCACAGATTTAAAGTAATTGGCAAAAGAAGCAATGGCGACATGCAAAAAAAATGTTCACGCAGCGAGTGTTTAGGATCTGGAATGCACTGCCAGAAAGTGTGGTGGAGGCAGGTTCAATCGAGGTTTCCAAAAGGGAATTAGACTGTTATCTGTAAAGGAAGAGTGTACAGGGAGAAGGGCTCTCGGCGAATTGTGCATTCGGAGAGCTGGTGTAGACACAAAGGGTCGAATGGCGTCCTTCTGTGCTGTAACAATTCTGTGATTTTTTTTTGATGGTATATTGATTAAAGGATAAATATCAACCAGGACCAACAGTCCTGCTCTTCTTTGAAGTAATATTAGGGGACATTTTACATCCACCTCTGAGGGCAGGTGAGGCCTCAGCTTTGTACCTTATTTGAAAGGCAGCACCAAACTGCAATGTCAGTCTCGATTTTTGTGTTTAAGATCTGGAGTGGGATAAGAACCCACAAACATTCTAAGTCAGAGAGAACAGTACTACCCACCAAGCCACAGCTGACACTGCAGTGATGTGTATGAGTTTGCTTTAGCCAGCTGTTCTCAGTACACATGGATAACTCAGACACACAACCTTCAGATTTTCTGACAATGTAAGAATCGAGGGTTTGGCAAACAGTATTGAGGAGTATTGAGGAAAGCACAGGTTCCTGGAATGGGCACATGGATGGCAGATGCAATTTAACATGGGTATTTTTGAGGGAGTCGATTCTGAGAGAACAAACTCAATCGATGAACCGAGAGACCTGGGGATTTAGAGAATTAATTCACTCAATTTCCAGTTAAGCAGCACGTTTAACATAGGGAAATGGCCCAAGGTACTTTACAGAAGCAAAATCATTGGCACTCAGCCAAAGAAGCAGGCATTAGGGCAGGTGACCAAAAGCTTGGTCAAAGAAGTACTTGTTAATGAGCGTATTAAAGGAGGAAAGATAGAGGTAGGGAGGCCAAGAGATTTAAGGAGGGAATTGCAGAGCTTAGGCCTGAGACAGCTGAAGACATGGCTATCAACTGTGGAGCAAAGGATATTGGGGAGCATAGAAGAGGGCAGAATTGGAGGAGAACAGAGATCCCAGAGGGATGTAGGGCTGGAGGAGGTTATAAAGATACGGGGGGCAAGGCCATGGAGGGATTTGAATGCAAGGATGAGAATTTTAAATTCGAGGTGTTGTTGGAACAGGAGCCAATGTGGGTTGGCACAACATAAATCATGCATAGAACAATGGGATACACCCAGGGATTAAGGGCAGGGAGGAGAAAGAAAAGGCTTTGTATTAAACAAACATTGGGATAGACTTTGAACGGTACTGCCTGGGTGTGTAGTATCACCTGGGAGGATCAGAAAGGAAAGATCAAACGCCTTTTTACATAAAATGAGGGAATTTCCAACCATTTAATGCAGCTGTTACCAAGCTGAAAAGCTCCGAAATTTTCCTTTCAGCAGGCAATGTTTAGTGACCAGGTCTTAAAAATGAAAACCTGCCACTTTCTCTGCATTCTATTTCACTGATAAATCATCGTAAGTATCCATTAACCAGATTTCTTTGAAGAAAAGGTACAACAGCAACTTATATTTGAACAGCGCCTTTAACGTAATAAAACATCCCAAGGCGTTTCACAGGAGCATCATAAAACAAAATATGACACCGTAACTTCCTTGCTGTTATACTCTATACCTCTATGTATAAAACCCAGGATCTCGTATGCCTTTTTAACCACTTTCTCAACCTGTCCTGCCACCTTCTGTGATTTGTGGACATATACCTCCAGGTCTCTCTGTTCCTGCATCCTCTTTAGAATTATACCCTTTATTGTGTATTGCCTCTCCTTTTTCTTCCTACCAAAATGTATCACTTCACACTTCTCTGCATCAAATTTCATCTGCCATGTGTCCGCCCATTCCACCAGCCTGTCTATGCCCTCTTGTAGTCTATTACGTACCTCCCCACAGTTCACAATACTTCCAAGTTTTGTGTCACCTGCAAATTTTGAAATTGTGCAGTGCATACCCAAGCCCAGGTCATTATTTTTATTCATTCACGGGATGTGGGCATCGCTGGCCAGGCCAGCATTTATTGCCCATCCCTAATTGCCCTTGAGAAGGTGGTGGTGAGCTGCCTTCTTGAACCGCTGCAGTCCATGTGGGGTAGGTACACCCACAGTGCTGTTAGGAAGGGAGTTCTAGGATTTTGACCCAGCGACAGTGAAGAAACGGCAATATAGTTCCATGTCAGGGTGGTGTGTGACTTGGAGGGGAACTTGCAGGTGGTGGTGTTCCCATGTATTTGCTGTCCTTGTCCTTCTAGTTGGTAGAGGTTGCGGGTTTGGAAGGTGCTGTCGAAGGAGCCTTGGTGCATTGCTGCAGTGCATCTTGTAGATGGTACACACTGCTGCCACTGTGCGTCGGTGGTGGAGGGAGTGAATGTTTGTAGATGGGGTGCCAATCAAGTGGGCCGCTTTGTCCTGGATGGTGTCGAGCTTCTTGAGTGTTGTTGGAGCTGCACCCATCCAGGCAAGTGGAGAGTATTCCATCACACTCCTGACTTGTGCCTTGTAGATTGTGGACAGACTTTGGGGAGTCAGGAGGTGAGTTACTCGCCTCAGGATTCCTAGCCTCTGACCTGCTCTTGTAGCCACGGTATTTATATGGCTACTCCAGTTCAGTTTTCGGTCAATGGTAGCCCCTAGGATGTTGATAGTGGGGGATTCAGCGATGGTAGTGCCGTTGAATGTCAAGGGGAGATGGTTAGATTCTCTTTTGTTGGAGATGGTCATTGCCTGGCACTTGTGTGGCGCGAATGTTACTTGCCACTTATCGGCCCAAGCCTGGATATTGTCCAGGTCTTGCTGCATTTCTGCACAGACTGCTTCAGTATCTGAGGAGTTGCGAATGGTGCTGAACATTGTGCAATCATCAGCGAACATCCCCACTTCTGACCTTATGATTGAAGGAAGGTCATTGATGAAGCAGCTGAAGGTGGTTGGGCCTAGGACACTACCCTGAGGTACTCCTGCAGTGATGTCCTGGAGCTCAGATGATTGACCTCCAACAACCACAACCATCTTCCTTTGCGCTAGGTATGACTCCAGCCAGTGGAGGGTTTTCCCCCTGATTCCCATTGACCTCAGTTTTGCTAGGGCTCCTTGATGCCATACTCGGTCAAATGCTGCCTTGATGTCAAGGGCAGTCACTCTCACCTCACCTCTTGAGTTCAGCTCTTTTGTCCATGTTTGAACCAAGGCTGTAATGAGGTCAGGAGCTGAGTGGCCCTGGTGGAACCCAAACTGAGCATCACTGAGCAGGTTGTTGCGAAGCAAGTGCCGCTTGATGGCACTGTTGATGACACCTTCCATCACTTTACTGATGATTGAGAGTAGGCTAATGGGGCAGTAGTTGGCCGGGTTGGATTTGTCCTGCTTTTTGTATACAGGACATACCTGGGCAATTTTCCACATTGCAGGGTAGATGCCAGTGTTGTAGCTGTACTGGAACAGCTTGGCTAGGGGCGCGGCAAGGTCTGGAGCACAGGTCTTCAGTACTATTGCCGGAATATTGTCAGGGCCCATAGCTTTTGCAGTATCCAGTGCCTTCAGTCGTTTCTTGATATCACGTGGAGTGAATCGAATTGGCTGAAGTTTGGCATCTGTGATGCTGGGGACTTCAGGAGGAGGCCGAGATGGATCATCAACTCAGCACTTCTGGCTGAAGATTGTTGCAAATGCTTCAGCCTTATCTTTCGCACTGATGTGCTGGGCTGCCCCATCATTGAGGATGGGGAAATTTGTGGAGCCACCTCCTCCAGTTAGTTGTTTAATTGTCCACCACCATTCACGGCTGGATGTGGCAGGACTGCAGAGCTTAGATCTGATCCGTTGGTTATGGGATCGCTTAGTTCTGTCTACCGCATGCTGCTTACGCAGTTTGGCACGCAGATAGTCCTGTGTTGTAGCTTCTCCAGGTTGGCACCTCATTTTGAGGTATGCCTGGTGCTGCTCCTGGCATGCCCTCCTGCACTCTTCATTGAACCAGGGTTGGTCTCCGGGCTTGATGGTAATGGTAGAGTGGGGGATATGCCGGGCCGTGAGGTTACAGATTGTGGTTGAGTACAATTCTGCTGCTGCTGATGGCCCACAGCGCCTCATGGATGCCCAGTTTTGCATTGCTAGATCCATTCGAAATCTATCCCATTCAGCACGGTGATCGTGCCACACAACACGATTGACGGTATCCTCAATGTAAAGGCGGGACTTCGTCTCCACAAGGACTGTGCCGTGGTCACTCCTACCAATACTGTCATGGACAGATGCATCCGCGGCAGGCAGATTGGTGAGGACGAGGTCGAGTATGTTTTCCCCTCGTGTTGGTTCCCCCACCACCTGCCGCAGACCCAGTCTAGCAGCCATGTCCTTTAGGACTCGGCCAGCTCGGTCAGTAGTGGTGCTACCGAGCCACTCATGGTGATGGACATTGAAGTCCCCCACCCAGAGTACATTTTGTGCCCTTGCCACCCTCAGTGCTTCCTCCAAGTGGTGTTCAACCTGGAGGAGGACTGAGTCATCAGCTGAGGGAGGGCGGTAGGTGGTAATCAGTAGGAGGTTACCTTGCCCATATTTAACCTGATGCCATGAGACTTCATGAGGTCCAGAGTCGATGTTGAGGACTCCCAGGGCAACTCCCTCCCTACTGTATACCACTGTGCCACCACCTCTGCTGGGTCTGTCTTGACCCTGTCTCTCCTGGGATAGGACGTACCCGGGGATGGTGATGGCAGTGTCTGGGACATTGTCTGTTAGGTCTGATTCCGTGAGTATGACTATGTCAGGCTGTTGCTTGACTAGTCTGTGGGACAGCTCTCCCAACTTTGGCACAAGCCCCCAGATGTTAGTAAGGGGGACTTTGCAGGGTCGACAGGGCTGGGTTTGCCATTGTCGTTTCCGGTGCTTAGGTTGATGCCAGGTGGTCCATCTGGTTTCATTCCTTTTTATAGACTTCGTAGTGGTTAGACAACTGAGTGGCTTGCTAGGCCATTTCAGAGGGCATGTAAGAGTTAACCACATTGCTGTGGGTCTGGAGTCACATGTAGGCCAGACCAGGTAAGGACATCAGATTTCCTTCCCTAAAGGACATTAGTGAACCAGATGGGTTTTTACAACAATCGACAATGGTTTCATGACCATCATTAGACCAGTTTTTAATTCCAGATTTTTATTAAGTTCAAATTCCACCTTCTGCTGTGGTGGGATTCGAACCCATGTCCCCAGAGGAATACCCTGGATCTCTGGGTTACTAGTCCAGTGATAATACCACTATGCCACCGCCTACCCCATTGTTCCATTAAAATATATATAAAGAAAAGCAGTAGTCCTAATACTGACCCATGGGAAACCCCACGATATAACAACGTCCAGTCTGAAAAACAACCATTCACCAATATTCTGTGTTTCCACTCACTCAGCCAACTTTGTATCCATGTTGCCACTGTCTCTTTTATTTCATGGGCTTCAACTTTGCTGGCAAACCTGTTATATGGCATTTTATCAAATGCTTTTTGGAAGTCCATGTATACCGCATCAACTGCATTACCCTCATGAACCCTCTCTGTTACCTCATCAAAAAACTCAATCAAGTTGGTTGAACATGATTTTACCTTAACAAATCTGTGCTGGCATTCCTTAATTAATCCACATTGTCGAAGTGACTGTTAATTTTGTCCCGGATTAACGTTCCTAAAAGCTTTCCCACTACTGAGGTTAAACTGAATGGCCTTTAGTTGCTGGGCTTATCCTTACTCCCTTTTTGAACAAGGTTGTAACATTTGCAATTCTCTAGTCCTCTGGCCCCCACCCCTGTATCCAAGGAGGATTGGAAGCTTATGGACAGTGCTCCACAATTCCCACCCTTACTTCCATCAGTAATTGTTGTGACTACCGTGGGATCACCCTGCTCAGCATAGCGGGGAAAGTCTTCGCTCGAGTCATTTTAAACAGGCTCCAGAAGCTGGCTGAGCATGTCTACCAGAGGCACAGTGCGGCTTTTGAGCAGAGAGATTGACATGCTGTTCTCCCTTCGCCAGCTACAGGAGAAATGCTGCGAACAATAGATGCCCCTCTACGTTGCTTTCATTGATCTCACCAAAGCCTTTGACCTCGTCAGCAGACGTGGTCTCTTCAGGATACTAGCAAAGATCGGATGTCCACCAAAGCTACTCGGCATCATAACCTCGTTCCATGACAATATGAAATGCACAATTCAACATAGCGGTGCCTCATCAGACCCCTTTCCTATCCTGAGTGGCGTGAAACAGGGCTGTGTTCTCACACCTACACTGTTTGGGATCTTCTTCTCACTGCTGCTCTCACATGCGTTCAAGTCTTCAGAAGAAGGAATTTTCCTCCACTCAAGATCAGATGGCAGGTTGTTCAACCTTGCCCGTCTTAGAGTGAAGACCAAAGTACGGAAAGTCCTCATCAGGGAACTCCTCTTTGCTGACGATGCTGCATTAACATCTCACACTGAAGAGACTCATCAAAAGGATTGCAGCTGCCTGCAACGAATTTGGCCTAACCATCAGTTTCAAGAAAACGAACATCATGGGACAGGACGTCAGAAATGCTCCATCCATCAATATCGGTGACCACACTCTGGAAGTGGTTCAAGAGTTCACCTACCTGGGGCTCAACCATTACCAGCAACATGTCTCTCGATGCAGAAATCAACAAGCGCATGGGAAAGGCGTCTGCTACTATGTCCAGACTGGCCAAGAGAGTGTGGGAAAATGGCGCACTGACACGGAACACAAAAGTCCGTGTGTTTCAAGCTTGTGTCCTCAATACCTTGCTCTATGGCAGCGAGGCCTGGACAACGCACGTCAGCCAAGAGTGGCATCTCAAGACATTCCATCTTCACAGTCTCCGGAGAATCCTTGGCATCAAGTGGCAGGTCCTTATCTCCAACACCGAAGTTGTCGAGGCAGCCAACATCCCCAGCATATACGCCCTACTGAGCCAGCGGGGTTGAGATGGCTTGGCCATGTGAGCCACATGGAAGATGGCAGGATCCCAAGGACGCATTGTACAGTGAGCTCATCACTGGTATCAGACCCACCGGCCGTCCACATCTCGGATTTAAAGACATTTGCAAACGCGACATGAAATCTTGCGACACTAACCACAAGTCGTGGGAGCCAGTTGCCAGCGATTGCCAGAGCTGGTGGACAGCTAAAAAGGTGGGGCTAAAGAGTGATGAGTCGAAGAGACTCTGCAGTTGGCAGGAAAAGAGACAGAAGTGTAAGGAGAGAGCCGACTGTGTAACAGCCCCGACAACTAACTTCACCTGCAGTGCCTGTGGAAGAGTCTGTCACACTAGAATTGGCCTTTATAGCCACTCCAGGC
This sequence comes from Heterodontus francisci, assembly GCF_036365525.1. Lineage (NCBI taxonomy): Eukaryota > Metazoa > Chordata > Chondrichthyes > Heterodontiformes > Heterodontidae > Heterodontus > Heterodontus francisci. The sequence continues at coordinate 30,250,380 of NC_090399.1, forward strand.
ACTGCTCCACAAACCACTGACCACCTCTAGGCGCTTACCCATTGTCTCTCGAGATAAGGAGGCCAAAAGGAAAGAAGGAATTGTTGTACTGTGGGTGTACGTACCTACACCCCAAGGACTGCGATAGTTCAAGAAGGCAGCTCATTGCTGGCCCAGCCAGCAATGCCCATATCCCACGAACAAATAAAAAAAAAGTAATCTAGGATGCATCCCTTCCAGCCCTGATGACTTATCAACTTTAATTACAGCCAGCCTTTCTATTATTTTAAATTCATTTTTGGATGCGGGCGTCGCTGGCTAGGCCAACATTTATTGCCCATCCCTAATTGCCCTTGCGAAGGTGGTGGTGAGCTGCCTTATTGAACCGCGGCAGCCCTAGGGGTGTAGGTACACCCACAGCGCTGTTAGGAAGGGAGTTCCAGGATTTTGACCCAGTGACAGTGAAGGAACAGCGATATAGTTCCAAATCAGGATGGTGTGTGGCTTGGAAGGGAACTTGCAGATGGTGGTGTTCCCATGCATCTGCTGTCCTTGTCTTTCTAGGTGATAGAGGTCGCAGGTTTGGAAGGTGCTGTTTAAGGAGCCTTAGTGAGTTGCTGCAGTGCATCTTGTAGATGGTACACACTGCTGCCACTGTGCATCTGTAGTGGAGGGAGTGAATGTTGAAGGTTGTGGATGGTGTGCCAATCATGTGAGCTGCTTTGTCCTGGATGGTGTCAAGCTTCTTGAGTGTTGTTGGAGCTGCACCCAGCGAGGCAAGTGGAGAGTATTCCATCACACTCCTGATTTCTGCCTTGTCGGTGGTGGACAGGCATTAGGGAGTCAGGAGGTGAGTTGCTCACTGCAGAATTCCCAGCCTCTGACCTGCTCTTGTAGCCACAGCATTTATGTGGCTCGTCCAGTTCCGTTTCTGGTCAATGGTGACCCTCAGGATGTTGATAGTGGGGGATTCAGTGATGGTAATGCTATTGAACGTCAAGGGGAGATGATTAGGTTCTCTCTTGTTGGAGATGGTCATTGCCTGGCACATGTGTGGCGCGAATGTTACTTGCCACTTATCAGCTCAAGCCTGGATATTGTCCAGGTCTTGCTGCATTTCTACACGGACTGCTTCAGTATCTGAGGAGTCGCAAATGGTGCTGAACATTGTGCAATCATCAGCAAACATTCCCACTTCTGACCTTATGATTGAAGGAGGTCATTGATGAAGCAGCTGAAGATGGTTGGGCCTAGGACACTACCCTGGGGAACTCCTGCAGTGATGTCCTGGGACTGAGACGATTGAACTCCAACAACCACAACCATCTTCCTTTATGCTAGATATGGCTCCAGCCAGCGGAGCATTTTCCGCCTGATTCCCAGTGACTCCAGTTTTGTTGTGGCTCTTTGATGCCATACTCAGTCAAATGCTACCTTGGTGTCAAGGGCAGTCACTTTCATGTCATTCTTGAGTTCAGCTCTTTTGTCCATGTTTAGACCAAGGCTATGATGAGGTCAGGAGCTGAGTGGCCCTGGTGGGACCCAAACTGATGCATCCCTCTGGTCCTGGTGACTTATCAACTTTAAGGACAACCATCCTTTCTAATTTTTTTATTTGTACATTGGATATGGATGTCGCAGGCTAGGCCAGCATTAATTGTCCTTGAGAAGATGATGGTGAGCTGCCTTCTTGAACCGCGGCAGTCTTTGGGGTGTAGGTACACACATAGTGCTGTTAGGAAGGGAGTTCCAGGATTTTGACCCAGTGACAGTGAAGGAACGGTGATATAGTTCCAAGTCAGGATGGTGTGTAGCTTCAAGGGGAACTTGCAGGTGGTAGTGTTCCCATGCATCTGCTGCCCTTGTCCTTCTGGGTGATAGAGGTCGTGGGTTTGGAAGGTACTGTTTAAGGAGCCTTGGTGAGTTGCTGCAGTGCATCTTGTAGATGGTACACACTGCTGCAACTGTGCGTCTGTCATATTAATAACTCCTCTTTATCGTTTGTAGCCCATCCAGTGTCTCAACTACCTCCTCTTTCACCATGACTTTGGCAGTATCTTCTTCCTTGGTAAAGACAGATGCAAAGTATTCATTGTACCTTAGCCACACTCTCTGCTTCCATGTGTAAATCCCCTTTTTGGTCCCCAGTAGGCCCCACTCCTCCTTTTATATGCCCATAGAAGACTTTTGGATTCCCTTTTATGCTAGCTACCAGTCTCTCCTCATACTCCCTCTTTGCATCTCTTATTTTCTTTTTCACTTCCCCTTTGAACTTTCTATATTCAGCCTGGTTCTGAATTGTATTTTCCACCTGACATTTGTTATATGCACCCTTTTTCTGCTTCATCTTACTCTCTATCTCTTTCTTCGTCCAGGGAGATCTGGCTTTGGTTGCCCTACCTTCCCTCCTTGTGGGAATGTACCTTAACCGTACCTAAATTATTTCCCCTTTAAAGGCAGCCCGTTACAGCTTTGCATGCCATTCTTTGATTCCAATGCTTGATCAAAGAGGCAGGTTTTAAGGAGTGTCGTCAAGGAGGAAAGAGATGCAGAGAGGTGTAGGGAGGGAATTCCAGAGCTTAGGGTCTCAGCAACTGAAGGCACGGCCACCAATGGTGGAATGATTAAAATCGGGGATGCTCAAGAGGTCAGAATTAGAGGAGCTCAGATATCACAGAGGGTTGTGGGACTGGAGGAGATTACAGAGGTAGGGAGGGGCGAGACCATGGAGGGATTTGAAAACCAGGATAAGAATTTTAAAATCAAGGCGTTGCTTCACTGGGAGCCTATGTGCATCAGCAAGCACAGCAGTAATAGGTGAACAGGACTTGGTGCAAGTTAAGACACGGGCAGCAGAGTTTTGGATGACCTCAAGTATACGAAGGGTAGAATGTGGGAGACCAGCCAGGAGTGCATTGGAATAGTAAGTCCAGTGGTAAAAAAAGCAAGGATGAGGTTTTCAGCAGCAGATGAGCTGAGACAAGGGTGAAGTAGGTGGTTTTAGTGATTGCACAAATATGTGGTCAGATGTTCATCTCTCAGTCAAATGTGACACCAAGGTTGCAAACACCATGTCTTAGTCTCAGGCAGTTGCCAGTGAGCGGGATGAAGTCGATAGCTAGGGAACGGGGAACAAAAACAATGGCGTCAGTCTTCCCAATATTTAATTGGAGGAAATTTCTGCTCATCCAGTACTGGATGTCAGATAAGCATTCTGATAATTTAGTAACAGTGGAGGAGTTGAGAGAGGTGGTGGTGAGGTAGAGCTGGGGGTCGTCAGTGCACATATGAAAACTAAAGCTGTGCATTCCGATGATGTCACCAAGGGGCAGCATGTAGATGAGAAATCGGAGGAGGCCAAGGATAGATCCTTGGGGGAACACCAGAGGTATCGGTGTGGGACCAGGAAGAGAAGCCACTGTAAGTGATATAAAGAAACAAAGAGAGTCTTGCATTTATATAACGCTTTTCATGACCACTTAATGCAGAGAAATGTGAAGTGATTCATTTTGGTAGAAAGAACACAGAGAGACAATCCAAAATAAAGAGTAAAATTCTGAAAGGGATGCAGGGGAAGAGGAACCTGGGTGCATTTATACATAAATCATTGAAGGTGGCAGGACAAGTTGAGAGAGCGGTTAATAAAGCATACAGTATCCTAGGCTTTATAAATAGGGTAATAGAGCATAAAAGCAAAGAATCTCTGTTAAACTTGTACAAAACATTGGTTCAGCCTCAGCTGGAGTATTGTATCCAGGTCTGGGCACCACACTTTAGGAAGGATGTGAAGGCATCTGTGAGGGTGCAGAAAAGATTCACGAGAATGTTTCCAGGGATGAAGAACGTCATTGGTTGGAGAAGCAAGAGGAAAAACTTTTTCACGCAGCGAGCGCTTAGGATCTGGAATGCACTGCCTGAGAGTGTGATGGAGGCAGATTCAATCGAGGCCTTCAAGAGGGAATTGGATTGTTATCTGAAAAGGAAGAATGCGCAAAGCTGCAGGGAGAAGGTGGGGGAATGGCAGCCGGTGAACTGCGCCTTCAGAGAGCCAGCACAGACACGATGGGCCAAATGGCCTCCTTTTGTGCTGTAAACATTCTGCGATTCTATGGACACTTTGAAGTGTAGTCGCTGTTGTCATATAGGAAATGCTGCAGCCAATGTGCGCGGACAAACAACAATGTGATAATGACTAGATAATCTGTTTTCCCCTGCTCTCCTTCAAAATAATGCTATGGGATTTTTTCTCTCTATCCAAGTAGACAGGTGGGGCCTCAGTTTAACATTTCAGCCAAGCAACAATCAATGGCTTGTGACTTGTGTTTCAGTGCCAGTTCCTGTACTTGTCTGTTACTCCAATTGTTACATAGAAACAGAGGAATACAGAACATTGGAACAGAAAGAGGTCCATTTAGCTCCTTGAGCCAGTTTGGCCATTCAACAATTTAGGGGAGGCAGTGGCGTAGTGGTATTGTCACTGGACTAGTAACCCAGGGTATTGCTCTGGCGACATGGGTTCAAATTCCACCACAGCAGAAGGTGGAATTTGAATTCAATTAATAAATCTGGAATTAAAAAGCTAGTCTAATGATGGCCATGAAACCATTGTCGATTGTTGTAAAAACCCATCTGATTCACTAATCTCCTTTAGGGAAGGAAATCTGCTGTCCTTACCTGGTCTGGCCTACATGTGACTCCAGACCCACAGCAATGTGGTTGACTCTTAACTGCCCTCTGAAATGGCCTAGCAAGCCACTCAGTTGTATCTAACCACTAGCACTGTGGGTGTACCTAACCCACATGGACTGCAGCGGTTCAAGAAGGCAGCTCACCACCACCTTCTCAAGGGCAATAAATGCTGGCCCGGCCAGCGATGCCCACATCCCGTGAATGAATTAAAAAAAAACAAGATCATGCCCGATCTCTGACTTAACTTCATCTACTCGCCTTAGTTCCATTGCCCTTAATAACCCTGCAAAAATCTGTTGAAATATCCAATTGACCCCCAGAATGACAGCTTTCTTGGGGGAGAGAGTTTCAGATTTCCACTACCCTTTGTGCGAAGAAGTGCTTCCTGACATCATCCCTGAACAGCCGAGCTCTAATTGTTCTGCACTCCCCCACCCCCACCAGAGGAAATCTTTTCTCTTTCTCTACCCTATCAACTCCTTTAAGTGTCTTAAACACCTCACATAATATTGAACCTTGGGTCACTCCAGAGACCCCCCCGCATAATCAAATGTCAAATTGCTAGAGTGCTTGATATGAGGATATTCGTTTCCTCATAGTCTCCGTTGAACACAGGACCAGATAAATCTGAGTGGAGCCTTTGTACTCAGCGAGCTCTCTGGGTTAAAGGTTCGGATTTTCCACAAGCTCAGTATACAGTGTGACTACTGAGTGTATTTGGTAAGATCCTTCAGGGGCACTGCAATAGTTGAATTTCCTGCTCATTCCAGCATTGAGCTTGATGTCAACATCATCTTTTAATTTTAAGGATTGCCTCATTCTTGCTCCCCTGGGGCCTATTTCCTGTAGAGTTACATAAACGTTTATGAAAGTCTTGCAACGTCAGAATGTGCCAATAACCAGCTGGATACAAACCTCGGTTACAGCAGAAATCGTCTTATCTCACTCATTCGCTCTCATTCCCTTTGTTTACCTCTCTCTCTGTCTGCCTCTCTCTAACCTGCCGTTAAACTGAGACCCCCCCCCCCCTCCCCCCATAGTTGGATGTGAAAGATCTCACGACATTATTTCAAAGAAGAGCAGCAAATTTTCCCCGCTGACCTGGGTCATTCCTTAACCCCCCAACAACATCGCTATAAAACAGATCCAGTCATTTATCTCATTACTCTTTGAGGGTTCTTGCTGTGCACATAGGAACAGGAGCAGGCCATTCAGCCCCTCATGCCTGTTCCGCCATTCACTGAGATCATGGCTAATGTGCATTTTAAATCCATCCACCATCCTTGGCTCCACTCCCCTTAATACCCTTACCCAACAAAAATCCACTGAACTCAGATTGAAATGAACTGAGCTTGCATCTACTGTTCGGTCCCCTTGTCCTAGACACGCTCACCAGCTGAAAAAGTTTCTATCTACTCTATCAATTCCTTTGAAAATGTTAAAAACTTCAATAAAATTGTTCCTTAACCTTCTACATTATAGGGAATACAAGCCTAGTTTGTGTAATTTCTCCTCACTATCTACCCCTTGGAGTCTGGTAGCATTTCTGGTGAATCCACACTGCACTCCTTCCGAGGCCAATATGTGTAAATTGACCTCCGCCTTTCCTGACATCACATCAGTGAGTGCGCCTCAACAGCGAAAGTACAGTAAAAGCTTTGTTATCCGAAACCTTACCAACTGGCAATTCAGAATTTCCAAAATCTCCCAAAGCTCTCCTGGGCCGAGTTTTCCCGAGTGCAGCTGATTGTTCTCAGCATTAGTTAGGGATGCTCGTTGGAAAGGGCTGACTCTCACACGTGCCACAGGTATATTGATGCACTGAAGGATTAAAGGAGGATTAAAAAATGGCTTTCCCAATACCCTGGGTATCCATACAAACGCACGCACATGCAAACGTACGAATTCGAAGCAGGAGTGGGCCATTCAGCTCCTCGAGCCTGCTCCGCCGTTTGATCTGATTGTGGCCTCAACTTTCCTTTCCTGTCGACCTGCTATAACCTTTAACGCCCTTGTCAATCGAGAATCTAACTCGGCCTTAAAAATATTCCATGATCCAGCCCCCACCGCTCTCTGGGGAAGAGAATTCCACAGACCAACGACTCTCCGAGAGAAATAATTTCTCCTCATCTCTGTCTTAAATGGGAGAGCCCTTATTTTTAAACTGTGTGCCCGGTTCTGGCCTCTCCCACAAGGGGAAATATCCTCTCAGCATCTACCCTGTCAAGTCCCCTCAGGATCTTATATGTTTCAATAAGATCGCCTCTCCTCCTTCTAAACTCCAACGGATACAGGACCAAGCTGGTCAACCTTTCTGGCAATAACTTCGGAACGGAACCTCGGATCTTCACCTACCTTGGCAAGTACAACTCTTGACTAACTGGAATTTTTGATTATCCAGCACCTCCCAGGCCCAGCACATGCCGGATAACAAAGCTTTTACTGTAATTCACTGGCTGTAAAGCGCTTTGGGATACCCCAAGGCAATAAAAGGCGCTATATAAATGCAAGTGAGCAAGAATGGGAGCACGCTAGGGATAACTTGCCTGCTTGTCTTCGAAGTAATGTAATGGGATCTTTTCCATCCACATGAGGAAGCAGAGTGGCCTTGGTTTAACATCCCATCTGAAAGATGGCACCTCTGACAGAGCAGCACTCCCTTCATACTGCACTGGGGGTGTTGCTTTACCGGATCATCTTTTTGTTTACTGATGTTGACGCTACATGTTGGCCACAGGACACCTGCTTTTTGTCGAAATATTGGCCGTGAAATCTTTTACTTCCAACCGAGAGGACAGACGGGGCTTAGGTTTTAACGTTTTGTCTAAAATAACCCGCCTTTCACTATCTCAGGACATCCCAAGGTGCTTTGCGGCCAGTGAAGCATTTTTTTTTGAAGTGCAGTGACCGTTGTAATGTAGGAAACATGGCAGCCAGGATGTGCACAGCAAGATCCCACAAGTTGCAAAGATAATGGAAGAGGTGCATTTCTACAGCACCTTTCACAACCTCAGGACGTCCCATAGCTCGTTAACAGCCAATGAAATAGCCTCGAAGTGCAGTCGCTGTTGGAATGTAGGAAACACGGCAGCCAATTTATGCACAGCAAGCTCCCACAAACAGCAACGTGATAATGAGCAGATAATCTGTTTTTCGGTGACGTTAACTGAGGGATAAATATTGGCCAGGACCCTATGGATAACTTCCCTGATCTTCAAAATAGTGCTATGGGATGTTTTACATCACCTGGGAGGACAGACAGGGGGCCTTGGTTTAACATCGCATCTGAAAGACGGTACCTGAGACAGTGCGGAGCTCCTTCAGTGCGGCAAAAAAAGGCTACTGCAGACTGAAGCAAGCGATTCCCAAATCTGCAGAAAATCTGCTGCACCATCAGCTCACTTGGCCTTGCTAATTGGTTTCTAATTGCGGCACACGGCAATTTAGGACTACTCCCTTTGGATTAACTCACGTACCATAGGAAAGACGTTTCTCACAGTTTCACCCACAAGCTGAAAATATCAACACTGAAAGTAAACTAGTGGGAGTATATTCACATGGATGATTCCAGGACTGAGAGGTTACAGCCATCAGGAAAGATTGAACAGGCTGGGGCTCCTTTTTCTGGTAAAGAGAGGAGTGAGGCCTGACCTGATAGAGGTCTTTAAAGTGTTACAGTCAGGTGAGGGGGGGTCAAAAGTCTCCCCTTTTGTCCCTCTCCTTGTTTGACCGCAACAGGGTTTGTTCCTTTTAAACAGTGATTGTGCTTACCAATTCAGTGAGTGTTTAACCCTTTATGTGTTATGATCATAAAAGAACCAATCAGACAGGTTTCCCTGAGTTTAAACAAGAAAGAGGTTAGTTTATTGTACTTAAGATCTAAACCCAATCCAAGTAAAAATAATAAAACTACGTCCACTTTCACACACACAAACACACACGAGAATCTCACAAACACACACAAATAGGTTACAGAGTGGTGAGGAATAGTTTGGGTTGGATTAGTGTCCAGAACAAATAAAAATAATATACAATCTGTGGAGTCTGGTAATTCAGTTGTCTTCCAGCTGAAGTTGTGATCCTGAAGTCTCTGGCTGGTAGAAGTGCACATTGCAGTGATGTAGGCTGCTTTCTTCCCCGAGGTCTCTGCCTGTAGTGATGATAGGCTTAGGCAGGATTTGAAGCTTGCAGCATATCTGGAGAAAGAGAGAGAGAGAGACAGCCGCACCTTGCACGGTTAGCTCCTGAAGCACCTTGCATGGTTAGCTCCTGAAGCACCTTGCATGGTTAGCTCCTGAAGTTTTTTCTGCCATGTGTAACAAAACTCTAAGCTTTACACAGACTGGGGGAGACTGTCACATGGTTCTCTCAAAACCTTTTTCTTCATGAGGTCCAAAGTCCACAAACCAAATCTCTCTCAGGTTGTATTGTGTCAGTGAATGCTCCACAATGGCTTGGAATGTCCCGCTAATGAAGGTGATACTGGCTAATCTGCTCAGCTTTCCAAGCCACTGTTCCTGGATGGGAGCCTTTAAACACACATCTCCGATTCGATGTCCTGGAATGTGAGGTATTTCAGTGCAAATTCTTGTGGCCGTCTTGGCTGCCTGTTTTTTATAAATTAAATGTAGGGTCACAGTTTCTGTTTTTAAAAGTTTAATGCAGGTTTCCAACCGATGAATTAAAAAGTCCTCATTCAGCATAACTTGTTTTCTTGACAAAAGTTATGAAAGAGTTGAATAGGGTAGATGTAGAGAAGATGTTTCCACTAGTGGAAGAAGAGAAAAACTTGGGGCCATAAATATAAGCAAGTCCCTAATAAATCCAATGGGGAACTCAGGAGAAGCTTCTTTACCCTGAGAGTGGTGAGAATGTGGAACTCACTGCCACAAGAAAGGAATAGAAGGATATGATGATAGAGTGGTCGAATGTGAGGAGACTACCGTGGAGCAGAAACACTGGCATGGACCAGTTGGGATAAATGGTCTGCCTCTCTGCTGTAGATTCTGTGTAATTCTACATAATTCTCCCTCAAACCATCCTGTTGGGGATGGAAGCGTAGAGAGATTGACGTCCATAGTGAAGAGGAGGTGGTTGGTCAGCTGTGTGGCCTTGTCCAATCTACACCTTCTTCTTTGTTATCTCTTGCCCCACCCCCATCTCACTTGCTTATAACCTGTGACATTTTTAATATTTGTCAGTTCCGAAGAAGGGTCACTGACCCGAAACGTTAACTCTGCTTCTCTTTCCACAGATGCTGCCAGACCTGCTGAGTGGTTCCAGCATTTCTTGTTTTTATTTCAAAGTAACTCATTGTTGATGGTGCACTTTGAGATGTTCCCAAGAGACATGCAACAAAAAGAATAGCAATTATCTAGCACTTGAAACATAGCATAACTTCCCAAGGCACTTTCACAGGACTGATTTATCAAACCAAATTTGACACTGAGTCACATAAAGATATGTTAGCACAGTGCGGGGGTGGGGGAGGTGGCCAAATGCTGGGTCAAAGAGGATTGAAAGGAAGAGAGAAAGGTAAAGACTCAGAGAAGTTTAGGGAGGGAATTCCAGACCTTGGGGCCTAGGCAGCTGAAGGCATGACGACCAATGGTGGAGCAAAGAAAATTAACTATGTAATTGCACATCTTTTTATCTACTTTCCTTTGATGCTCCTTCATTTATTTTTCCGCCAAAGTTAAATCAAGAATTCGAACTCATTTTTATATTTTTTTATTCATTCATGGGATGTGGGCGTCACTGGCTGGGCCAGCATTTATTGCCCATCCCTAATTGCCCTTGAGAAGGTGGTGGTGAGCTGACTTCTTGAACCACTGCAGTCCATCTGGGGTAGGGACACCCACAGTGCTGTTAGGAAGGGAGTTCCAGGATTTTGACCCAGCGACAGTGAAGGACCGGTGATATAGTTCCAAGTCAGAATGGTGTGTGACTTGGAGGGGAACTTGCAGGTGGTGATGTTCCTATGCATTTGCTGCCCTTGTCCTTCTAATTGGTAGAGGTCACAGGTTTGGAAGGTGCTGTCTAAGGATCCTTGGTGCGTTGCTGCAGTGCATCTTGTAGATGGTACACACTGCTGCCACTGTGCGTCGGTGGTGGAGGGAGTGAATATTTGTAGATGGGGTGCCAATCAAGTGGGCTGCTTTGTCCTGGATGGTGTCGAGCTTCTTGAGTGTTGTCGGAGCTGCATCCATCCAGGCAAGTGGAGAGTATTCCATCACACTCGTGACTTGTGCCTTGTAGATGGTGGACAGGCTTTGACGAGTCAGGAGGTGAGTTACTCCCCGCTGAATTCCCAGCTTTTGACCTACTCTTGTAGCCACGGTATTTATATGGATGGTCTAATTAGATTTTTGGTCAATAGTAACTCCCAGGATGTTGTGGTGGGGAATTGAGCAACAGCAATGCCATTGAATATGAAAAATCTACGGGAGAATTTAACAGAACAAAGGTATTAAGGGTTCGTGAACCAAGGCTGGTAGATAGAGTTAGGATACAGATCAGCCATGATCTAACTAGATGGCGGAAGCGGTTTGAGGGGCTAAATGGCCTCTTCAAATGGCACTATGCAAATGTTACACGCAAGGCATCTTCAATTTGAGATAACCTCCTGATCAAGAAATGTATTTTTCCTGATTATTCATTTCCCAGGAATCAAACAGACGGTGAAATATGCAGCATAGTCACTGTCTCGGAAATTTTGAAAGGTTAATTCCATTCGCTGGTTTGGCTGAACCTTCGGATTCTCTCTTACAGATTCAAAAGTGGCTGATTCATCAGGGTTTTTGCTTGACATTAATTTGACAGGCATTGCATCTCCAATGGTTCCGACTTAGACACCATACTTTCTGTATGATTGCACAGATACTCATGACCAATGCCAACGCTAATCCCAGATGAAACTTGCTTGCGGATTCATGGGGGAGGGGAGGGTCTAACTAAATTGCTTTTGCAGAGAGCCGACACAAGCTCGATGGACCGAATGGCTTCCTCCTGTGCTGTAACCATTCTGTGAATCATTCTAATCCAAGCCTGAGTGAGAGAGTGAAGAGCTTAAGGGCCAACGGTAGAATCTTGAGCTCAGGAGTATTTTCAACTTAACTCACCTGGCGGGAATCCCCAGGATCAGATGCAGCACCGGATTTACACCCGCAACAACAACAACTTGCATTTATGTAGTGCCTCAAACACAGCAGATTGTGCCAAGACAATCCACAGGTGTGAGCAGGAGAGACTGCGCCACATACAGAGATTTTAGGCTAAAGTCGCCCCTAACCTCAAAGCGCAGAAGGAGGCCACACTTTCCAACATTCCTGCGGTGAGGGCACTTCATCGACGGGGTCGTCCCGAGGTCATGCAAGGTGCTTTAGAAATGCAAGTTCTTTTTTCTGTTAGGTTCAGTGCTGAGGCTACATAAGGGATGGCTCACACAAAGGGGAAGTGGAAGTCTGGAACTCTCCTCCACCCACCTCCCACAAAAAGCTGCTGAGGATGAGGAAGTCAGTTGAGAATTGCAAATTGTGACTGATCGATTTTTTTTGTGTGAGGTAAGGGTATAAAAAGTTACGGATGCGCAAATCAGCTCTCTAATTGAACGGCAGCACAGGCTTGCGGGGGTGGGGGGGGGGGGGTGGCTGAATGGTCTCCTCCTGTTCCTATATTCCTGCATTGCTATGTTGCCACATTCCTACGACTGTATGACCCTGCACCCTGCTTTTTGGACTGGATTTGGGGAAATTGCTCAGACTTGATCTTGCTCAAACACATTCATCATAAGTACTGCTTCCTAACCCGACTGCCAGACTGCCGAAGCATTGCGATGTGGCCTATCATGCCAAAGCACGGGCTCCTTTTCTCCGCACCTTCTCACTGTACTGTGGTCAGGGTTTGGCCCACTGCCTCCCAGTCCAATTCATTCTTTCCCAGAAGCTCAAAACAGTGGAACTGCTTACTTCTTCCATCTATCCTTCCGCCTACAACTTCCAGGTTTCTTGAAACCCAAACGTCGATGCGTTTTGATTCAGCTCACCTTTTCTCCAGCCGTTCCCTACCATGAGCCTCGCACCTCCCCCCAAACTGCTCAATCAAGCCATAAAATGTGGCCCTTCAAACCTGCTTCCTTTGCAATGTCTCCTGTGGCTCAGTGGCGAGCATGCTTCCCTCTCAAACAGTAGATCATGTGTTTAAACCCCACTCAAGAGACTTGTGTACAAAATCCAGGTGGATGCTCCCTGTGCAGTATTGAGGGAGTGCTGCACTGTTGGAGGTGTTGTTGTTCAGATGTCGATGTTAAACTGAGGTTCTGTCTGCCCTCTCAGACGGATATAAAACAGGGTGGTCCAATATAGGGCCTGTGGGACAGGATCCAGCCTGCCAAAGGTTTCCATCTGGTCGGTGGATGTATTTCAGAGATGAGAAATTTTCCATTGTTGTCTTCTTTCAGGCCAGCTTTTTAAAAAGAAAATCATGCTGCGTTTCACAGCTGGCAGCTTCATGACTTTTTTTTTTGAAAGCTTGCCGAAAAACTCCGAAGCTGTCCGAAACAGTTCGGAAACAGTTGCTCGAGCGCAATTTAAAAAAAAACTGACAAACCACAAAGTTTCTGTGCGGAGCGCTCCCACCCCCTGCAACTGTCAGAAAGAGAGGAGGGGAAGATGGACAGGGGGGGGAAAGACAGAGGGAGGAAAGAGAAGGGTAGGAAAAAGAGAGGGGGGAAGAGGGAGAGGGGGGAAAGCGAGAGAGAGAGAGAGAGAGGGACAGAGAGGTGGGGACAGAGGGAGAGAGAGGACAGGGAGTGGGGGGGGGGGACAGAGAGAGGGGGGCACACAGAGAGGGAGGGAGGGGACAGAGAGGGAGAGAGGAGTGGAGAGAGACAGGGGGACAGAGAGGGGTGCAGAGAGAGAGAGGGGGGGGTGGAGAGAAAGGGGGACAGAGAGAGAGAGGGTGGGCAGAGAGAAAGAGAGGGGGGACAGAGAGAGAGAGAGAGAGGACAGAGAGAGAGAGAGGACAGAGAGAGAAAGAGGCAGACAGAGAGAGGGGGGACAGAGAGAGAGAACATTTCAAAAGGCGGGAACAACACAAAGTGGGGGGACAGAGAGAGAGGGGGAACAGAGAGAGAGAGAGGACAGAGAGAGAGAGGGTGGGCAGAGAGAAAGAGAGGGGGGACAGAGAGAGAGAGAGAGGACAGAGAGAGAGAGAGGACAGAGAGAGAAAGAGGCGGACAGAGAGAGGGGGGACAGAGAGAGAGAACATTTCAAAAGGGGGGAACAACACAAAGTGGGGGGACAGAGACAGAGAGAGAGAGAGGAGGAGCGAGAGTGATCAAGATCACTCCTGACAGATGGACATCACTACAATAAGTGTGCGGGCAAACATTAACTACTTGTGCACGCAAGAAAATCCCAGGTGTCTCACTAAATCAATGTCCAACATGAGAAAGTAAATCAATAAATTAATCTTCTCATTTAAAGCTTCTTCACAAAAATGCACATTTGTTGTTGTTTTGATTAATAGTAAGATACATTTTCGATACCTGACCGGTTCCTTTATGTAAGCTTAAATTGTAATGTGGCCCCCATACAAAAGGACAACCCCGATGTAAAAGATTCCATGGCACGATGTTGAAGCAGAGGGGAGTCCGCCTCGGGGTCCGGGGGCCAACATTTCTCCCTCAATCAACATCACCGATATCTGTTCATTATCACATTGCTTTTTGTGGGAGTTTGTTTGCTCAAATTGGCTACTGTGTGTCCTACATTACTGTACTGACTACACTTCAAAAGTACTTCATTGGCTGTAAAGCACTTTGGGACATCCTGAGGTCATGAAAGGTGGATAATTCCTAGTCTTTATTTCCGTTATTAACAAGCAGGCTTTTCAATGGCTCCTTAAGCTGAGGCCCTGCTTGTCACAACAGTTGAGATAGCCTTTTCAAACCCAAAGGAGAGCCGGAAGTGTTCCATTACAGTCTCGGATGTTATTACCAATTCAAAGTAATACCAGCACCTCAGGGAAAGGTGTGGGATCTCACCCTGCACAAAATGGCTGCTCCATTTGCCTGCAGTGCAACAGCTCATTACAAAGCAGCCCATTTGGGGGAGATTTAATCAAAGTGTTCATTGTGAAGGCTGTTGACAGAGTAAATAGGGAGAAGCTGTTTCCATTGACAGGAGGGTCAGCAACTGACGGGCACAGATTTAAGACGATTGACAAGAGGACCAGAAGGGAGAAAAAACATTTTCCACGAGCTGTTATGATCTGGAATGCACTGCCCGAAAAGGGTGAGGAAGAAGATTCAATAGTAACTGACAAAAAAAAGGAAATTGAATAAATACTTGTCGAGAGAAAAGTTTGCAGGGGCTATGGGGAAAGAGCGGGGGAGAGAGTGGGGCTAATTGGATAGCTCTTTCAAAGAACATGCACGATGGGCCGAATGGCCTCCTTCTGTGCTCTATCCCTCGATAAGTGCTTTCAGTTTCCCAAAGTGTAGACTTTCTCTCGTGTTGAATGCTAAGCTGCGGTAGACTGTCCTGACTTAACCTCTGAGGAACGTGAGGGTCTGCAGGGTAGACCATTAGGGAGTGAAGTGTCTGAAATTGATTCCTGGCCTTCTTCCAGGGCTGAAGCTGTCCATGCGTGGGATAGTCAACGTATCCAGTTCTGACTGGGCTGCATTCCACCGATAGGGAAATTTCCATGACCCATCAGTACTTGAACCACTTCCAGCCACAGCATATTGCGTGATTTAACAGTCGATCTTCCCTCGGCCTTCAAGCTGCTTTGCAGCCTGCTCCTCATTAAGGGGACTTGAAACAACACTCAAGGGGGTGTCAAAGGGTTAAAAGATCTGCAAGAAAATCAGGAGAGGCCTATCAAGGACAGCCGATTTGATGTCGCCTGTTTGTAACACAGTGGCAGGGAGCTTAAACTGAGCCCCCGAGCAATTGCTTGAGGTCCAAGTCCGTTTCACATCTTGAATAGATTCACAGAAGCAGTACAGCAGAGAAGGAGACCATTCGGCCCATCGTGCCTGTGCCAGCTCTTTGAAAGGGCTAGCCAATTAGTCCCACTCCCCTGCTGTTTCCCCCGTCGCCCTCGTAGATTTTTCCTCTCCAAGTGTTTATCCAGCTCCCCTCTGGAACCTACTGGCCAGCCTGCCTCCACTGTCCTTTCAGGCGGGTGCATTCCCGATCGGAACAACTTGCTGGACATTGACATTTCTCCGCCTTCTCACTCTTGTTTTCAAATTCCTCCACGGCCTCACCCTTCCATAGCCCCGAAATCCCCTCTCGAGCTACAGACCTGCCTTCCTCTAATTCCGGCCTCTTGAGCATCCCCGATGTGAATTGCTCCACCACTGGCAGCCGTGCCTTCAGCTGCCTCGGCCCCAAGCTCTGGAATTCCTTCCCTACACCTCTCTATCTCTCTTTCCCCCTTTAAAACCTTCCTCTTTGACCGAGCGTTCGGTCGTCTGACCTAATCTTGCCTTATGTGCCAAATTTTACTTTATAATGCCTCGGAGAAGCACCTTTGGATGTTTTATTATGTTCAAGGCATTGTATAAATATACGTGTTGTTCTTAACTGGTCCTGCCACCTTCAAAGGTTTGTGTAGCTGCACACACCCAGGATTCTTTGTTCCTGTACTGCCTTTAATATTGCAACATTTTCTTTAGAATGGGAAATTAAATTGGGAGAGATGTATTATGAGCGAGCCTAGCTGATATAAGCCTCTATTACACTATCGCCAATAGTTTCAAATGAACCCACAAGTAATTATTTGAGGCTGAGGTCTATTCTCTATATTGAGTACCTTGAGGGAATTACATTCTTCCTCTTTCTTTCAAGGACAAAATGAGGCAGATTTATCTGTTGCTGCCCACTAGGGCTTGCCAACCCCTCCAGCATCACCCCAGAAACTCCAGGAATTAAAGATTGAACTCCAGGAATAGGTCCAAACAGAGTTGGCAACCCTGGTTCCCACTGGTTTTTACTCGCACCTCTGCAATTCTGCCCATCTCTGCCCCCTGCCTCAGCTCATCTGCTGCTGAAGCCCTCATCCATGCCGCTGTTACTTCGAGACTCCGCCATTCCAATGTTCTCCTCGTCATCCTCCAAACTCTCTTGCTCATCCAAAACTCTGTTGCCCGGACCCTAACTCACCATATGGAGGCCAGAACTGGACTCAGCACTCCAAGAGAACTCCCGCAATGTAACTACCAGGAAGTTTCATTTGGTTTAGTTTGGGCAGATCAAAGGGAAAATATTAGTTGGACGCTTTAACAGCAATAACTTATACTTATATGGAGTCAGAGTTATACAGCACAGCAACAGGCCCTTCGGCTCATCGTGTCCGTGCTGGCCATCAAGCACCCATCTATTCCAATCCTAATTTTCCAGCACTTGGCCCGTAGCCTTGTATGCTACGGCATTTCAAGTGCTCATCTAAATACTTTTAGCAAAACAAAATGTACGCAGGCACTTCACAGGAGTGCTATAAAAGGAAAATTAGACGCCAAGACACATAAGGAGACATTAGGGCCGATGGCCAAAATCTTGGCCAGAGGGGCGAGTTTTAAGGGGCGTCTTAAAGAAGGAAAGTGAGGTAGAGAGGCGGAGAGGTGTAGGGAGGGAATTCCAGAGAGACGGTCCAGGCAGCTGAAGGCACGGCCACCAGTGGTGGAGTGATTAAAATCTGGGATGTAGAAGACGCCGGAATTAGACGAGTACAGATATCTCAGTGGGTTGTGGGGCTGGCGGAAGTTACAGAGATAGGGAGGGGAGAGGCCATGGAGGAGAATTTGAAAATCAAGGCGTTGTCTGTCTTGTCTGTCCTGGAGCAATGCTTGGAGATTGATCAATGACTCATGAAATTGATCCACTGAAGATAAAGGAGGAGCAAGCAGCTTAGTTCTTAGACTGATCACATCACCTGAGGACAGTGAGTGAAACCTGTAATTTTATCTTTTCCTGTTTCATGGGCGTGACATCACCTTCTAATTACCAGTAATGTCAGCTCATCTAAAACTCGGCCACCAGTATCCTAATTCACACCCAGTCCCATTCACCCAGCACCCCCTGTGCCCGCTGACCGACACTGGCTCCCAGTCCGGCAGCACCTCGGTTTTAAAATTCTCATCCTTTTCAAATCCCTCATGTCTTCACTCCCAACCTCATCTCGGTAATCTCCTCCAGCTTTAAAACCCTCTGAGATATTCCTCTAATTTCGGCCTCATGTGCATTCCCCGATTTTAATCGCTCCGCAATTGGGCGGCCGTGCCTTCCGTTGCCTCGGTCTTGAGCTCTGGAATTCCCTCCCTAAAAACCTCTACTTCTCTTTCCTCCTCAAGTCCCTTCTTAAAACCGACCTCTCTGACCAAGCCTTTGGTCACCTGTCCTGACGTCCCCTTCTGTGGCTCGGTGCCAAACGTTGATTCCTGATTCTCCTGTGAAGCCCCTTCAGATGTTTTGCGACGTTAAAAAGGTGCTAGATAAATGCAAGTTGCTGTTGTTGGTTTGGTTTGGACTCTCGAGGTGGACAGCATTTCTTTTCCCCCCAGGGGCATTAAGAGCCACCTAGCCTATGACTGGAGTCCTGTTTAGGCCGGACTGGGTAAAGGTGACAATTTCCTTTTAAAAGGACATCTGGAGAATCATAATCCATATTTCTTTTTGCCCGGGTTACCATGTTGACTGAGTTTCGATTCCCAACTTACCCGGGTGGGATTTGAAGACACATTGGCCGGGACGGGGGACGTTCGCCTCGAGTGACAGCACAGAATGTGTAATCGCACATCAACAACCTGTCTTACACCCTGTTCGAGTTTTTGTTTGAATCCAGTGGGAAAGGAGACCAGGCAGCCTGCTCAATGTAACATCTTCCCCATCCAATCCCATATCAGTGTGTTCGCTTTGCTCAGGTCAACCCTTATCTGGATGGGCAGTCTAGGACAAGGGGCATGACCAGGAAAGAAAGAATTTGCATTTCTATAGCACCTTTCTTTTGAAGTGTGGTCACTGTTGTCATGTAGGAAAACAGGGCAGCCAATTTGTTCACAGCAAGTTCACACGAACAGCAATGTGCTAATGGCCAGACCACCTGACTTTTGTGATGTTGTTTGAGGGATGAATATTAGCCCAGGACACCGGGGAGGACTTCCCCTGCTCTTCGAAATAATGCCATGGGTCCACCTGGGAAGGCAGACGGGACCTCAGTTTAAAGTCTCATTCGAGAGAAGGCACCACCGACAGTGCAGCACTCCCTCAGTACCGACCCTTCGACATTGCAGCACTCCCTCAGTACTGACCCTCCGACAATGCAGCACTCCTTCAGTACTGACCTTCTGACAATGCAGCACTCCTTCAGTACTGACCCTCCAACAATGCAGCACTCCCCCAGTACTGACCCTCTGACAATGCAGCACTCCTTCAGTACTGACCCTCCAACAATGCAGCACTCCCCCAGTACTGACCCACTGACAATGCAGCACTCCTTCAGTACTGACCCTCCAACAACGCAGCACTCCCCCAGTACTGACCCACTGACAATGCAGCACTCCTTCAGTACTGACCCTCCAACAATGCAGCACTCCCCCAGTACTGACCCACTGACAATGCAGCACTCCTTCAGTACTGACCCTCCAACAATGCAGCACTCCTTCAGCACTGCACTGTGTCAGCCTGGATTATGTGCTCAAATCCCCAACTTGAACCCACAACCTCCTGCCTCAGGGGGAGAGTGCTACCAACTGACCCCCAGCTGACACTTTAGTGTGGAGGTCCCTCCCACAAAAACCCATAGATGCTAGCTCAATCAAAACATTTCAAGCGGAGGGCAATAGATTTCTATTGGGTGAGGGTATTACAGGATATGGAGCCAAGGTGGGTAGATAGAGTTAAGGTATAGATCATCCATGATGGCTCCAGGGGCTGAATGGCCAATTCCTGTTCCTGTGTTAGGCCCTGGGGGCAGGGTTTGAAAAATCTTCCCTAGTAACCTTTGCAGGGGTGCAGTTCCATGGGGGCCAATGCCCCTTGTCCAACCCAATATCTCACTCAAGTCCTCTTTTCTTATTTGTGATCCCAAATACAACCCCCACCACCCCCACTGACCCCAAACCACCAAAGACCCGCTCCTGATGCGATCCTCCCTATGACCCCGTGAACGTTGGTCAGGGTCAGAGTTCATCGGCAGGTGCCATCGTGATGTAGTAACTGGTACAGATGCCCCCTCCACCCCACTGGGGATTATCTGGGCATCAAAGCCTAACAGAAAAGGGGAGGCGTTAGATTCTCCGTTACCCTGGGATTTCTGTAGCAGTTAAGATCGCAACCCCTGGTGAACTCTGACCCCGCCAAGTTCACCTGGAGCTGCAGTAGGCCACAGGCCCACCACACTGATGTAGATGAGATGGCAAGGACACATGTCTTGACTTCCTTCCTCATTTTCCTACTGTTACGTGCCCAGTCCCAGTCTGCCCAGTGAAGCCTCTCAACTGTTGCCAAACTTTCACCAATTGGATCACCTCCAGAGGTCCTGGGAGCAGGCTGTCAGCCATTGCTCCGTTGGTAACACTCTGGCCTCTGAGTCACAAGGTTACCACTCCAGTGTGGTACTGAGGGAGTGTTGCACTGTTGGAGGTGCTGTTTTTTGGATGTGATATTAAAACCAAGGCCCCGTCTGCTCTCTCAGGTGGACATAAAAGATCCCATGGCACTATTTTGAAGAAGAGCACTGGAGTTCTCCCCTGGCTCTCCTGGCCAATATTTATCCCTCAATCAACACCACAAAAACAGATAATCTGTTCACTATCACATTGCAGTTTGTGGGATCTTGCTGTGTGCAAATTAGCTGCTGCGTTTCCTCCATTACAACAGTGACTGTACTTCAGAAAGGACTTCATTGACTGTAAAATGCTTTGAGCTGTCTGATGGTTGCAAAAGGCGCTATATAAATGAAAGTCCTTTTTTGAAACGTCTTTGTCTATATTGTCTTTGCCCACCATCCGAGCATGTTGATGAGTATCAAAGCATCTTCTAGCTGCTGATCTTCATGAGCAGCCGAAGAAGCCTTCAGCTAGAAGGCCCAAAACAAAGCCTGAGAGTTTCCTGTCTCATTCCACCAGCACTAGGCCCTGACAGGAGGAAGGCCCTGGGGTGGGAAATCCTTGTGCTCCTGTCCAGTGTCAGGGTGAAGGGGAAGGGTGGGGTTTGGGGAGAAATGGAGCTTGCAGTCACTGGCATTAGAAAATTGCCTGGACTTATTATCGTCAATGTGCAGAACCGTACCTGGGCAACGCCCCGAGAATGTAGTTTGGCCAACTCTGGTTGGCCGTATTAACCAGAGATTTTGTCACATGACCTCCCACCTCTTTTCAGTCCAGCAGCACATTTTTGCCCATCGATAGTACTGTTTATAAGGAAGTGAACATCTTTGAAGAGAAACTGAGACAATTTATTTTTAACGCCCCTGTGATTTTTCTGCCTGGGTGCTGTCTCGTAGCAGAGGGTCACTGTCCAACCCTTGAGACTTCAGGGTAATCCTGGAGTGTTGGAAACCCCTGCAAGAATTTTACGACCTCCCATCCCCCACCACCACTGCTATTAGGGAGGCCCTGACTGTAAGCATGGGCTCAAAGATGCTGCCCACAATTTGTCACTCACCACCACCTTCTCAAGGGCAATTGGCCCAGCCAGCGACGCTCACATCCCAGGAACAAATAAAACAACTTAAATCGGAGAAGGACATAAACTCTTCAGGGTAACGGCAAGAGTTCCAAGGTAAATTTAAGATTTCCACCTCTGTTTGGTCCGCAAGTGTGACCCCGAGCTCCCTCTCGCCTGCCATTTTAATTCTCTGCCCCCCCCAACTCCCTCTCCCCCCCCACTCTGACCTCTCTGTCCTCGGCCTCCGACACTGTTCCAATGAAACTTAACCGAAGCTCCCCTCATTATTCAATTAGCCACTCTACGGCCTTCTGGACTCAACGCTGAGTTCAACAATTTCGGATTGGAGCCACTGCTCCCATTTTTTTTTCAGACAGCAGTTGCTGGGAATGTTTCTGCTGTTTCCATTTACACCTTAGACTCATTTTTTTTCTTATCTTGTCCCATTACCATCTCCTTTTGTCTTTGCACCATCATCCCTCTTGCCATTTAATCTCCCCTGCCCTCCACCCCACCAGAGACCTTCCCTTTTCGCTCTTTCCTCCCGTCTCCCCGTCCCTGCCTCCGCATTTGCTTAAAAGTTGTTAAATCTCCAACTCCTTCCAGCGTCTTGAAATTCTCACTCTGTTTTCTTCCTCTCTCTCGCTCTCCGGAGATGTTGCCAGACCCGCCAAAAGGGGTTCCATTTTTCTGTGTTATTTTCACTTCAGGTTCCAAGCATCAGCAATGTTTTTGTTTGGGTTCAAACTGAAGCTTTATTTGTGACCTCAGTGTGGGGCTGTTTCTAGCCAGAGAGAGCTGCAGCCTTGCGTGTGGAGTTGCACTCGTCAGGCCTGCATCACCTGACAGGGTCGTGACCTTGTGGGGCCCAAGGGACAGCTCGATGACTCGTTGAAACCACAAAGTTAACCCAGGCATTGCTAACTCGGCAGAGATCTGCGGTGAACTGACCCAGCCTTGCGTGCTGAGCAGTTCCTGTGTAATCCCCTGGATACGAACAGGCAGCGTGACTAAGCCACAGGAACCTTGAGCATGACCAGATGTGAGCTGTCTTTAACCCTTTCCTTCTGGATTTCTCCTTTCTCAAAATCTAGCACAAACATAATGAGGAAGGGCAGGCGGTTAGGGAGGGGGCAATTTTAACCCACTGCACCGGGTGCCACCCACCCGATTTTACTCTTGTCAAATCGTTCGGCACAGAAGTCTCCTCCTGAAGTCCCCAGCATCACAGATGCCAGACTTCAGCCAATTCGATTCACTCCGCGTGATATTAAGAAACGACTGAAGGCACTGGATACTGCAAAGGCTATGGGCCCTGACAATATTCCTGCCATAATACTGAAGACCAGTGCTCCAGAACTTGCCGCGCCCCTAGCCAAGCTGTTCCAGTACAGCTACAACACTGGCATCTACCCGGCAATGTGGAAAATTGCACAGGTATGTCCTGTACACAAAAAGCAGGACAAATCCAACCCGGCCAATTACCACCCCATCAGACTACTTGCAATCATCAGTAAAGTGATGGAAGGTGTCATCAACAGTGCCATAAAGTGGCACTTGGTTAGCAATAACCTGCTCAGTGACGCTCAGTTTGGGTTCCGCTCAGCTCCTGACCTCATTACAGCCTTGGTTCAAACATGGACAAAAGAGTTGAACTCCAGAGGTGAGGTGAGAGTGATGGCCCTTGACATCAAGGCAGCATTTGACCGGGTATGGCATCAAGGAGCCCGAGCAAAACTGGAGTCGATGGGAATCAGGGGGGAAACTCTCCGCTGGTTGGAGTCATACCTAGCGCAAAGGAAGATGGTTGTGGTTGTTGGAGGTCAATCGTCTGAGCTCCGAACATCACTGCAGGAGTTCCTCAGGGTAGTGTCCGAGGCCCAACCATCTTCAGCTGCTTCATCAATGACCTTCCTTCAATCACAAGGTCAGAAGTGGGGATGTTCGCTGATGACTGCACAATGTTCAGCACCATTCGCAACTCCTCAGATACTGAAGCAGTCCGTGTAGAAATGTGGCAAGACCTGGACAATATCCAGGCTTGGGCTGATAAGTGGCAAGTAATATTCGTGCCACACAAGTGCCAGGCAATGACCATCACCAACAAGAGAGAATCTAACCATCTCCCCTTGACATTCAAAGGCATTACTATCGCTATCAACATCCTAGGAGCTACCATTGACCAGAAATTAAACGGAGTAGCCATATAAATACTGTGGCTACAACAGCAGGTCAGAGGTTAGGAATCATGTGGCAAGGAACTCACCTCCTGACTCCCCAAAGCCTGTCCAACATCTACAAGGCACAAGTCAAGAGTGTGGTGGAACATTCACCACTTGCCCGGATGGGTGCAGCTCCAACAACACTCAAGAAGCTCGACACCATCCAGGACAAAGCAGTCCGCTTGAATGGCACCCCATCTACAAACATTCATTCTCTCCACCACCAACGCACAGTGGCAGCAGTGTGTACCATCTACAAGATGCACTGCAGCAACGCACCAAGGCTCCTTAGACAGCACACTCCAATCCCGTGACCTCTACCACCTAGAGGACAAGGGCAGCAGATACATGGGAACACCACCACCTGCAGGTTCCCCTCCAAGTCACACACCATCCTGACTTGGAACTATATCGCCATTCCTTCACTGTCGCTGGGTCAAAATTCTGGAACTCTCTGACAGCACTGTGGGTGTACCTACCTCCCATGGACTGCAGCGGTTCAAGAAAGCAGCTCAACACCACCTTCTCAAGGGCAATTAGGGATGGGAAATAAATGCTGACCCAGCCAGCGATGCCCACATCCCATGAATGATTAAAAAAGGAAGGAGACCGTTCGGCTCATCGTACCTATGCCAGCTCTTTGAATGAGCTATCCAATTCGTCTCAAGTCCCTGCTCTTTCACATAGCCCAGCATTGGCATTGGCTAAGAGAGAGCGATGTAGGAGCAGGAGTGCAAGACTGGGGCTCCACCCAATCCCGTGTTGAGTTAAAATTGCACACACACCCCGCCCTATCCTGGAGCATTTTCTTCTCTTCCATTTATAGTTTTCTCTCTCTCTCTATCTCTAGATTTCTGCAGATCTCCCCCCCCCCCCCCCCCACAACCCCCTCAACATGACAGCCCAAGCACTAATGGACGAATTTTCATTTCCCACTGCCCAATAGGAGTGTGGCAGTGGGAAAGTGAAGAGCTCTGCTGGTTATGCATGCCCAGTGAACGAATCTCCGCACTACCAATGTAGAGGTGGCCTATTTGGCCAGGAGTGCCAGCGCGGGATTCAGCCAGTGGCGCAAGTGTGCACGTAGGAAGTCATGGCCTCGCCCCAGCACGCCTGGGCACCTACACCCTTCCCCCACAGGAAGCCTCACCTAGCCCTAAGGCACTGAGGCCAACAGTGGCACCTTCTACTGCTGTGACTGTGGTGAGATGGCTCAGTGCACCACAGGCACTTACCCTGGGATCTTGCTGGTCTGTTCCGACTGAGCTCCACACACTGGGGGGTGAGGGGCAATCAAGAACCCGCTCCCTTTCCCCTAAGTAATCAGGCTTATTTTTCAGGGGATGTTTACTCAACAACATGCATTTATATAGCGCCTTTCGATTTAGGGAGGGAATTCCAGAGCTTTGGGCCCAGGCAGCCGAAGGCGCGGCCACCAATGGTGAAGTGATTAAAATTGGGGACACGCAAGAGACCAGAATTACAGTCGGCTTGTGGTGAGGCAGCTGCACACTGGGGCAAAACCTAACACTCTGGGATCTGTCCCATTTCCGTTAAGAGGGCAGGATATGCCTTCAGCTGATAGGCCCACCGTTCTGGGCAACAATATCAAATCTAAGCCCAGGCCTTTTGGGGAGCCTGCGGCCTAAAAGGAAAACCTTTGTCGGAGCTACTAAAATACAAAAATGAGATCAATAGATAAAATTAAGATGTTATCATGACTCTTTTTTAAAAAAAAAATGCTTATAATCTTATTCTGGATATCAGAGGTGTCAGTGAGTGAAGAAGTGGCAGATGAAGTGGGTCAGCTTGTTCAGAGGATGGAGAGATACACCACAAGTTGTGTATCTCCGGAACCTGCTGGTCGATTTACACTGCTCTGCCATGCGATGCTAATGAACCTTTTCCGGCCCAGAAAGGGAGCAATTTAAACTGTTCAGACTCATTCCTGTGTGCAATTGTTGTTAGAGATTTAAACAAATGTGACGTTTTACTTGTTTTCATATTTTTCCTACTTTTCCATGCTGTCTCTTTCCTCCCTCTCTTCATCCAACCTTTCTTTCCCTCTCTCTATTTCTCTCCCTGATTTTGACTCTAATTTGCTCTCTTCCTTCTCCGTTTCTTTCTCAATCCTTAAATCTCATTGGTTAAGGAGATCGACTGACGGACTTGTCGTTCACTGAGGTCCCGGATGCCCTGTTGCCCTCTCCACGCGAGCACTTCCAACAAGTTACAGGGCAAGACATTTTCAGGCTGAAGGGTGCAGGAAAAAAGCCCAACTAAGGGTGCGCACCATGAGGTGCCTCACTCCAGGGGTCGGAGTCTGGGTGTTCTACCCAAAACTGCCTCAGTTGCCTGAGGGTGGGTGAGGTTACAACGGAGGTTTAACTATGCAGACTACCTCAGGAAGAACGAGAACTCGGGCAAGGATAACCATTGCGTCAAGTATCTGGAGGTCTTGCACTCTCAGCTAGGCCTCACACTCAACCGCTACATAACAGAATCTATTGTGAAATTATAAATATATATCTGAACGGGCAAGCGAGAAGTACCTCATCACGGGTGTGAGTTTGAAACTTTTAAGGTCATAAGGAAAAGGAGCAGGATTGGCCATTCGGCCCATCGAGCCGGCTCTGCTATTCAGACAGATCATGGCTGATCATCTACCTCTACGCCATTTTTTCCCACTATCCCCATATCCTTTGATGTCACTACTATCCAGATATCTATTGATTTCTGTCTTGAACATACTCAATGATTGAGCTTCCACAGCCCTCTGGGGGAGAGAATTCCAAAGATTCACCACCCTCTGAACGAAGAAATCCCTCCTCATCTCAGTCCTAAATGGCCAGCCCCTTATTCTGAGACCGTGGACGGAATTTTATCCCGACCTGCTCCCTGCCCCCTCCCTTGAGGCGAGAAACAGCCCGCCCACCCCAGGCCAATTAAGGCTCTTAAGTGGTCAATTCACTGGCACTTAAGGGCCTCCTCCTGCCGCCGCGGGTATTTTACCCTTGGCTGGTGGGCGGCTGAGGCCTCAAAAAGCCCGCCTTGTGAAACCAGGTAGTCTTCCTGCAGGCTGGTGGGGCGCCCTCCTGTGCCCCACGGAGGGCTGCCCCCAAAGCTCCAACCTTCTCCAACACACAACACTCCCCCTGCTCCCCTAACCGACTGCCCTTGTCTCGCCGGGGCCCAACTGATTGACCCAGTGTGGCCCGAAAAACCTACCATTTTTCCAGGGCCATCCTTCATCTTCCTCCTGCAGCTGGGTTGCAGTCCCAGCAGTGGCCACCACTCCTGGTGGCGCTGCTGGGACTAAGGGCTGCCGACCCTCTGATTGGCCGGAAGCTCCATTAGGCAGGACTCCTTCCCTCAAGGAGATGGAAGTCCCACCCAAGACCAATTAAAGGCCCAGGGACTTTAAAATCTGGTCTGGCTCTCCAGGCCCAGCTGAAGCTGGCTTGCCACCCACTTTTCAGTGCCTCCTGCCCAAAGAAAAATTCCGGGCTGTGTCCCCTTGTTCTAGACTCACGAGCCAGAGGAAACATCCTATCCACATCCACCCTGTCACGCCCTGTAAGAATTTTGTAAGTTGCAATGAGATCACCTCTCATTCTTCGAAACTCTAGAGAATCCAGGCCCAGTTTCTGCAATCTCTCCTCATCAGACAATCCCGTCATCCCAGGGATCAGTCTGGTGAACCTCCGTTGCACTCCCTTTATGGCAAGTATATCCTTCCTTACATAAGGCGACCAAAACTGTACACAATACTCCAGGCGTGGTCTCACCAAGGCTTTATACAATTGAAGCAAGGCATCTTCACTCCTGTACTCAAATTCCCTTGCAATGAAGGCCAACATACCATTTGCCTTCCTAATTGCTTACTGCACCTGCATATTAGCTTTTAGTGACTCATGAACAAGGACACTCAGGCCATTCGGCCCCTCTAGCCTGCCCTGCCATTCAATATGATCATTCTTGATCTTCTAACTGAATACTATTTTGCGCCCTATCCCCATATCAATTGATTCCTTTCATGTCCATAAGCTTGTCAATCTCATTCTTGACGACTCAATGACTGAGCATCCACAGCTCTTTGGGATAGAGAATTCCAAAGATTCACAATCCTCCGACTGAAGAGATTTCTTCTCATCTCAGTCCTAATTGGCTGAATCCGTATCCTGGGTCTGTAATCCCCGAGTCTGAGACTCTTCAGCCAGTAGAAACTATCTCTCAGCACCAACCCTGTCAAGCCCTTGTAGACCTTTATACATTTCCATGAGATCACCTGTCACTCTTTTAAACCCCAGCGAATATAAACCCATTCCACTTAATCTCTCCTCAGAAGACAGCCCTCTCATCTCAGGAATCCTTCTACGAACCTTTGTTGCACCTCACTCCCACAGCCCCCACCCCACTTGAAGGCAAGTATATCCTTCCATAGCTAAGGTGTCTAAAACCATACACAGTACTCCAGGTGTGGTCTCACCAATGCCCTATCCAAAAGGCAAGACTTCCTTTCTTTTATATTACAATCCCCTTGAAATACTATTTGCCTTCCTAATTGCTTGCTCTACCTGCATGGTAACTTTCTGTCATTATGACACGCAAATTCCTCAGCATACCAACATTTGCTAGTCCCTCACTTTTTAAAAAATATCCTGTATTTCTATTCTTCCGAGCAAAGTGGGTAATTTTACATTTCCACCCATTATTCTCCATCTGTCGCCTGCTTGCCCTCTCACTTAACCTGTCCATATCCCTTTGCAGCCTCTTTGCGCCCTCCTTACAGCTTACTGTCCCACCGAGCTTTGTATCATCAGCAAACTTTGATACATTATACTCTGTCCCCTCATCCAAGTCATTGGTACAGATTGTAAATAGCTGAGGATCCAGCGCTGAACCTTGCAGCACTCCACGAGTTACAACCTGCTAACCCGAAAATGTTTTCTGCTTGTTAAACAATCCTGAACCCCGTGAGCCCTAACGTTGTATAACAACCTCTTGTTTGGCATCTAATTGAATGTATTTTGAAAATCCAAATACACCTCATTCACTGGTTACCCTTTATCTACCCTGCTAGTTACACCCTCAAAAAGCTCTAATAGGTTTGTCAAGCACGATTTCCCTTTCATAAATCTGTGTTGACTCTGCCGAACCATATGATTCTAAGTGCCCTGGTACTATGTCCCTAATAATAGATTCTAGCATTTTCCCTACTACTGACGCTAGGCTAACATTGAGAACCCCGCGTCGCCTCTTCTCTGGAAGGCCCACCGAATCTAGTGCCAATCAGGCACTTAAGTGGACGGCGGCCGGCCTTCCACGGGATTAAGGACCCCGGCGACAGAAGTCCTGCCCTTGGAGAGCTGTCGGCCAATCAGAGGCTGGCAGCTCTTTCACTGAGCAGGACTACCACAGAGGCTGGTGGAGCACCTACTCAAGGCCTAGGAGCATCACTGGACCCAGGCCACAGGTAGGTCAGGGCGGGAGGGGTATCACGGGGTGGAGGTCACAGGGCGGGGCGTGTAGTGGGGATCGGTAGCAAGGGCAGGGAGGGTGGCTTTCAGCGGCCCCACCCACTCTTCCCGATGCCGGGTCCCTCGTTCAGGGACTAAGTGCCTTTTAATGAGGGCCTGCCCACCTCCCCGCCCCGCTCCCACTGGAGCCAGGCAGCTGTCCGCACGGTTTATCGTGCTGTGCGTCCCGTGCGGTGACAGGCCGCCCGCCTGCAAGGTTAATTGCGGCGGTGGTGGGTTGAGACCCTGAATTGGGCAGTAATTTCCCAGTTAAGGGCCTCAATTGACGGCGGGGCAGGAAGGCTGTTCACAGGCCTTCCCACCCTGCAGTTAATTTTAGTGGAGACGGTTTTATGCTGTCCCCGCCTCCAAACCCGCCACGAGGGAGAGCATAAATTTAACCCCTATAGTTCCGAGATGCCTCAGATACCAACTGCAGTCAGTGAAACAAGTGAAAAATGAGGGGGTGGGGGAAACAAAAGGAGAGAAAAAAATCAGTAATGTGAAGCAGATCCTTGCTTCCATAAAAAGCTGGTGCAGTTTTAAGTCTGCAAAAAAAGCAATTTTAGACAGAAAACAACAACACAGTGGCGCAGTGGTTAGCACCGCAGCCTCACAGCTCCAGCGACCCGGGTTCAATTCCGGGTACTGCCTGTGTGGAGTTTGCAAGTTCTCCCTGTGTCTGCGTGGGTTTCCTCCGGGTGCTCCGGTTTCCTCCCACATGCCAAAGACTTGCAGGTTGATAGGTAAATTGGCCATTAGAAATTGCCCTTAGTATAGGTAGGTGGTAGGGAAATATAAAGAGGGATAGGTGGGGATGTGATAGGAATATGGGATTAGTGTAGGATTAGTGTAAACGGGTGGTTGATGGTCGGCACAGACTCGGTGGGCCGAAGGGCCTGTTTCAGTGCTGTATCTCTAAACTAAACTAAAGTTGTCAAAAAAAAAATTAAACAAGCTGCACGTGGTGGTAAAGAATGACAGAGGCTAGAGGGTGCAAAGACGGCAGAAAAGTCTGTCAGCATTTAGTCTGGTTTTTCACTGGGATTAGCGTGGACGCTGTTTGCCAAATGAAGTGGATCAGATTGATGATAGTGAGGGGTGGGGGTGCGGGGGGGGTGGGGTGTGGGGTTGTCTCAGGGGGAGAGAGCCTGCCAACAGGAAATGGTAAGTGATGCCGGGAGGATGGGAAATGTGCAAGTTCCAGTAAACCCTTTGGATGCAGGGACCTCCTTTCAGTGAAGCAGACCCAGCAATTCCATTGGGCGGAGTTTACGTTAAAAAATTGACAGCGGATCCCGTCTGCATGGTTAACCCTTTCATCGCCGTTCAATCCACAAACAACGTCCCATGAATTGAGCTCCCAGCTGCTAATATGTCTTGCAAGCCAAAAAAGAGATTACGGCCTGGAAATTTAATAGAGCTGTTCAAAACTATAAAGTGTTTTGATAGAATAAATAAAGAGAAACTCTTTCCAAGAAGGTCCGGGAAGCACAAATTTAAGTTAATCGGCAAAAGAACCAGAGGGGAGATGAGGAGAATTTTTTTTTAAACGCAGTGAGTTGTTGTGATCTGGAATGCGCGGCCTTAAAGGGCGGAGGTTGAATAATAACTTTCAAAAGGCAATCGGAGAAGTATTTGACCAGAGGCGACATGAGGAAATACTTGTCTATACAATGAGTGGAAAGCACTGCTTGATAGGGTGGTGGATACAGATTCAGTGGTAACCTTAAGAACGGAATTGGATAAATACTTAAATGAGGAAAAAATTGCAGGGCTATGGGGAAAGATCGGGGGAGTGAGACCAATTGGAGTTTTCCTCGAAGGAGCTAGCACAGACTCGATGGGCCGAATGGCCTCCTTCTGTGCTGTTCTGAGCTATAATTCTAGACTTTTATGAAAAGGAAAAACCTGCAGGGCTATGGGGAAAGTGAAGGGGGTGGTGGTGGGGGGAAGTTGGAACTAGCTGGATAGCTCTTTCAAAGAGCTGGCACAGGTACGATGGGCCGAATGGCCTCCTTCTGTGCTGTAGTATTCCACAAACTCTTCCGAGGGACACGGTTGGAATGTTCCTTGATTTTCCCTTCCAGAATTTGATTGAATACCGGGTTACCTGTCAGGTTTGTTAGCCGTGGAATGATGGAAAGCTCACTGAGTACAAGGGGAAAAGGGATAAAGA
Organism: Heterodontus francisci; assembly: GCF_036365525.1. NCBI lineage: Eukaryota > Metazoa > Chordata > Chondrichthyes > Heterodontiformes > Heterodontidae > Heterodontus > Heterodontus francisci. The sequence continues at coordinate 30,281,647 of NC_090399.1, forward strand.
CAGTGGCGGCAGAATCCGGCTCTGTAGCGCCGGTGGTGTTGGCGCTATGGAAGTCTGTAACGCTTCCAGCCACTTTTGCCAGGGCGGCGTGCTGTACGCAGGCCGGAAGCATCAGAGTGGGCAGATTGTGACGTCACTCGGTATCAAATGCTTATTTGGCACCCGATCTGTCATTTTGGTTCTCGCAGTGCCTGTTAACACCCTCTCTTAAAGCCTCCCAGCTGAACGTGCATTCAGCTGCATGAGGGACCTCCCACAATAACCCCTCACCCTTCCACTGCGTTATTCAACAGCATCAGCCTGGGACTTTCAGGTGAGTTGCTTTTGTCGATGCAGAGCAAGTGGAAGTACTGTGTGCTGTGTTGCTGGAGGTAAAGGCCGGCTCGGGTCTGCAAATGAAACCCGACCCGGGCCCAACAGAACCACATTCAACCCGAGCCCGACCCGGCCCGAATCCTTTCATTTTTTCCCGCGCCCAACCCAACCCGAGCCTGACCATCAGTTAACCTAGCTTCCATTTTTCACTTTGTGGCTTCTCTGCTCATGCTTAAAAAAACTGTAACTGGACTTGAAAGGTTGTTTAAAAAGTACATTAACGTTGGAGCCACGTACTGGAGGTGGTGATAGAGTGTGTCCGACCTGGCCCAACCCGATCCAAGCCTGAATGCCGGACCCGGAAGAGCGACCCGACCCAACCCGAACCCGACACGTTGTCGGGTTCCGTCAGGTTCGAGTTGGAGGAGCTCTGAAAAGTTGTTGGAATCTGAAGGGGGCGGTGCTGGACCTTTACAAGGAGTGCGAGGAGGACCTGAAAGACCCATCGGCGGAAAGCCAGCTCGCACAACTGGGGGCTGTACTTGCAACTCACCACGCCTCCTTCAACAGCACCTTCCAAACCCGCAACCTCTACCACCTAGAAGGACAAGGACAGCAAATACATGGGAACACCACCTCCTGCAAGTTCCCCTCCAAAGCCACACACCATCCTGACTTGGAACTATATCACTGTTCCTTCACTGTCACTGGGTCAAAATCCTGGAACTCCCTTCCTAATAGCACTGTGCGTGTAATGCCCCACATGGAGTGCAACTATTCAAGAAGACAACCCGCCACCACCTTCTCAAGGGCAATAGGGGATGGGCAATAAATGCTGGCCTGGCCAGCGATGCCCACAACCCCATGAACAAATAAAAAAAAGTCCCTCTTGGACTGCTGCACGACAGGGATGTGGAGCACAGGCAGCAGGGAGGGGAAGCTGTGCGCAGAGAGGGGAGGAGGGCTCTCAATAGAAGGCCCTACCCACCTAGGGTCTTCAGAGAGCATGTCTCCTAGCCAGAGCAGTGTCTGAAGTGGCTAAGATTCACCAAGGAGGTGTTGACTGAACTGTGCCACCTCCTCCACCCAGACTTGCAGCCGCAGAGCAGGGCAAGGACAGCGCTGACAGTGGGCACAAAGGAAACCATGGCACTCAATTTCTACGCCAGTGGGTCCTTGCAGGCTGGAGCCAGCCACATTGCCAATATCTCACAGTTGGCCATGCATCCCTGCATCAGAGAGGTGACGGAGGTCCTGTACAGAAGAAGATGGGACTTCACTGTCTTCTCTCTTACCAGAGGGAAGCAGTAGGATTGACAACGTGGCTTTGCCAGGTTAGCAGGATTTTCAATGGCACAGGGAGCCATCGACAACACCTGCGTGGCTCTGCAGGCCCTACTTATTAATGGGGAGATGTACCAGTCTCATAGCGTGCAGTTGGTGTGAGACCATGCACGGGACATCACTTTGGTGAATGCTCGTAATTCCCACAGAAGGCAGGATGCTTTTCTCCTGTGCCAGTAGGCCGTTGGCACCGTATTTGAGTCACCATGATGAACCAGAGGCTGGCTGCTTGATGACAAGGGTGACCGGCTCTACACACGGGTCATGACTTCCCCTCTGCCTCCAGATCACGGGTGGAACCATGCTGCCACCAGCAATGCCATGGAGCACACCATCGGCACCCTGAAACAATGATTCACTGCCAGCACCGCTCGGAGGGAGCATCTCCAATACGGGCTGGAGTGCGTCTCCAAATTCGTGATGGTCTCCTGCATCCCGCACAACCCCCTCGTTCTCGTCAGGGCACAGCCTTCGGCGAGGACCTCGGGAGGAGGAGGAAGAGGTGGAAAAGAGAGGAGGGTTCCGGGACCCCTTCGCTCCTTGCAGCTGATCAGACTCCCGTTCCCCTAAGATCTCATTCCCACATCACTGTTTCTCCACAATTCCCCAACTTTCCATCCCTCTGCTAAAGACACCACCAAAAAAACCCCCATTCCAAAACAACTTTATCCACAAGACTTACAATTATACATAGAAAACCAATTTACTCACCCTCGTGCATTCCCTTACTGCCTGACTTGTGGGTGCCTATCCGAATGCTCCTACACAGTGCTACCCAAGTGGCTGCAGCATGGTCAGCGGAAGACTGCTGACTTTCCCTGGGGGAGACTGCAGATGGCCTTGGAGGGCGTCCTGCGGCAGCTTTGGAACTCGAGGGCCCGGCCTCGGAATGACCACCTTGCGGTGGGCGGCAACAGTCTGCGTTGGCGGGCAGGCAGCAGCGGAGTGGCAGTGGTGAGTGCGCGCGAATGCTGTCATCCTGAGAGAGGACAGCAGGTTCGTGCTCCACGGGGCCACTGGCACACCCTCAGGGCAGGACCTCAGCAATCCTAGTCATCTGCAGGAGCTTAGATTGCTGGACTGCTGTGAGAGCCCCTGCAAGCCCCCTTTGAGCACCGGCATCCGCTGCAGTCTGAACCTGCATGGCACCAAGCAGAGGTATCACGGCCTCAGCCTGAGCTCCTACTGCAGCGCTCGGACGTTGGGTGGCTTCGACCTGGGGTGCAGTTGCTGCTGAGCTGTCGGTGTCACGGTTACCATGGCCACCTCTCCCAGGCTGGAAAGGTTGGGCTCCAAGCTCTGTGTGATGCCCTGTGTTAATGTCAGAGCCAGACTCCTCCATGCTCCTTGACAGTGACAACAGGCTGCCTGGCAGGCCTGCCAATGCACCAAGCATCGCGCTGTGCTTGCCCATCAGCATTCTCCTGTACCCCACCTCATCTCAGTCCTCGGCAGCCCAATCCGTCCGCGACCTCGCCCTCCGGGGAGCCGGCACCCATGCTGTCCGTACCCAGCCCCTGCCCCGGCTACAGCCTACTCGTGCCCGGTGGCCCATCACGTGCCGATGTCACCTCTACACTTCCCTCTATGGCAAGCACAGTGCCAGTCAGATCAAGTGACGGTGCTTCTTTCATCGGACGTCTGCTCTTGCGCTTACCCTTCATGGCGAGGCTGCACTGATAGGCCCGCCAGCAGCTCTTGGGCATCTGAAAGCAGAAACTCAGAAGGGGTAAGGTTGGGACGAGGGAAGGGAGATGGTGGGGAAAGCAAGAGGTCCGTGGTCACACTGTTCTGCAGCTCGCACTTCATGCCGGATGGCAGGATGAGGGTGAAGGGGGATTTGAGAAGGTGAATGAGGCAGGTACGTACCATCATCCTGGATGTCCTCAGTGACGCTGAATGCCCTATAATGTGGAGCACCCTCTCCTCCAGAGGGCTCGGGAGAAGAAGACACGCCTATCCCCTGCTGCTTCTCGCAGTTATGTGCAACCTGGTCCTGCAAGAGAGAGAGAGGAAAGAATGTCATTGAGTGCGCTTCAATGTGTTTGGGTGATGTGCCTGTCCTAGCTGAATAGCTGGAAGTATATGGAAACTGCAGGAGGATTGTGTGAGGTTTGCAGCAGTGGGTAAGTGTGTGAGGGTGAGGTGGAGCATCTGAGTATTAGGCCTGAGCCCTGATTGCTGGAGGTTGCCGTGGTGCGTTTAGCAGTATGAGTTTGCTGATGCAATGTCGTTTGAAGTTGCATTCGCTGACCTTGACCACTTGTGTGAGGTCATTGAACTTTTTCTGGCACTGCAGCCGGGTCCTCGGGGCCAGACGGCTGGAATTCACCTCCTGTTCCCTTCGCAGGCTGTGCCTTGAGGTAAAGGCCTGCTCGGGTATAAAATTGAAACCCGACCCGGGCCCGACCCGAACACAGCCGACCCGAACCCAACGTGGGCCCGAGTCCTTTGATTTTTTTCACGCCCGACCCGACCTGACCCGACACGAATATCACAACAAATGTAATGATATCAAACATGTTATTGTGCTCTACCTCGTCCAAATGGGGGTACGAGTGATCCTGTTCATCCGTTCGGGCAGCAGCCTATTCCTGCAGGTGGAGTTGTGGGGAATCATGGGTGAGCCTGTTCCCATGAATTCACAGAGGTAGCACTGTCCATCCCGACCCAACCAGAGTCCGAATGCTAGACTCGGAATATCGACCTGACCCAACCCGAACCCGACACATATAGTCGGGTCTAGTTGGGTTTGGGTGGCGTAGCCAGGCTTTACCTTGAGGGCCTTCTAGCCCCCTGCGGAAATGTGGCTTCTCTCCTTTCAAACTTCTGGACTAAGGCCTCCAGCACCCCATCAAAGAACCTGGGAGCCCTCTCTCTGGCCTGTTGCTCCATTGGCAGTCTTCTCCCTTCCCTCAAAGACTTTCGCGAGTAGTTCCACCAGCTGCTGCAGCCTGAATGCACTGCCCCTTTAAGAGGAGGAATTTGCCTTTAAGAAGTGCAGGCTAGCTGTAAATCATGCATACCCCTGAGGGTGCAGCTAGTCAACAGCACATCTTACACTGGGCTGCACACCCAAATCACTAAGATTTTTTTTCCCAAAATATACTTTATTCATAAAAATCTGTAAAAATTACATTCCCAAACAGTTTAAAACAGCATCAAGTCAAAAAATACAAAGAGTGCAAAGGTGATCAGTTTCCTTCTATACAATCATGAACCCTTCACAACCCTTCCATTTCATTGTCATGCCATATACATTTTTACATTTACAGCACACAAAATTTCTCCGATACAGTTCGAGGGGTTTCCCATGTTGCCCATTTCCTGCTTCACCTCACCCAGGCACGGGGAAATCGTGTATCATGATTCCCCCCGACCCACAAATGGGCCTCATTGAACTTTTAGCCCCATGATTTTTTTTAAAATTAAAATGCTCAGGCGATCCTGTTATCAGTCCTTTAATATCATAATGATCTCCATCTCAGCCTCACAATATCAACATCCATCCCACAGTGCTGCAGACTGCAAGCAGTTTTCCCACAAGGCCGTGGGGATGGCCTTATCGATCCCATAAAATTATAGCGTCACATCAGCTGATGAGGGGAACAAATGTTTTCCTACGATATGATGTGGTTGCCTATGTTATTCCCACAGCCCCATGGGACAGCCCTCAACAATCCAATAATACTACAGTGTCCCAACATTAATCAGTCCCACATTGCCCCAGAGTGGCCCATTCAGATGCTGGCGACCTTTAATTGTTTCATTCCAGAGGTTAATCACCAGTGCGTGACATACTGCAAACGCACAAGCAATGATTCACTGGTGATGGAGTCTGCCATCACTGGCAGTCCCTGTCAGCAGTGGAAACCACAGCCCCTCAAGCCTCCTGAACCCAAACTGGAAACAGAAATGGGGTAGATTTCCAAATTTAACACTCAGGCATAACTTTAGCGTTGCAGATGGGCAAGAGAAACAACCTAATTTTCATTTGCAACAGCATAGTTTACATTCCATTAAGGGCAAACTGCATAAGCACATAAGGGAGAAAGGAATAGAAGCTATGTTGATGGACTGAGATGAGATAAGGTGGGAGGATTTACTTGTACTTCTTTCAATGTAGTATACTGTATTCGCTGCTCACAGTGTGGTCTCCTCTACATTGGGCAGACTAAGCGCAGACTGGGTGACCGCTTTGCGGAACATCTGCGCTCAGTCCGCAAGCAGGACCCTGAGCTTCCGGTTGCTTGCCATTTCAACACTCCCCCCTGCTCTCATGCTCACATCTCTGTCCTGGGATTGCTGCAATGTTCCAGTGAACATCAACGCAAGCTCGAGGAACAGCATCTCATTTACCGATTAGGCACACTACAGCCTGCCGGACTGAACATTGAGTTCAATAATTTCAGAGCATGACAGCCCCCCATTTTACTTTCATTTTTAGTTATTTTTTCTTCCTTTTTTTTAACATTCTTTTTTACATTTTTTACAATCTTTTTTTTTGCATTTATTTCATTTCATCTTTGTTTGTTCAGTTTGCTTATCCACTGTTTTTTTTCAGGTTTGCACTTGCTGCTGTTCAATATTCAGTGTATTTACACCTAATCTGTACTAATGCTTTGTCTTTCAACACACCATTAACATATTGTTTGCTTTTGCTCTGTGACCTTTTGGTCAGCTATGTGGCCTGGTCCAATCTAGATCTCCTTTGTTATCTCTTGCCCCACCCCCACCTCACTTGCTTATAACCTTTCATATTTCTAATATTTGTCAGTTCCGATGAAGGGTCACTGACCCGAAACGTTAACTCTGCTTCTCTTTCCACAGATGCTGCCAGACCTGCTGAGTGGTTCCAGTATTTCTTGTTTTTTATCTAAGGTGGGTGGAGCCTTGTGTGAGCATAAACAATTGCATAGACCAGTTGGGCTAAAAGGCTTGTTTCTGTGCTTGTAAGTTCTATGTAATGTAATTCTGTGCAGTTAACTATTTTGAAAAGTAGAATGTGGCGATACAATATCAACTAAATCCTACAATTTTAAAGGGGGCTGCGGGAATAGAGAGACCTGGGGTTGATGTGCACAAGCCTTTACATACGTTCGAACATGCGAATTAGGAACAGGAGTAGGCCACTCGGCCCCTCAAGCCTGCTCTGTCATTCAATAACATCATGGCTGATCTGATTGTAACCTCGACTCCACATTCCCGCCTACCCCCGATAACCTTTCACCCCCCCCTTGCTTATCAAGAATCTATCTACCACTGCCTTAAAAGACTCTGCTTCCACAGCCTTTTGAGGAAGAGAGTTCCAAAGACTCACGACCCTCTGAGAGAAAACATTTCACCTCATCTCTGTCTTAAATGGGAGACCCCTTATTTTTAAACAGTGACCCCTAGTTCTAGGTTCTCCCACAGGGGGAAACATCCTTTCCACATCCACCCTGTCAAGACCCCTCGGGATCTTAGATGTCTCAATCAAGTCACCTCTTACTCTCTAAACCCCAGCAGATACAAGCCTAGCCTGCCCAACCTTTCCTCATATGACAACCTGCCCATTCCAGGTATTAGTCTAGTAAGCCTTCTCTGAACTGCTTCCAAAGCACAGACATCCTTCCTTAAATAAGGAGACCAAATACTGTACACAGTACACCAGATGTGGTCTCACCAATGCCCTGTAGAACTGTAAATTATTCTCCCTACTTTTGTATTGAATTCCCCTCACAATAAATGATAACATTCTATTAGCTTTCCTAATTATGTGCTGTACCTGCATACTAACCTTTTGTGATTCATGCACTAGGATATCCAGATCCCTCGGCATCTCAGAGCTCTGCAATCTCTCACCATTTAGATAATATGCTTCTTTTTTATTCTTCCTGCCAAAGTGGACAATTTCACATCTTCCCACATTATACTCCATTTGCCAGATCTTTACCCACTCACTTAACCTATCTACATCCCTCTAAAGCCTCCTTATTTCCTCTTCAGAACTTACTTTCCTACCTACCTTTGTGTCATCAGCAAATTTAGCATCCATACCTTCGGTCCCTTCATCCAAGTCATTTCTATAAACTGTAAAAAGTTGGGGCCCCAGCACTGATACCTGTGGCACACCACTCATTTCATCCTGCACACCAGAATATGACCCATGTATGCCTATTCTGTCTTTCCTGTTAGCTACTTAATCTTCTATCCATGCCAATATGTTATCCCCATCGCATGAGCTTTTATTTTCCGCAATGACCTTTGATGTGGTACTTTACCAAATGCCTTCTGGAAATCTAAGTACAGTACATCCACTGGTCCCCCTTTATCCACAGCACAAGTTACTTCTTCAAAGAACTCGAATAAATTGGTTAAACATGATTTCCCTTTCACAAAACCATGTTGACTCTGCCTGATTACCTTGGACATTTCTAAATGCCCAGCTACAACATCTTTAATAATAGCTTCTAACATTTTCCCTAAGACAGATGTTAAGCTAACTGGCCTGTAGTTTCCTGCTTTCTGTCTCCTTCCCCTTTTAAATAAAGGAGAGAATAAAGTTCCACATAAGAGATTAGCGTGTAAAATTAAAGCGCATGTGTTTGGGGGTGGTGTATTGCGGTTGATAGAAAATTGGTTGGCAGACAGGAAACAAAGAGTAGAGATAAGTGGGTCTTTTTCTGAATGGCAGGCAGGGACTAGCGGGGTACTGCAGGGATTGGTGCTAGGACCCCAGCTATTCACAATATATGTTAATAATTTAGATGAGGGAACTAAATGTAATATCTCCAAATTTGCAGATGACACAAAACTGGTTGGGAGGGTGAGTTGTGAGGAGGATGCAGAGAGGCTTCAGGGTGATTTGGACAAGTTGAGTGAGTGGGCTAATGCATGGCAGATGTAGTATAATGTGGATAAATGTGAGGTTATCCACTTTGGTAGCAAAAACAGGAAGGCAGATTATTATCTGAATGGCTAGAAACTGAGAGAGGGGAATATGCAGCGAGATCTGGGTGTTCTTGTACACCAGTCACTGAAGGTAAGCATGCAGGTGCAACAGGCAGTAAAAAAGGCAAATGGTATGTTGGCCTTCAGTGCGAGACGATTCGAGTACAGGAGCAGGGATGTCTTGCTGCAATTATACAGGGCCTTGGTGAGGCCACACATGGAATATTGTGTGCAGTTTTTGTCTCCTTATCTGAGGAAGGATGTTCTTGCTATAGAGGGAGTGCAGCAAAGGTTTACCAGACTGATTCCTGGGATGGCAGGACTGACATATGAGGAGAGATTGAGTTGGTTAGGATTATATTCGCTGGAGTTCAGAAAAGTGAGGGGGGATCTCATAGAAACACAAGGGGTGGCACAGTGGCGCAGTGGTTAGCACTGCAGCCTCACAGCTCCAGGGACCTGGGTTCAATTCTGGGTACTGCCTGTGCGAAGTTTGCAAGTTCTCCCTGTGACTGCGTGGGTTTTTGCCGGGTGCTCCGGTTTCCTCCCACCGCCAAAGACTTGCAGGTGATAGGTAAATTGGCCATTGTAAATTTCCCCTAGTGTAGGTAGGTGGTAGGGAATATGGGATTACTGTAGGGTTAGTTGGGTGGTTCTTGGTCAGTACAGACTTGGTGGACCGAAGGGCCTGTTTTAGTGCTGTATCTCTAAAATAAAAAAATAAAAAAAAACCTAGAAAATTCTAACAGGACTTGACAGGGACAATGCAGGAAGGATGTTCCCGATGGTGGGGCTGAGGGGTAAACCTTTCAGGACTGAGATGAGGAGAAATTTCTTCACCCAGCGAGTGGTGGGCCTGTGGAATTCACTACCACAGAAAGCAATTGAGGCCAAAACATTGTATGTTTTCAAGAAGGAGTTAGATATAGCTCTTGGGTCTAAAGGGATCAAAGGGTATGGGGAGAAAGCGGGAACAGGTTACTGAGTTGGATGATCAGCCACAATCATAATGAATGGTGGAGCAGGCTCGAAGGGCCGAATGGCCTACTCCTGCTCCTATTTTCTATGTTTCTATGAATTACATTCTTTATTTTCCAATCTAATGAAACCTTCCCCAAATCTAGAGGATTTTGGAAAATTAAAACCAATGCATCAACTTTCTCACTCGCCTCTTCTTTTAGGACCCAAGGATGAAGTTCATCAGGACCAGCGAACTTGTCAGCCCGCAGCTCCAACAATTTGCTCAGTACCACGTCCCTGGTGATTCTAATTTTCTTGCGTTCCTCCTTCCCTTTCAAAGTGGCAAAATAAGTTGAGAGGACTGTTAAAAAAGCATATGGGATCCTTGGCATTATTAATAGAGGAATAGAGTACGAAAGCAAGAAAGTTATGCTAAATTTTTATAAAACACTGGTTAGACTTCAGCTGGAGTATTGTGTCCAGTTCTGAGAACCACACTTTAAGAAGGATGCCAAGGCCCTGGAGAGGGTGCAGAAGGGGTACTAGAATGGTTCCAGGTTTGAAGGACTTCCATTACGTGGAGATACTGCTCCTTAGAGCGGAGATGGTTAAGGGGAGATACAGAAGAGGTTTCAAATGAGAAGCTTTGATGGGGTAAATAAGGAGGAACTGTTTCCACTGGAAAGAAATGGAGCAAGAGGGAGAGAAAGGGAGAGAGGAATAGAGGAAGCAAAAGCGAGAGAAAGAGGAAGAATGGGCAAAAGAAAAAGGGGGAGCAAGAAAGACTTACATTTTTATAGAGCCTTTCACAACCTCAGTACTTTTGAAGCGTGGTCACTGTTGGAATGTAGGAAAAAGAGAGAGAGAGGGAGAAAGAGAGAGAGAGAGAGACGGAGAGACATAAAGAGAAAGTGGAAGAAAGAGAGAGAAAAAGAGACAGGGAAAGAGAAATAGACAAAGAGAGAAAGCAAGAGAGATAGAGAGCAAAGTTGGGCCTATTTTCCTCTGGTGACTCTGGAAATACTGAGCCACGTTGACGAGAGTTGATTGAATGAGAAGGAGAAGGAGAGAGCGTCTGTGAGGGAGCCCCAACCTGAGTTCATATCCATTTCAATGGAACTCCGAGTGGACTGGTAGGGATGTTTCCTTCTCCCCACCTAATTTTCCTGTATTGGCTGCAATAGCTCCCGTCAGGGAGCAGGGAAAACATGCCTATTGCTGCTATTCAACCATGTCATTATGATGCTCCCCCGAGCACTATTTCACTGGGAATGTGAAGCTGGTTCTCTCAAACTGGGCCCAGCCTTCATTGAAATGGCAGAGAGAAGAGAGCCAGTGCCAATGGGTTGAGTTTGTGTGCTCAAATCACTAGAGGTCATGCCAGTGGTGCTGCTAGCATGGGAAGCTGTGGTTCAGTGGGTAGCACTTGTGCCTGTGAGTTAGACTGTGACAATCTTTTTAAAGCCAAATTGATTTGTTAAAAAGTGTTTGCAAGTTGATAATCGTTGAAATTCATCGCTGGAGAAGGAGCAACTATTTCGACTTCTGAGTTAAACTACTACTGTTGAAGAACCTTTTTTTCCCCATCGGACGGCTGTGAGGACTTCAAGCAACCTTGAACTGTTCCACATCCCGCAGGAGCATAAATCTGCAAGGACTCTAATTTTTTCTATTTTAAATGTTGTTTATATCTTAGTCTTCTTCTTCTTCTTCTTCTTTGGCCTCCTTGTCTCGGGAGACAATGGGTAAGTGCCTGGAGGTGGTCAGTGGTTTGTGAAGCAGCACCTGGAGTGGCTATAAAGGCCAATTCTAGAGTGACAGACTCTTCCACAGGCGCTGCAGATAAAATTGGTTGTCGGGGCTGTTACACAGTTGGCTCTCTCCTTGCACTTCTGTCTTTTTTCCTGCCAACTGCTAAGTCTCTTCCACTCGCCACTCTTTAGTCCCACCTTTATGGCTGTCCGCCAGCTCTGGTGATCGCTGGCAACTGACTCCCACGACTTGTGGTCAATGTCACAGGACTTCATGTCGCGTTTTCAGACGTCTTTAAAGCGGAGACATGGATCTGATACCAGTGATGAGCTCACTGTATAATGTGTCCTTAGGTATCCTGCCATCTTCCATGCGGCTCACATGGCCAAGCCATCTGAACCACAGTAGTGTGTATATGCTGGGGATGCTGGCCGCCTCGAGGACCTCTGCGTTGGAGATATGGTCCTGCCACCTGATGCCAAGGATTCTCCAGAGGCAGCGAAGATGGAATGAGTTGAGTCATCGCTCTTGGCTGACATACGTTATCCAGGCTTATCTTAGTAGTGTTTAAGAATTTAGTTTTTCTAATTAAAATGTTAATTTGTTGATTTAAAGACACCTGGTTTAGTTAGTCTCATTCAGGGGTTCATAAATGGTATAATTTGGCTGGGTCTTTCTTTAATTTGGGAAGTTTAAAATGATATGTTAGGCGATCTATGGAGGGACGGGATTGAATTAACAGTGCGTTCCTCCCACCACAATCAGAATTGTATATTTTGACTGGGGGTGTTGACTGGAGTGGCCGGTCGTAACAATATACCCAGGCAGAAAGCACCGGACAAATGGACTGAGTGACCCGTCAGGACTGCGGAAGAAGTAAAGAAAATTAATCTCAGTGTTTCTGAACTTTGAAACGCACTATTGAATATTAATCCATGCCTTTCTCATGCCCATGCTCGACTGTGCTCTTGTTCACCTGGCCCGCCTCCCATTCTGTACCCTAAGTAAACTTCAGCTTATCCAAAGCTCTTCTGCCAATATCCTAAGCTATACCAAGTCTCACTCACCCAGCCCTTGCTGACCTACATTGGCTCCCTGTCATTCAAGGCCCTGTCTCTCTCTCTCTCTATCCATATATTCTCCCTCTTTAATCCCTTTTTCTCGCTCTGTCTGTCTGTCTCTGTCTGTCTTTCTGTATCTGTGTTAGCCTCTCTCTCTTTAATCCCTTTCTCTCGCTCTCTCTCTCTGTCTTTCTATATCTGTGTCAGCCTCTCTCTCTTTAATCCCTTTCTCTCGCTCTCTTTCTCTGTCGTTCTGTATGTTTCAGCCTCTCACTCTTTATTCCCTTTCTCTCGCTCTATCTCACTCTCTCTGTCTTACTGTATCTGTGTCAGCCTCTCTCTTTATTCCCTTGCAATCTCTCTCTCTGTCTGTCTTACTGTATCTGTGTTAGCCTCTCCTTTATTCCCTTTCTCTCGCTCTATCTCTCTCTCTCCCTCTTTAATCCCTTTTTCTCGCTCTATCTCTCTCTGTCTGTCTTTCGGTATCTGTGTCAGCCTCTCTCTCTCTTTATTCCCTTTCTCTCACTCTCTCTCTGTCTTTCTGTATCTGTGTCAGCCTCTCCCTCTTTAATCCCTTTTTCTCGCTCTATCTCTCTCTGTCTGTCCTTTTGTATCTGTGTCAGCCTCTCTCTCTCTTTATTCCCTTTCTCTCGCTCTCTCTCTGTCTTTCTGTATCTGTGTCAGCCCCTCCCTCTTTAATCCCTTTTTCTCGCTCTATCTCTCTCTGTCTGTCTTTTTGTATCTGTGTCAGCCTCTCTCTCTCTTTAATCCCTTTCTCTCGCTCTCTCTCTCTGTCTTTCTATATCTGTGTCAGCCTCTCTCTCTTTAATCCCTTTCTCTCGCTCTATCTCTCTGTCTTTCTGTATCTGTCTCAGCCTTTCTCTCTTTATTCCCTTGCACTCACCCTCTCTCTCTGTCTTTCTGTATCTGTGTTAGCCTCTCTTTATTCCCTTTCTCTCGCTCTATCTCTGTCTCTCTCTGTCTTTCTGTATCTGTGTCAGCCTCTCCCTCTTTAATCCCTTTTTCTCGTTCTATCTCTCTCTGTCTGTCTTTTTCTATCTGTGTCAGCCTCTCTCTCTCTTTAATCCCTTTCTCTCGCTCTATCTCTCTGTCTTTCTGTATCTGTGTCAGCCTCTCTCTTTATTCCCTTTCTCTCGCTCTATCTCTCTCTGTTTTTTTGTATCTGTGTCAGCCTCTCTCTCTTTAATCCCTTTCTCTCGCTCTCTCTCTCTCTCTGTCTGTCTTTCTGTATCTGTGTTAGCCTCTCTCTCTTTAATCCCTTTCTCTCGCTCTATTTCTCTCTGTGTCTTTCTGTATCAGTGTCAGCCTTTCTCTCTTTAATCCCTTTCTCTCTCTCTCTCTCTCTCTCTCTGTCTTTCTGTATCTGTGTTAGCCTCTCTCTTTATTACCTTTCTCTCGCTCTATTTCTCTCTGTGTCTTTCTGTATCTGTGTTTGCCTCTCTCTCTTTAATCCCTTTCTCTCGCTCTATTTCTCTCTGTGTCTTTCTGTATCAGTGTCAGCCTTTCTCTCTTTAATCCCTTGCTCTCGCTTTCTCTCTCTCTGTCTTTCTGTATCTGTGTCAGCCTCTCTCTCTTTAATCCCTTGCTCTCGCTCTCTCTCTCTCTCTCTGTCTTTCTGTATCTGTGTCAGCCTCTCTCTTTATTACCTTTCTCTCTATCTCTCTCTCTCTGTCTTTCTGTATCTGTGTCAGCCTCTCTCTATTCCCTTTCTCTCTATCTCTCTCTCTCTGTCTTTCTGTATCTGTGTCAGCCTCTCTCTCTTTAATCCCTTTCTCTCGCTCTCTCTCTCTCTGTCCGTCTTTCTGTATCTGTGTTAGCCTCTCTCTCTTTAATCCCTGTCTCTCGCGCTATTTCTCTCTGTGGCTTTCTGTATCTGTGTCAGCCTCTCTCTATTCCCTTTCTCTCTATCTCTCTGTATCTGTCTTTCTGTATCTGTGGCAGCCTCTCTCTCTTTAATCCCTTTCTCTCGCTCTCTCTCTCTCTCTCTGTCTGTCTTTCTGTATCTGTTAGCCTCTCTCTCTTTAATCCCTTTCTCTCGCTCTCTCTCTCTCTCTCTGTCTTTCTGTATCTGTGTTAGCCTCTCCCTTTATTACCTTTCCCTCGCTTTCTCTCTCTCTGTCTTTCTGTATCTGTGTCAGCCTCTCTCTCTTTAATCCCTTTTTCTCACTCTCTCTCTCTCTCTGTCTGTCTTTCTGTATCTGTGTCAGCCTCTCTCTCTTTAATCCCTTTTTCTCACTCTCTCTCTCTCTCTCTCTCTCTCTCTCTGTCTTTCTGTATCTGTGTCAGCCTCTCTCTCTTTAATCCCTTTTTCTCACTCTCTCTCTCTCTGTCTGTCTTTCTGTATCTGTGTCAGCCTCTCTCTCTTTAATCCCTTTTTCTCACTCTCTTTCTCTCTCTCTTTTTCTTTCTATATCTGTGTCAGCCTCTCTCTATTTAATCCCTTTTTCTCACTCTCTCTCTCTCTCTCTGTCTTTCTGTATCTGTGTCAGCCTCTCTCTCTTTAATCCCTTTTTCTCACTCTCTCTCTCTCTCTGTCTGTCTTTCTGTATCTGTGTTAGCCTCTCTCTCTTTATTCCCTTTCTCTCGCTCTCTCTCTGTCTGTCTTTCTGTATCTGTGTCAGCCTCTCTCTCTTTATTCCCTTTCTCTCGCTCTCTCTCTGTCTGTCTTTCTGTATCTGTGTCAGCCTCTCTCTCTTTATTCCCTTTCTCTCGCTCTCTCTCTGTCTGTCTTTCTGTATCTGTGTCAGCCTCTATCTCTTTAATCCCTTTTTCTCACTCTCTCTCTCTCTCTCTGTCTTTCTGTATCTGTGTTAGCCTCTCTCTCTTTATTCCCTTTCTCTCGCTCTCTCTCTGTCTGTCTTTCTGTATGTGTGTCAGCCTCTCTCTCTTTATTCCCTTTCTCTCGCTCTCTCTCTCTCTGTCTTTCTGTATCTGTGTCAGCCTCTCTCTCTTTATTCCCTTTCTCTCGCTCTCTCTCTGTCTGTCTTTCTGTATCTGTGTCAGCCTCTCTCTCTTTAATCCCTTTTTCTCACTCTCTCTCTCTCTCTGTCTTTCTGTATCTGTGTCAGCCTCTCTCTCTTTATTCCCTTTCTCTCGCTCTCTCTCTGTCTGTCTTTCTGTATCTGTGTCAGCCTCTCTTGCTTTATTCCCTTTCTCTCGCTCTCTCTCTCTCTGTCTTTCTGTATCTGTGTCAGCCTCTCTCTCTTTATTCCCTTTCTCTCGCTTTCTCTCTCTCTCTCTCTCTGTCTTTCTGTATCTGTGTCAGCCTCTCTCTCTTTATTCCCTTTCTCTCGCTCTCTCTCTCTGTGTCTTTCTGTATCTGTGTCAGCCTTTCTCTCTTTATTCCCTTTCTCTCGCTTTCTCTCTCTCTGTCTTTCTGTATCTGTGTCAGCCTCTCTCTCTTTATTCCCTTTCTCTCGCTCTCTCTCTCTCTGTCTTTCTGTATCAGTGTCAGCCTCTCTCGCTTTATCCCCTTGCTCTCACTTTGTTTTTCTCTCTCTATACATACTTATCTCGATCTCTCTAGTCTCGAAGTTGCTGATTTTGAATTCTGAGAGGGTGGTATAAAGTAATTCCTCCCATTCCACCACATCCCATGAGGGCCTGGATAACTGGTGGTTTGTTTTGCCTGCAGGCTGTGCCAATGGGAGTGGCACGGGGCCCCCCTGATCCCCAGGCACACTGAGTGCTGGATTCCAGCAGGATCAGGGAGGTGTCGAGGTCATTGTCCCTCAGCTGGAGGGTGACAGAGGCAGGACTGAGTGGATGAATGAGCCAGGGGCAGGCTCTTGCACCTCCTAGTGGCTGGTGAGGGAACAGCAGCAACAGTGGGCATTCTCCAGAGCAAACAACCCTGGAACATAACCTCCCAAGAAGCGGTAAATGAATAAAAAAAAAAATTCCATCAAGTTTATGGTGCAGAAATAGACCATTCGGCTCAACTGGTCCATGTTGCAATTATTGACCGCAGGAGCCTCCTCCCACACTACATTGCAACAGAAACTACACTTTCAAAGGTACATCATTGGCTATAACACCCTGAGATCATGAAACATGCTATAGAAATGCAGATATTTCTGGCTTTCTTACTTCATGCATGTTGAAAGATGATAGGCTGAATTTTACCGGCCCCCCCCCCCCCGCCCCTCCCCCAACGTCAGGGGTCATGGCGAGGGGTCTGGAAAAAGCCTCCAGGAGAGATCGGCCACAGGCCTCAATGTCGGGAAGGCCCAGCCCCATACTACCAGCTGTGGTGAGGCCTCATGGCGGCTGCACCCCCCCCGCCCCCCCCCCCCCCCCCCGTTGCTCGGCGACGGGAGCAGGATTTAAATATGTTAATTAATGAATTCATGACCCACCTGCTGCCATTGGCCGTCCCACTGCCAAATTCCACCCAGTTGCCAGGACTCCCACGCCTTCGGATCTCCGACTGGAGATTCGACGTGGGACACTGGTGGGGAGGGGGGCATTAAATCCCACCCGTGCGCCCCCGCCGTTTTTGAAGTTCCCCGCCGACTTAGCCCGATATTCTTTTAGAGAGAGGCGAAGGAATTTTCCTGGAATTATTTTGGGGATGTTATCTGTGAGTTGGGATCGCTGGGATTCCTGTGCAGGCGGCGGGAAACCTGTTTGGGCAGTTACACTTATTGGTCTCTGCTGTGGCCGGAATCACAGAACCTTACAGCACAGAGGATCTCCATTCGGCCCATCGTGCCTGTGCCAGCTCTTTGAAAGAGCTGTCCAATTAGTCCCACTCCCTCCCCGCTCTTTCCTCACAGCCCTGCAAATTTTCCTTATCAAATATTTATCCAAATAGTTTTCCAGAAATGGAATCTGCTTCCACTGCCCTTTCAGGCAGTGCATTCCCGATCACCATAACCCACCTGGTAGAAAAAATTTTTCTCATCTCTCCTCTTTTTTTGCCAATTGCCTTAAATCCATACAACAACAACTTAGATATATATAACACCTTTAATGTAAACACGCCAAGACGCTCCATAGGAGTGTTATGAAATAAAATATAACACCAAGCCACATAAGGAGATATTAGGGCAGATAACCAAAAGCTCAGCCAAAGAGGCTGATTTTTAAGGAGCATTTTAAAGGAGGAAAGCGAGGCGGAGAGTTTTAGCGAGGGAATTCCAGCGTTTGGGGCCCAGGCAACCGAAGGCACAGTCCCCAGTGGTGGAGTGATTAAAATCGGGGATGTTCGAGATGATCATGAGATAATCTTCAGAAGGTTGTGGGGCTGGAGGAGGTTACAGAGAAAGGGAGAGAAGGAAAATAATGTGGGTGCTGGAAATCTAAAATAAAAAGTGAAAATAGTGGAAATTCTCCACAGGGCCGGCAGCTTCTGTCAAGAGAGAAACAGAGTTAACGGGCTGAATTTTCCGGGCATGGAATATTTTTGGCCATCGGAACCCGTTTGCGGGTCTGTAAACCGGCCGTCGGAGCAGCCAGCCTTCCGGGCCAATGTTCTGGAAGGCGAACAATTACCGGGCCGCCCGGGTTCACTGTCCGATTCGGGATGGCGGGGCGGGTTGAAGAGGGCGGAGGGCCAATCAGCGCCTCGGCGGCCTGGAGTGTCAGCGTGCGGGAGCCTCGGAGGAGGCCGGAGCGAAGCGGCAGGGAGAAAAGGCTGAAGGAACCAGGCAGCTGAGCGCCCCGAGCACTGTCTGTGAGAGCAGTCTCCAGGAGCTGCTATTACTCTGGCAGGCCAAGACCTGCTGGTGCCCCTCAGGCTTGCTGTTTGCTCCTTTAAACAGTCAGATTGCAGCTTATTTTCGTGCAGCTCCGACCTGCCGGTGTCTAGCCGCCTCCTCGGAGTAGCCCAGTTTCTCCACCGTGGGCTCCGTGCGACCCTATCAAAGTTGCACTGCCCCCTGGAAACATGCTGTTAATTTCTGACTTAACAAGATTAATTGTCTTTTTGCTGCTGCCAGCCGGGGTTTCGTCACTGCACAGACGCCGCCTCGGGGAAAGGCAGGAAGATGTCAGGGAACTGACACAAGGAGTTTTACTCCGGCTTTTCTCACTCCACTGTTTAGAAAACCGCCCCCACTCCAAGGGCCTTGGAAAATTTCCCAACCCCACCCCCCAGCATTTCGGTTCTTCAGGACCGGAAATAGTTCGGGATGAAACAGGTTTTAAGCAAGTACAGAGGCAGGGGAAGGGGCAGAGGGGAGGAAAGAACGAAAGGGAAGGCCTGTGACAGGGTGAAAGGCAGGAGAGATTAAATGGCGAAAGGCAAAATCTGTGTCCGATATTCCCTCCTAACATTGTACTCACATCTTCACTGCTCCCAGATCATCTGTCACACACAAACTCTAGCTGCCAGACTCCGTTTAGAATCAATGGATGCAATTTTAGCTCAAAACGTCCCTCGGGAAATTAATGCAACATTGGTTTTATCACCCCCCGCGCCTGACTTTACTCTCCACTGAAATCACGTAAAAATGAAAGAACATTTCTGTAGCGCCTTTCACGACCTTTAGAGCCAATGGAAGTGATTTTTGAAGTGCCGTTACTGTTGTAATTCAGGAAATGTGACAACCAATTTGTGCACAGCAAGCTCCCACAAACAGCAATGGGATAATGAACAGATGATCTGTTTTAATGATGTTGATTGAGGCATAAATATTGGCCAGGGCATGAGTAATATTGGGCAGGGTGTAAAACCATGTGTAAAACCGGCGTTTCATCCAATCCCATGATGTTCCCACCCAGCCAGTTTGCTTCCGATGACTTCTTAGTGGTATTCCCACCAGGTTTCTGCCCCTGTCACCGTACTGAAACAACTCTTATCAAAGTCACAAATGACATCCTATGTGACTGTGACAAAGGTAAACTTTCCCTCCTCGTCCTTCTCGACCTGCCTGCAGCCTTTGACACGGTTGACCACACCATCCTCCTCCAAAGCCTCTGCACAGTCGTCCAGCTGGGTGGGACTGCTCTCACCTGGTTCCTGCTTATCTATCTAATCATAGTCAGAGAATCACTTGCAATGGCTTCTCTTCCTGCTCCCACACTGTTACCTTTGGTGCCCCCCAATGATCTATCCTTGGACCCTCCTATTTCTCATCTACATGCTGCCCCTCAGCCACATCATCTGAAAACACACTGTTAATTTTCACATGTACAGTGACAACATCCAGCTCTCCCTCACCACCACCTCTCTCAACTCCTCCACTGTTGATAAATTATTAGAATGCTTATCCGACATCCAGTACTAGATGAGCAGAAATTTCCTCCAATTAATTACTGGGAAGACTGAAGCCATCGTTTTCGGTCCCCGTTCCAAACACCATTCCCTAGCTATCAACTCCATCCCTCTCCCAGGCAACTGCCTGAGACTAAACCAGACTGTTCACAACCTTGGTGTCATATCTGACCCCGAGTTGAGTTTCTGACCACATATTCGTGCCATCACTGGGCCCACCTCTGTAATATCACCCGATTTTACCCCTGCTTCAGCTCATCTGCTGCTGAAACCCTCCTTCATGCCTTTGTTACCTTTGACTTGACTATTCCAACGCACTCCTGGCTGCTCTCATGAGGTCATCCAAAATACTCTGTCCATGTCTTTACTCACATCAAGTCTCGTTCACCTATCACCCCTGTGCCGCTGACCTACATTGGCTCCCGGACAAGCAAACCTCGATCTTAAAATTCTCATCCTTGTTTTCAAATCCCTCCATGACCTCGCCCCTCCCTATCTCTGTAATCTCCTCCAGCCCCACAACCCTCTGAGATATCTAATGCTGGCCTCTTGAGCATCCCCGATTTTAATCACTCCACCATTGGTGGCCGAACCTTCAGTTGCTGAGGCTCCAAGCTCTGGAATTCCCTCCCGAAACCTCTCTCCCTCTCTACTTCACTTTCCTCCTTTAAGACACTCCTTAAAATCTATCTCTTTGACCAAGCTTTTAGCCAGCTGATCTAACATCTCCTTATGAGGCCCGGTGTCTAATTTTGCTTTTTAACATTCCTTTGTAGTGTTTTGGGATGTTTGATTACTTTAAAGGTGCTACATAAATATAAGTTGTTGTTGTACTGCATACCATGGCAACAAGCCACGCAGTCCTCAGGGTAGTGTTCTAGTATCCGAGGCCCAACCATCTTCAGTTGCTTTTACAATGACCTTCCTTCCATCATAAGGTCAGAGTGGGGATGTTCACTGATGATTGCACAATGTTCAGTTTCATTCGCCACTCCCCAGATACTGAAGCAGTCCATGTGGAAATGCAGCAAGACCTGGACAACATTTAGGCTTTGCCTGATAGGTGGCAAATAACATTTGCAGGCAATGACCATTTCCAACATGAGAGAATCTATAAACACCTCCTCTTGGCATTCAACGGCATTCCCACCATCAACATCCTGGAGTTTACCAGAAACCTGGCTGGGTCAGCCATGCAAATACTGTAGCTATAAGAGTAGGTCAGACGCTGGGAATTCTGCAGAGAGTAACTCACCTCCTGACTCCCTAAAGCCTGTCCACCATCTACAAGGCACAAGCCAGGCGTGTGATGGAATACTCTTCACTTGCCTGGATGGGTGCAGCTCCAACAACGCTCAAGAAGCCTGACACCATCCAGGACAAAGCAGCCCGTTTGACTGGCACCCCATCCACCAACATTCACTCCTTCCACCACCAACGCACAGTGGCAGCAGTGTGTACCATCTACAAGATGCACTGCAGCAACTCAGCAAGGCTCCTTCGACAGCACCTTCCAAACCCGCAACCTCTACCACCTAGAAGGACAAGTGCAGCAGATGTATGGGAACACCACCACCTGCAAGTTCCCCTCCAAGCCGCACACCATCCTGACTTGGAACTATATCGCCATTCCATCACTGTCGCTGGGTCAAAATCCTGAAACTCCCTTCTTGACAGTACTGTAGGAGTACATCTTTTTTATTCGTTCTTGGGATGTGGGCATCGCTGGCTAGGCCAGCATTTATTGCCCATCCCTAATTGCTCTTGAGAAGGTGGTGGTGAGCAGCCTTCTTGAACCGCTGCAGTCCTTCTGGTGCAGGTACACCCACAGTGCTGTTAGGGAGGGAGTTCCATTTAGCACGGTGGTAGTGCCACGCAACATGATGGTGGATATCCTCAGTGCGAAGATGGGATTTCGTCTCCACAAGGACTGTTGCGATGGTCACTCCTACCAATACTGTCATGGACAGGTGCACCTGCGACAGGTAGACACCCCGCAGACTGCAGCGGTTCAAGAAAGCAGATCACCACCTCCCTTTTCAAGGGGCAATTGGGGATGGACAATAAATGCTGGCCTTACCAGCGACGCACTTATCCCGTGAATGAAAGGAAAAAAGTCCGGGAGAGCCCAACTCCCACTCTCTGCCTGCATGGCAATAGCTGATCTCAGCCTGGCAAGCATGGCAAGCCAAGAGTTGGCATCAGTGCCCACCAACTAGAAAAGTATGTGGCGATGGGGTGACCTCAGTCTTTATCGCATATAGTACTTTAAAATGGCTGGAGTCAAAGTAGAAGTTGGCCTCCCTCACCAAAATGGTGAACAAGACAGGGCCCAATATTATACTTGAAAACGGGGGGCTTTGTTCCAGGGCAAATTCCAATGGACATCGACAAGTTCTTATCAGATCTTGAGATCAGCATCCGCTGTTGCTCAGCGGGTCATAGTCTTGCCTCTGAGTCGGGAAAAGCTACGGCTTCAATCCACACTCCCCAGGTTATCTGGTCATGATCGCATTGTTCTTTGTGGGATCTTGCTGCCCGCAGATTGGCTGCTTTGTTTCCTACATTACAACAGTGACTACACTTCCAAAAGTAATTCTGATGAAAGGTCATTGACATGAAACGTTTACTCTGTGTTTCTTTCTCCACAGATGCGGAGTTTTTCCTGTTCCTATTTCAGATTTCCAGCTTCCGCATAATTTTGCTTTCGTTGCAGCAGAGCTGTGCCCCAGAATGGGATTCAACCCTTGAGTCGAGAGGATAAACGATTGAGGCAGGCAGATGAGAAGGGATGATAGAAGGGATTATAGCCATGCTACCCAACCCGAACCCGACCAAACCCAACTACATGTGTCGGGTTCGGGTCGGACCGGGTCTATATTCTGCGTCCAGCATTCGGGCTCAGGTCGGGTCGGGCTGGACTGTACTATTTAGCTTTGGCAGTCTTGGTGCTACTTGTCATGTCCATTTATGTGAAAACCCCAATATAAATACATATGATGTATTAAAACTTAAGTGTGACATTTTTAAACCGACCTTTTCACTGTTATGTTTTTTAAAAAATTTAAAATGTGGGAACTGGTTTTTAGTCTGGAAATGTTTGTGAATTACATTTCTAAGTATTTAAAATGACTTTAGAGTATGAAATTCAATAACACAAATTAGAGGCTGCCTTCCCTGCCCAAAGGAAATTCAGGAGTTAAATGTAAGTTCCATTCATGTAGTGGCTGCCAAAATGGTATGAAATTCACTGGATAATTTGAGTAACGGTCATGTGAGTTAAAATTAGCCTCTAAAGGAATACGAATGTCTCATTTTATACATAACACATGCTTAAAACATAATTTATGAACTTGTTTTCTTTTAACATTGCAAGTGCAGACTTGGAAAAATAGCTGTCGTGCCCTGCCCAGCCCACTCTGGTTGTAAGCATGTTGATGATTTGTCTTAACTTAAAAAAAACTTTTCAAGAATTAGGTTATTGAAAGAGGACAAGAAAAATAGCCTACCATGGAATTCCATGATGGGATTGTTTATGTAGAAAGTCACGTTGCAGCTGTTGTGTGATGTACATCTGGGAAGCTGCGACATTATGATTGAAAGCGAGTGCCCTTGATCACATCAATTGATCTTGTGGACAAAATCCACTAGGAATTATCAGTTAAGCCAAAACACAGGATCCAACGTTCTTAATTCTCATTACTGAGTGGATGAGAAACTAACGTATACTCAAATTATCTTAGCAGGTCTGGCAGCATCTGTGGAGAGAGAAGCAGAGTTAACGTTTCAGGTCAGTGACCCTTCTTCAGAACTAGCAAATATTAGAAATGTCAAAGGTTATAAGCAAGTAAAGCGGGGGTAGGGCAAGAGATAACAAAGGAGAAGGTGTAAATAGGACAGAATAGCTGACCAGAAGGTCGTGGAGCAAAGGCAAACAATATGTTAATACTGTGTTGAAAGACAAAGCATTAGTACAGATAGGGTGTTAACGGACTGAAAATTGAACAGCTGCAAGTACAAACATGAAAAAAAACAACGGGTAAGAAAACTGAACAAACTAAGATGAAATAAAATAAAATAAACACAGAAAAAAAAATTTAAAAAATAAAAAATAAAAAAATAAATAAAAATATAAGTAAAATGGAGGGTCCGTCAAGCTCTGAAATTATTGAACTTAATGTTCAGTCCGGCAGGCTGTAGTGTGCCTAATCAGTAAATGAGATGCTGTTCCTCAAGCTTGCTTTGATGTTCACTGGAACACTGCAGCAATCCCAGGACAGAGATGTAAGCATGAGAGCAGGGGGGAGTGTTGAAATGGCAAGCAACCGGAAGCTCGGGGTCCTGCTTGCAGTCTGAGCGACGGTGTTCCGCAAAGCAGTCACCCAGTCTGCGTTTGGTCTCCCCAATGTAGAGGAGACCACATTGTGAGCAGCGAATATAGTATGCCACATTGAAAGAAGTACAAGTAAATCGCTGACTGACCTGAAAGGAGTGTTTGGGGCCTGGGATAGTGAGGAGAGAGGAGGTAAATGGGCAGGTATTACACCTCCTGTGATTGCAGGGGAAGGTGCCATGGGAAGGGGACGAGGTAGTGGGGGTAATGGAAGAGTGGACCAGAGTGTCACGGAGGGAACGATCCCTTCGGAATGCTGACAGAGGAAGGGAGGGGAAAACATATTGTTTACCTTTGCTCCACGACCTTCTGGTCAGCTATTCTGTGACCTTGTCCTATTTACACCTTTTTGCCCCACCCCCGCTTTACTTGCTTATAACCTTTGACATTTCTAATATTTGCTAGTTCTGAAGAAGGGTCGCTGACCTGAATCGTTAACTCTGCTTCTGTCTCCACAGATGCTGCCAGACCTGCTGAGTATTTCCAGCATTTCTTGTTTTTATTTCAGATTTCCAGCATCTGCAGTATTTTGCTTTTATATTACTCAAATTATCTTAGTTTTGATAATCCAATGTTTCAAATGCAAATATTAAAAATGAAAATGCATAGAACCAATATTTACTGTATCTAATCTAGACATTATGCACACTTTTTTCCCCGTATATATTGGGTGGTGGAGGGGGGGGGGTGGGTGGGTTGAATAATTACTACTGGCCATCCAAGTATAAATTCTAAATCTTCCACAGTAATGAATCAAAACACCCTGGTATATTAATCTGCCATCACAATCTATATTAGTCAACCTAATAGCTTGTGTTCCTTGAATGAAGTATTCCTCCCATCCTAAAGGGCTGGTTTTCTGTTCCATTGGAGTGAATAAAGATTTGGCTATCTCTAGAAACTTTGGTTCATGTCAACACCAGTTTGAAGACATTAAACAGTGTAGTATTATTAATGCAATATTTTCCCATCAAATGTAGATCATTTCAAACAAGCTATAATGGCTGTAGAAGTAATGTTGATTGATTTTCAAAAGCAAACCTTTGCCCCATTATTTGCTAACTGATTGTTTCACAGTAGCAGACAAGCAACATTGCAGAGAGAAAACACCTATCAGCGTAACTAATAAAAAAGTATATCATGCCACGTACGCATAGGAATAGATAGGATGTTAGGTGGTTCGTTTCCCAGAGAGTGTAGAGCCTCTGGACTACATTGTCAGCTGATGTGGTGGGTACTGACTTTCTCAGCGGCTTCAAGAGGGAGCTCGATCAGTTCCTGACTGTGAGAAAGATTGCGTCATATAGAAAGAAGGTAAGTTTCTTTACAGGTCCATTACATGGTCCATGTAATCTCCTGGATTGGTTTTCGACTG
Source organism: Heterodontus francisci (assembly GCF_036365525.1). Classification (NCBI taxonomy): domain Eukaryota; kingdom Metazoa; phylum Chordata; class Chondrichthyes; order Heterodontiformes; family Heterodontidae; genus Heterodontus; species Heterodontus francisci. The sequence goes on from NC_090399.1 coordinate 30,307,020, forward strand.
CCAGGGCAGCAAGGCATTGGAGAGGAAATTTATTGAGTTTTTTTGCCCCATATTGGCCCAGACATTTTATGTTTTTTTTCCACTCCTAGTAGATTTAGATGCGAGTTAGGGAGAGGGAAGAAGTGTTCAGCTGTCTTGGTGTGGGGCAGTCTTGATGGGCCAGCTAGTCTTCCTGCGTCATTTCCATAAGTTCGTAAGCTAGAAATTTCCTTCTATGTCTACTCAAATTGTACAGGGACCTGAATGTAACAAATGCTACAAGTACCTCCTTCCTCAATATTGTAGACGAAGAAGTAAGTAGCTGAGGATCTAAAACAGACAAAAGTTGGTCATGCTCTTTGACAGCGCCATGTCTGGGTTCCTGAACTGTCTGCTAATGCAAGAGTAATGGTGGGTGGCTCATCCTCACACTTGCTAACTTATCTTGTCTACCTCAGGCACCCTAGTAGAGTTTGGGAGCTCTCTGACACAGTACTAATGATGTAGATTTCCCAATTGCACTAACAGTCATTCCCATTAGATGGTGGTATTGTTCCCTTTGTCATCTACAATTTTTTGCTGTTTCAATAACATATTTTGGGTCAGGTCGGGCGTGAAAAGAAATTAAAGGAGTCGGGCTGAAATTAGGAAGCAGATTTAGTAATAACTTTCACAAGGGAACAGAAGAAATTTGCAGAGTGATGGTGAAAGAAGAGAGGCAGTTAGACAAATCGGATATAGAGAGAAAGTTCTGGAAATACTCAGCAGATCAGGCAGCATCTGCGGAGAGAGATAGAGTTAACGTTTCAGGTCTGTGACCTTTCATCAGAACTGGCAACGGTTAGAAAAGAATTAGGTTTTAAGCAAGTGAAGGGGAGGGGGTGGGGGAGAGAACAATGGGGAAGGTGTCTGATAGGGTAGAGGGCGGAGAGATTAAATAACAAAGCTGTCCAGGGACAAAGGCAAACAGTGTGTTAATGCTTGTGGTGAAAGACAAAGCATTAGTGCAGAGAGAGAGTTAATAGCAGAATAATGAGTCTACATGAAAAACAGGCATGTTGTTAAAAAATAAAATACAAAAATATGAAAAAAAAGGCCAGTCATGCTCTGAGGTTATTGAACTCAATGTTCAGTCTGCAAGGCTGTAGAGTGCCTCATCAAAAGATAAGGTGCTGCTCCTCGAGCTTGCGTTGATGTTCACTGGAAAACTGGAGCAGGCCAAAGACAGAAACGTTGGCATGAGAGTGGGGGGCGGGGCAGATGTGTTGAAATGGCAAGTGTCCCGAAGCTCAGGATCATGTTCTCGGACTGAGTGGAGGTGTTCTGCAAAGCGGTCACCCAATCTGCGTTTGATCTCCGCAATGTAGAGGAGACCACATTGTGAGCAGCGAATACAGTATACTACATTGAAGGAAGTACAAGTAAATCCCTGCTTCACCTGGAAGGAGTGTTTAGGGCCTTGGATGGTGAGGAGAGATGAGGTAAAAGGGCAGGTATTACACCTCCTGTCATTGCACGAAAAGGTGCCATAGAAAGGGGACGAAGTGTCGGGGGTGATGAGGATTGGACCAGGGTATCGCGGAGGGTTTGTGTAGTGTTTATGGGATGTGATAGTGTAGTGTTTATGGGAGGGGTTAGTGTAATGTTTATGGGATGGAATAGGGTCATGTTTATGGGATGGGGTGGTGTAGTGTTTATGGGATGGAATAGGGTCATGTTTATGGGATGGGGTGGTGTAGTGTTTATGGGATAGTGTCGTGTCTATGGGATGGGTTAGAGTAGTGTTTATGGGATGGGGTTGTGTAGTGTTTATGGGATAGGCGAGTGTAGTGTTTGTGGGATGGGATAGTGTCGTGTTTATGGGAGGGGATAGTGTAGTGTTTATGGGACGGGATAGTGTAGTGTTTATGGGATGGAATAGGGTCATGTTTATGGGATGGGGTGGTGTAGTGTTTATGGGATAGTGTCGTGTCTATGGGATGGGTTAGAGTAGTGTTTATGGGATGGGGTTGTGTAGTGTTTGTGTGATAGGCGAGTGTCGTGTTTATGGGAGGGGATAGTGTAATGATAATCGGATGGAATAGTGTAGTGTGTATGGGATGGGTTAGAGTAGTGTTTATGGGATGGGGTTGTGTAGTGTTTATGGGATGGGGTTGTGTAGTGTTTATGTGATAGGCGAGTGTCGTGTTTATGGGAGGGGATAGTGTAATGATAATCGGATGGAATAGTGTAGTGTGTATGGGATGGCTTACTGTAATATTTTGGGATGGGATAGTGTCGTGTGTATGGGATAGGTTAGTGTAGTGTCTATGGGATGGCTTAGTGTAGTGTTTATGGGATGGGATAGTGTAGTGTTTATGGGATGGGATCGTATAGTGTTAATGGCAGGGGACAGTGTAGTGTTTATGGGATGGGATCGTATAGTGTTAATGGCAGGGGATAGTGTAGTGCTTATGGGATGGGTTAGTGTAGTGTTTATGGGATGTGATAGTGTAGTGCTTATGGGATGGGGTAGTGTAGCGTTTATGGGATGGGATAGTGTAATGTTTATGGGATGGATTAGTGTTCTTATGCGCTGGGATAGTGTAGTGTTTATGGGGTAGTGTCGTGTTTATGGGATTGGTTAGTGTAGTGTTTATGGCATGGGATCGTATAGTGTTAATGGCAGGGGATAGTGTAGTGCTTATGGGATGGGATAGTGCAGTGTTTATGGGATGGGACAGTGTGGTGTTTATGGGATGGGATTGTGCAGTGTTTATGGGTTGGGATTATGTCGTGTTTATGGGATGGGACAGTGTGGTGTTTATGGGATGGGATAGTGCAGTGTTTATGGGATGGGACAGTGTGGTGTTTATGGGATGGGATTGTGCAGTGTTTATGGGTTGGGACAGTGTTGTGTTTATGGGATAGTGTCGTGATTATGGGATGGAATAGTGTCATGTTTATGGGATGGTGTGGTGTAGTGTTTATGGGATAGTGTAGTGTCTATGGGATGGGATAGTGTAGTGTTTAAGGGATGAGATAGTGTCATGTCTATGGGATGGGTTCGTGTAGTGTTTATGGGATGGTTTAGTGTAGTGTTTATGGGATGGGTTAGTTTAGTGTCTATGGGATGGATTAGTGTAGTGTTTATGAGATGGTTTAGTGTCGTGTTTATGGGATGGGATAGTGTAGTGTTTATGGGAGGGGATAGTGTAATGATAATCGGATGGAATAGTGTAGTGTGTATGGGATGGCTTACTGTAATATTTTGGGATGGGATAGTGTCGTGTTTATGGGATGGATTAGTGTAGTGTTTATGGGATGGGTTAGTTTAGTGTCTATGGGATGGATTAGTGTAGTGTTTATGGGATGGTTTAGTGTAGTGTTTATGGGATGGGTTCGTGTAGTGTTTATGGGATGGTTTAGTGTAGTGTTTATGGGATGAGTTAGTGTTGTGTTTATGTGATAGTGTCGTGTTTATGGGATGGGTTCGTGAAGTGTTTATGGGATGGGTTAGTGTACTGTGTATGGGATGGGGGTAGTGTAATGTTTATGGGAGGGGTTAGTGTAGTGTTTATGGGATGGGGTAGTGTCATGTTTATGGGAGGGGTTAGTGTAGTGTTTATGGGATGGGGTTAGTGTAGTGTTTATGGGGTAGTGTAGTGTTTATGGGATGGGTTAGTTTAGTGTCTATGGGATGGATTAGTGTAGTGTTTATGGGATGGATTAGTGTAGTGTTTATGGGATGGGTTAGTTTAGTGTCTATGGGATGGATTAGTGTAGTGTTTATGGGATGGATTAGTGTAGTGTTTATGGGATGGGTTAGTTTAGTGTCTATGGGATGGATTAGTGTAGTGTTTATGGGAGGGGTTAGTGTAGTGTTTATGGGATGGGTTAGTTTAGTGTCTATGGGATGGATTAGTGTAGTGTTTATGGGATGGATTAGTGTAGTGTTTATGGGATGGGTTAGTTTAGTGTCTATGGGATGGATTAGTGTAGTGTTTATGGGATGGATTAGTGTAGTGTTTATGGGATGGGTTAGTTTAGTGTCTATGGGATGGATTAGTGTAGTGTTTATGGGATGGATTAGTGTAGTGTTTATGGGATGGGTTAGTTTAGTGTCTATGGGATGGATTAGTGTAGTGTTTATGGGATGGATTAGTGTAGTGTTTATGGGATGGGTTAGTTTAGTGTCTATGGGATGGATTAGTGTAGTGTTTATGGGAGGGGTTAGTGTAGTGTTTATGGGGTAGTGTAGTGTTTATGGGATGGGTTAGTTTAGTGTCTATGGGATGGATTAGTGTAGTGTTTATGGGATGGATTAGTGTAGTGTTTATGGGATGGGTTAGTTTAGTGTCTATGGGATGGATTAGTGTAGTGTTTATGGGATGGATTAGTGTAGTGTTTATGGGATGGGTTAGTTTAGTGTCTATGGGATGGATTAGTGTAGTGTTTATGGGATGGTTTAGTGTAGTGTTTATGGGATGGCTTAGTGTAATATTTATGGGATGGGATAGTGTCCTGTGTATGGGATGGGTTAGTGTAGTGTCTATGGGATGGATTAGTGTAGTGTTTATGAGATGGGATAGTCTAGAGTTTATGGGGTAGTGTAGTGTTTATGGGATGGGATAGTTAGTGTTTATGGCATGGGATCGTGTAGTGTTAATGGCACGGGATAGTGTAGTGCTTATGGGATGGGGTAGTGTCATGTTTATGGGAGGGGTTAGTGTAGTTTGTATGGGATGGGGTAGTGTAGTGTTTATGGGATAGTGTCGTGTTTATGGGATGGGTTCGTGAAGTGTTTATGGGATGGGTTAGTGTACTGTGTATGGGATGGGGGTAGTGTAATGTTTATGGGAGGGGTTAGTGTAGTGTTTATGGGATGGGGTTAGTGTAGTGTTTATGGGATGGGGTAGTGTCATGTTTATGGGAGGGGTTAGTGTAGTGTTTATGGGATGGGGTAGTGTCATGTTTATGGGAGGGGTTAGTGTAGTGTTTATGGGATGGGGTAGTGTCATGTTTATGGGAGGGGTTAGTGTCATGTTTATGGGAGGGGTTAGTGTAGTGTTTATGGGGTAGTGTAGTGTTTATGGGATGGGATTGTGTTTTGTTTATGGGATAGTGTCGTGTTTATGGGATGATGTGGTGAAGTGTTTATGGGATAGTGTCGTGTTTATGGGATGGGATAGTGGAGTGTTTATGGGATGGGTTAGTGTAGTGTTTATGGGATGGGTTAGTGTAGTGTTTATGGGATGGGTTAGTGTAGTGTTTATGGGATGGGATAGTGTAGTGTTTATGGGATGGGATAGTGTAGTGTTTACGGGATGGGTTAGTGTAGTGTTTATGGGATGGGATAGTGTGTTTATGGGATGGGATATTGTAGGGTTTATGGGATGGTTTAGTGTAGTGTTTATGGGATGGTTTAGTGTCGTGTTTATGGGATGGGTTAGTGTAGTGCTTATGGGATGGGGTACTGTTTATGGTGTGGAATAGTGTAGTGTTTATGGGATAGTGTAGTGTTGATGGGATGGGATAGTGTAGTGTTTATGGGATGGGATAGTGTAGTGTTTATGGGATGGGTTCGTGTAGTGTTTATGGGATGGGATAGTGTAGTGTTTATGGGATGGGTTCGTGTAGTGTTTATGGGATGGGATAGTGTAGTGTTTATGGGATGGGTTCGTGTAGTGTTTGTGCTGTGTGTAGTGTAGTGTTTATGTTCTGGTTTAGTGTTATGTTTTCAGATTATGTTAATGTATCACTGTACCATTATTAACAGAGTACCGTGTGGGTCCGCACTAAATCTGGAGTAAGTGGTTAGGTTTGAGTCACCTTCATGCATTTTAGTAATGCCTGGCCCATTTTTGACCTCCAGGTCACCAACTGACTCTTATCCTTAAACTTGCACAACAGGATGCTGTAGTTGATGTCAGAACATTACATACTACTGCACTGGCTGTTTGCTTAATGTTCCAAATCTTTTTTTTGATCTCTCTGCCTTTGCTATCAGAAATTCTCCATTTTTAATCATAGGCGCATTTGCCATGTCATTGACATTGAGAGCTCGTCCCACAGAGGTTGTGGGTTGCCGATCCTTCTGGCTTGTACTAGTTTCTCCCTGGATTACAGATTGAACTTCCAGACACTGCTGAGAGTGACCCAGGAAGAAAATTCACTCTGGTCAGATTCATTACATGCCAAAATGCAGTGTTGCCCTGGCACTTCTGACCAACCAAAACCACCCAATGTATAGAGCAATTTCTGGGGAGCAGTGGATTGTGGGTATTGCAGCCACCATTATTGTCTGAATGCTGGGTAGATTGATGCATCAGGTAAATGAAGCAGGGTGGCTGGAGCTGGGAGGTCATATGATGAAATCTCCAAGGATACACTCCTACCAGAGTTGGTTATTCACTCATGTCAGCCATGCATCAATGGATCGCACTCTCACCTGCCGGTCAGAAGGCCATGGGTTCAAATCTTACTCCAGGAAAAGGAAACGGATGCTCTCAGTGCAGCCCTCAGAGAGTGCTGCATTGTCAGAGGTGCCATCTTTCAAATGAGATGTTACACCAATGTCTAATCTCTGAGGTGGATTTAAAAGATGCCGTGTCACTGTTTCAAAGAAGAGCTGAGGAGTTTGTTCTGTCCAGTGTTCATCCAGCAGGATAGATGGTGGTGTAGTGGTAATGTCACTGGGCTAGTAATCCAGAGGCCCAGACTAATGCCTTGTGGACACTGGTTCAAATCCCACCATGGCAGATGGTGGGATTTAAATTCAATTCATTATAAAAATCTTGAATTGAAAGCTAGTCTCAGTAATGGTGCCATGAAAATATCACAGATTTTCGTAAAAACCCAACTGGTTCACTAATGCCCTTCAGGGAAGGAAATCTGCTGTCCTCACCTGGTCTGGCCTACGAGTGACTCCAGACCCACAGCAACATGGTTGACTCTTAACTGCCCTCTGAAATGGCCTAGCAAGCCACTCAGTTCATAGGCAATTAGAGTGAGCAACAAATGCTGGCCTTACCAGTGATGCCCACGTCCCACCACTGAATAAATAAAAATGATCAACACTGGAACAGACTATGTAATTATGATCCCAGTGTGGGAGTTTGTTCTTTGTAAATTGTCTGCTACGGTTCTGACATGACTACAAATGAGTACATTTCTAAAGAACTTCATTGACACTTCGCCAGTTGCTTGCTACCTGTATTCTGGCAAAAATCCACTTGAGACTCCACCTATATCCCTTTCAGCACTGGGTGTGGGTTTGTTAAATCTATGGGCCAGGGACAGATGTGGAAGCTGTTCAGGCTTGTTCCCAGGATTGTGTGCTTGGAAATAAATTCTTCGTCAGACTTTAATATTGCCCTTCAAATACCTGGAGACTCGTGGAGAATTCCAACCTGTCTGACTCAAATCCTCCCCCCGCTTTTCCAGCAGGAATTAAACTCTCTCCATGCCACTGTATCAGGTATTAGACTCTCTTCTGCTACTCCAATCGGATTCAGACTCCCCCCGCCACTACAGCAGGAGCCAGACCCTCCACCAGTACTCCATCCACTCAGCAGGAATTAGACTCATCTCCATTGCTCCAGCAGGAGTCAGTCACACTCCCTGTTACTCCAGCAGGAGTCAGACTCCTCCATCCATTACTCCAGCAGGAGTTACACCATCCATGTCTGCTCCAGCAGGAGTCAGAGTCATTCCCGTCAACTCCAGCAGGAGTCAGACCCTTCCCCCACAACCACAGCAGGAGTCAACCCCACTCCCCACTACTCCAGCAGGTGTCAGACCCCTCCCCCACTACTCCAGCAGCAGTCAAAAACTTTCCCCACCACTCCAGCAGGAGTCAGACCCTTCCCCACTACTCGAGCAGGAGTCAGACCCATCCCCCACTATTCCAGCTGGAGTCAGACCCACTCCGCACTACTCCAGCAAGAGTCAGGCCCTTCCCCCACTTCTCCGGCAGGAGTCAGATACTTCCTCTTGATGCACGTGCAACAAGACACTTCCAAATTGCAGCCAGACACTGAACAAGACTTCAGTAGCTGAACCCTCCCCGTGGGACCACCAGGTAGAGCTCAGTGAGTTCTTGGCATCCCGAGACTGCCTGGCTGTGGGCAGAGTGTTCAAAACGTGTGGCACTTCTGCTTGAGGAATCTGCGGTGATCCCGTCACTACGGTCAAAGGACAGATGGTTAAAATGGGGACCTTTGAAAGAAATAATTGAAATAGTTTGCTGTTGAGGTTTTGCAATGAGCTATGGGTGGAACATCTGACTAACGTGTGTTTTCTTGCATCATTGGGCTTGTGCAATTATTTCACTGTATCGTTTATCTGCCTGTGGCTTATAGTGACTGAGTAAATCAAATGCCATTTTCCTTACTGGATTAGAGGATTTTCTGGGACTTTTGCCATGGTTTTGGGCATTCTGTTCCATGATTCCGTCCATTGTTCCAACACTTTGTCAACTGCCAGGGCACCGCATCCTGGCATTCCCTCATGAAAACCCTCCACCCTGCCACCTTTTTTTCTCCCTTTCAGACCATCCATTAAAAACCGGCCTCATTGGCCAAGTTTGTCATGGCCACTTTTCATCTTTATTTATCCTGTCAACCGTGACTCTTGCCTCTGTGTCAAATGGTTCTGAGTTTGAATCCTGCACCAGAGTCTCGACCACCAAAATCTAGGCTGACGCACCCAGTGCAGTACTGAGGGAGTGCCGTACTGTCCGAGGTGCTGTCTTCCAGATATAATGTTAACATGAGGTCCCGTCTGCCCACTCAGGTGGAGGTAAAAGATCTCATGGCCACTATTTCAAAGAAGAGCAGGGGAGTTATCCTCAGTGTCCTGGCCAATGTTTACTCCTCAACCAACACCACTTACAGCAGGTTATCAGATCATTATTGCTGTTCGCAGGAGCTTGCTGTGCGCAAATTGGCTGTTGCGTTTCCTACATTGCAGCAGTGACAACACTTCAAATGGACTTAGGTGCTGGTCAAGCGACTTTGGGGTGTCCTGAGATCATGAACGGCACCGTATAAATGCATATCTTTCTGTACAAAAATGGAGGGAGATGGTGGACTGTGGGCCTTGCCTGGAAATTCCTCCATTGGAGCCTTCAGCTTTTTCTACGGGCTAAAATCACTCCAGGGAGCAATTTCTGGTCAGTTGAGAATTGTGTGCTTAATTTGAATGAATCTTCCTTATTATTTTCAGCATGAACATAAGGACATAAGAAATAGAAGCAAGAGTAGGCCACACAGCCGCTCAAGCCTGCTCCTCCATTTAGTAAGATGATAGCTGACTTCCGACCTCAACTCCACTTTCCTGCCTGCTCCTCATATCCCTTGATTCTTTTAGCGTCTGGGAGTCTGGTTTTCAACTTGTTCAGATAATCCCAAAGATTCACAACCATCTGAATGATGCAATTCCTCCTCAAATCAGTCCCAAATGCTTGACATCTTATCCTGAGACTATGCCCCTTCATTCTAGACTTTCCAGCCAGGCAAAAATAGCCTCTCAGCCTGTCAAGCCCTCTCAAAATCTGATATGTTTCAATGAGATCACCTCTCATTCTTCAAAACCCCATTCTACTCAATCTCTCCTCATAGGACAATCCCCTCATCCCAGGAATCAATTTTTGTTGCACCCCCTCAAAGGCAGGTCTATCATTGCTTAGGTACGGAAATCAGAACTGTGCACAGTCCTCCAGGTGTGGTGTCACCAAAGCCCCGTACAATTGCAGAAAGACTTCTTTACTCTTATATTCCAACCCCCTTGCAATAAAGACTAACATGCTTTCCTAATTTCTTGCTCTACCTGCATGCTAACTCTCTGTGTTTCTTGGACAAATCCCTCATTTATTAATTTCTCACAATTTAAAGATATTCTGTTTTTCTATTCTTCTTGCCAAAATGAAAAATTTCACATTTCCCCGCATGGGAGGGGAGTGCCCATCTGGGTGGAAGGAAGGCGCGGAGGAAAAATAAACATCAAGAGGCGCGTCCCCTGGACACCATGACACAACCCGAGCCTGAGGTCAGCCCACTGCCCGATCACGGGGAGCCCACTTGCCCCAGGGCTGGGCTCAGGCCCAGGGTGACTAAAAAAAAGGAGAGTGCGGAGGTGGAGGCCTCTGATGACATGCAGGTCTCTGAGCCTCTGCGCCCAACTGGGAAAAAGAGGAGAAGGCACTTCTCCACAGAGGTAACACAGGGCCCTGAGGTGCAGGGCCCATCTGTTGGAGGGGAGCTGTCTCCTGTTTTGGAGGTTTCCCCTGCCACCACCAACATCAAGGCTGCAAAGTCTGGGTAGGAGCTCCCTACCCCTCAGGATGGAGGGGCGGGGGAGGCCCCTGTACATGAGGCCCCTCCTGGAGGAGTTAGTGGAGGCCTGCTTGTGGTGGGGGAGCCTGGGGACGCCGCCCATTCTGCCACTGCCATTGGGTCGGGTGCCCTGAGTGGAGGGGAGGGCGAGGCATCAAAGGGTTGGCCCTCCCAGCCGGAGTCCACCACCAACCAGGAGACACCCGACCCGGTTATAATTTACAATTTTGTCCCATCTGCTGGGTCTGTGGGTGCTGGCGGAGCAGGAGATAGTCTCCACTCTCCACCTCAGGTCCCGGCTCCGGCTGGATGTCCGGAGTCGGGCACTTCCATCTCCTCTGAACCGCTCATTGGTCTGGGGACGGAGGTGGAGGGGGGTCCTGAGCTGCTAGTGCCCAGAGGATCCAGTTCCATTCTAGAGCCCAGAGAGGACTCCTCTGCCATTGATCCTGGGGGTGGGATCGCGACGGAGGCGGGACCACCTGGCGTGGCCGGAATGTCTGCCCCACAGTGTGTGGTGGGTGTGTCAGTCGCTGGCGATGACAACTCGGAGGAGGAAGGGGACTCTGTGGGGCACAGAGGATGGTCTTGATTCCGTCGCCAGTGAGGTGGTGGAGTCCCTCGTGCCTCCCACCGAGTCTCCCCTCATCCCCATGGCGGAACTCTGGGATTTCCTCGCGGATTGCAGGGGCTGCCGCAATAAAGTTCAGCTAGCCCTTGGCCGTTGGTCAAATCTGGCGCTGATCATCCAGTCCGTCCGTGCCGCCCTCAAGAAAGCGGGGAAGTGAATGGGCGTGAAGCTGGTTGAGAAGCACCGGTTTAATGCGTTCCTCAATGGGTTGCTGGGGGAGTGGAAGGCCAGGGGCACTTCCACTCCCTCCTCACAGTGAGGTGTTGGTGACGGTTTTTAAGTACCTTCGACATGATGATAACCATAGCCAGCCTCAACATCAATGGCAGCAAAGAGTCTCACCGCAGATTTCACAATCTCTCAGTCCTCAGGGAAGAGAGATATGCGGTGAGCCTTCTGCAGGAAACCCACCCCGTTCCGGGAGACGAAGCCACCTGGCTCCTGGAGTGGCAGAGTGGGGTCTACATGAGTCAACTCACCCCTATTTCAAGTGGGGTGGCTATCTTTTTGGCCCCGACTTTTCAGCAGGAGATCTTGGGGGTCAAGGAGCTCGTGCTGGCCCACTTGCTCCACCTCGCCGTTCGCCTGGGTAGTGTGCCGCTCCACTTTGTGAACGTGTACGCGCCCAGGCCTGGCGTGTTGCAAGTGCACTTCTTTGAAGAAGTGCCTGCTCTCTTGAGCTCCATCGATAACGGAGAGTGCATCAGCCTCGGTAGGGGGGGGGTGGGGGATTTTAACTGTACCCTCGAGGTGGGGGATCGCTCCAGTCCCCAGCGCGGCCAAGCGTTGGTGGAGAAGTTGAGAGGACTGATCAGCTCCCTCAACTTGGTGGACGTCTGGCGGAATCTCCATCCCGACTCCAGCGCCTTCACGTGGAGGTCTGGAGGAGGAGGGCCCCGAATCGACCGCCTCCACGTTTCACAGGCATACGCCTCCCACTTCTCGGCGGCCTCCATGCGGCTGGTGCCGTGCTTGGACCACCACCTGATGTGGGCAGTGTTCACTCTGCTCTGCACGCGGGCGGGGTCCACGTGCTGGCACTTTAACAACCGGCTGCTGGAGGACAAGCGATTCCAGGACTTGTTCCGTCGATTCTGGACCGACTGGAGAAGGAAGGAGGGGCTCCTTGAGGCTATGGTGGAATGTGGGCAAGACTCACATCTGCGTCTTCCGTCAGGAGTATGCGAAGGGGTCGACCAAGAGGCAGGAAGCCGAGATCGGGCACCGAGAGAGGGAGTTGCTTGACTTGGAGTCCCGCCTCAGTCATGCCGTCGTGGACCCGGCCCTGTGGCAGGCGTACAAAGAGAAGAAGGGCGCGCTGAGGGACCTGCAGCTCATAGGGTTTCGAGGCGCGTACGTGAGGTCGCGGATCCAGATCCTGGAAGATTTGGACCGCGCCTCACCCTTCTTCTACTCGCTGGAAAAATGGCGGGGGGTCCGTAAGCAGCTTGTTGAGCTGCTGGCCGACGACGGATCCTCCATCACGGATCCGGAGGGAATGGGCCTCCTGGTCCGTACCCATAACAGTGCGTTGTTCTCTCCGGATACATCCAGCGAGGATGCGCGCAGAGTTTTGTGGGAGGACCTGCCGAAGGTCAGCCCCGAGGGCGCCGAAGGATTGGAGGCTCCACTCACGTTGGCGAAGCTGACCAGTGCCCTCCACCAGCTTCCGAGGGGTAAATCCCCGGGGCTGGATGGGCTGACCGTGGAGTTCCTCAGGGTGTTCTGGGACGTCCTGGGGGACGTTTATGCACGGGTCCTGGGGGAAAGCCTGGCGACCAGGGAGAAGCCCCTCTCGTGGCGCATCCTGCTGCCGAAGAGGGGCGATCTCCACCTGCTTAAAATCTGGCGTCCGGTCTCCCTTCTCAGCATGGATTATAAGATCTTTGCTCGGGCTATGTCAACCCGCCTGGGCTCCGTGCTGACCCACATGATCCACCCCGACAAGTCCTACATGGTCCCAGGCCGGTCCATCCAGGACAACATCCACCTGGTCCGGGACCTGATCCATCTTTCCTGGAGGACTGGTCTGTCGGTCACCTTTCTCTCCCTCGATCAGGAGAAGTGGGTTGACAGGGTGGATCACGAATACCTTTTCGGGACTCTGTGTGCTTTCGGACTTGCGCCACATTTTGTGGCCCAGGTCCGACTTTTATACGCCGCCACAGAGTGTCTAGTCAAAGTTAACAGGTCCTTGACGGCGCCCCTTCGCTTTGGGAGAGGAGTGTGTCAGGGATGCTCCATGTCTTGTCAATTGTATACCATCTGCGTGGAGCCCTTCCTGTGCCTGCTTCGCAGGAGTATGACGGGATTGGCTCTGCGTGAGCCAGCTATGCAGGTTGTCCTCTCGGCTTGTGCCAATGACGTGCTCCTCGCGGTCACAGATCCCGTTGACTTGCGGAGGATGCGCGACTGCCAGCAGACCTTTTCTGCCGCGTCCTCCGCGAGGATCAATTGGGAGAAATGTTCCGGTCTCCTGGTGGGTCAGTGGTGGGTGGACTCCCTACCGGAGGAGTTAACACCTTTAGCATGGAGCACCATGCACCTCCTCTACCTGGGAGTCCACCTTAGCCCCCCTGAGGAAGCCTGGCCGGCAAATTGGCAGGAATTGGAGGCAAAAGTAATCGCTCAGCTGGGACACTGGACAGGACTGCCCCAAGTACTTTTCTACAGAGGCCGAGGGCAGGTCATTAACCAACTGGCGGCCTCGCGGCTGTGGTACCGGTTGGTCACTTTGGCCCCGCCCCCTGCATTCGCCACCAAGATCCAGAAGAAACTCGGCGATTTCTTCTGGGGCAAGAGGAAACACTGGGTCTGTGCCGCAGTTCTGAGTCTCCTGATCGAGGAGGGTGACCAATCGCTGGTGTGCTTCCGCACCCAGGCTGCGACTCTCCGCCTTCGGACCCTGCAGAGATACCTGTACGTCGAGCGTCCTCCCAGATGGTGCGCTGGCGACATAGTTTTTCAGCCAGTGTCACTGCCTTCAAGGTGACACTCAGCTCCTGGCAGAGACTGTTAGCCGAGCCTCTCTGAGGGAGATACCGGTCTTTTACCGGGATCTATTCCGAGTCTGGAACATGGTCGCCTCCAGTCAGGGCACTCCCCCGCCGGCAGAGGAGAGTGCCTCGGCTGTCTGGGCGGCTGACTCCGGGGACAGACCGGCGGGCAGAGGAGTAGCTGAAGCCCCTCACTGTGGGTGGCGAGGGGGTTCAGGAGTGCGGAGCGCTCCCAGCCGAGCTGACCCCCACTCGGCCGGAACCGTTCATCGGACTCAGGCCCCGAAAACCTCCTCGGGAGCCACTCCTGCACAACTCGAACCGCCTCTTGGAAATGCCCTCCGTGTCATTCCAATCAGCGCAGAGGGGTTTCCTGTACGGGCTGCTCCTGCACACTCTCCACATCCTTGCCCTCATCAGCCGGCCAGGCACGTCCTGGCAGTCCGCGTTGCCATCTGGCGGCGAGGAGAAACCCTGATGGAGGTCTCTCTATGCGGGAGTCCTCCCCCTTTACATCAGGGACCCGGGGTGGAGGGTACTGCACAGGGCAGTCCCGTGCAATCGACTTTTAAGTAGGTGCACGGACTCCCAGGCCGCCTGTAATTTCTGCGGCCTGGATGTGTCCGTGTTCCATGTGTATATGGAGTGTGCGAGTTTGCAGCCCCTCTTTGAGTATTTGGAGGGGCTGCTCCTCAAGTTTTGGCTGCACTTCAGTCCCACGCTCCTGATCTTTGGGCACCCGGGGCGGAGGGGCGTGGGCCAGGAGGAGGATCTCCTCGTCGGCCTGGTCCTGGGCCTGGCCAAGGTGGCAATTCACAGGTCCAGGCTGCGGGCCGTCGGGGAGTCCGTCCTCCCTGATTGCCTGCCCCTCCTCCATGGTTACGTTCGCGCCCGGGTGTCCCTGGAGGTGCATGCGGTGTCCGCCGGTATGCTTGAGACCTTGCACGACCGGTGGGCACCGCAGAGACTGGAGTGCATCGTCGATGCCGAGAATGGCATTTTAATTTGTGTTTTTGGTTTATTTATTCGATTTTAATAAATTTATTTTTAAAATGTATATAAAGGGGGCCTGAGGAATAAAGGCCCCCTCGACATAATATATATTAACGGGGCCTGGGGTATAAAGGTAAAAAGGGTTAGAAAAAGAAAAAACAGGTTAGATACAGAGTAAAGCTCCCTCTAAAAAAAAATCGTGGTTAGATACAGAGTAAAGCTAAAGAAAAAAGACGGGGTTAGATACAGAGTAAAGCTAAAGAAAAAAGACGGGGTTAGATACAGAGTAAAGCTCCCTCTACACTGTCCCCATCAAACACACCCAGGACAGGTACCAGTCCAGATCAATGCTAAGGTCTGAGCTATTGCTGTCACTATTTGTCCACAGCTTGGAGCTTGGATGGTGAGTGGCAGCTGGCTATTTGGCCATGTAATATAAAAGGAAAAAAAAACAGGTTAGGGACAGAGTGAAGTTTGTCATTGGCCACAATGCCTCTGGTCTGGCCAGAGGGAAAGTCAGGCAGCAATAATGGTTAAAAATACACCTGCTTGAACAGCAGGCGAGGCCAGCTCAGAGCTCCTTTATCTCTTTTCACTGGCAAGGCCAGCATTTGTTGCCCATCCCCAATTGCCCTTGAGAAGGTGGTGGTGAGCTGCCGTCTTGAACCGCTGCAGTCCATTTGGGGTAGGTACACCCACAGTGCTGTTAGGAAGGGAGTTCCAGGATTTTGACCCAGCGACAGTGAAGGAACGGCGATATAGTTCCAAGTCAGGATGATGTGTGACTTGGAGGAGAACTTGCAGGTGGTGGTGTTCCCATGCATTTGCTGCCCTTGTCCTTCTAGTTGGTAGAGGTCACGGGTTTGGAAGGTACTGCCTAAGGATCCTTGGTGCGTTGCTGCAGTGCATCTTGTAGATAATACACACTGCTGCCACTGTGCGTTGGTGGTGGAGGGAGTGAATGTTGAAGGCGGTGGATGGGGTGCCAATCAAGCGGGCTGCTTTGTGCTCGATGTTGTGCTTTTTGAATGTTGTTGGAGCTGCACCCATCCAGGCAAGTGGAGAGTCTTCCATCACGCTCACTTGTGTCCTGTAGGTGGTGGACATCTCTGATTCCCATTACCTCCCGTTTTGGTAGGGCTCCTTGATTCCACACTCGTTCAAATGCTGCCATGATGTGCGGGGCAGTCACTCTCACGTCGCTGCTCGATTTCAGCTCTTTTGTTCATATTTGGACCAAGGCAGTGATGAGATCGAGAGCCAAGTTGCCCTGTTGGAACCCAAACTGAGCATCAGTGAGCAGGTTATTGCTGAGCAAGTGCTGCTTGATAGCCCTGTTGACGACACCTTCCATCACTTTGCTGATGATCGAGAGTTAACTTATGGGGCGGCAATTGGCTAGAATGGACTTGATCTTCTTTTTGTGCACAGGACATACCTGGACAACTTTGCACTGTCGGGTAGCTGCCAGTGTTGTAGCCGTACTGGAACAGCTGTCGGGCTAATGTCTCATCTTATTAAGCATGGAAGTTCCCCAAGCATAATGCAGGGAAACAAAATGTTGAAAAGATTACATGAAATCTCATTTTTCCTGGGAGACAGGATCGCAATAATCTCAGTGAAATCTCCAAGTAGGATGCAATGATGTTTTATTTGACTTGTGGGTGTAAGTCATGCTGAGATTTTCTGTGGCTTATTTGCTTGTGGTTGGAATTTATCTGATCGGGCTCTGACTGGGTCTGTTACTACATGACTGAGAAACATGATGACAGATCACCTGCTCCCTGTGAGGAAGTTTAATCGTCTCATTAAGCTTCTGTGTTTGCCTGTCTACATGAGCTCTTGTGTAATTTTTTCCATCTTAAAATGGAACATAGATGCCCGGGATCAATGTCCCGACAAGGAAATGAGAGGCACAGTCCTGCCTGGAGAATTGAAAGCACCCAGGAAACAACCTGAAACAAGAGACTTAACAGCAACCACCACCACCCCCATCCCCTGTGTCCACGACTCCCCACACTACCACTGCGTCAATAACCCACCGAGAAAACAAGAGACGCAGGTCCCTCGGATTAACAACTCATAATAAGAGGTCTGATTCCATTATATCGATAGCCTACTCTGATAGCAAGAACTGCAGGACCCCCTTGTATTACTAACCCACCCAGGAAAAAAAAAAGCAATAAAAACAGACAGTGCTGGAAATACTCAGCAGGTCTGGCAGCATCTGTGGAGAAAGAGGACATTTACTTTGCTTCTCTCTCCGCACATGCTGCCAGACCTGCTGAGCATTTCCCGCACTGTCTGTTTTTATTTCATATTTCCAGCATCTGCAGTATTTTGCTTTTATTTCAGGGAGAGAACATGGGAGTGGATTTCGCTCTTCAGTGTCAAAGTGTAAGCTTTTGGCAGGGCATCAGCACATATTGTAAATGTGGGCATAAAACGGCATGTAATTTTTCCTGCATTCATTTTGATGAGAATAACATTATGTGACATTTCAGGCCATATACGATGTTTCCTCTTCTGCTTAGGTTCTGAAGAGGGAATTCTAGCCCCATGGACCCTTTAGATGAATAACTCTTGCTGAGGGTGCAGAGATTCCCAGAATGGTACCAGGAATTTGAGTTATGTGGAGAGACTGGAAAAGCTCTGGTTAGGCCCCAACTGGAGTATTGCATCCAGTGCTGGTCACCATACTCCAGGAAGGATGTGAGGGTCGTCGAGAGGGTGCAGAGGAGAGTTACCAGAATGGTTCCAGGGATGGAGGATTTTAGTTGCAAGGTTAGGTTGGAAAAGCTGGGTTTGTTCTCCTTGGAGCAAAGGAGATTGAGGGGAGATTTAATAGAAGTCTACAAGATTATGACAGGCTTAAATAAGTTAGACAAGGAAAAACTGTTACCATTAACAAATGGTACAAGGACCAGGGGACACATATTGAATGTTTTGGGTAAGAGATGCAGGGGGAATATGAGGAAGAACCTTTTTACGCAGCAGGTAGTAACTCAGTGCCCACAAGGGTGGTGGAAGCGGAGACGATCAATGACTTCTAAAGGAAGTTGGGTGGTCACCTGAGAGAAATAGACTTGCAGGACTACAGGGATCAAGGCGGGGAGTGGGACTGACTGGATTGCTCTGTGAAGAACCTGCATGGACTCGATGGGCCAAATGACCTCCTTCTGTGTCGTAAATGACTCTATGACTCCATGACTCTAAGCTGGGGTTCTTTCCCCCTAGAGCAGGGAAGGTCAAAGAGAGAGTTCATCGAAGTGTTCAGAATGATGAGGGGTTTTAACAGAGGAAATAAGGAGAAACTGTTTCCACTGGCAGGTTAATGGCTAGCCAGAGGACACAGAGTGAAGGTGATTGACAAAAGAGGGGTGATGAGGTTTTTGTTTTGCACAATGAGTTGTTGTGATTTTTGAATGCGCTGCCTGAAAGGCTGGTGGAAGCAGATTCAATCGTAATTTTCGAAAGTGTAGATCTGGAGGGCTATGGGGAAAGAGCAGGGGGGAGTGGGACTAACTGGATAGCTCTTTCAAAGAACCAGCACAGGCACGATGGGCCGAATGGCCGTCTTCTGTGCTGTATCGTTCTATGATTCCATCGCGCCCAGGAAAGAAGTGACAGGAGCCCCTTTCCTCAATAACACATTGATGTTCAGCGAACCTGTGTAAAATCTGAACCTCACACTGATATATCGTGTTAAAATGGGCTTAAGTCTGGCTCCCTTTAATCAACAATAATATCACTCTTAACCTTTTCTTAACCTTTCCGCCTCTGGTGTCCGTACAGTGACGACCCACTCCCATGGACGGTCTTTTGAGGTAGAAATTCGTCTCGACGGTATCAAACCGGCCGCCTGTTTTGCGCCCCACTTAATACTTACTTTTACTGAAATGAACAGAGCTGAATGCTGGGTGATGAATATGGGAACCAACCCCACACACCACCCAGTGGACAGTTTCAGCAAAGCACTGCTGCTTTGGTTTTGGACCATCCTACCAGCAGGGGCGATACTTTGCGTCGGAGACTCAAGAAGGGTTCAGGTAGGAAAGTAGCATAACAGTGGCATCTTCCGAAATGAAATCCAAGGGAAAAAAATCAATTCTTGAAAATAATGATGGAGAATTGAAGAACTGGGTAAAACCCACTTTTCCCTTCGTTACAACAGTGACTTACGCTTTAAAAGTGCTTCATTGACTCCTGAGTTTGTGAAAGGCGCTATATAAATGCAAGTCTTTTTGGGAGAGATGAAGTAGGGCAGGGGGAGGCTCATGTAGAGCATAAACACCGGCTGGAGGGCCTGTATCTGTGCCGTAAAAATTCAATGTAATTCTACGTAATTGCTATCCTTTCACCTCTCAGATCGACGTCCAAGTTTAGCCCAGGTTGGTGGGACGACTGGCTCGTCTGTCTTACATTAGCTTAGGGAGTCTCAACACAATCCCCAATGGGCACGGCCCATCAACGCGCAACTGAAGCGTCAGCTGCAGCTCAGTGGGTAACTCTCTCACCGTGGGTCAGAGGGTTTGTGAGTCCAGACCCCTGCTCCAGAGACTTCAGCCTGTAATTTAGACTGGCACTTCAGTACAGCACTGAAGGAGAACTGCACGATTTCTTTTGGGCGAGAGGCCAAACAAGGCCCCGACTGCGGCCTCAGATGGATGTAAAAGAATCCCCTGGCACTCGTGGAAGGAGAGTAAGGGAGTTCTCCTGGACAACACCAACACCAACACCACCATATTCCCTTATTAAATGGCGGAGCAGGGTCAAGGGGCCGAATGGCCTACTCCTGCTCCGATTTCTTATATTTTCATGTGGGATCTTGCTGTGTGTGAATAGGCTGCTGTGTTTGCCTACATTACAACGGTGATGACACTTTTTTTCTTTTCTTTCTCTCCTTCGAACGTGGCATTAAATGAACTGCAGTGACCGCCATGCTAGTTTGGCCAAGCTGGCAGTGCCCTCGCAGCTGTGTCTCGAAGTTGGTAGGTTCAAGTGCCACACCAGGAGTTGAACTCAAGGCCTAAGCTGGCATTACCAGCGCATTGCTAGAGGTGCCTGTCTTCAGGAGAGACGTTGAACCGAGGACCTGTCGGCCCACAAAGGGGTGCGTTAAAGATTTGATGCTGCATAATGATCAGTTAATCTGGTAATGAGACATGTAGAGCAGGGAGGAATCCGCTATGTGCCATCTGTGGTCTGTCCTGTGGTAACTGATCTCAGCCTTGGGCCTTACCATTGCCTCCAAACCTTTTTTTAGCTGGAGTCTGGTAGATTCGGACATCCCTCCATGGCCTTGCCCCTTGTCTATCACTGTAGCCTGCTCCAATCCTCCCTCCCAATGGTGGCATAGTGATAATGTCGCTGGGCTAGTAATCCAGAGGCCCAGCTTAGTTCTCTGGGGACATGGGTTCGAATCCCACCATGGGCAGATGGTGGAATTTGAATTCAATTGATTAAATCTGGAATTAAAAGCTAGTCCAATGGTGACTGTGTTGTAAAAACCCATCTGGTTCACTAATGTCCTTTAGGAAAGGAAATCTGTCATCCTTACCTGATCTGGCCAACATGTGATTCCAGACCCACAGTAATGCGGTTGACTCTTAAATGCCCTCTGAAATGGCCCAGCAAGCCACTCAGTTCAAGGGCAATTAGGGATGGGCAACAAATGCTGGCCTTGCCAGTGATGCCCACATCCCATGAACCAATAGATAAAACCTGAGCTCTTCCAATTCTGGCCTCTTGTTTTCTATCACTCCACCATTGGCAGCTGTGCATTTATCTGCCGAGGGCCTCAGCTCTGGAATTCCCTTCCTAAACCTCTCCAATTCTTACTTTCCTAACTTTAAATTCTGCTTAAAGAAGATTAGAATGTAAGAAATGGGAGCTGGAGTTGGCCACTTGCCCCTTCAAGCCTGCTTTATACATTAAACAAGATCATTTCTGATCTTCTAACTCAATTCCACCATCCTGCCCTCACCCACAAAAGCATTAAAAAAAACCTACTTCTTTGGACTAAGTTTTTGGTCACCTGACCTAGCATCTAGTTATTTGGCCCCGATGTCAAACTCTGTTTCGTGTTGCTGCTGTGAACCTCCACGGAGCATTTTGTACGACCTGAAAGGTGCTATATGAATGAAAGTTGTTGTGCGATTACGATTTTTGGGATTTGGAGAGCCGCAGCGTCACTCCCTCACTCCGAGAGGGGGAGGGCAAACTTTCCAGTAACTCGCCGGCAGCGTGATTGACAGGGGAGTCCTGTCTGAACACAGCTCTGCTCTGCAGGCTGCGAATGAGGAATGCCTCGGGATAGGGAGAAAGTTAAACATCTGACTTGGGAGGCCCTGGTGCTCCACGCTGAAATCAAAAGCCTTCCAATCCACAGCAGCAGCGTCCCTCACCTTCCTAAGCACAACAAGTCTACGAGTTAGTTTTAAATTCCACCCCCGCCCAGAAAATGAAATGATGAGGCTTTCCAGTTAGGGTGGCTAATTCTGCCTAGACGTGTTCCTGGAGCTTTCCTCACAGAATACCCCTCCCCCATCCCCACTGTATTTCCTATCTCCAATATTTTTTTACAACTAATAAATTAAAACCATTTGAAGAATACTCTCAATTTGTTTTTAATGTCCCCTCTGATTTTTCTCTCGAATCTGCTCGCCCCAGTGTTCTGGAGATTAATTGTTAGCTCCTGGAGGCTCCAGGGCCAATCTTAGTCATAGAGTCATCGAGTCATACAGCATAGAAACAGGCCCTTCGGCCCACCGCGTCCATGCCGACCATAATGCCGAGCTATACTAATCCCATTAATTTTATATCCCTCGAAGTCTTGCTCATTCAAGTACCTGTCCAGATGCCTTTTAAATTTTGCTACTGTTCCTGCCTCCACCACCTCCTCAGGCAGCTCATTCCAGATACCCACTATCCTTTGTGTGAAAAATTTACCCCTTTGATCCCCTTTAAACCACCTCCCTCTCACCTTAAATCTATGCCCTCTAGTTTTAGTCACCCCTACCATGGGAAACAGACTCTGGCTATCTACCCTATCTATGCCTCTCATAATTTTATATACCTCTATCATGTCCCCTCTCAGCCTCCTTCGCTCCAGAGAAAACAGACCCAGCCTGTCCAATCTCATCTTTATAACTCAAGCCCTCCAAACTAGGCAACATCCTTGTGAATCTTTTCTGCACCCTCTCCAGCTTAATCACATCTTTGGTGATAGTGATCACAATTCGGTTAGGTTTACCTTAGCGATGGGCAGGGACAGGTATATACCACAGGGCAAGAATTATAGCTGGGGGAAAGGAAATTATGATGCGATTAGGCAAGATTTAGGATGCGTATTATGGGGAAGGAAACTGCAGGGGATGGGCACAATCGAAATGTGGAGCTTATTCAAGGAGCAGCTACTGCGTGTCCTTGATAAGTATATACCTGTCAGGCAGGGAGGAAGTTGTCGAGCAAGGGAGCCGTGGTTTACTAAAGAAGTTGAAGCGCTTGTCAAGAGGAAGAAGAAGGCTTATGTTAGGATGAGACGTGAAGGCTCAGTTAGGGCGCTTGAGAGTTACAAGCTAGCCAGGAAGGATCTAAAGGGAGAGCTAAGAAGAGCAAGGAGAGGACACGAGAAGTCATTTGCAGATAGGATCAAGGAAAACCCTAAGGCTTTCTATAGGTATATCAGGAATAAAAGAATGACTAGAGTTATATTAGGGCCAATCAAGGATAGTAGTGGGAAGTTGTGTGTGGAATCAGAGGAGATAGGGGAAGCATTAAATGAATATTTTTCATCAGTATTTACAGTAGAGAAAGAAAATGTTGTCGAGGAGAATACTGAGATTCAGACTACGAGGTTAGATGGGATTGAGGGTCACAAGGAGGAGGTGTTAGCAATTTTGGAAAGTGTGAAAATAGATAAGTCCCCTGGGCCAGATGGGATTTATCCTAGGATTCTCTGGGAAGCCAGGGAGGAGATTGCAGAGCCTTTGTCCTTGATCTTTATGTCGTCATTGTCGACAGGAATAGTGCCGGAAGACTGGAGGATAGCAAATGTTGTCCCCTTGTTCAAGAAGGGGAGTAGAGACAGCCCTGGTAATTATAGACCTGTGAGCCTTACTTCGGTTGTGGGTAAAATGTTGGAAAAGGTTATAAGAGACAGGATTTATAATCATCTTGAAAAGAATAAGTTCATTAGCGATAGTCAGCACGGTTTTGTGAAGGGTAGGTTGTGCCTCACAAACCTTATTGAGTTTTTCGAGAAGGTGACCAAACAGGTGGATGAGGGTAAAGCAGTGGATGTGGTGTATATGGATTTCAGTAAGGCGTTTGATAAGGTTCCCCACGGTAGGCTATTGCAGAAAATATGGAAGTATGGGGTTGAAGGTGATTTAGAGCTTTGGATCAGAAATTGGCTAGCTGAAAGAAGACAGAGGGTGGTGGTTGATGGCAAATGTTCATCCTGGAGTTTAGTTACTAGTGGTGTACCGCAAGGATCTGTTTTGGGGCCACTGCTGTTTGTCATTTTTATAAATGACCTGGAAGAGGGTGTAGAAGTGTGGGTTAGTAAATATGCGGATGACACTAAGGTCGGTGGAGTTGTGGATAGTGCTGAAGGATGTTGTAGGGTACAGAGGGACATAGATAGGCTGCAGAGCTGGGCTGAGAGATGGCAAATGGATTTTAATGCGGAAAAGTGTGAGGTGATTCACTTTGGAAGGAGTAACAGGAATGCAGAGTACTGGGCTAATGGGAAGATTCTTGGTAGTGTAGATGAACAGAGAGATCTTGGTGTCCAGGTACATAAATCCCTGAAAGTTGCTACCCAGGTTAATAGGGCTGTTAAGAAGGCATATGTTGTGTTAGCTTTTATTAGTAGGGGGATCGAGTTTCGGAGCCACGAGGTCATGCTGCAGCTGTACAAAACTCTGGTGAGACCGCACCTGGAGTATTGCGTGCAGTTCTGGTCACCGCATTATAGGAAGGATGTGGAAGCTTTGGAAAGGGTGCAGAGGAGATTTACTAGGATGTTGCCTGGTATGGAGGGAAGGTCTTACGAGGAAAGGCTGAGGGACTTGAGGTTGTTTTCGTTAGAGAGAAGGAGGAGGAGAGGTGACTTAATAGAGACATATAAGATAATCAGAGGGTTAGATAGGGTGGATAGTGAGAGTCTTTTTCCTCGGATGGTGATGGCAAACACGAGGGGACATAGCTTTAAGTTGAGGGGTGATAGATATAGGACAGATGTTAGAGGTAGTTTCTTTACTCAGAGAGTAGTAGGGGCGTGGAACGCCCTGCCTGCAACAGTAGTAGACTCACCAACTTTAAGGGCATTTAAGTGGTCATTGGATAGACATATGGATGAAAATGGAATAGTGTAGGTCAGATGGTTTCACAGGTCGGCGCAACATCGAGGGCCGAAGGGCCTGTACTGCGCTGAAATGTTCTAATCTTCTAATCTTCTAATCTAATTTTTCCTGTAGTGCGGCGACCAGAACTGTACACAGTACTCCAAATGCGGCCTAACCAACGTTATGTACAACTGTAACATGACGTCCCAACTCTTGTACCCAATGCCTTGGAGGGGTTGGCAACCCTATTTCCAGCTGGTGAACACAAGGACATAAGAAATAGGGGCTGGGGTAGGCCATTCGGCCCCTCGAGCCTGCTCCACCATTCAATAAGACCATGCCATGGCTGATCTACATCAACTCCACTTTCCCACCAGCCCCCCCACCCCCTCCATATCCCTCGATTCCCTGAGTGATCAAAAATGTATAAATCTCTGTCTTGGATATAATTAATAACTGAGCATCCACAGCTCTCCAGGGTACAGAATTCTGTAGATTCACATTCTTCTGAGTGAAAATGTTCTCCTCATCTGAGCCGTAAATGGCCGACCCCTTATTCTGAGACAATAGCCCCTCCTTCTAGACTCTACAGCCAAGGGGAAACGGCCTCTCAGCATCTACCCCATCAAGCCCTCGAAAAATGTTATGTGTTTCAATGAGACCACCTTTCAATGTTCTAAACTCCAGAGATTTTTGGCCCATTCTGCTCAATGTGTGCAGTGCTAATCTGCTAAAAAGAATCAAACAATATTCTCATCAAGGTTATGGTACAATCCTAATAAAAGTGCTTCTTCTCTGGTGCAGGAAATCAAACTCACTCCAGACTGCAACTGGTTAAAACATGATTTGATGGCAGAGGCATTGGGAGTTAAAGGCCTGCTACCCGACCCCGAAACCGACGGGACCTGACGACATGTGTCGGGTTCGGGTCGGGTCGCTCTTCCGGGTCCGGCTTTCGGGCTCGGGTGCGGGTCGGGCCGGGTCCGGGACATGCACACACAGTATTAAGTGTCAAAAGCCTACCTGAGCTGGGAGTCAAGGAGGGAAACTCTGAGTCTACGCAGTGAGCGAGTGAGCGTCTCTATGACGTCATCGCGCTCGTGCTGCAGCTTCCTTCCAATCGATCCATCCAAAAGTAGTAAGTACAGTGACTGCACTATGGATGTAAAACGAATGCTGTCAACTGGAGAATGTTGTCAAGTGGAAAGTCCTGTAGGTGGAATAGGTAAATCTCCTGTTTGGAAAGATTTTCCGTGATAGTAAAAGTTCAAGTGGATTTCTACAATGCAAATCTTGCAAACTTCTACTAAAATATGACTCCTTTTGTTCAGATGAGCAAAAAAAACCATACCCACTCACAGGAAATCACAGATTTACAGACAAATGCATGAGCCTCTGTTGCAAGGATATTCGACCTTTCCACGCTGTCTCTGGTGATGGGTTTGTTGAGCTCGCACAAGGTGTTACAATGGGGCGGCACAGTGGCGCAGTGGTTAGCACCGCAGCCTCACAGCTCCAGGGACCCGGGTTCAATTCTGGGTACTGCCTGTGTGCGGGGTTTGCAAGTTCTCCCTGTGACCGCGTGGGTTTCCGCCGGGTACTCCGGTTTCCTCCCACAGCCAAAGACTTGCAGGTTGATAGGTAAACTGGCCATTATAAAATTGCCCCTAGTGTAGGTAGGTGGTAGGGGAATTGAGGGAAGGTGAGGATGTGAGAGGGTAATGGGATTAATGTAGGGTTAGTATAAATCGGTGGTTGATGGTTGGCACAGACTCGGTGAGCCGCAGGGCCTGTTTCAGTGCTGCATCACTAAATAAAATAAAAAATAAAATAAAATACGATCGAGTTTCAGCATCAAGTGTGTTACCAAATCCAATTGCAGTTTCAAGAAGGTGTTGTGATGTGGCTGAAGAAAAGACAAAACAACTAATTTCTCAGATTACTGGCATACTGAAGGATGTGAATGACAACTAACATGTGGACGGACAACTACCGTAAAATCCATTATATGTCGATAACTTATCATTACATCACAGCAGATTTTAAACTTAATGCCAAAGTTTTAACAGCAGCTATGTTCCCACTGGAGGAAGCCAAAACTGGCGAAAACATCAGGCGTGAGATTTTAAAGCTGCTCATGAATACTTTTGATTAGACCCAGGAATTTACATAAATTAGTCTGGGTGACCCATCAAAGCGCTAACATAATGCTTGCTCTTGGACCATATCAACGTCTGGATTGTCAGGACCAGGTATATAACACAGTCCTTCGACATTCACTTGATCCAAAGGAATCAGCTTCCGAAGCTCCGGATGTGGTAGAAACTATACATCATGCTAAAACCTTGGTGACATACGTTAAACTGTCTGGTCTTGCTGCACAGTTGTCTAAAACTGTAAATCTAATGGGAGAAATGAGGTAGAGTACTTTGTATCTGACACTGAATTCAATTCAGGATATTTATCATGAGCTGCACGAGAAACTGGAACAGCGTGGGGAAAATTACAGGCTGGAAACCATTGTCCACGATGTCTTGCAGTTTTTGGTTGATCTCCTCTGACCATTTTATGAAGCTCAGAGGGAATTCGAGGGAGTATCCTACATTGAACCTGGTAATTCCGTGGTTTGAGAAACTTAAACGACTCTGTATGCCACTTTCTTCAGATACTCCAGTGCAAGCAGTTGTCAAGTAATGGCGCAGAGAGTGACTTCTGAAGAAAGTGGAAGTAAATGAACTGCACAAGATAGCAACATTTCTCTGGCCTAAATTTAATCAGCTGCAAATGTTGTCCAGCCATGACAGGGAAAAATCTCGTTCTGAAGTGCGCAGACGTATCAACAACTTTAAAGCAGAAGACCCTGTGAAGGAAACAAAAGTGGTTGACGATGAACCTACAGCTGCCAAAAAGGCACTGACCGAATTTGCTGAATGGGACAATGTTCATGAAGAAGTGGACACAAATGATGAAGTGCAGCAGTACACAGCACAGAGGCCTGCTGTGTTGGCGATGGCAAGCGAGCGTGATCTGTTGGGCTGATGGAAGGAACACAATGTTGCATGCTCTAAATTGGCCAGGCTAGCTAGAAGTATACTTTGCATTCCGGTGAGCAGTAGCGGCAGTGAGAGGAACTTCAGCGTAGCTGGAAGGACAATCGATCAGCGGAGGACTGCCCTTAAGCCTTCCACTGTTGACCCTATTCTTTTTTTACATGACAACTTATAAGACCTTTTGTACTTTGTTTTGCCATGTCTGTAACTGAGACTATTTACTTGCTATGTCTTTAACTGAGTCTCCTAAATCAAATGTTCACCTTACCGCCTATTGGGTGCTTTGTTGGAGTAGGCTATTTGTTTTCGTTTTAATCTATGGTTTGATGCGATTTGTTTCTGTTTTATCTGGTTATTATCACAGTGCTGTTTGTGGGAGCTTGCTGTGGGCAATGGCCGCTGTGTTTCCTTCTTTACAACAGCGATGACAATTCACGAAGACCTTCATTGGGTAGAAAGTGGTTTGAGATGCCCTGAGGTTGTGGAAGGTGCTAGAGAAGAGCAGGTCTTTCTTTGTAGAGAGAAAATGGATAATCTCATGAAAAGACTGCTTAAAAATCATGAGGGAGTCAAGACTTTGTCTGAAAGTCTCAGAAGAGACAGGCTGATATTTCTGACAGAAAGGAGAAATACTGTGCGTATTTGAAAGATACCTACAAAAACTTAGTTCGGCTCCGAGAGTTGGGATCTTTAATTTTACGTACTCAAGGAGTTGGAAGAAAGATGTTCAATAAATACATAACTGTATTTGATCGCTGTTAGATTATTTGTTTTGCATTTTAATACTTCAAATCAGGGCTTCTGCGATGCTTTATCTCTTCTAACACTGAACTGTAAACTTATAGAGGAACAAGACAATAATATAAAAGCAAAATACTGCGGATGCTGGAAATCTGAAATAAAAACAAGAAATGCTGGAAATACTCAGCAGGTCTGGCAGCATCTGTGGAGAGAGAAGCAGAGTTAACGTTTCAGGTCAGTGACCCTTCTCCAGAACTGGCAAATATTAGAAATGTGAAAGGTTGTAAGCAAGTAAAGTGGGGGTGGGGCAAGAGATAACAAAGGAGGTGTAGATAGGACAAGGTCACAGAATAGCTGACCAGAAGGTCATGGAGCAAAGGCAAACAATATGTTAATGGTGTGTTGAAAGACAAAGCATTAGTACAAATAGGGTGTTAATGGACTGAATATTGAACAGCCGCAAGAACAAACATGAAAAAAAACCGGGGCGAAGCAAACTGAACAAACTAAGATGAAATAAAAGAAAATAAACACAGAAAAAAATATATCAAAAAAAGGAAAAATAAAAAAAAACTAAAAATGAAAGTAAAGTGGGGGGCTGTCATGCTCTGAAATTATTGAACTTAATGTTCAGTCCGGCAGACTGTAGTGTGCCTAATCGGTAAATGAGATGCTGTTCCTCGAGCTTGCATTGATGTTCACTGGAACACTGCAGCAATCCCAGGACAGAGATGAGCATGAGAGCAGGGGGGAGTGTTGAAATGGCAAGCAACCGGAAGCTTGGGGTCATGCTTGCAGACTGAGCGGAGGTGTTCCTCTAAGCGCTCACCCAGTCTGCGTTTGGTCTCCCCAGTGTAGAGGAGATCACATTGTGAGCAGCGAATACAGTATACTGCATTGAAAGAAGTACAAGTAAATCGCTGCGTCACCTGAAAGGAGTGTTTGGGGCCTGGGATAGTGAGGAGAGAGGAGGTAAATGGGCAGGTATTACACCTCCTGCGATTGCAGGGGAAGGTG
This sequence comes from Heterodontus francisci, assembly GCF_036365525.1. NCBI lineage: Eukaryota > Metazoa > Chordata > Chondrichthyes > Heterodontiformes > Heterodontidae > Heterodontus > Heterodontus francisci. Next base: position 30,336,096 of record NC_090399.1, read on the forward strand.
CCATGGGACGGGGACGAGGTGGTGGGGGTAATGGAGGAGTGGACCAGGGTGTCGCGGAGGGAATGATCCCTTCGGAATGCTGACAGCGGAAATGAGGGGAGGATGCGTTTAGTAGTGGCATCACGCTGGAGGTGGCGGAAATGGCGGAGGATGATCCTTTGGATATGGAGGCTGGTGGGGTGGAAAGTGAGGACAAGGGGAACCCTGTCGCGGTTCTGGGAGGGAGGGGAAGGGGTGAGGGTAGAGGTGCGGGAAATGGGATGGACACGGTTGAGGGCCCTGTCAACCACAGTGGGGGGAATCCTCGGTTGAGGAAAAAGGAAGACATATCAGAGGTGCTGTCATGGAAGGTAGCATCATCAGATCAGATGCGTCGGAGACGGAGAAACTGGGAGAATGGAATGGAGTCCTTACAGGAGGCAGGGTGTGAAGAAGTGTAGTCGAGGCAGCTGTGGGAGTCGGTGGGCTTATAATGGATATTAGTAGACAACCTGTCCCCAGAGATGGAGACAGAGAAGTCGAGGAAGGGAAGGGAAGGGAAGTGTCGGAGATGGACTATGTAAAGGTGAGAGAAGGGTGAAAATTAGAAGCAAAGTTGATAATGTTTTCCAGTTCGGGGCGGGAACAGGAAACGGCACCGATACAGTCATCAATGTACTGGAAAAAGAGTTGGGGGAGGGGGGCCTGAGTAGGACTGGAACAAGGAATGTTCGACATATCCCACAAAACGACAGGCATAACTAGGACCCATGCGGGTACCCATAGCAACACCTTTTACTTGAAGGAAGTGAGAAGAGTTGAAGGAGAAGTTGTTCAATGTGAGAACAAGTTCAGTCCGGTGGAGGAGGGTGGTGGTGGATGGGGACTGGTTGGGCCTCTGTTCAAGGAAGAGGCAGAGAGTCCTCAAACCGTCCTGGTGGGGGATGGAGGTGTAGAGAGATTGGACGTCCTTGGTGAAGAGGAGGCGGTTGGGACCAGGAAACTGGAAATTGTCAAAATGACGTAGGGCGTCAGAAGAGTCACGGATGTAGGTGGGAAGAGACTGGACCAGCGGAGAAAAGATAGAGTCTAGATAGGAAGAAATAAGTTCAGTTGGGCAGGAGCAGGCTGACACAATGGGTCTGCCGGGACAGTCCCGTTTGTGGATTTTGGGAAGGAGGTAGAAGCGGGCTGTCCGGGGTTGCGGGACTATGAGGTTGGAAGCTGTAGAGGGAAGATCTCCAGAGGAGATGAGGTCAGTGACAGTCCTGTGGACAGTAGCTTGATGTTCGGTGCTGGGGTCATGGTCCAGAGGGGAGTAGGAAGAAGTGTGTTACAGTTGGCGCTGAGCTTCTGCAAGGTAGAGGTCGGTACGCCATACAACAACAACACCACCCTTGTCCGCAGGTTTGATGACCATGTCAGGGTTAGACCTGAGAAAACGGAGTGCCTCAAGTTCAGAGAGGGACAGGTTAGGGTGAGTCAGGGGGGCAGAGAAATTGAGATGACAGTCGGGCTTGGGTCCGATGTGGTTCTGTCGAGTTTGGGTCGGGTTTTTTTCCTGACCTGAGCAGGCCTTTATGGGGAGCTGGGTAGAGAGCTCAATCCTATATTCTCTGTAGACTTCTGAACAACAATAACAAGACAGTCCAGTGTGTAAAAGCAATTAACAAGCAGCACTTGCTGACTGTAAGTTTTTGTAGCACTGCCAGATAAACAAAGATCTCACAGGATAGATGGACACTCAAAGCTTTGGAGGCTTGCGATTCATCCATGACATCAAATAATCTAGGGTAGGATTTTTTTTTAAAGTGATACTAACCTTTATGTACTGTACTGTATGTGTGTAGACTTGGGTCCTGACAGTGATCATTCTATATTTTTATATACATACTGTATATTTTATAATAATTAATCACTCAGGACCTTCCTTGTCTCTGCATCTCAGCTGCTCACTGGATAAACATGCAAGTAATTAACTTGTAAAGCAGGAGTCTAGGTAATGTATAATGATATTGTCTGATCCTTCGGGCAATTGCTGTGTTTATTTTAAGGAATACCTGTACAGTGTGGCACAACCTGTCTGGGCACAACTCCATGGGTTTCTGTTTAACTTGTGACCAAACAATCACTGATTTCGTGGCTCCGATCTTCATCTTTTTAAACAACCTTTCAAGTCCAATTACAGTGTTTGTTGCTTAGCTGCACAAACTGAAAAAGTGAAAAACGGTTTCGGAATCGGAAGGTAAAGTGAACATTCCGGCGGTCGGGTTGGGGTTGGGGTCGGGTCAGAGGCGGGGAAAAATGGAGGGACTCGGGCTGGGTCGGGCTCCGGTCCGATGTGGTTCTGTCGAGTTCGGGTTGGGTTTTCTTTCTGACCTGAGCAGGCCTTTATGGGGAGGTGGGTAGAGAGCTCAATCCTGTGTTCTCTGTAGGCTTCCGAACAGCAATAACAACTTGTATTTAGATAGCGACTTTAACGTAGTAAAATGTCCCAAGGCCCTTCAGAGGAGCGCAATCAAACAACATTTGACACCAACTCATGTAAGGAGATACTGACCAAAAGCTTGGTCAAAGAGGTGGGGTTTAAGGAGTGTCTTAAAGGAGGAAAGGGAGGTAGAGGAGTAGAGAGCTTTAGGGAGGGTATTCCAGAGCTTGGGGCCTGAAGGCACGGCCACCAGTGGTGGAGTGATTAAAGTGAGGGATGCTCAGGAGGCCTGAATTGGAGGAGCGCAGAGATCTCAGAGGGTTGTGGGGCTGGAGGAGATTACAGAGATATTGAGGGCGTGAGGCCATGGAAGGATTTAAAAAGAAGGATGAGAATTTGAAAGCTGTAATTGGATGTATTCCTGGAGGCGTGGTCACCTGACCATCGACCACCCCTGTCCATCACTCCCCCGCCCCCCCGCCCACCCCCACCGAGGGTCCTGACATTGGTTGCCTGACATGTCTGTCACTCTTCCATGGCCAATAAGAAACCGAAGACTCGTCATTTTCTGATTGGATCAAAAGACTTTTCTCCCGCGATCTCCAATATTTTTCATAATGAATCAATGAAAGCGTTCAAAGAAAATGAATACAATATTTTGCCCCTCTGGTTTTTCTCCCCTGGGTTTGCTTGCAGCAAGTGTGCAGGAGATAAATCTTCCAATTTTTGGACACTCCAGGACAATTCTGTTGGCAACCCCTTATTTCTCAGGTGGACCTAACTGAAGGCCTTCAGCCTGGTGGCTTCCCTCCGTCAAACACTTTTTGATTATTAATATGCTTTATCACATTGCCTCTATTGCAGGCAGTCTCTTTGGTTACAGCCCATTAACAAAGGGACCTCTTACACCAGCATTGAAACAAACTGACAGCACCTTTCAAAGTTTGCATAGGGTTTTACAATTCAGAAACAGGCCATTCGGCCCATTTGGTCTGTACCGGGTTCCACATGAGCCTCCTCCCACCCTACTTCATCTCAGCCATGGAGTGCTCTTGCCTCTGGCTCTGAAGGTTGTGGGCTCAGAAGCCCCACTCCAGAGACTTCAGTGCGAACGCTAGGCAGACGCTCCCAGTGCAGTGCTGAGGGGGTGCTGACCTGTTGGAGGTGCCGTCTTTCAGGTGCAACGTTAAACTGAGGCCCTCCGGGCCCCACCCCGTCTTCCCTCTCAAGTGGACATGAAAGATCCCATGGCACTACTTAAAGAAAAGCAGGGGGCGGAGCAGGGATGGGGTGGTTAGACACGGTGTCCCGCCCAATATTTATCACCCAATCAACAACAGTGAAAGATAGATTACCTGGTCATTATCACACTGCTGTTTGTGGGATCTTTCAGTGCACAGATTAGCTGACACTCTTTCTATATTAAAACAGTGACTATACTTCAAAAGTACTTTGGCTGTAAGGCCCTTTTGACAACCTGAGGTCATGAAAGGTGCTATATCAATGCAAGACATTCTTTTAATCATCCTCTGACTCTAACTTTTTATTCCTTTCTCCCACATGCACTTCTCTAGCTTCTGCTTAAATGCATCTCAACCACTCCATCTGATAGGGAGATCCACAGTCTCACCACTTTCCGGGTATAGAAGATCCTGTTGAATTCCCTATTAATTTATTGTACATTTTCTTTTATATCTTGCGTTCATGGTCCCTCGTTTTGAACTCCCCCAAAAGTGGAGACGTTTTCTCTATAGTTCCCCGAGCAAATCCTTTCACAATCTGAAAGAGCTGAGTTAGGTCACCTCTTAACCAGAGAGATAAGTCCCAAACTGGTGAGTCTTTCCAGATATTTATAAATTCTCAGTCCTGGCTTCGTTCTAGTAAATCTTTTTTGCACCTTCTCCAGTGCCTTTATATCATTTTCATAACAGGGAGAGCAGAACTGGGCTCGAACTGTGCTGAAACCCAGGCTCGATATAATTGTGTGATAGCGCCTTTGATGTCGGGAACATCCCAAAATGTATCGCAGGAGCATTATGAGACGAAATTTGAGTCAGATAAGGAAATATTATGGCAGGTGGCCAAAAGCTTGGTCAAATAGTGAGGTTTTAAGGAGTGCCTTAAAGAAGGAGAGAGTTGTAGAGAGGCTGAGAGGTTTAGGGAAGGAATTCCAGAGCTTAGGGCCTCGGCATCTGAAGACATGTCCGCCAATGGTGGAGTGAAACTAGTGGAGATTGCATTAGAATCCCGAGTTAGAGCAACCATCTACTCAGATGGTTGTAGGCGTGGAGAAGGTTACAGAGCTAGGACAGAAGGACATTCAGCCCATCGTAGCTGTGCTGGCTCTTTGAAAGAGCTATCCCACTAGTCCTCCTTCACCCGTGCCCCCCCCCCCCCCTCGCTTTTTCCGAACAGTCTTACAAATGTTTCCTTTTGACATATTTATCCAATTTCCCTGACGTCAAGTGTCGATTTCTCTTTAAAAGAAGGCAAGTCTGAACTCATCGCCAGAATCTGACAAGCAGAGATCAGCCCTGTGAATGTTGAATTGCTCTCGGGATCAGTGGTGCCAAAATAAAATTTTCTCTTTGCTTTTTAAGCTTCACTCTTCAACCTTGCCCCTGTTTAAAGCCATTAGGCAAGGTAAGCATCGGGCCATTCCAAAAATGGGAATGGTGTCCTGCAAGATGAGCAGCATCCGAATTTAAATAAACTATTCCATGTTTAAAATCTTCCTGATGTATCCTCCTGCCCATGAACAGAGGGGCTGGCAAGAGGCAGGAAGATCAGGAAGAGTGGTGGGAATGTGAAACTCACCAGGAAGTGGAGTGGTTGAGGCATGGAATGCCTTTAAGAACACCAGCGAGGAAGGAATAGAACAGATGGAAGAGGTTTGAAAGGTTAAATGCCTACTTCTGTTCCCAGTCTCCGGGAAGGGTGAGCTGATAGGGGGAGATAAAGTAGGGAGGGAGAAGGCTAGCATGGATTAGTTGGGCCAAATGGTCTGTTTCTGCTTTGTAATATGAATGTAAGTTGTTGTTGGGATAGTGAAGGACTGAGGAGGATGCCAATGTGTGTAGTGTCCTCCGGGGTGGGGAGGGGTGGGGAGGGGGGGGGTGCAAGTCCCATTCCCTGCCAGTTTGCTCCCTTCCTCCCCTGAAGGCACTGACTCCAGTTCCACAGGCTGCCAAATTCTTCATTCTTGGACCTGGTAACCCGCACGGTGAGTTTGGCACCGTGCTCGACTACACCTAGATCACCCCAATTATGCTCCTTTAATTCTGGCCTCTTGCACATTCACGACTTCCATTGGTGGCCGTGCCTTCAGCAGCCCCGCATGTGTTTACCTAGCTTCCCCTTAAAGGCATCTTTGCTATTTGCCTCAACCATTCCATGTGGTAACAAATGCCATATTATTACCTCTCCTCCAGCCTGTTGCCAGTATCTCCATGCACAGGCCGGGAACAGGTAAATATTTCCTGCTGGAAGCTCCCAGCCATTTGGCATGTGCTGGCGGCAGCACATCAGGAACATTTCAAACACGGAATCGTTGATTTCAATTCAGGCCCCGCTCATCTTGTGGGACCCGTTCCTGATTTTTCGAATGCCCCAGTTCTTCCCTCGTCTAGTGTGGCCTTGGCTTTAAACCGGGGCAAAGGTTGAAGAGCAGAGGGGATAGTGTAAAAGGTAAAGGGGAAAACTTGATTCTGGGCACCATTGATGCTGAAAGCAATTCAGCACTGACAGAGTGATCTCTGCTTGTCAGATTCTGGCGATGAGTTCAGACTTGCTTTCTTTTAAAGAGAAATCAACATTTGGCCTCAGGGAAAGATTCAGGAGCCTGCTGCTCACTGACTGAATGCTGATGGGAAAGGATTTGCTGCTTTAAGGTGTCTGACTGAGAGGACGGTGATGGGGAATTAAATAGCTGTATTCCAAAGGAAATTTGACAAGTACATTAAAGGGTAAAACTCACAGGGCTATGAGAAAAGAACAGGGGGAGTGAGTGCAATTGGATAGCTCTTTCAAAGAGACAGCACAGGCATTTCGGGCCGAGCGGCCTTTTTTTTGTCCCATCTCTGTAACCTCCTCTACTTCTACTACCCTCTCTGAGAAGCCTGCGTTGCTCTAATTACATAAGAACATAAGAAATAGGAGCAAGTGTAGGCCATTCAGCCCTTCGAGCCTGCTCCACCATTCAATGAGATCATGGCTGATCTTCTACTTCAACGCCATTTTCCTGCACTATCCCTGTATCCCTTGACGTTTTTAATCAGCAGAAATCCATTGATCCCAGTCTTGAACATACTCAACAACTGGGACAGAGAATTCTAAAGATTCACCACCCTCTGAGTGAAGAAATTTCTCCTCATCTCAGTCCTAAATGGTCTGGACCTGATTCTGAGTCTGTGTCCCCTGGTCCTAGACTCACCAGCCAGGGGAAACATCCTTCCTGCATCTACCCTGTTGAGTTCAGTAAGAATGTTGTACGTTTGAATGAGATCACCTCTCATTCTTCTAAACTCCAGAGAATAAAGGCCCAGTCGACTTAATCTTTCCTCATAGGACAATCCTTCCATTCCAGGAATCAGTTTGGTGAACCTTTGCTGCACTGCCACTTCTGGTTTTGAATACAAAGCCCCACTCCCTGCACCCCACTATTGGCGGCCCTGATCTCTGGAATCCCCTCCTCAAACTTCTTCCCCTTTTTATCTCTCAGTCTCCTCCTTTAAGTGCTCCTGAAAACCTACCTCGGACCAATATTTGTTCATCTGTCCTGCTATCTCCTTATGTGGCTCAGTATTAAATTATGTCTGGGAAACACTCCTGTGAAGCGCTTTGGGAAGCTTTACTATGTTAAAGGCACGATTACAGACCTATATAGAATCTTGGTTAAACTACACTTGGAGCACTGTGCACAGTTCTGGTCACCATACTACAATGAGGAGATAAAGGCACTGGAGAAGATGCAAAAAAGATTTGGGAGGATGATACATGAACCGAGAGGCTGAAGAGGCTGGGCCTCCTTGCTCTGGAAAAGAGAAGGCTGACGGGTGACCTAACAGAGATGTTTAAAATTATGAAGGGATTTTCATAGGGTAGAAGTAGAAAAAATATTTCCACGTGCGCGGGATACCGAATCCACGGGGCACATACAACAATCAGTAGGGAATTCAGGAGAAATTTCTTTACCCAGAGAGCGGTGAGAATGTGGAACTCGCTACCACACAGAGTATTTGAGGCAAGATATCAGAGAACAAGAGACACTTCAGGGGAAACTAGATAACCACATGAGGGAGATGGGAAGAGGTGGTTATGCTGATCGTGTGAGATGAAGAAAGGTAGGAGGAGGCTTGTGCAGGGTATAAACGTGGCATAGAATATATGGCTTGTTCCTATGCTGCACATTCTGTGTAATGCTTTGTCGTATGAATGCACTTGGTTGGTTGACAGTGAAGGACTGAGGAGGGTACCATTCTGTGGACTGTCCACCAGAGGGAGCATGGCCCTTCAGTCCGTCTTTCACACAGGGTGAATGTGCATTTGTGCTCACTTTAACAAACTCCTCCTTTCACTCAACTCACAAAAGGCCAAATGAACAATGTTGCTATAAGAACCGATATGGGTCCTTGCTAGGCCTGCCTTTTCGTGGGATGTGTGTAACATTCCTTGTTCCAGTCCGACTCAGGCCCCCACCGTAACTATTTCTCTGGTACATTGATGACTGTATTGTGGTCATTTCCTGCTCTTGCCTTTAATTGGAAAATGTTATTAACTTTTCTTCGAATTTTCACCCTTCCCTCGCCTTCACATGGCCCATTTTTGACCCTACCCTTCCCTTTTTCGACTTCTCTCTCTCCATTTCTCAGGATTGGCATTTTTTTTATTTGTTCATGGGATACGGGTGTCTCTGGCCAGGCCAGCATTTATTGCCCATGTCTAATTGCCCTTGAGAAGGTGGTGTTGAGCTGCCTTCTTGAACCGCTGCAGTCTCTTGAATGGGGGGGTTCTATTGGATGGGGGGTCTCTTGAATGGGGGGGTCTCTTGAATGGGGGGGGGTCTCTTGGATGGGGGCCCCATCCACATCATCCCTTCCTCCCTCGGCCCTTTCACGGCCCAGCTGCATGTCCGCTTGCATCAGGCGAGTGAGGGCACCTGACTGAGCATGTGCACATCCTTGCACCATCAGTGTAACAGACCGGTCAATGCTACAGAATGCATCATAGATGCATCAGCCCCTTCATCCACTCTGCCACATATAACTCTCCATGAGGATGGCCACTCGTTCAACGGAGGAGTTCATGCACTCATACGCCCGAGTCGTTGCAGTGCTCGTGTCATGAATGGACTCCTTCATTTTCATCGCCAGGGACTGCACTTCCTCAGGGAACTCTACCAAATGTCCACACATCTCCCCCGACTGCTCCACTAACACCTGCTGTATCCATGTCTCCTGAGACACAGCGTCTCTGGCTGGGTAAGCACGACTGGAGCTGCCCTCCATCCTACAATGGGTGCTGCCCGCAGCGGCCTCGGCCTCGGCCTCTATTATCTGCTGCTGCTCACAGGTGGTGTGTCAGAAGTGATGCGCCTGTCACTGCATTTGCCCAGTTCTTATATTACCTTCACATTACAACATTACATTGCTCACTTCCCTCCTGCCAGGGTTGGCAATGGGCAATACTCTCCTCAGCCGACACAATCATTGCCTACCTTGAGAGCCTCCTGCTTAGAGCTGTGGTGCTAACAGCTGACATCTCCTCACCAGTATAATTGAAAACGGATAGTCTAACCATTATGGCATTGCTCTTTGTGGGATCTTGCTGTGCGCAGACTGGCTGCCATGTTACAACACTGCAAAAAAAGACTTTGCCCAGTGTCAAGCCTTTCAGGGCATCCTGGGGCTGTGAATCACAAAATCACAGGATTGTTACAGCGCAGACGGAGGCCATTCAGCCCATCGTGCTGACACTGGCTCTCTGAAAGAGCAATTCACCCCATGTCACTCCCCCTGCCTTCTCCCCGTAACCCTGCACATTCGTCCTTTTCATATAACTGTCTAATTCCCTTTTGAATACTTCAACTGGACCTGCCTCCACCACGTTCTCAGACAGAGCATTCCAGACCTTAAGCACTCGCTGCGTGAAAACGTTTTTCCTCATGTCGCTTTTGCTTCTCTTACCCATTACTTTAAATCTGTGCCCTCTCATTTTTGATACTTTCACGAGTGGGAACAGTTTCTCTCTATCGACTCTGTCCAGACCCCTCACGATTTTGAACACCTCTATCAAATCACCTCTCAGCCTTCTTTTCTCCACGGAAAACAGTCCCAACTTCTTCAATCTATCTTCATAACTGAAATTCCTCATCCCTGGAACCATTATCGTGAATCTTTTCTGTACTCTCTCCAATGCCCTCACATCTCTCTTAAACTGCGGCACCCAGAATTGGACTCAATACTCCTGCTGAGGCCGAGCTAGTGTCTTATGCAAGTTCAACATAACTTCCTTGCTCATATACTCTATGCCCCTATTAATAAAGCCCAGGATACTGTATGCTTTATTAACCGCTCCCTCAATCTGTCCTGCCACATTCAATGACTTATGCACATATACACCCAGGTCAATCTGCTCCTGCACCCCATTTAGAATTGTACCCTTTATTTTATATTGTCTCTCCATTTTCTTTCTACCAAATGAAGCACTTCACATTTCTCTGCATTGAACTTCATCTGCCACCTGTCTGCCCATTCCACCAACTTGTTTAACCACTACCTATGTTTCCTGTGACTCAGCCAATTTCATATCCATGTTGCTACCATCCCTTTTATTCCATGATCTGTAACTTTGCTCACAAGTCTGTTGTGTGGCACTGTATGAAATGCCTTTTGAAAGTCCATGTACACCACATCAACAGCATTGCCCTCATCAACCCTCTCTGTTACCTCCTCAAAGAACTCCAGCAAGTTAGTTAAACATGATTTTCCCTTAAGAAATCAGTGCTGACTTTCTTTAATTAACCCACATTTGTCCATGTGACTATTAATTTTGTCCCGAATTATTCTTTCTAGAGTTTTCTCCTCCACTGAATAAAACAGACTGGCCTGTTGTTGCTGGGCTTATCTTTACATCTTATTTTGAACAAGAGTGTAATGTTTGCAATTCTCCAGTCTTCTGGCACCACCCCTGAGTCTAAGGAAGACTGAAAAATTATGGCCAGTGCCTCCACGATTTCCACTCACTTCCCTCAGTATCCTTCGATGCATCTCATCCAGTCCTGGTGCATTATCCACTTTAAGTACTGACAGCCTATCTAATACATCTTCCTTATCAATTTTAAAGCCTTTTAGTGTCTGAATTACCTCCTCTTTCACCGTTCTTGGTAAAGACAGATGCAAAGTATTCATTTAATACCTCAGCTATGCCTTCTGCCTCCATGTGTAAATCCCCTTAATGGTCCTTAATCGACCCCACTCCTCCTTTTACCAACCTTTTACTATTTTTACATCTATAGAAAACTTTATAGTACACTACTATTATCCCAGTCTATGTGTGGATAATTAAAACCCCCAATATAACTACCCTATAAGTTTTTCACCTCTCTGTAATTTCCTTGCAAATTTGTTCCTCCACGTACTTCCCATTAGCTGGTGGATTATAGACAACACCTAGCAATGTAGCTGCACCTTTTTTGTTCCTTAGCTCTAGCCAAATTGGTTCTGTCCTCGACCCCTCTGGGACATCCTTTTTCTCCAGCACTGCAATGCTCTCCTTAATCAATACTGCCACCCCTCCCCCTTTTTTTTCCCTTTCCTATCTTTCCTGAACACCTTGTACCCAGGAATATTTCCCTTCTTTGAGCCAGGTCTCTGTCATAGCCACAACATCACATTTCCACATGTCAATCTGTGCCTATACCTCACCAATCTTATTAACAACACTCCGTGTATGTACATGAACCCTGTTTTAGACTTTATTACTTTCTCCCTTACTCTGACTCCACCAAATAACTTAGTAATCTCTACTCTAATCCTATCTATCTCTCCCAGTATTCTGTGCACCTTGATATTCCTCTCTGACATTTCCTCCTGGTTCCCACACCCCTGCCAAGTTAGTTTAAACCCTCCTCACTACCACGAGAAAATCCCCCCGCAAGGAAATTTTTCACAGCTCTGTTCAGATGCAACCCATCCGGCCTGCAAAGGGGACACCTTCTCCAGAACTGGTCCCAGTATCCCAGGAATTTAAAGTCCTCCTTCCTGGACCACCTTCCAGCCACGCATTCATCTGCACTATCCTTCCGTTTCAAAACTCATTTGTATGTGGTACTAGGAGTAATCTGGAGGTTACTACTTTTAACTGTGCTTGCAAATTTCTTACCTAGCTCACTAAACTCTTTCTGCAGGACCACATCTCTCTTCCTACCTACGTCGTTGGTACCAATGTGGACCCTACAGCTGGCTGTTCACCTTCCCCCCTTAGAGTGCTCTGCAGCCATTCAATGACATCCTTGACCCTGGCACCAGGGAGGCAACACACCATCCTGGTTTCATGTCTGCAGCCACAGAAATACCTATCTGTTCCCATGACTATCAAATTTCCTATCACTCTCACTCTTCCATCCTTTCTTGTGCCACCCCGCACCTCCCATACAGCTGAGCCACCCATGGTGCCATGGCCTTGGCTCTGGCTGCTCTCCCCAGATAAACCATCACTTTCCTCAGTAATCAGAACTGAATACCTGTTCGAGAGTGATCTGCACACAGGGGTCCGCTGCTCTACCTGCCAGTTTCTTCTTGACTGTCTGGTTGTCACCCATTCCCTCTCTCCCTGCATACTCTTAAGATGTGGGGTGACCACATCTATAAACGTGCTAGCCACAAATCTCTCTTCCTCACGGATGCGCTGCAATGATGCCACCTGCTGCTCAAGTTCCAAAACCCGGAGCTCAAGCTGCTGCAACTGATGACACTTCCTGTACATATGGTTATGCAGGATTCGAGAAGTGTCCTGGAGTTCCCACGTAGCACAGGATATGCACTCCTGAGGTTGGAGCAGCCCTGCCATTCTTCGATCTATTGGATAATAAACCTGGTATTACAAATAAACCCTGCTACTAATAAACCCTGCTGCTGCTAATACTAATAGCCCTACAAATAGTAATGATAACCTTACTACTGCTAATACTAAACTTTATTTTTATTAATACTAATAACCCTATGAATAGTAATAACCTTACTCTTGCTAATACTAAACTTTACCAATACTAATCTACCTTAGCACGATACAGTGAACGGTGATGAATGAATGCAAATTCTTCCCTCTCTTTCATTTGAATGCGAGGTCGCCATAAATTGGAAGGGATCCCACTTCATTCCAGATGTGTACACACATCCCAAACTCCACAGCAACCTTTTCCACAGCAGCACACCCAGAGCAATGTGAAGGAAGTACTTTCCCCTGAAATGGACAGATGCGTTCAGGTTGGTGAAAGCCTCTGGGTACTTACCTGGCAGGAGAGAGACCTTGATCCTGAAGGAGGTTCTCCCAGGATGAGTCTTGGATCTTGATTAATTTTTGGAGGGGTTTTCAGCGCCAGTTTTGGCCTTTCACCCTGTTGGAGTTCTCCTGTGGTTGGTGTTTTCCTGCTGGTTCAGACCTTGGTGCCTGTTCTTGAAGAAATGGCTACAACCAACACCCAAGCTCCAGGCCAGCGGGTGTGTATCACTGTTAGCCTGGCGGCGGAAAACAGCAAAGGAGGTGCCTCCATGGGCTGGACCTCCTTCATTAAGTGAGTCCTTTTCGAATGTTGTGGATTTGAAGCTGCAGACACCTCCTGCCTATAGGACCCGTTTGGGATTTGGAACAGCAAGTGGCAGGTCAAGGCGACCTTGAAGGTCGACGCCAATGGAGCCATCAGCCACCCTCCCTCCAGCTTCGCTACTGGGTTTGTCATATCTGTGGCAAATCTGGTCATGTGGCGGCCAACTGCAGCACAGTCGTCTGCAGGAACTGCAAGCCGGAAGGCCATCAGATGAAGGACTGTAAGCAGAGTAAGTGCTGCAACCTGTGTTTAAGACCTGCCCAGAATGCTGTCTCAGTTACGCCCAGGCAGCGAGAACCAAGGAAAGGCTGGAGGAAGGAACAGTGAACGGGCCTGGTGCTGCGAAGGAGACCAGCAACCCTCCCCACCACCAAGCCACCCCCTCCCCCTCACCGCAGTGAGGGAAATCTGTCTAAGGAAGCCAAGGAGGAGAAAAGAAGAGGGAGCTGCAGCAGGCTACCCAAACACCAACCCTGTGTCCCGAGCCACCTCCTCAGCAGACAGACTCAAAGGAGGAGGAGCCAGCAGAGGGACAACTGGTTGCGTGGCAAGTGGTCAAAAGGAAAACCACAAAGAAGAAGCCCCCAAAAAAGGAACAGGTCACCACCCAAACCTGTGGCAAGAGGAGGCTAATGTCTGAGGCAGACTATAGCGGCTGCTCCTCATCGGATAAGGAAGGGCTGGAAAGACGACACCAGCAACAGAAGCAGCAGAATGCAAAGGAGCAGGAAGAGAAAGCCCCCCAGCTCCGTGGCACTGGAAGCATCGATGGGCACAGCATACCCCAACCCCAAAGCGCTGAACCCAGCAAGATGCCCAGCGCAGCCTAGCTCCGGGAGACCAAGAGCAGCAAAGCGTCCAGCGCACTCCAGCTCTGAGAATACGGGAGCAGTAACGTCCTCGAGGAGGAACAGAGGGAAAAGACAGCACCAGCAGAGGACAGACCAAATGTCCCTGCTTACATGACTCCTCGCTCCGCCCACTACCCCCTGCCCCCCACCACCCCAGTGGAACAAACCTCCCATGAGTGACCAGGGCAGTTTTCTGAGCCCAACAACTGTGCAACAGTTTGCGAACACTATGGGTTTGCAGGAACATACCCGGGGACTGGGACTAGTAAGGACACCTGGTGTAGTAAGCAACATGCAGTTTTAATAGGTTTAAAGATTTCTTCCATTAATGTGCGTAGCGCTAAATCCACTACGCAGTGTGTTTTGACCTTGGGTTACCTTGCCAAGGTCAAAGCCGACCTTTTGTTTCTGCAGGAGTGTGGAACTCCGCACCTCAGCACCTACAGGCAATGGTCGGGATGGTGGTCCCAAGGGCCATCGATCTGGTTAGGGGGAATTGATTCCTGTTCCTCCGGCCTGTGTAGTCAGCTTCGGGGAGGTAACTTCACCATCTTCGAAGTTAAGGAGGTGGTGGGCGGTCGCCACCTCATAGTAGATGTAATGTACAACAATGCTCCGCTCCAGTTAATCAACGTGTATGCCCCGTTTCAATGCAAGGAGCGGCTGACTGTCTTCCAGCAGTACTCACTGCTGCTGGTGATGTCCAGGCCGGTCATTCTAGGCGGTGACTTCAACTGCATCATTGATACAGCTGGATGATCCGGCAGTGACGATAGCAAACTGGACGCTACGTCCAGATTCCTAATGGAAACAGTAACAGATGCCAAGCAGCACGACGTCTTCAGCAAACCTGCAGACGGAACGCAGTGTAGATACACCTGGTCAAGTTCGGATGGATCTGCCCGTTCCAGGATTGACTTCCTGTTTGTGTCCTGTACTGTCACAGTCAGATCCACCGACGTCAAGCCGGTTCTATGACCACTGCCTCCTACTGGCTGACTGTCACCTACAGGACGACAAGCTGGTTGGCAGGGGGACATGGAAACTGAACGGAAAACTGTTGACCCCAGAGAAAATTGAGGACCTCAAAAGGGATTACAAAGGTTGGAGAACCATGAAACCCCTCTTTGAGTTTCCGGCGCACTAGTGGGAAGCGATCAATGTGAACATCAAAAGATTCTTGACTCTCAAGGGAGTTCAGAGAACAAGAGAGAGACAGAGGGAAATGTCCCAACCCTGTCAAGTCCTGTTGGAATTTTATAGGTTTCTATGAGATCCCCCCTCACTCTTCTGAACTCCAGCAATTATAATCCTAACCGACTCAATCTCTCCTCATACGTCAGTCCCGCCATCCCAGGAATCAGTCTGGTAAACCTTCGCTGCACTCCCTCTATAGCAAGAACATCCTTCCTCAGATAAGGGGACCAAAACTACACACAATATTCCAGGTTTTGGCATTACCAAGGCCCTGTATAATTGCAGCAAGACATCCCTGCCCCTGTACTCGAATCCCCGCGCTATGAAGGCCATCACACCATTTGCCTTTTTTACCACCTGTTGGACCTGCATGCTTACCTTCAGCGACTGGTCTGCGAGAACACCCAGGTCTCGCTGCATAATTCCCCTGTCTCAGGTTATAGCCATTCAGATAATAATCTGCCTTCCTGTTTTTGCTACCAAAGTGGATAATCTCACATTTATTCACATTATACTGCATCTGCCTGCATTAGCCCACTCACTCAACTTGTCCAAATCACCCTGAAGCCTCTCTGCATCCTCCTCACAACTCACCCTCCCACCCAGTTTTGTGTCATCTGCAAATTTGGAGATATTACATTTAGTTCCCTTATCTAAATCATTAATATATATTGTGAATAGCTGGGGTCCTAGCACCGATCCCTGCAGTACCTCACTAGTCACTGCCTGTCATTCGGAAAAAGACCCATTTATCCCTACTCTTTGTTTCCTGTCCGCCAACCAATTTTTTATCCATCGCAATACACTACTCCCAATTCCATGCGCTTTAATTTTACACGCTAATCTCTTATGTGGGACTTTGTCGAAAGCTTTCTGAAAGTCCAAATAAACCACATCCTCTGGCTCCCCCTCATCAACTCTACTAGTCACATCCTCGAAGAATTCTGGTCGATTTGTCAAGCATGATTTCCCTTTCGTAAATCCATGCTGACTCTGCTCGATTCTACCACTGTTCTCCAAGTACTCTGCTATAAAATCTTTGATAATGGACTCTTGAATTTTCCCCACTACCGATGTCAGGCTGACTGGTCTATAATTCCCTGCTTTCTCTCTACCTCCCTTTTTAAATAGTGGGGTTACATTAGCTACCCTCCAATCTGTAGGAACTGTTCCAGAGTCTATAGAACCTTGGAAGATGACCACCAATGCATCCACATATTTCTAGGGCCACTTCCTTAAGTACTCTGGGATGCATATCATCAAGCCCTGGGGATTTATTGGCCTTCAATCCCATCAACTTCCCCAACACCATTTCTCTACTAATACTGATTTCCTTCAGTTCCTCTCTCTCACTAAGCCCTGTGTTCCCCAACATTTCTGGTCTGATATTTGTGTCCTCCTTTGTGAAGACAGGACCAAAGTACGCATTTAGTTCGTCAGCCATTTCTTTGTTCCCCATAATAAATTCACCTGTTTCTGACTGTAAGAGACCTACATTTGTCTTCACCAATCTTCTTCTCTTCACATACCTACAGAAACTTTTACAGTCAGTTTTTATGTCCCCCGCAAGCTTGTTCTCATACTCTATTTTCCCCTTCTTAATCAATCCCTTGGTCCTCCTTTGCTGAATTCTAAACTGCTCCCAATCCTCAGGTCTGTTTTTTCTGGCAGATTTATATGCCTCTTCCTTGGATCTAATGCTATCTCTAATTTCCCTTGTAAGCCAAGGTTTGGCTACCTTCCCTGTTTTACTTTTGCACAGTCAGTGGGGTCGAGGTCAAGGAGGATCTCCAAGAGGTGAGGGGCCGGCAGGCCTCGCTCTTTGCCATGGAGGCCTCCAAGATTATCTTCCAGACCAGAGTCCGCTCCATTGAGCAGGATGAAAAGTGCTCACATTTCCTCTTCCAAAAGGTACACACAGAGAGCTCTGTGATCAGCAGCCTGAAGGTAGAGGATGGCTCAGTAACGTCTTTGCAGTCTGACATACTCAGCATCAGCAAATCCTTTTATGCCAAGCTGTACGACATCAAGCCCATGGATAACACAGCCTCCCAGTCCTTCCTGTCCTCTATCACGGAGGTCTTAGATGGACAAGACAAGGAGAGTCTGGACAAACTGCTAACTCTGGGTGAGCTGACAAAGGCCATCAGGTCCTTCGGGACGAGTAAAACTCCCGGAAGCGACAGCTTACCGGTTGAGTTGTATTCAACTCTGTGGGACTGGCTCGGCCCAGACCGGCTGGAAGTGTTTGAGAGTATGCTTCTGGCCGGCAGCATGTCAGAATCATCTCACTACTTAATGTAGACTACAAGATTCTGTCCAAAGTCATCACCAGTCAGGTCAAGTCTGCTCTGAAGTTGGTGATTCACCCCGATCAGACCTGTACTGTACCCGGCAGGAAGATCTCTGATAGTCTCGCGCTACTCAGGGATACGATCGCCTACGTACGGGACAGGAGGGTGGACACCTGCCTCATCAGCCTGGACCAGGAGAAGGCTTTTAACAGGATATCGCACATATACATGATGGATGTGCTCTCCAAAATGGGATTTGGGGAGGGAATCCGCAATTGGATCAAACTTCTCTTTACAGCCATCAGTAGTGCAGTCTCAATGAATGGGTGTGAATTGGAAAGTTTCCCAATCAAATCAGGAGTCAGACCGGGCTGTCCTCTCTCCCCTGTCTTGTTTGTTTGATGCATCGAACCCTTTTGTGAGTCCATTAGGAACAATTCGGGCATAAGAGGACTGACAATCCCAGGTAGTGGAGGCGCTCAGGTCAATGCCTCCCTGTACATGGACGTCACCTGCGTCTTCTGCTCGGATCCGCTGTCCATTCGCAGGCCGATGAGCATCTGCGACCAGTTTGACCTGGCCTCGGGAGCCAAAGTAGATCGCGGCAAGAGTGAGGCCATGTTCTTTGGGAACTGGGCCGACCGATCCTTTGCCCACTTCACCATGGCGTCACCCGAGCTATTTTCCGCTTTATCTGGAGAATGAGAATGGAGCGTGTCCGCAGGGACATGATGTTCAAACCTCTGGATAAAGGGGGAAAAAACATACCCAATGCTGCCCTCATCCTGATGGCCACCTTTGTGTGTGGCTGCATCAAGCTGTGCGTGGAACCCCAGTATGCAAACACCAGGCGTCACTACGTGCTGAGGCTCTATCTTCCACGGTGTTGCAAAGGATGGGTCTGGTCACATTGCCGCGTAACGCTCCATCCAGTTGGACCGTGCCGTACCATGTATCCTTCGTGGAAAAGTTTGTGTAGAAAAACACCTTTGACCACCAATCCATCATGCAGTGGTCTGCACGGAATGTTCTCAAGGCCCTACGGAAAAGGAGATGGTGGATCCTGCCGGATGGTTCCCCGAGCAGGCTGCCAAAGTCATTTGGCAAAAAGCCTCATCACCAGAACTTTCAAACAAGTATTGAGAAGGGCCCTACCCCATCACGTCCTGCCTGCACACCCAGAGTCTCACCCCCTCCGCACACTGCCCTCGAGGTGGCTATGGTGGGGAAGTGACCGTCGTCCACCTCCTTCTGGAATCTGCCTTTACAAAACAGGTCTGGAAAGAGATGCAGTGGTTTTTGTCGAGTTTCATCCCGAGGAGCTCTGGGACAGAGGAGTCTGTGCTCTCTGGGCTGTTCCCAGGGACGCACACCGAGATAAACACCAACTGCTTCTGGAGGATCATCAACTTGGTGAAAGACGCTCTTTGATCTTCCCGAAACTTGCTGGGCTTCCAGCACAAAGAGTTGTCCACGACCGAGTGTTGCAGATTGGCATGTTCCAAGGTCCAGGATTACGTGCTGAGGGGCGCAGTAAAGCTTGGGGCAGCCGCCGCAAAGGCTGAATGGAGAAAGGCCACTGTGTAAGGTCCTCCCGCCATAGTGAACCGTGGGGCTGGACCCATGGAAAACCCCTCGGGCTGTATACACCAGAGAACGTTTGACATGGAATATAAATGTATATTGGAACAATAACCTGCAAATGTAAGTGTACCTTAAGGCACATCATGTACTGTATTCAAAGAAACTGATCTATATTGCACTTTATGTAATATCAAATTGTTTTGTAATGTATTTTTACAGATTTTAAAAATATTTTTGGAAAAAACAATGTAAAAATCCTGACTTATGCAATGTACCTTTACAGATTTTATGAGTACAGTATATTTTACAGAAAAATAGTCAAATTCCTGGCATGAAGGTGCACTTGGCTGCACATCTAAGTAACCAGTTGTCTACGAAACGCTTTGTGAACTTCTGGTATGCGGAGTGATAAAGGGAATGTTTTCCATAAGGGTCTTTGATAAAGGTAGGCTATAATTATCTGCCTTGCTTGGTTCACTCCAGCCTGAATATGTGCAATGAACAGATTTCTTGATTCCTGTAACATTCCTGTAACAACAGCAATGTGGTTAACTATTAAATGGCCTCTGAAATGGCTTAGCCACACAGTTGTATCAAACTGCTTTAAAGTTAATAAGGAATGAAACCGGATGGGCCACCCGACATTGACCCAAGCACCGGAAACGACAACAGCAAAATCAGCCCGTTGACCCTGCAAAGTCCTCCTTACTAACCTCTGGGGGCTTGTGCCAAAGTTGGGAGAGCTGTCCCACAGACTAGTCAAGCAATAGCCTGACATAGTCATACTCATGGAATCATGCCTTACGGGCAATGTCCCAGACACTGCCAACACTATCCCTGGGTATGTCCTGTCCCATTAGCAGGGCAGAACAGGCAGAGGTGGCAGCACAGTGGTTTACAGTCGGGAGGGAGTCACTCTGGCAGTCCTCAAGATCAACTCCCGACGCCATGAAGTCTCATGGCATCGGGTCAAACATGGGCAAGGAAACCTCCTGCTGATTACTACCTACTGCCCTCCCTCAGCTGATGAATCAGTACTCCTCCATGTTGATCACCACTTGGAGGAAGCAGTGAGGGTAGCAAGGGTGCAAAATGTACTCTGGATGGGGGACTTCAATGTCCATCAGCAAGAGTGCCTCAATAGCACCACTACTGTCCAAGCTGGCCGAGTCCTAAAGGACATAGCTGCTAGACTGGGTCTGTGACAGGTGGTGAGGGAACCAACAATAGGGAAAAATATACCTGGCCTTGTCCTCACCAATCTGCCTGCTGCAGATGCAACTGTCCATGACAGTATCGGTAGGAGTGACCACTGCACAGTAGTTGTGGAGACGAAGTCCCACCTTCACATTGAGGATACCCACCATCGGGTTGTGTGGCACTATCACCGTGCTAAATGGGATAGATTTCGAACAGATGTTGCAACACAAAACTGGACATCCATGAGGAGCTGTGGGCCATCAGCAGCAGAATTGTACTCAACCACAATCTGTAACCTCAGGGCCTGGCATATCCTCCACTCTACCATTGCCATCAAGCTGGGAGACCAACCCTGGTTCAAAAAAGAGTGCAGGAGGGCATGCCAGGAGCAGCATCATGCATACCTAAAAATGAGGTGTCAGCCTGGTGAAGCTACAACACAGGACTACTTGCATGCCAACCAGTAGAAGCATGTGATAGACAGGGCTAAGCGATCCCACAACCAAGGATCAGATCTAAGATCTGCAGTCCTGCCACAAGCAGCCATGAATGGTGATGGACAATTGAACAACTAACAGGAGGAAGTGGCTCCACAAATATCCCCATCCTCAATGATGGGGGAGCCCAGCACATCAGTGAAAAAGACAAGTCTGAAGCATTTGCATCCATCTTCAGCCAGAAGTGCCGAGTTGATAATCCATCTCAGCCTCCTCCTAAGGTCCCCAGCATCACAGATGCCAGTCTTCAGTCAATTCCATTCACTCCACGTGATATCAAGAAATGACTGAAGGCACTGGATACTGCAAATGTTATGGGCCCTGACAACATTCCAGCAATAGTACTGAAGACCTGTGCTCCAGAACTTGCCGTGCCCCTAGCCAAGCTGTTCCAGTACAGCTACAACACTGGCATCTACCTGGCAATGTGAAAAATTGCCCAAGTATGTCCTGTCCACAAAAAGCAGGACAAATCCAACCCGGCCAATTACCACCCCATCAGTCTACTCTCGATCAACAGTAAAGTGATGGAAGCTGTTGTCGACAGTGCTATCAAGCAGCACTTGCTTCGCAATAAGCTGCTCAGTGATGCTCAGTTTGGATTCCGCCAGATCCAGTCAGTTCCTGACATTATTACACCTTTGGTTCAAACATGGACAAAAGAGCTGAACTCAAGAGGTGAGGTGAGAGTGACTGCCCTTGACATCAAAGAAGCATTTGACCGAGAGTGGCATCAAGGAGCCCTCGCAAAACTGGAGTCAGTGTGAATTGGGGGGAAACTCTCCACTGATTGGCGTTAAAGGCCGTCTACCCGACCCGAACCTGACGGGACCCGACGACATGTGTCGGGCTCGGGTCAAGTCAGGTCGCATTTCCAGGTCCAGCATTCGGGCTCGGGTCGGGCCGGGCCGGGTCGGACACACTCTATCACAACCTCAGGTAAGTGGCTCCAACATTAATGTAATTTTTGTACTAGAAAGGTGGTTTTGTTACAGTTATTTTAAGCTTGTGCAGATCAGCAACAAAGTGAAAAACGGAAGGTAGGTTCACTGATGGTCGGGTCGGGTCGGATTAGGTCAGGTCGGGCGTGGGAAAAAATGGAAGGACTCAGGCCGGCGCGGGCTCGGGCTCGGGCTCAGATGTGGTTCTGTCAGGCTTGGGTCGGGTTTCGTTTGCAGACCCGAGCCGGCCTTTAATTGGAGTCGTACCTAGCGCAAAGGAACTGAAGTAGCCATATAAATACCAAGGCTACAAGAGCAGGTCAGAGGCTAGGAATCCTGTGGTGCGTAACTCACCTCCTGACTCCCCAAAGCCTGTCCACCATCTACAAGGCACAAGTCAGGAGTGTGATGGAATACTCTCCACTTGCCTGGATGAGTGCAGCTCCAACAACAATCAAGAAGCTCAACACCATCCAGGACAAAGCATCCTGCTTGATTGGCACCCCATCCACAAACATTCACTCCCTCCACCACCGACGCACCGTAGCAGCAGTGTGTACCATCTACAAGATGCACTGCAGTAATGCACCAAGGCTCCTTCGACAGCACCTTCCAAACCCGCGACCTTTACCAATTAGAAGGACAAGGGCAGCAGATGCATGGGAACACCACCATCTGCAAGTTCCCATCCAAGCCACACACCATCCAGACTTGGAACTATATTGTCATTCCTTCACTGCTGCTGGGTCAAATCCTGGAACTCCCTCCCTAACAGCACTGTAGGTGTACCTACACCACATGGACTGCAGCGGGTTAAGAAGACAGCTCACCACCACCTTCTCAAGGGCAATTAGGGATGGCAAACAAATGCTGGCCTGGCCAGCGACGCCCACATCCCATGAACAAAAAAAAGTAAACAACATTCCCCCCCCTCTCCCCCATCCCACCTCCAATCACCACAGATTCTGTTCCGATGAAGGGTCACTGACCCGAAACGTTAACTCTGCTTCTCTTTCCACAGATGCTGCCAGACCTGCTGAGTGGTTCCAGCATTTCTTGTTTTTATTACCACAGATTCTTCTGTGGTTTTGCAAGCAACTGATCGAACTCTTCCATTGCACAAAGGAGTGCTTCAGTTCTTAAGAGACAATGTGCTGAAAGGCCTTGTTTCAACAAACACTGTTCGGAGGCCAAATGAGTATGAAAACTGGCAGGACATGTACAGCTTCGGTTATTAAGCCTGGGACCTCAGGGAGATTTGCTCTCATGCCAAATGTTGTTTACGCACACAGGCAATTTGCTGTGCCAGCCTGCTGAATGATGACTTGTAAAAACATCGCAAAGCAGCTTTGCACTGCACTCACTGCTGGTCGCTTGGAGTCAACCCAAGCCAATTTGCTGAATTTGTCAACAGTTAGCGAATGATAAGATTTAGTTTCTTTGAAAGCAACGGATGAAATCTTGAAGCCTTCCACTTTCTTGCCAAACGTTCGTTCCTCTCTTGCTCTGTTACTGGGTGAGACAGACACTGTCCTCTCCCCCTCTGGGACTGGGTTGGGGCAGTGGGTCAGACACTGTCCTCTCCCCCTCTGGGTTTGGGTTGGGGCAGTGGGTCGGACACTGTCCTCTCCCCCTCTGGGACTGGGTTGGGACAGTGGGTCGGACACTGTCCTCTCCCCCTCTGGGACTGGGTTGGGGCAGTGGATCGGACACTATTACAAATTCCTCATCTTCCTTAGATATTTTCTGTAAGATGTAACTTTCTATCCCTTGACAGTTTACTCTACTGTTAGAATTTGAGTTTTATGTGAAATAATGAGACAACACCCAAAGTCCAAATTTAAAACTGATGTCTTTTCAAGGATTAGTAGGACTGCCAGTTAACAATACAAAACACCCATTTGCAATTCATCTGTTTGCAATACACCCGTTGATCACAAATATGTTACAAGGATTTATACATATGATCTCCCAGCGAGTGGTCACTTCCCGTTGATCGTACTCTTTAGCAACTGCTTGACCTACGCACCGCAGCACTATTTGCCATGATTTTTATACCTTTCTTTTCAAGGTGGGCAGTTTGTTTCATTGACAAGATAATACTGACCTGTCAAAATGCACCTTAAGCTACAATTGTCCAATGAGGCATCTAATTCTTTGTTCAAACTATGATATCTACTTTAGCTCTGAAATCTGTTTTAGTCTTCACAACACAGGCTGGTCAGAATTGGCCAGTTTTCTGTACTCCTGTGAACAGCTTAGCTTCCTGTATTTCATTGAAACTATTGATGCTTTTGGCTTGGCTAGCCTCGCAAAACTCAACCACAGATTTTGATTAAAGATAATATTACAGTCCCCCCTCAATGTGGCTGGGCACCCCAAAAATTACAGACTCCAATCATTTATCCTGCGGTATCCTCATCCTTGCCTTGCACCTTCTGTAGTAGTTTCATCTTTTCTCACTGCCTATGTCACCTGTTGACATGACAGGTTATCATTACAAAGTACAACACAATCACCTTTGAACAATGACGAGAATATGGGAGATAATCCATATGTGATCCCAATTAAACCCACAAGCTCAGCTTGGTCATGAGGCAGATGGACATGTCCCAGACTTGACTACACCCTGTAAGGTCTAGGACCACCCATGTAATCCCATCCACATGGGTCACATACCCTGGGGGTTCATCACATTCCACTAAATGTTTCCCCATTTTATTTTTTTAAGAGATACAGGCCCTTCGACCTACCAAGTCTGTGCCAACCAACAACCACCCATTTATACTAATCCTACATTAATCCCATATTCCCCACCACATCCCCACCATTCTCCTACCACTTACCTACACTAGGGGCAATTTATAATGGCCAATTTACCTATCAACCTGTAAGTCTTTGGCTGTGGGAGGAAACCAGAGCACCCAGCAGAAACCCACACAGTCACAGGGAGAACTTGCAAACTCCACACAGGCAGTACCCAGAACTGAACCCGGGTCGCTGGAGCTGTGAGGCTGCGGTGCTAACCACTGCGCCACTGTGCCACCCTATGTACCCTTATGTTTTCCACGTAAAACAAAGGACTAGGATCTGCACTCCTATGCAGGACAGGATAATTCAACACCAGTCCCAGCAGGGAACCCTCCTGTTCCAGCCAATTGCATCCATGTTTTACCTGTAATAATCTCCTGATCTGGCACATCGTCAAATTGAATTGGTAGGTGGACATAGCCCTCAAATGTTGATTAGTTATCCATGAAGGAGGTCTTCCTTTGTTGCAGTTTTTCCCTGGCTCGTTCCACCAATCAAGATCTATACATTACACACACATCATTTTGCGCAACCTCTTTGGAAGCATTATGATTTTCCTTTAACATCAGATTGTTTTAGCATGAGATACGAGATCCGATAGATGTATGACTTGACCCTCCTGCAATTCTGCCTATTCTAAAGTATTCATTCTGTTCAAAAGATTCCTTAAGCAGCTTCTGACCATCTTTATTGAGCTTTCTCAAGCGACTAAATCCAGGGTATTAACTAGGGAAGTACCAATGTTGAACATAGTGGCAACATCATTCAACAAGTTACACTGTCTTCTGACCCACCTCCCCTCAATGTTGTTTTCCTCAGTGTTCTTGATTAACTCAAAGTCATTCAATTCAGAAGCATCATTAAACACAGGATGATCCTGGAAGTCATCGTGGTACGGAGCATCCCGATTTGTCTCTGCTAGTGCATCACTCTTTCTTCCCCAAAATTCCTCAGTCAATTTGTGCATCAATCTTTCATACAATTGCACAGCTTTAGGTTTACACTATTCCGGCATCCCTAACCCTGTTAAATTTAAAATTAACTTTACGATGAATATCGCGACATAGAACCTTTCGAATGGGGTTCATTATCAGCCCTTTGGTTGACCCTGGAGAAACTTTACCGTTCAATAAAACATCCTCATAATGTCTTTAAAGCAGAAATCAAATGTTTCCACTTGACGTCAGGCGTTAAGACATTTTGTTTGTCTCTCCTTTATTTTAGTAAATCTTTCATTTCTCAAAAATAACCCTTATATTGTGCCTGACATTTTCTCATTTCAAAATTAACCGAAATTCTAGTGCTTTTGTCAATCTCCAGTTTATTTCTCCCCGAAAGAAAGTTTATTCCTTGCTGCTCGGGAGCCATCTCGACTGCTTTGCATTTGTTCCTTTTAATGAAACGTTAAACCTCCCTTTAAACTTCCGTTTGAAATAGCAACTCAATCAATCTATTGTATCGATTCCAATCTCAAAAACAACGATAACTCGTCTCAGTGGTTCTTACATTAAAGACAGAACTCGAATAATTAATATCTCCCTTTCATGATCTCTTTATCCCCAAAGATGCAAAACACCCTAAACAGGTTAAAGCCAACTATCTGAAAGGCAAAGCCTTTAGTTCAAATTGTCACCGAGCTGTAACATTGAATGTCTGCAGATAAGATCTTATCACTTGCTACAGTATTTATTTGGAACTGAAATCCTGGCAGTCTTTAAAGAAACACAAAGAATCTATTGTGTCTCTGCTTAAGAGCCCAATGGGTTAATTTGTCCAAACATATCCATCAATTTAGAAACTTAAAATTCAAACTCCAATTATTTCCAAACTTTTAGCTTTCCTTTTAAAAAAAACATTCCAACCCAACATTTTTAATACAACAAAGGCAATTAAAGAACCAGAATCGCCTCGAATGTCTCAAACTCCAATTGAACATTAAAAAAATTCAAAAGTGCCAATTTTCATACATGTGGATTTTAAGTCCGGAATTTAAATTCCCCGCATGTTTTATCATAATAACCAGAATTTCACATGACCTCAATGAAATTCAACTTCTCACGACTTAACCAGTTAACCTTAATAATTCCATATTAACTCTTGTTTTATTAATCGTTCGTGGGATGTGGGCATTGCTGGCTGGGCCTGCTTTTATTGCCCATCGCTAGTTACGCTTGAGAGAGTGGTGGTGAGTTGCCTTCTTGAACCGCTGCAGTCCTTGGGATGTAGGCGCACAAGCAGTGCTGTTAGGAGTGATGCAGTGGTAATGTCACTGAACTAGTAATCCAGTGGCCCAGGCTTGTGCTGTGGAGACATGTGTTCAAATCCCACCCTGGCAGCTGGTGGAATTTAAATTCAATTAAGTAATGAATTCAGGCTAATGCTTATTAACTAAACACAGAGCACAAAGTATGTGCTTTAAACAAGAAAAGATAAATGGTCATTTTTCTGTTCTTTCTTCAGGCACCTTTCGAAATGACTGTAACAAAACTAAAGAAAAAGTTAACTCTCGCAATTAAACAAAGCTCTTCAACCTTCTTAGAGACAAGAGTTAAAGAGGACGGAGATTCCCACAGCCTGTAAGCTCCAGCCATGTCCAAAGACACAACACTCCAACCTTGCAGCCCATAACGGTTAAACAAAACAGATTTTGTTTCCCATTTCTCCTTTCTTCCATCATAAATTAACTTATCTTTTTCATCACTTAAATCAGTCTCCAACTCCTGACGTTATCCATATTATCCCATTGTGTACTCAAAATCTCAAACTCGCAGTTTCTGTCCTTTTCCAAACCTCATCCAAAACTTTATTTGGGAAAGGTGTAATAAAATAATGAAAAAGGGTGAAGGGAGCACTGAGGCCCAACATTTCAGCATCCCAACACGAATTCCACATCCCTTTTAGACCATGCTTACAACTCCCACATTTTAACTTTTCACTGAACATTTCTCCTTACTGCTGATCCCACCCTGACCAGACCTGTACTGTACCCAGCAGGAAGATCTCGCGCTACTCAGGGATAGGATCGCCTACATGCGGGACAGGGGGCTGGACACCTGCCTCATCAGCTTGGACTAAGAGAAGGCCTTTGACTAAGAGAAGGCCTTTGACAGAATATCACACACCTTCATGCTGGACATGCTCTCCAAAATGGGGTTTGGGGAGGGAATTTGCAATTTGCTCGACACAAACGTCAGTATCATTGAATCATAGAATGGTCACAGCACAGAAGGCAGCCATTCAGCCCATCGTGTCTGTTCTGGCTCTCTGACGAAGCACTTCACCTGTGCCACTCCCCTACAGCCCTGCACATTCTTCCTTTTTAGATAATAATCCAATTCCCAATTTGCAGTATCAATCAATGGGTGGGAATCAGAAAGTTTTACGATTAAATCTGGAGGCAGACAGGGCTGTCCTCTCTCCCCTGTCTTATTCGTTGGCTGTATTGAACCCTTTGCCGATTCCATCAGGAAGGATGTGGGCATAAGAGGGGTTACAATCCCAGGCAGTGGAGGCACTCAGGTCAAAGCCTCCCTGTACATTGACGATGTCGCCATCTTCTGCTCAGATCCGCTGTCCATTCTCAGGCTGATGAGCATCTACGACCAGTTCGAAGTGGCCTCAGGAGTCAGAGTAAATGGCGGCAAGAGTGAGGCCATGTTCTTTGAGAACTGGACCGACCAATCGTTTGTTCTCTTCACCGTCAGGTCAGACTGCCTGAAGGTGCTGGGGATATGGCTCAGAACGGCTGGGCGGCACCAAAACCTGGAAGAAGCGAGTAGCTATGGTGAAATATAAACTGGACATGTATGTGGGAGCGACACTCCCTCTCCATTGCGGGTGAGAACCTGGTCATTAGGTGCGAGGCGCTTTCGATGTTGCTGTATGTGGCGCAGGTATGCCACTCCTGCGCTGTGGCGGTCACCCGAGCCATTTTCCGCTTTATCTGGAGATTGAAAATGGACCACGTCCATGGGATGCGATGCTTAAACCTCTGGATAAAGGGGGAAAAACTTACCCTACATCCCCCTCATCCTGATGGCCACCTTTGTGTGCAGCTGTTTCAAGCTGTGAGTAGAGCCCTGGTGCACAAACATCAAGTATCATTACGTGCTGAGGTTCCATCTGTCCCCGGTGTTGCAAAGGATGGATCTGGTCACATTGCCGTGGAATGCTTCATCCAGTTGCACCGTGCTGTATCACCTATCCTTCATGGAAAAGTTTGTGCGGAAAAACACCTTTGACCACCAGTCCATCAGGCAGTGGTCCGCAGGGAATGTCATCGAGGCCCTATGGGAATAGAACATGGTGGATCCTGTGGTTGCCCGAGCAGACTGCCAAAGTCAATTGGCACAATGCATCATCACCAGAACTTTCAAACAAGCACCAAGACGTAGCTTGGCTGGTGGTGAGAAGGGGTCTCCCCATCAGATCCTGCCTGCACACCCGAAGTCTCACACCCTCCGCACGCTGCCCTCGAGGTGGCTGTGGTGGGGAAGAGACCATCGTCCACCTCCTTCTGGAATGTGTCTTTGCAAAGCAGGTCTGGAAAGAGATGCAGTGGTTCTTGTCGAGCTTCATCCCGAGTAGCTCTGTAACACAGGGCTCAGTGTTCTATGGGTTGTTCCCAGGGACGCACACCGAGATAAACATCAACTGCTGCTGGAGGAACATCAACTCAGTGAAAGACGCTCTTTGTTCTGCCTGAAACTTGCTGGTCTTCAAGTGCGAAGAGCTGTCCACGACCAAGTGTTGCAGACTGGCACATTTCAAGGTCCAGGACTACGTGCTGAGGGACGCACTAAAGCTTGGGGCAGGCGTAGCAAAGGCTCAATGGGGAAAGGTCACTGTGTAAGGTCCTCCCACCATAGCGAAGCGAGGGGCTGCAACCTGTGTAAAACCCCTTGGGCTGTGTGCACCAGAGAATGTTCGATGTGAAATGTAAATGTACATTGTAAAGATAACCAGTAATGGCAAGTGTAGTGAGGCAGCTCGTAATGTATTGAAATAAAGTTATCTGTACTGCACTTTATGTAATGTCAAATTTGAACTGTTATGTATTTTTACAAATTTTATGAATGAAATATATTTTTGGATAATAATTTTTAACTTTTCACTGAACATTTCTCCTTATCACAGATCTACAAGTAAACTTTAATCAAAAGTTATTGTTTTAAATCCCAATTCCGATTCTGAGTGCACGATCTTAAATTGACATGGACACACTCAATAATCAAATTCGAACTTTCATATTTTTCTGCCCCCTAGAAATATGGACCTCTGTAATGATTTATAAACTTAAAGTGCTAATTCTTTTTGTACCATCCGCATATCTCCAGCCCTCGGAAAAAGCTTAAAGTTTGAAATGGTTTAAAGCCTCACCAATAATACAAATGTATACAACGTATTGCACATGCAACAAACATAGAACAACTTCCAACACAAGACCACAAAGGGTTAAACAACTTTTCGTTCCGTCCACAGAGAACAGTGAAGCTGACATGTGCAGACATTCAAACAAAAGAATCACGTATCACACACACACACTGTCCCACAAACTGAAAAAAACACTTTCATGCAGATTAGGAAGCTTCCCCCCACGCACTGCAGTTTCCTTCTCCTTTCTCGCAGCATTTTAACTTTTGCTGTGGGTCTTTTTAACTTTCTTCTTTTCTTCCTTTTAACCAGCCTCTGGTATGTCACTAACCACTCCCTGTTGGACATCAGAATTCCCTTCACCATCCTGAATCCATATTATGTTTGCTGCTTTCCCATCTTCAATTTCTCTCTCAGCCTTTTCTACCTGTTGCTTCTGGCTGTACACTCCCTCCCTCCAGGCTTCACTTACTCTACTGTTATCCACCCACTGACTCTCTAGGTACAGTTCTTTAATGCACCATCATTGACATGGGTAAGGCTTCCACTGCTATGTTCAGACTGGCCAAGAGAGTGTGGGAAAATGGCGCACTGACACGGAACACAAAAGTCCGAGTGTATCAGGCCTGTGTCCTCAGTACCTTGCTCTACGGCAGCGAGGCCTGGACAACGTATGCCAGCCAAGAGCGACGTCTCAATTCATTCCATCTTCGCTGCCTTCGGAGAATACTTGGCATCAGGTGGCAGGACTATATCTCCAACACAGAAGTCCTTGAAGCGGCCAACATCCCCAGCTTATACACACTACTGAGTCAGCGGCGCTTGAGATGGCTTGGCCATGTGAGCCGCATGGAAGATGGCAGGATCCCCAAAGACACATTGTACAGCGAGCTCGCCACTGGTATCAGACCCACCGGCCGTCCATGTCTCCGTTATAAAGACGTCTGCAAACGCGACATGAAATCGTGTGACATTGATCACAAGTCGTGGGAGTCAGTTGCCAGCATTCGCCAGAGCTGGCGGGCAGCCATAAAGACAGGGCTAAATTGTGGCGAGTCGAAGAGACTTAGTAGTTGGCAGGAAAAAAGACAGAGGCGCAAGGGGAGAGCCAACTGTGCAACAGCCCCAACAAACAAATTTCTCTGCAGCACCTGTGGAAGAGCCTGTTACTCCAGAATTGGCCTTTATAGCCACTCCAGGCGCTGCTTCACAAACCACTGACCACCTCCAGGCGCGTATCCATTGTCTCTCGAGATAAGGAGGCCCAAAAGAAGAATTCCTTTCCCTCTTTGAATGCTTTTCAGTCTCTTTTCTGACCTTCCTGTTCCTCCTTCTCCAGTTGTTTTGTTAGTCGATTCCACTTCTCGGTCACTTGCCTTTGCCTTAAGCATGGCAGTAGGACGAGGTGAGTTGCTTTTGCAGAGAGCCAGCATGGACATGGCAGGCCGAATGGCCTCCTTCTGTGCTGTAGCCAATTTATGATCTGGTCAAATTGACAAACCAGTTTACTCGACGGCCCAGCTGTGTGAAACCACTGCTGGGTGCAGTGGTATGCCTTCAGGATCAGAAGGCCCGAGGCTTCCCCTGGTGTGTGACACCGTTAGTTGACCACATCAAGGGTAGACCTTAACATTGCACAATAGCGTACAATAATTGCACACTCCCCTCCCCTCCCCCAGCCAGCCTCTTTCTTTTACTTCCTTTCCCTGAACTTTCTGTCTCAGGCAGACTCCTTGTATTACTGGTAAACCTTTCACCCCACACCCGATTGGCCCACAGAGAGTGGTGAGAATGCAGAACTCGCTACCACAAGGTGTAGTTGAGGTGAAGAGCAGAGTTGCATTTAAGGGGAAGCTGGATAGGCACAGGAACAAGAAAGTAATAACACAAGAAACTGGGCAGGCCAAACAGCCCGTCCAGGCCCTCAACCTCTCCCTATAGCTGTAACCTCCTCCAGCCCTGCAGCCCTCTGCGATCTCTAAGCTCCTTCAAATCTGGCCTTCTGCTCAACCCAGATTTTAACTGACCCCACCCCCCCCCCCCCCCCCCCCACCACCCCCAACCCCGGCTACCCCTCCAAATGGTGGCCTTGCCTTCAGCTACCTGGGCCCTAAGCTCTAGCATTCCCTCCCTACATCTCTCAACCTCTCTACCTCGCTCTCCTCCTTTAAGACGCTCCTGAAAAGCTACCTCTTTGACCAAGCTTTTGGTCACCTGTCCTTATGTGGCTCGGTGTCAAGTTTCTTTTGATAATCGCTCGTGTGACGTGCCTTGGGAGGTTTTACTGCGTTGAAGGTGCTATATAAATGAAAGTTGTCGCTGTTGGTGTCTCATTTTCCCCAGCCCCACCCCCTCCTCGATGGAAAATAGGAGCTGACCTTAGCTTCTCGGCTCGTACTCGAAGAGTAGGACACCTGGGGGAACGAGCGAAGGCTTTTCCAGCAACACAGTGCACCTGCAGGAGTCAGAAACCTCAAGGGCAGGGAACTGGCAGCTAGCAGGGCAGCCGAGAGCGGCAAAGCGCGCCATCTCAGGCAACCAGCTGAGGAAAGGGAAATCGCACCAATTGTTGAGGGGGAAGAGTTAAATTCTGGCAGAGAGCCTTCCCTATTCAGTTAGCCACTTCCTGAAAGTGCAACCAGCAACTTGGTGATAAATGGCTGAGCGAAGCTTCACTGCTGTGAACAAGGCAGCTCCTTTGATCTTCCGAGAGGCACATCAGTTGCTGCGCGGACCTGTGGACCGTTTGCTGCTGCAGCCAGTAACCCAGAAAATGTGCTCGGTTTGCTGAAGGCCGTTCTGCAGTTACCTGATAACCCACCACTCCCAGGGCGAGTCAGTGCTCTTAGAGAAGACTGCACAGTGGCAGATACAACTCACACCCTGGCGTGTTGGGGCAGGTACCAGCAAGAGCTCAGAACAGTAACTTGACAACCAGAAGGACAAGATAGCCCAGGAACGGCGAGGCTACGCTTGGGAGCACAAGCTTTCACCGGGGCTGCAGAGAGAGAGGTGACTACGTCTAGGCTGCCGACACATCGTGTGAAGGTGAGAGCTGTAAAGGAAAAGCTTACGGTTATTCTTTACCTTTCGTGGCCTCAGGACATCTCAAAGCAATTTGACAGCAAATGAGATACTTTTCTGAAGTGTTATTGCTGTTGTAATGTAGAAAGCCCGGCAGCCGATTTGCACACAGCAGGCTCCCACAAACAGTAATGTGATAATGACCAGGTCATCTGTTTGGGTGATGCTGGTTGTGGGGATAAATATTGGCCAAGGGCACCGAGGAAATGTCCCCCATGCTCTTCTTTGAAATAGTGGCCTTGAAGTATTTGACATCCAATGCAGAGGCAGACGGGCACCTGGGTTTAACGTCTCACCCGAAAGCCGGCACATCCGATGGCACGGCGTTCCCTCAGTTTGGCACTGGGACTATTAGCCGAGATTTTATGTTCAAGTCTCTGGAGTTGGACTCTTGAATCTGGACTTTCTGGCCCTGAAATTTCCGAGATTTGGGAGGGTGGAATATGGAACACAATCGGATGAGGGAGAAGGGGTGGAATGTGGAGCAGGACCTGCTTCTTCAAATTCACCATGCGTTTTTTTTTTGCAGGGGGGTTGGTGGGGTGGAAATTCATTGAATCAGAGTGGTAGTGGGTATTAGAGCATTGAGTTGTGAGGACAAGTTGCATAGACTCCCTTGAGTTTTGAAGATTAAAGGATGGTCTGATCGAGGAGTTTAAAAAGGAGTCGATAGGGTAGATACAGACAGAATATTTCCTGTGAAGGTGGGGGGGGGGGGGATTGGGGGGTGGTCTACGGGGGGTGGAGGCAAGTCAAGAACGAGGGGACATAATCTCAAGATTCGAACCTGACCATGGTTCATGGGTGATGTCAGGAATCACGTTTTCCCGCAAAGGCTGTTAGAAATCAGGAACTCTCTCCTCCAAACAGGCTGTGGATCCTGGCAGACAGTTGGAGCTTGCAAGACTAATTAGACTTTTGTTAGGTCAGAATATCAGGAGATATGGAGCTAAAGCCAACCGAGGTACAGGTCAGGCATGATCTGATTGAACGGTGGAACAGGCCCGGGGTACTGAATGGCCTCCTCCTCTTCCGAATGCTTCTCTGATACAGGAGGGACTAGTGGAATGATGTCCCCTTACCGTTTTCACCTTTACCAGGGCCAAGAGTCATGGGGCAGGCGGCATTACTGCAAATGATATGGTCTGAGGGCCTAATGCCAGGCTGCCAGTGGCAACAGATCATAAAGTGAATGGGTGCAAAGAAGTTCCTGCGGTTCCAACAAGAAAATGTGGTTGAAACAGTCAGTTCCCTCCAATTCCCCCTTGCCTTTCACAATTCATGGCCCTCCCTGGACTAATGCCCAAGGGTTACCCTATGTGGAGTGGGCACCTGCCCCCTTTATGCTTGTGCCCCATCTGTGGGATTTATGGGGTTGGGGGAGGGGGGAACGATGTAAGGGCAGGAGCAAGAATGGCAACCAAATGTCCCATCCTCCTGCACTTCTGATGGCAGGGGGGAAGCCTCTGGAAATTCTGGCCTAGGCAAGCCAGCAATTAGGAAGGCAAATGGTATATTGGTCTTTGCTCCAAGGGAGTTGGAATACAAGAGTAAGGACGTCTTGCTGCGTTTATACAGGTAAGGCCACAGCTGGAGTACTGTGTACAGTATTGGTCTCCTTACCTAAGGAAGGATATACTTGCCTTAGAGGAAGTGCAAAGAAGGTTCACGAGATTGATTCCTGGGATGAGGAGCGGTTGAGTAGAACTGGCTTATATATTCTGGAGTTCAGAAGAGTAAGAGGTTATCGCATTGAAACGTAAAACATTCCTGGAGGACATAAGAATATAAGAACTAGGAGCAGGAGTAGGCAATTCAGCCCCTCGAGCTTGCTCCGCCATTCAGTACGATCATGGCTGATCTCATGTCGGCTTCAACTCCACTTTCCTGCCCGTTCTCCATAACCCTTCAACCCATTGCTAATTAAAAATCTATCTCCTGCTTAAATTTACTCAATGTCCCGGCATCCACCGCACTCTGGGTAGTGAATTCCACAGATTCGCGACCCTTTGAGAGAAGTAATTTCTTCTCATCTCTGTTTCAAATCTGCTACCCCTTATCCTAAAACTATGACCTCTTGTTCTAGATTGCCGCACCAGAGGAAGCATCCTCTCTACTTCTGCTTTGTCAATCCCCTTAGTCATCTTATATACCTCAATTAGATCTCCTCTCATTCTTCTAAATGCTAGACAGTAAAGGCCTAAACTGCTCAATCTCTCTTCATAAGACAAACCCCTCATCTCTGGAATCAATCTCGTGAACCTCCTCTGAACTGCCTCCAATGCAACTACATCCCTCCTCAAGTAAGGGGACCAAAACTGTATGCAATACTCCAGGTGCAGTCTCACTACTGCCTTGTACAGTTGCAGCAACACTTCCCTATTTTTATACTCTATTCCCTTAGCAATAAATGCCAAAATTCCATTTACCTTCCTTATTACCTTCTGCACCTGCATACTACTTTTCTGCAATTCATGCACGAGTCAACTTGAGTCCAAATTTGGACTCAACAGAGTAGATGCTGAGAGTCTAGAACAAAGGGTTACAGTCTCAGAATAAGGGGTGGCCATTTAGGACAGAGGTGATGAGAGATTTCTTCACTCAGAGGGTTGTTAATCTTTGGAATTCTCGACCCCAGAGAGCCGTGGATGCTCAGTCACTGAGTATATTCAAGGCTGAGATTGATACATGTTGGTCAGGGAATCAAGGGATTTGGGAAGTGGGTGGAAAATTGGAGTTGAGATAGAAGATCAGCCATGGTTTTATTCAATGTCTGAGCAGTCTCGAGCTGGGGCTGAATGCCCTGCTCCTGCTCCTATTTCTTATGTACTTATGTACCTCATCATTATATTTCCATTCAATCAACCCATCCTTGATAAATCTTTCTTCATTTCTCTTTATTTCCCCCTACTGGCCCCTTTCTCTTTCCCACTTCTCTTCCCCCCACCTCCTTCACACCCCACACCCCGCACCCACCCCCCACCCCACCCCTGGCTCCACCCCCGCCAACCCAGGCACAGATCTAGACTCAGCAGAAGACATCTCGGTTTGGTTCTCACTGTCAGGAGAGCATCCCAGAATGGAAGAGCCTGAGGCGAGAAAGACCCCCCGTTATCGGCTGGCCAAAGCAACGATGAAGGTACGGCTGGTCAACCGAGCGCTGCGAGGCAAATGCCTCTGGAAGGTGGCGCCTGACCGCTCGACGAGAGGTCACGTGGTGGCCGCCAATCGTCACCCTCCCTTTAAGAGGAGAGGCACGTCCAGGAAGTTGGCTGGCAGGAAGAAGCCACTCCGGAAGAAGCTGTGGTGGTCCTTTGACACAGAAACGAAAGCTATGTGCCTCCTCTATCTGTTCATTTTCATTGTGGGTGTGCAGTTCTACAACGCCTATGAGAATCTCGACGACAATCTCATGATCTACAACATTGACCAACTTGAGAAGACTCTGTACCGGGACATTCTTGGTCAGACGTTGGCCCTTAATAAGCTTGCCAAGCTAATGAGGAGTTACTTTGCCACGTACATTCATGCAAAGCCCCTCTTCTTGTCCATCAATGGCCCTGCTGGAGTCGGCAAGAGCCATTTGGGGAGACTGATTGCCAAGCACTTCAAGTTTGAAATTGGGCCTCACCTCGTCCTCCAGCGCTCCATGAAATACCAACAGCTGGGAGGCCATTCCAATCACTATTCCCAGGACCAGCTGGCCACCCACATCTCGGCCATCTTTTCCAGAGCTCTTCAGGACGAGCGGATCCCGGTCTTCCTCTTCGACGATATGGAGCTGGCGCCCCTGGAGCTCCTGAGCTTCATCGGGGACCTCCTGCACTCCAACCACACCAATGCCGTCTACATCTTCATCAGCAACATCGGGCAGGAGTTGATCATGCAGTCTATCCGTTGCAGCTTCACCCACAAAGCGACGGCCCGCATCCAGAGGCTCAGCGTGCAGCTCGCGCAGCTCTTTAAGCAGCGACACCCCGTGTGGCAGGCGCCAGCGATCATCCCACTGTGCCCTCTGGAGAGGGCCCACGTGGTCCAGTGCATCCACCAGCTGATGGACCAAAATGGCTTCTACCCTCATGATCCCCATGTGGAGATGATGGCCAATATGATTAGCTACTACAGAACCAGGCAAAAACTCTACGCTCAGCAGGGCTGCAGAGGTGTCCCGTCAATGGTGAAGCAGCTCATTGGGCAACAGAGCGGGGAGCAATTCAGAAAAAACATGGCCCTACAACACATCAAGCATGATGGAATTCATTCACAGAAGACATTTTCCAGAAGCAACCACTCCGAAACACATGACTGAAATCTGACTGGGAGCTAAGCAAGTGCAAGATGGAGGACAAGCCAACAAAAGGTTGACAAAATATTATCTCTTTCAATGCCTCTAACTTCTTATCCCTCCATTCCTTCCTCCATCTGAATATTCTACTCTTCAGATGACCACTGGCTTGAAAATATATACTGCACAATTGTTGCCAGAAAGGATATAATTGGATGATTCTCCGATTTCACCAATTGCAAAAAAGGGCATAATCTAAATTTCTGCCCCACCCAGTCCCAGAGGGGTAAAGGAGAGTGTCTGACCCACTGCCCAACCTAGTCCCAGAGGGGGAAAGGACAGTATCTGACCCACTGTCCCACCCAGTCCCAGAGAGGGAAAGGACAGTGTCTGACCCACTGGCCCACCCAGTCCCAGAGGAGGAAAGGCCAATGTCTGACCCACTGCCCACCCAGTCCCAGAGGAGGAAAGGCCAATGTCTGACCCACTGCCCACCCAGTCCCAGAGGGGGAAAGGACAGTGTCTGACCCACTGCCCACCCAGTCCCAGAGGTGGAAAGGACAGTGTCTGACCCACTGCCCCACCCAGTCCCAGAGGGGGAAAGGACAGTGTCTGACCCACTGCCCCACACAGTCCCAGAGGGGGAAAGGACAGTGTCTGACCCACTGCCCCACCCGGACCCAGAGGGGGAAAGGACAGTGTCTGACCTACTGCCCCACCCGGTCCCAGAGGGGGAAAGGACAGTGTCTGACCCGCTGCCCCACCCATTCGCAGAGGAGGAAAGGACAGTGTCTGGCCCAGTGCCCACCCAGTCCCAGAGGGGGAAAGGACACTGTCTGACCCACTGCCCACCCAGTCCCAGAGGG
Source organism: Heterodontus francisci (assembly GCF_036365525.1). Classification (NCBI taxonomy): domain Eukaryota; kingdom Metazoa; phylum Chordata; class Chondrichthyes; order Heterodontiformes; family Heterodontidae; genus Heterodontus; species Heterodontus francisci. The sequence goes on from NC_090399.1 coordinate 30,374,311, forward strand.
GGAAAGGACAGTGTCTGACCCACTGCCCCACCCAGTCCCAGAGGGGGAAAGGACAGTGTCTGACCCTATGCCCAACCTGGCCCAGAGGGGGGCAAGGACAGTGTCTGACCCACTGCCCCACCCAGTCCCAGCGGGGGAAAGGACAGTGTCTGACCCACTGCCCCACCCAGTCCCAGAGGGGTAAAGGAGAGTGTCTGACCCGCTGCCCAACCTGGTCCCAGAGGGGGAAAGGACAGTGTCTGACCCACTGCCCCACCCAGTCACAGAGGAGGAAAGGACAGTGTCTGACCCACTGCCCCACCCAGTCCCAGAGGAGGAAAGGACAGTGTCTGACCCACTGCCCCACCCAGTCCCAGAGGGGGAAAGGAGAGTGTCTGACCCACTGCCCCACCCGCCACAGAGGGGGAAAGGACAGTGTCTGACCCACTGCCGCACCCAGTCCCGGAGGGGGAAAGGACAGTGTCTGACCCGCTGCCCCACCCGGTCACAGAGGGGGAAAGGACAGTGTCTGACCCACTGCCGCACCCAGTCCCGGAGGGGGAAAGGACAGTGTCTGACCCACTGCCCCGCCCATTCCAAGAGTGGAAAAGGACAGTAACTGACCCACTGTACTAATAATAAAATTAATAAAGTCGATGTTTCCAGATTGTCTGTCTTTCATGAATTTCTGAATTTTCTGGGGTTTTTTTTATTTGTTCATGTGAATATCACTGACAAGGCCCACATTTATGTCCATCCCTAATTGCCTTTGAGAAGATGGAGGTGAGCTGCCTTCTTGAACCACTGCAGTCCATGTAGGGTAGGTACACCCACAGTGCTGTTAGGAAGGGAGTTCCAGGATTTTGACCCAGTGACAGTGAAGGAATGGAGATATAGTTCCAAGTCAGGATGGTGTGTGACTTGGAGGAGCTTGCAGGTGGTGGTGTTCCCATGCATCTGCTGCCCTTGTCCTCCTATGTGATAGAGGTCTCAGGTTTGGAAGGTGCTGTTGAATAAGCTTTGGCAAGTTGCTTCAGCGCATCTTGTAGATGGTACACACCGCTGCCAATGTGTGTTGGTGGTGGAGGAAGTGAATGTTTAAGATGGTGCATGGGGTTCCAACAAGCGGGCTGCTTTGTCCTGGATCTTGTTGACCTTCTTGAGTCTTGTTGGAGCTATACCCATCCAGGCAAGTGGAGACTATTCCATCACACTACTGATTGGTGCCTTGTAGATGGTGGACAGGCTTTGTGGAGGCAGGAGGTGGGCAGAAGGTGAGTTATACATCGCAGGACTCCCAGCCTCTGATCTGCTCTTGTAGCCACACTGTTTATGTGGCTGGTCCAGTTCAGTTTCTGGTCAATGGTAGCACCAGGATGGTAATCGTGGGAGATTCAGCAATGGTAATGCCATTGAACATCAAGGGGCCATGGTTAGATTATCTCTTGCTGGAGATGGTGGGCAGCACAGTGGTGCAGTGGTTAGCACCGCAGCCTCACAGCTCCAGTGACCCGGGTTCAATTCTGGGTACTGCCTGTGCGGAGTTTGCAAGTTCTCCCTGTGTTTGTGTGGGTTTTCGCCAGTTGCTCCAGTTTCCTGCCACAGCCAAAGACTTGCAGGTTGGTAGGTAAATTGGCCATTATAAAATTGCCCCTAGTATAGGTAGGTGGTAGGGCAATATAGGGAAGGTGGGGATGTGGTAGGAATATGGGATTAGTGCAGGATTAGGATAAATGGGTGGTTGATGGTCGGCACAGACTCGGTGGGCCGAAGGGCCTGTTTCAGTGTTGTATCTTTAAATAAATAAATAAAAAATAAATGGTCATTGCCTGGCACTTGTGTGGCACGAATGTTACTTGCCACTTATCTGTCCAAGCCTGAATGTTATCCAGGTCTTGCTGCATATGGGCACGACTGCTTCAATATCTGAGGAGTCACGAATGATGCTGAAGATTGTGCAAGCATCAGCGAACATCCCCACTTCTGACCTTATAATGGAGGAAAATTTATTGATGGAACAACTAAAGATGGTTGGGCCTGAAGAACTCCTGCAACAATGTCCTGGCACTAAGATCAGCCATGATCATTTTGAATGGCGGAGCAGGCTCGATGGGCCATATGGTCTGCTCCTGCTCCTATATCTTGTGTTCTAGAATCATAGAATGGTTACAGCACAGGTGGAGGCCATTCAGCCCATCTTTTCCATACTAGCTCTCTGCAAGAGCAACTCAGCTAGTTGCACTCCCTGCCTTTACCCTGTAGCGCTGCATTTTTTTTCTCTTCAGATAATTATCCAATTTTCATTTGAAAGCCATCATTGAATCTGCCTCCACCATGTTCTCAGGCAGTGCATTCCAGGTCCTAACCACTCTTCATTAAAAAGAAGTTTTTCCTCATGTTGCCTCTGGTTCTTTCGTCATTCACCTTCAATCAGTGTCCTCTGGTTCTTGACCCTTCCACCAGTGGAAACAGTTTCTCTCTATCTACTCTGTCTAGACCCTTCATGATTTTGATCTCCTCTATCAAATCACCTCTCAACCTTCTCTTCTCTAAGAAGAACAGCCCCAGCTTCACCAATCTACCCACATAACTGAAGTCTCTCATCCCTGGAACCAGTCCTGTCAATCTTTTCTGCATCCTCTGGAATGCCTTCCCATCCTTCCTAAAGTGCGGTGTCTTGAACTGGAAACAATAGTCCAGTTGAGGCCGAACCAGTGTTTTATGCAGGTTTAGCATAACTTCTTTGCTTTAGCACTCTTTGCCTCTATTTATGAAGCCCAGGATCCTGCATGCCTTTTTAACCACTTTATCAACCTGTCCTGCCACCTTTAATGATTTTTGCACATATACCCGCAGGTCCCTCTGCTCCTGAACCCTCTTTTATATTGCCTCTTCTCGTTCATCCTACCAAAATGTATCACTTCACACTTCTCTGCTTTAATCATCTGTTACTTATCCTCCCATTCACCAACCAAAATCCTCTTGAAGTTTATCACTATCCTCCTCACAGTTCACAATACTTCGAAGTTTTGTGTCATCTGCAAATTTTGAAATTGTATCCTCCACACCCAAGTCTAGGTCTTTAATATACATCAAGAAAAACAGTGGTCCTAATACCGATCTCTGGAGAACCCCACTATCTACCTCCCTGCAGGCCAAAAAACCAACCTTTTACCATCTGTTTCCTGTCACTCAACCTACTTCTATTCATGCTGGCACTGTCCCTTTTATTCCATGGGCTTCAACTTTGCTGATAAGCCTGTTATGTGGCACTTTGTCAAATGCCTTTTGGAAGTCCATGTACACTACAACAACCACATTACCCTCATCAAGCCTCTATGCTACGTCATCAAAAAACTCAATCAAGTTAGTGAAACACGATTTGCCCTTAACAAATCCAAACTTGCTTTCCTTAATTAACTCACATTTGTCGGTTTCTAAAAGCTTTCCCACCGTCATGGTTAAACTGATTGACCTTTAATTGCTGACCTTATCTTTACACTCTTTTTTGTACAAAACAACCAGCATGAACTCAATGGGCCAAATGTCCTATTTCTGTGCCGTTGTGACTCTATGACTCTGTGATTCTATTTGCAATTCTCCAGTCCACTGGCACCATCCCTGTATGTAAGGAAGATTGTAAGATTATGGCCATTGCCTCCATAATTTCCAGCCTATCTGCTTCAGTCCTAGTGTCTTAGAATAGAATCATAGAAAGTTTACAGCACAGAAAGAGGCCACTTGGCCCATTGTGTCTGTGCCAGACGAAAAATGAGCCACCCAGCCTAATCCCACCTTCTAGCATTTGGTCCATAGCTCTGCAGGTTACGGCACTTAAAGTGCATATCCATACACCTTTTAAGTGAGTTGTGGGTTTCTGCCTCTATCACCCTTTCAGGTAGTGAGTTCCAGACCCCCACCATGCTCTGGGTGAAGAAACGTTTCCTCATCACTCCTCTAATCTTTCCATCAATCACTTTAAATCTATGCCCCCTAGTCACTGACCTCTCTACTAAGGTAACTAGGCCCTTCACATCCACTCTATCCAGGCCCCTCACAACTTAGTACATTTCAATCACATCTCCCCTCAGCCTCATCTGTTCCAACTTTAAGTAGAGCCAGCCTTTCTAATACCTCCTCATTATCAATTTTAGCCCATCCAGTGTCTCGAATACCTCCTCTTTCATTATGCAAAGTACTGTATGTGTAATTCCCATTTTTGGTCCCTAATCGGCCCCACTCTTCCTTTTACCACCCTTTTTCTATTTATATATAGAAAACCTTTGGGTTCCCTTTTATGTTAGCAGCCAATCTCTTCTCATACTCTCTCTTTCCATCTCTTATCCTTTATCACTTCTTCTTTGAGTTTTCTATATTCAGCCTGGTTCTCACTTGTATTATCAACCTGGCATCTGTCACATGCAGCCTTTTTCTGCTCCATCTTCCTCTCTATCTCTTTCATTATCCAGGGAGCTCTGGAGTTGTTTGCCCTGCCTTGCGCCCCCTGCACCTCCCCCCCCTCCCCAACCTTGTGGGAATGTACCTTGACTGTACCCAAACTATCTCCTCTTTAAAGGCAGCCCATTGTTCTGTTACCGTTTTGCCTGCCATTCTATGATTCCAGTTTACCTGGTCCAGATCCTTTCTCACCCCATAGAAATTGGCCCTATTCCAATTAATTATTTGTGCTCTGCATTGCCCCTTGTCCTTTTCCATAGCTAACTTAAACCTTATGATGCGATGATCAATGTCCCCTAAATGCTCCCCTACTGACACTTGATCCACTTGACCCACCTCATTCCCCTGAACTAGATCCAGAAATGGCTCTTTTCTCGTTGGGAACGCACTTCTGAAACTCTTCCCCCTCTCTGCCTTTTACATTATTTCTATCCCAGTCTATATTAGGATAATTAAAATTGGCCTCCAACAACCACAACCATCTTCTTTTGTGCTAGGTATGATTCCAAACAGTGGCGAGTTTTCCCCCTGATTCCCATTGACTTCAATTTTGCTAGGGCTCCTTGATGCCACACTCGATCAAATGCTGCCTTAATATTAAAGGCAGTTGCTCTCACCTCACCTCTGGAATTCAGCTCTTTCACCCATGTTTGGACCAAGGCTATAATGGGGTCTGGAGCCAAGTGGTCCTGGCAGAACCCAAACTGAGATTCGGTGAGTCGTTCATTACTAGGTAAGTTGTTGCTTGATGGCACTGTCAACAACACCTTCCATCACTTTACTGATCGAGAGTAGACTGACGGGGCAGTAGTTGGCTGGGTTGGATTTGCCCTGCTTTTTGTGGACCGGACATATATGGGCAATTTTCCACATTGTGGCTAGATGCCAGTGTTGTAGCTGTACTGGAACAGCTTGGCTAGGGGGTGCAGCTAGTTCTGGAGGACAAAGCTTCAGTACTATCACCAGAATGTTGTCAGGGCCCATAGCCTTTGCAGTATCCAGTGCCTTCAGTCGTTTCTTGATATCACGTGGAGTGAATCGGATCAACTGACGACTGACATCTGTGATTCCGGAGACCGCAGGAGGAGGCCGAGATAGATCATCCACTCGGCACTTCTCGCTGAAGATGGAAACAAATGTTTTAGCCTTGTCTCTTGTACTGATGAGTATGGCTCCCCCATCATTGAGGATGGGGATATTAGTGAAGCCTCCTCCTCCTCCTCTTCTGATTAGTTCTTTAATTGTCCACTAGCATTCACAACTGGATGTGGTCTAGATCTGATCTGTTGGTTGTGGGATTGATTAGCTTGATCTATAGCATGCTGCTTCTGCTGTTTATGGAATAGTACAATGGCAGGTTGTGCCATCACACTAATTGTTTGCACAATGGATCACATTCTCCGTCCCTGAATCTCCTTTGTGCCAGGCCTGCCTATGCACGCACAACAGATGAAGATCTATAGACCCTGATCACTCGCACACCTGACCTGGTCCCACTTTGAGGGGCAAGGAACCCTTGTACCCTGAACGTGAATCAGGGGAATTGGGAAAGCACAATAAAACCCGGACCATCCAGTTAGTGGGCAGTCCAGATTTACACCGCCCCCCTCCACCCCCTCCTCCCGTCTTGATTTTTCAATATTCTTTCATGGGATGTGGGCATCGTTGGCAAAGCTAGCATTTACTGCCCATCCCTAATTGCCCTTGACAACTGAATGGCTTGCGAGGCCATTTCGGAGGACAGTTAAGAGTCAACATTGCTGTGGGTCTGGAGTCACATGTAGGTCAGATCAGATAAGGACGGCAGATTTCCTTCCCTAAAGGACACTGGTGAACCAAATGGGTTTTTAATGCAATCGACGATAACTGCATGGCCCCATTACTGGGACTAGCTTTCAATTCCAGTCTGTTGTTAATTGAATTTAAATTTCCCCAGCTGTCGCGGTGGGATTTGAACCCGTGTCGCCCAGGCATTAGCCTGGGCCTCTGGATTCCTGGTTCAGTGACATTGCCGCTATGCCACTGTCATCCCCACGAGGAACTCCAGCAGGGAGCCAGATGTATGGAAACTCCATGGATCAGCACGCGTTTAACCGGTGTGGGAATGAACCCAAGCTTTTCAACCCTGCTCTGCACTGAGTGAGCTGATATTAGAAATTAGAATATTACAGCGCAGTACAGGCCCTTCGGCCCTCGATGTTGCGCCGAGCTGTGAAACCATCTGACCTACACTACTCCATTTTCATCCATGTGTCTATCCAATGTCCACTTAAATGCCCTTAAAGTTGGCGAATCTACTACTGCTGCAGGCAGGGCATTCCACGCCCTTACTACTCTCTGAGTAAAGAAACTACCTCTCACATCTGTCCTATATCTATCACCCCTCAACTTGAAGCTATGTCCCCTCGTGTTTGCCATCACCATCCGAGGAAAAAGACGCTCACTATCCACCCTATCTAACCCTCTGATTATCTTATATGCCTCTATTAAGTCACCTCTCCTCCTCCTTCTCTCCAACGAAAACAACCTCAAGTCCCTCAGCCTTTCCTCGTAAGACCTTCCCTCCATACCAGGCAACAACCTAGTAAATCTCCTCTGCACCCTTTCCATAGCTTCCACATCCTTTCTATAATGCGGTGACCAGAACTGCACGCAATACTCCAGGTGCGGCCTCACCAGAGTTTTGTACAGCTGCAGCATGACCTCGTGGCTCCGAAACTCGACCCCCCTACTAATAAAAGCTAACACACCATATGCCTTCTTGACAGCCCTATTAACCTGGGTAGCAACCTTCAGGGATTTATGCACCTGGACACCAAGATCTCTCTGCTCATCTACACTAACAAGAATCTTCCCATTAGCCCAGTACTCTGCATTCCTGTTACTCCTTCCAAAGTGAATCACCTCACACTTTTCCGCATTAAACTCCATTTGCCATCTCTCAGCCCAGCTCTGCAGCCTATCTATGTCTCTCTGTACCCTACAACATCCTTCGGCACTATCCACAACTCCACCGACCTTAGTGTCATCTGCAAATTTACTAACCCACCCTTCTACACCCTCTTCCAGGTCATTTATAAAAATGACAAACAGCAATGGCCCCAAAACAGATCCTTGCGGTACACCACTAGTAACTAAACTCCAGGATGAACATTTGCCATCAACCACCACCCTCTGTCTTCTTTCAGCTAGCCAATTTCTGATCCAAAGCTCTAAATCACCTTCAACCCCATACTTCCGTATTTTCTGCAATAGCCTACCGTGGGGAACCTTATCAAACGCCTTACTGAAATCCATATACACCACATCCACTGCTTTACCCTCATCCACCTGTTTGGTCACCTTCTTGAAAAACTCAATAAGGTTTGTGAGGCACGACCTACCCGTCACAAAACCGTGCTGACTATCTCTAATGTACTTATTCTTTTCAAGATGATTATAAATCCTGTCTCTTATAACCTTTTCCAACATTTTACCCACAACCGAAGTAAGGCTCACAGGTCTATAATTACCAGGGCTGTCTCTACTCCCCTTCTTGAACAAGGGGACAACATTTGCAATCCTCCAGTCTTCCGGCACTATTCCTGTCGACAATGACGACATAAAGATCAAGGACAAAGGCTCTGCAATCTCCTCCCTAGCTTCCCAGAGAATCCTAGGATAAATCCCATCTGGCCCAGGGGACTTATCTATTTTCACACTTTCCAAAATTGCTAACACCTCCTCCTTGTGAACCTCAATCCCATCTAGCCTTGTAGCCTGAATCTCAGTATTCTCAACAACATTTTCTTTCTCTACTGTAAATACTGATGCAAAATATTCATTTAACACTTCCCCTATCTCCTCTGATTCCACACACAACTTCCCACCATTATCCTTGATTGGCCCTAATTTAACTCTAGTCATTCTTTTATTCCTGATATACCTATAGAAAGCTTTAGGGTTTTCCCTGATCCGATCCACCAATGACTTCTCGTGTCCTCTCCTTGCTCTTCTTAGCTCTCCCTTTAGATCCTTCCTGGCTAGCTTGTAGCTCTCAAGCGCCCTAACTGAGCCTTCACGTCTCATCCTAACATAAGCCTTCTTCTTCCTCTTGACAAGCGCTTCAACTTCTTTAGTAAACCACGGCTCCCTCGCACGACAACTTCCTCCCTGCCTCACAGGTACATACTTATCAAGGACACGCAGTAGCTGCTCCTTGAATAAGCTCCACATTTCGATTGTTCCCATCCCCTGCAGTTTCCTTCCCCATCCTACGCATCCTAAATCTTGCCTAATCGCATCATAATTTCCTTTCCCCCAGTTATAATTCTTGCCCTGCGGTATATACCTGTCCCTGCCCATCGCTAAGGTAAACCTAACCGAATTGTGATCACTGTCACCAAAGTGCTCACCTACATCTAAATCTAACACCTGGCCGGGTTCATTTCCCAGTACCAAATCCAATGTGGCATCGCCCCTGGTTGGCCTGTCTACATACTGTGTCAGAAAACCCTCCTGCACACACTGGACAAAAACTGACCCATCTAAAGTACTCGAACTATAGTATTTCCAGTCGATATTTGGAAAGTTAAAGTCCCCCATAACAACTACCCTGTTACTCTCACCCTTGTCGAGAATCATCTTCGCTATCCTTTCCTCTTCATCTCTGGAACTATTCGGAGGTCTATAAAAGACTCCCAACAGGGTAACCTCACCTCTCCTGTTTCTAACCTCAGCCCATACTACCTCAGTAGACGAGTCCTCAAACGTCCTTTCTGTCGCTGTAATACTCTCCTTGATTAACAATGCCACACCCCCCCCCCTTTTACCATCTTCTCTGTTCTTACTGAAACATCTAAATCCCGGAATCTGCAACATCCATTCCTGCCCCTGCTCTACCCATGTCTCCGAAATGGCCACTACATCGAGATCCCAGGTACCAACCCATGCTGCAAGCTCACCCACCTTATTCCGGATGCTCCTGGCGTTGAAATAGACACACTTTAAACCAGGTTCTTGCTTGCCAGTGCCCTCTTGCGTCCTTGTAACCATATCCCTGACCTCACTACTCTCAACATCCTGTACACTGGCACTACAATTTGGGTTCCCATTCCCCTGCTGAATTAGTTTAAACCCCCCCGAAGAGCACTAGCAAACCTCCCCCCCAGGATATTGGTACCCCTCTGGTTCAGGTGAAGACCATCCTGTTTGTAGAGGTCCCACCTACCCCAGAAAGAACCCCAATTATCCAGGAAACCAAATCCCTCCCTCCTGCACCATCCCTGCAGCCACGTGTTCAACTCCTCTCTCTCCCTATTCCTCGCTTCGCTATCACGTGGCACGGGCAACAACCCAGAGATAACAACTCTGTTTGTTCTTGCTCTAAGCTTCCACCCTAGCTCCCTAAATTTCTGTCTTAAATCCCCATCTCTCTTCCTACCTATGTCGTTGGTGCCTATGTGGACCACGACTTGGGGCTGCTCCCCCTCCCCATTAAGGATCCCAAAAACACGATCCGAGACATCACGAACCCTGGCACCTGGGAGGCAACATACCAACCATGAGTCTCTCTCGTTCCCACAGAACCTCCTATCTGTTCCCCTAACTATGGAGTCCCCAATGACTAATGTTCTGCTCCTCTTCCCCCTTCCCTTCTGAGCAACAGGGACAGACTCTGTGCCAGATATCTGTACCCCATTGCTTACCCCTGGTAAGTCGTCCCCCGCAACAGTATCCAAAACGGTATACCTGTTGTTGAGGGAAACAGCCACAGGGGATCCCTGCACTGCCTGCTGGTTCCCTCTCCTTCCCCTGACGGTAACCCATCTACCTACTTCTTTTACCTGAGGTGTGAGTACCTCCCCATAACTCCTCTCAATAACCTCCTCCGCCTCCCGAATGATCCGAAGTTCATCCAGCTCCAGCTCCAGTTCCCTAACGCGGTTCTCGAGGAGCTGGAGTTGGGTGCACTTCCCACAGATGCAGTCAGCAGGGACACTCTTGGCGACCCTTACCTCCCACATTCTGCAGGAGGAACATACAACTGCCTTAATCTCCATTCCCACTATTCTAAATTCCCAACAAATCTACTTAAAAACCAAAAAAACAAAAAGTCAAAACTTGTTAGGTTAGCAATTCAACGGACAGAACTTCCCAAATAAAAAGTTTACCTTATCAACACACCAGAGTCCTTTTTTTTTGGTTAGAGGAGGAGGGTGGGTGGGAGACACTACACGTGTCATGTCTCGGGTACAGCCACCACACAAATATATACCCTTTTCCTTACCCAGCAGTCCCCTGGTCCTCCGAAAACAAAAGGGAATTCACTTTTAAACTTACGCTGAAATTGACTTCCCAGCTGCAAGCCCGTTCACGCACCTCCGTTGCTATCAACGCTGCAGTCACCGAAACTAAAAGAAAGAGATTCTAAACCACACAAATATATACCCTTTTCCTTACCCAGCAGTCCCCTGGTCCTCCGAAAACAAAAGGAAACAAAATCTAGGGTGAGGATGGGAGATGCCAAACTGGCCTTTATCCCTGGGGCAGGGAGGCATAGGACAGCCAATGTTTCTGCTGGCATACCCTATCTAGTGACCCCTACCGGTGAGTACATCAATGTAAATGTTGGGCGAAGCCAGGGTCAGATCCGGCTGCTTAGTGAGCCCATAGCCGCCCCTGGTGTATAGCTTGTCCGTGATGACTGTCTAAACTCACCAATGATGATTGGGCACTAGAGTAGGATCACAGTGGGGCTGTGGATGGGAGTGCGGCAGGCACAAGACAATGCCATACCACAGATATCCTGCCAGTGGTCTGCGGCGATGCCAGTTCAGGTGCCACCTCGCCCATCTCTCCTTCCACCACGCATGTCGGTGCATCGCAGTGATTGAAAGAAAAGAAAGACTTGCATTTATATGGCGCCTTTCATGGCCACAGGATGTCCCAAAGCACTTTACAGCCAGATAAGCGTTTTTGAAGTGCAGTTACTGTTGTAATATAGGAAAGGCAGCAGCCAATTGCACACAGCAAGCTCCCACAAACAGCAATGTGATAATAACCGGATGATCTGTTCTTGTGATGTTGACTGAGGGAGAAATATTCACCAAGACACTGGGGAGAACTCCCCCACTCTTCTCCAGCTGAGAGGGCAAATGGGTCCTCAGTTCAATGTCTCATCGGAAAGACGGCACCTCTGACAGTGCAGCACTCCCTCAGCACTGCACTGAGAGTGTCAGCCTGGATTTTTGAGCTCAAGTCCTGTAGTGGGACTTTAACCCAGAACTTCCTATTACCGTTCGCCATTGTCCTACCTCCCCCGGAAAGTGGACATTTGTGGGGATTTGCCTGGGATACCTCAGCCCGGTTTGATGTCTCGGGACAAAAAGAACGCCTGCCAAGAACGGCAATTTTTCAGCGCAATCTTTTAAGCTGTTTATTGTAAATGAGAAAAAACCTCCAGTTAAATTAGCTGACAGAGGAATGTTGCATGAGGGTAATAAACCTTTTGTCTGCTGATATCGCTGGAAATAATTTCCAGACTTAGGTTTCAAAATGAATCCACATAGCATTATATAGTCTTACAGCACTGAAACAGGCCATTCGATTCAACTGGTCTCAACTGTTGTTTATGCTGCATATGAGCCTCCTCTCACCATTCTTTATCACACCCTATCAACATAATCCTCTATTGCTTTTTCCGTCGTGTTTATCTAGCTTCTTCTTAAATGCTTCTATCCTATTCACCTCAACTATTTCCTGTGGCTATTCTCACCACTGTCTGAGTAAAGAAGTTTCTCCTGAATTCCCTCATGGATTTATTAGCAATTATTTTACATTTAAGATAAGCGGCAAGTAACATTCGTGCCGCACAAGTGCCAGGCAATGACCATCTCCAACAAGAGAGAATCTAACCATCTCCCCTTGACATCCAACAGCATTAACATCGCTGAATCCCCCACCATCAACATATTGCGGGTTACCATTGACCAGAAACTGAACTGGACCAGCCACATAAATGCCGTGGCTACAAGAGCAGGTCAGAGGCTGGGAATCCTGCGATGAGTAACTCACCTCCTGACTTCCCAAAGCCTGACCACCATCTACACAGCAGAGTGGCCTCTTTCTGTGCCTTAAAGTTTTCTACATTTCCTAAATATTCTAAATATCTGAAAAGGAGGAATGTGCAGGGATGTGGGGAGGGGACAGAGGAATGGCAGTACGTGAATTGCTCCTTTGGAGAGCCAGCATGCACACGATGGGTCAAATGGCCTTCTTTTGTGCTGTAACAATTCTATGATTCTATGAAGTCAGGAGTGTGATGGAATACTCTCCACTTGCCTGGATGGTGCAGCTCCAACAACACTCAGGAAACTCGACACCATCCATGACAAAGCAACCCGCTTGATCGGCACCCAATCCACCACCTTCAACATTCACTCCCACCTCCACCGATGCACAGTGGCAGCAGTGTGTACCATCTACAAGATGCACTGCAGCAACTCACCACGCCTCCCTAGACAGCACCTTCCAAACCCACCACCTCTTCCACCTTGAAGGACAAGGACAACCTGCAAGTTCCCCTCCAAGCCACACACCATCCTGACTTGGAACTATATCACCGTTCCGTCACTGTCACTGGGTCAAAATTCTGGAACTCCCTTCCTAACAGCACTGCTGGTGTTCCTACCTCACATGGACTGCAGCAGTTCAAGAAAGCAGCTCACCCCCACTTTCTCAAGGGCAATTAAGGATGGGCAACAAATGCTGGCCTTGCCAGTGTTGCCCACATCCATGAATAGCATTAAAAAAAATGTTGGCCCCCAATTTTGGCATAACCTGCAAATGGAAACATCTTTTCGATGTCTACCCTACGAAACCCTTCATAATTTTAAAGCCCTCTGTCAGATCACCCCTCAACCTCCTCCTTTCTCGAGAAAAGAGCCCCAGCCTGTTCAGTCTTTCCTGATAGGTTTAAGCTCTCAGTTCTGGTATTACCCTTGTAAATTTTTCTTGCACCTTCTCCCGTGCCTCGATGCCTATTTTTGTATTATGGATATCCTTTTTATAATCATTGGTAATATAACAGTACTCTGTTTAAAATAGCTCCTAACTACATTTACTGACACAAAACGGCTGATCTTTATTTGAAAATGGCCATCTATATCTCCTTGGCCTTGAGTGATCAATCATCTTCTGTATTTCTTTCATTTATCCTCAAGATATGGGCATCGCTGCCAAGGCCAACATTTATTGCCCATCCCTTAGTTGCCCCTTGAGAAGGTGGTGGTGTACGTTCTTCTCAATATAGAAACATAGAAAATTGGAACAGGAGTAGGTCATTCGGCCCTTTGAGCCTGCTCTGCCATTCATTATGATCATGGCTGATCATCCAACTCAGTAATCTGTTCCCACTTTCTCCCCCATACCCTTTGATCCCTTTAGACTCAAAGAGCTATATCTAACTCCTTCATGAAAACATACAATGTTTTGGCCTCAACTGCTTTCTGTGGTAGCGAATTCCACAAGTTCACCACTCTCTGGATTAGGAAATTTCTCCTCATCTCAGTCCTGAAAGGTTTATCCTGTATCCTTAGACTATGACCCCTGGTTCTGGACTCCCCCACCATCGGAAACATCCTTCCTGCATCTACCGTGTCAAGTCCTGTTAGAATTTTATAGGTTTCTATGAGATCCTCCCTCACTCTTTTGAACTCCAGCAAATATAATCCTAACGGACTCAATCTCTCCTCATACGTCAGTCCTGCCATCCCAGGAATCAGTCTGGTAAACCTTCGCTGCACTCCCTCTATGGCAAGAACATCCTTCCTCAGATAAGGAGACCAAAACTGCACACAATATTCCAGGTGTGGCCTCAACAAGGCCCTGTATAATTGCAGCAAGACATCCCTGCCCCTGTACTCGAATCCTCTTGCTATGAAGGCCAACATACCATTTGCCTTTTTTACCACCTGTTGGACCTGCATGTTTACCTTCAGCGATTGGTGTAGGAGAACACCCAGGTCTCGTTGCATATTCCCCTCTCTCAGGTTATAGCCGTTCAGATAATAATCTGCCTTCTTGTTTTTGCTACCAAAGTGGATAATCTCACATTTATCCACATTATACTGCATCTGCCCTGCATTTGCCCACTCACTCAACTTGTCCGAATCACCCTGAAGCCTCTCTGCATTTTCCTCACAATTCACCCTCCCACCCAGTTTTGTGTCATCTGCAAATTTGGAGATATTACATTTACTTCCCTTATCTAAATCATTAATATATATTGTGAACAGCTGGGGTCCTAGCACCGATCCCTGCGGTACCCCACTAGTCACTGCCTGCCATTCAGAAAAAGACCCATTTATCCCGACTCTTTGTTTCCTGTCTGCCAACCAATTTTTTATCCATCGCAATACACTACCCCCAATCCCATGCGCTTTAATTTTACACGCTAATCCCTTATGTGGGACTTTGTCGAAAGCTTTCTGAAAGTCCAAATGAACCACATCCACTGGTTCCCCCTCATCAACTCTACTAGTCACATCCTCGAAGAATTCTGGTAGATTTGTCAAGCATGATTTCCCTTTCGTAAATCCATGCTGAATCTGCCCGATTCTACCACTGTTCTCTAAGTGCTCTGCTATAAAATCTTTGATAATGGACTCTAGAATTTTCCCCACTACCGAAGTCAGGCTGACTGGTCCATAATTCCCTGCTTTCTCTCTACCTCCCTTTTTAAATAGTGGGGTTACATTAGCTACCCTCCAATCTGTAGGAACTGTTCCAGAGTCTATAGAATCTTGAAAGATGACCACCAATGCATCCACTATTTCTAGGGTCCCTTCCTTAAGTACTCTGGGATGCATACCATCAGGCCCTGGGGATTTATCAGCCTTCAATCCCATCAATTTCCCCAGCACCATTTCTCTATTATTTCTTGAATGGTTATATTCAGTGTGATGAAGGTGCTGCCACAGTGCTGTTAGGTACCGAGTACCAGGATTTTGACCCAGCAACAATGAAGGAACAGGTGATACATTTCCATGTCAGGATGGTTAGTGTCATTTGTTGGGGAAATTGGAGGTTATGGTGTTGCCATACATCTGCCACCTTCTAGGTAGTGGAGGTCGAGGGTTAGAGTTAAAAACGTATTCTCAACATAGCCTTGATCATATGCTGCCAAAATTATACTTCAGCGATAGAAAGGCCTGGTTAGACCACAGTTGGAATACTGCAGGCACTTCTGGGCACCAGTCCTTAGGAAGGATATATTGGCCTTGGAGAGAGTGCAGTGTAGATTTACCAGAAAGATTCCTGGACTCCTAGGGTTAAATTGCAAAGACAGGTTACACAAACTGGGATTGTATTCCCTAAAACTTAGAAGGTTAAGCGGTGATTTGATCAAAGTTTTCAAGATATTAAGGGGAACAGATACTGTAGATAGAAAGTATTTCTGCCACTTGGAGAGTCCAGGAACAAAGTCAAAACATTAGAGCCAGATTTCAGGATTGAAGTTAAGAAACACTTCTACGCTGAAAGGATGTAATAGTTTGGAACTCTCTGCAAATGGCAACTGCTGCTTGATCAATTGTTAATACTAAATCTGAGATTGATAGATTTTTGTTCACCAAAGATATTAAAGAACATGGGCAAAGACTCACATATGGAGTTAGGTCACAGATCAGCCATGATCTCATTGAATGATGGAACAGGTTCGAGGGGCTAAATGGCGTGCCCCTGTCTGAATGTTTCTCAAAAAAAAAATTACAGTTGGGTATATTCAATATACTCACCCCACTGAATCCCCAGTTGGTGGTAAATTGCCAATCTCACTCAGGTAGTCTGAACGGAAAAATGACGCACCAGTTAAGCACGGTGCGCTCCTCATTACCTGGGGCTGCAGTCTCATGTTAGGGCTGAACAGAGGGAGGTTGTACATTCACCGGAAACTGTTCCATAGGGTAAACGGAATACTGGTCTCACTGGACAATCCTGCTCAGTCACATATCATAGCTGTTATGCCTAAGTCTCTCAAAGCACAGGAAATTGGCATCGTAGTGATTCAAAAATAGCTTCAACGCAGACCTGTGGATGACTCACAGGTTAAATTTAGTATGAATAGAGGGCATTATTCAGGTTAGACGATTGCAGAGCCTGGTGAAATTTAATGTGCAGAAATGTGAGGTGATGTAGTTAGGGAGGGTGACTATGTGGAAGGCATTTATGCTACATAGCTAGGTGTACGATAGAATAAGCTGAGGTATAAGACTCATGCTCCCTTGTGATCTGAACTGAATATAGAGCCTTGGTGAGACTGCTCCTGGAGTATTGTGTGCAGTTTTAGTCTCCTTACCTAAGGAAGGAGAGACTTGTCATAAAAGAAGTGCAACGAAGGTTCACCAGACTGGTTCCTGGGATGGCGGGATTGTCCTATGAGGAGAGATTGAGGAAGATTGGGCCATTATTCTTTAGAGTTTAGAAGAATGACAGGGGATCTCATTCAAACATACAAAATTCTTACAGGGCTCGCCTAGATGCAGGAAGGATGTTTCCCCTGGCTGGTGAGTCTAGAACCAGGGGACACAGTCTCAGAATAAGAGGTAGGCTATTCAGGACTGAGATGAGGTGGAATTTCTTCACTCAGAGGGTGGTGAATCTTTGGAATTCTCTACCCCAGAGGGCTGTAGAGGCTCAGTCAATGAGTATATTCATGTCAGAGATCGATAGATTTATAGATATTAAAGATATCAAGGGATGTGGGGATAAAGCAGGAAAATGGTGTTGAGGTAGAAGATCAGTCGTGATCCAGTTGAATAGTGGAGCAGGTTCAAGGGGCCAAATGGCCTACTCCTGCTCCTGTTTCCTATGTTCCTATTCATGCCCTTTGGACAGGTGTTTCTTTAATGTCTTCGAAGGCAGAACAATTGATGAGACACAGCCTGGAACAGTAAGGTGGACATATAGAATGGATTCACTCACTGCAAATAGTACAACGTCTCATCATGTAATGATATAAAATAAAGAACACGCCACATTCCCCACATCAGTGGGTTGTCTTACAAGAGAATTCTGACTGTTCTGCTCTGAACTCTAACTTTCTCATAGCCTTTTATTAATCGATGGTCCTGTAGTAATCTGTTCCAACCATCCCTGCCCACCGAGTCTTAGGCCCCCACTCGCACATCCACCCACCCCACTGCCCGTGTCTACATTTTTAACTCTGACTCGTTCACAGCCAGAAAAGAGAACAAGTAGGTCTCAACACAGTGTGTTGTGAGGTCCTCCTTTATTTGCCAAGATGATCAAAGGAATTGGATATATTGAAGTTTACAAAGGTGGAGGGAGAGAGGCCAGACAGGAGAGCATTGGAATAGTCGGGTCTGGAGGTGACAGGGGCAGGGATGAGTGATTCAGTAAAAGGTGAGAGGAGGCTGTGACGGAGGTAGGCAAGCGACAGAGGCGGAAGCAGGCTGCCTTGGCAATGGGGAGGGCTTGGGATTAGAAGCTCAGGGTTGAATAGGATTTTTAGGTTGTGAACAGTCTCAAGGCAGTGGTCAGGCAGGGTGATAGAATCAATAGTGACGATATCGTGCCGGGGAACAAAGATGATGGCTAATGTTTTTAACTGGAGAAATTGCGGCCGGATGTTGGGCAAACAGTCTGAGAGCACAGAGGCACTGGAGGGGTCAGAGAGGTGGAGGAGAGCTGGAGCCAGGAGTCATCATTGTACATATGGAAGGTGAACCCCCCCCCCCCCCCCCCCACACCCTTGTCAGTGAATGATGTTCCCAGCTGGGGACAGCATGGAACAAAGCAAGAGGAAGGGGCCAAGGATAATGGCATGAGTGGTGGAAAGGGCACTCTGTACTGGAGAAACTCTGGCTCTGATTGGACAGGTAAGTGTGGAATCAAGCAAGGGTGTGTCCATGAGGTGGATAATGGAGGCGAGGCTGTGGAAGAGGATAGTGTGGTCAACAGAGAGGTCAAGGACGAGGACAGATAATGCACTTTCACGGCCACATGGGATGTTTTTGTCATTTTGGTTAACATCATTCTGCGATGTGGCAGAAGCAGAAACCTGCTCAAGAGATTCAAAGCTGCAGCTGTGGGAATGATGGACAGAGGTTTGTGAGGCATCAATGTGTTCAGGGACTTTGGGCAGGAACGGGATTGGAGATGGGGTGCTAGTTTGTTAAAGCAGAAGTGTTGATCGCGAGTCTTTTGAAGAGGGCTAATGATGGCGGTTTTAAAAGGGAGGGGACCATTTATAATGTCAGATGTTGGTGTCCAGGAAGGGAAATTGAGGTGGGGTTGGGGGGAGGGTGGGGAGTAGAGGGATTGGGAATGAGATCCAGGGAGCAGGAGGTAGATCTCGCAGAAAAGATGAGCTTTGATATGACATGAGGAGGCAAAATCCAACAGGGAAAGACACGGGGGTCAAGGCTGGGGTGGGGGAAGGGGGGATCAGACTTGACAGCCTGGGGGACAGGCTGGGGGATGGGTGGTCAAATGGAAGGGGAGGGGAACGGAAGAGGCAGCTGAATGGACCTTCGTGACCAAGTCAATCTGTTGGAGGTAAGAGATTCCTATTGCCTGTCAGGCAAAGTCTGACAGGGTTCCCAGACAAGCCATTACCAAATATTTTAAAGACTCGTCTTTTCAAAAAATATACTTTATTCACAAACTTTTAAAAAATATATTACATAACAATTCAAATTTGACATTGCATAAAGAGCAATACAGATCAGTTTCAATACAGTACATGAGGTGCCTCACTACACTTTGCCATTACAGGTTATATTTACAATGTACATTTACATTTCATGTCAAATATTCTCTGGTGCATCCAGCCCGAGGGGTTTTACACGGGTTCCAGCCCCTCGGTTCACTATGGTGGGAGGGCGTTACCCAGTGGCCTTTCCCCATTGAGCCTTTGCGGCCATATCCACCAAATATTTCAGAGAGAGTCTGATATCTCTTAGGAGGCAGCCGCATTCCCAGTCCACTCTTATTGCGAGTGCAATCCTTTTGTACCATGTAAACATTTTAGTGGGTAGGCTAGCAAAGCAGTTAGGTTACTGGACTAGCAATTCAGAGGCATAGTTCAAATCCAACCATGGCAGCTGGGGAATTTAAATTCAGTTAGTTAGATAAATCTGGAAGAAAAAAAAAAGCTAGTCTTAGTAATGGTGACCATGAAAATACTGGATTGTCGTTCAAAATCGATCTGGTTCACTAATGCGCTTTAGGGAAGGAAATAGGGCTTCCTTATCCAGTCTGACCTACATGTGACTTCAGACCCACATCAATGTGGTTGATTCTGAATTGGCCTCACAAGCTGCTTAGTTGGAATCAAGAAGGCAGCTCACCATTACCTCCTCAAGGGCGAGTTGAGATGAGCAATAATTACCAGCTTTGCCAGCGACTCCCACACCCAGTGAATGAACAAAAAAAAATGAAGAGTCACAGTCTGCTTTCAAATGAAATTATAGGAGAACTGATATTTGTACAACACGTTGAGAGGTTGCAGTAACTCAACTAACTAAAAGCATGCAGCTTGAGTAGGTAATTGATATCACCTGGAGCTGCTAGGAGCTAAGCAGAGCAGCTCAGTGTTTCAAAGCACCATGTGGTGCTATGTCAGGTCTTTTGGACCAGAAAGGCTCAGACGCAATGGGGACTGACCATTTGGCCCAGTTACCATCGTCCAAGAACAGTCAACACTCTCAGGAGAGGGTCTGGTGGGGGGGGGTGGAATTTTAGCAAATCTTTCCTGCTCACCACCACCAACACCCCAACCGTCCCCCTCAACTGGCACGTGTTCAGTCGCCATTCTTTAAAATACATGACAAGTATGAGGACAGTTGCAGAGACTAGGCTTGTATTCCCTTGAGTGTAGAAAATTAAAGGGTGATCTTATTGAGGTTTTTAAGATGATTAAAGGATTTAATTGGCTAGATAGAGAGAAACTAGTTCCCCGAGTGTGGGGAGCCCAGAACAAGGGAGCATAACCTTAAAATTAGTGCTCGGCTGTTCAGGGGTGATGTCAGGAAGCAATTCTTCACACAAAGGGTAGTGGAAATCTGGAACTCTCCCAAAAAGCTGATGAGGCTGACGGCCAATTGAAAATGTTGTAACCGAGACTGATAGGTTTTTGTGGAGTAAGGGTATTAAGGGTTATAAAATCAAGGCAGGTAGATGAGTCAAGATACAGATCAGCCCTGATCTAAATGAATAGCGGAACAGACTCAAGAGACTCTTGTTCTGAATTTCCTATGTAAATCAGTTGATAGCTTGGGTTTTCGGGAACTGAACATGGAAGTGAAATTAAATCAACCATTTATTGGTGAAGCAGATGATATAGGAGAAGGTTATTATTTGATGGTTATAATTTGATGCTGAGCAGGATATTGTGCAACCTTCTGGTTTCAGTAAACTCCTGCACTTTTGCAACTGCTTATAGAAACAACATCAACTTTGTTGTTCCATAAAAAAAATTCAGTGAAGTAGGCAAAATCACTTAGGTATAAGTGATGAGAGATTAGCTGCAATAATGAGCTTCTGATCGACATCGCCAGTTTAACACCCACGTGGCAATATCTATGAACGAAAGTCTATACTGCATCCACTGAAACGAAAGGAGTCGTTTTATGTTTGGGCAATGGTGGATTGCAAGAGACATTTTTTTTATTCGTTCATGGGATGTGGGCGTCGCTGGCGAGGGCAGCATTTATTGCCCATTCCTAATTGCCCTTGAGAAGGTGATGGTGATGGGACCGGTTCTGGGGGAGGTGGGACTATTACAAATTGGACGGTCTACACCTGGGCCGGACTGAAACCAATGTCCTTGGGGGTGCTTTTGCTAACGCTGTTGGGGAGGGTTTAAACTAACGTGGCAGGGGGGTGGGAACCAAATGAGGAGGTCAGTGGACAGTAAGGAGGTAGTAACTACAGCCTGTAAGGAACTAGATAATGAAGTCAGCGTGACTAAGGGGAAGAGTAGGCAGGGAGCAGATGATGAAAGCAAAGGGACTGGTGGTCTGAGGTGCATTTGTTTTAATGCAAGAAGTGTAGTAGGTAAGGCAGATGAACTTGGGGCTTGGATTAGTACCTGGGAGTATGATGTTATTGCTATTACTGAGACTTGGTTGAGGGAAGGGCATGATTGGCAACTAAATATCCCAGGATATCGATGCTTCAGGCGGGATAGAGAGGGAGGTAAAAGGGGTGGAGGAGTTGCATTACTGGTCAAAGAGGATATCACAGCTGTGCTGAAGGAGGGCACTATGGAGGACTCGAGCAGTGAGGCAATATGGGCAGAACTCAGAAATAGGAAGGGTGCGGTAACAATGTTGGGGCTGTACTACAGGCCTCCCAACAGCGAGCGTGAGATAGAGGTACAAATATGTAAACAGATTATGGAAAGGTGTAGGAGCAACAGGGTGGTGGTGATAGGAGATTTTAATTTTCCCAACATTGACTGGGATTCACTTAGTGTTAGAGGTCGAGATGGAGCAGAATTTGTAAGGAGCATCCAGGAGGGTTTTCTAGAGCAGTATGTAAATAGTCCAACTCGGGAAGGGGCCATACTGGACCTGGTGTTGGGGAATGAGCCCGGCCAGGTGGTTGAAGTTTCAGTAGGGGACTACTTTGGGAATAGTGATCACAATTCCGTAAGTTTTAGAATACTCGGACAAAGACGAGAGTGGTCCTAAAGGAAGAGTGCTAAATTGGGGGAAGGCCAACTTTTCCAAAATTCGGCATGAGCTGAGGAATGTAGATTGGGAGCAGCTGTTTGAAGGTAAATCCACATTTGATATGTGGGAGGCTTTTAAAGAGAGGTTGATTAGCGTGCAGGAGAGACATGTTCCTGTGAAAATGAGGGATAGAAATGGCAAGATTAGGGAACCATGGATGACAGGTGAAATTGTGAGAAAAGCTAAGAGGAAAAAGGAAGCATACATAAGGTCTAGGCGGCTGAAGAAATACAAAGCTTTGGAAGAATATCGGGAATGTAGGACCAATCTGAAACGAGGAATTAAGAGGGCTAAAAGGGGTCATGAAATATCTTTAGCAAACAGGGTTAAGGAAAATCCCAAAGCCTTTTATTCATATATAAGGAGCAAGAGGGTAACTAGAGAAAGGATTGGTCCACTCAAGGACAAAGGAGGAAAGTTATGCGTGGAGTCAGTGAAAATGGGTGAGATTCTAAACGAGTATTTTGCATCGGTATTCACCGAGGAGAGGGACATGACGGATGTTGAGGTTAGGGATAGATGTTTGATTACTCTAGGTCAAGTCGGCATAAGGAGGGAGGAAGTGTTGGGTATTCTAAAAGGCATTAAGGTGGACAAGTCCCCAGGTCCGGATGGGATCTATCCCAGGTTGCTGTGGGAAGCGAGAGAGGAAATAGCTGGGGCCTTAACAGATATCTTTGCAGCATCCTTAAACACGGATGAGGTCCCGGAGGACTGGAGAATTGCTAATGTTGTCCCCTTGTTTAAGAAGGGTAGCAGGGATAATCCAGGTAATTATAGACCAGTGAGCCTGACGTCAGTGGTAGGGAAGCTGCTGGAGAAGTTACTGAGGGATAGGATCTATTCCCATTTGGAAGAAAATGGGCTAATGAGTGATAGGCAACATGGTTTTGTGCAGGGAAGGTCATGTCTTACCAACTTAATAGAATTCTTTGAGGAAGTGACAAAGTTGATTGATGAGGGAAGGGCTGTAGATGTCATATACTTGGACTTCAGTAAGGCGTTTGATAAGGTTCCCCATGATAGGCTGATGGAGAAAGTGAAGTCGCATGGGGTCCAGGGTGTACTAGCTAGATGGATAAAGAACTGGCTGGGCAACAGGAGACAGAGAGTAGCAGTGGAAGGGAGTTTCTCAAAATGGAGACGTGTGACCAGTGGTGTTCCACAGGGATCCGTGCTGGGACCACTGTTGTTTGTGATATACATAAATGATTTGCAGGAAAGTGTAGGTGGCCTGATTAGCAAGTTTGCAGACGACACTAAGATTGGTGGAGTAGCAGATAGTGAAGGGGACTGTCAGAGAATACAGCAGAATATAGATAGATTGGAGAGTTGGGCAGAGAAATGGCAGATGGAGTTCAATCTGGGCAAATGCGAGGTGATGCATTTTGGAAGATCCAATCCAAGAGTGAACTATACAGTAAATGGAAAAGTCCTGGGGAAAATTGATGTACAGAGAGATTTGGGTGTTCAGGTCCATTGCTTCCTGAAGGTGGCAACGCAGGTCAATAGAATGGTCAAGAAGGCAGACGGCATGCTTTCCTTCATCGGACGGGGTATTGAGTACAAGAGTTGGCACGTCATGTTACAGTTGTATAATGCTTTGGTTCGGCCACATTTGGAATACTGCGTGCAGTTCTGGTCGCCACATTACCAAAAGGATGTAGATGCTTTGGAGAGGGTGCAGAGGAGATTCACCAGGATGTTGCCTGGTATGGAGGGCGCTAGCTATGAAGAGAGGTTGAGTAGATTGGGATTATTTTCATTAGAAGGACGGAGGTTGAGGGGGGACCTGATTGAGGTGTACAAAATCATGAGAGGTATAGACAGGGTGGATAGCAAGAAGCTTTTTCCCAGAGTGGGGGATTCAATTACTAGGGGTCACGAGTTCAAAGTGAGAGGGGAAAAGTTTAGGGGGGATATGCGTGAAAAGATCTTCACACAGAGGGTGGTGGGTGCCTGGAACGCGTTGCCAGCGGAGGTGGTAGACGCGGGCACGATAGCGTCTTTTAAGATGTATCTAGACAGATATATGAATGGGCAGGAAGCAAAGAGATACAGACCCTTAGAAAATAGGCGACATGTTTAGATAGAGGATCTGGATCGGCACAGGCTTGGAGGGCCGAAGGGCCTGTTCCTGTGCTGTAATTTTCTTTGTTCTTTTTTCTTTGAGCTGCCTTCTTGAACCGCTGCAGTCCATGTGATTGGGGAGAAAGTTCCAGGATTTTGACCCAGTGATATCAGACAGTGCGCTGGCAATACACAACAACCTATTCCGTTCATTGAATGGATAGAGAAGTAAAACGGGCAACCAATTTAATATTGCCCAATTTCCAAAGTCGCCCAAAGTTAAAATGACCCCTCCTAGGTGTGATGACAGGAGTATTCAGATCTGTCTTACTTTCTACTCTCTCCCTTCCCCTCCAAAGGGGAAACCAGACACTCCCAACATTGACGAAGCTCACATTGTCTCCCACTAAACAAAATGCAGATTACTGAAGGGTCTGAGCTCCCACATAGGAACATAGGAACATGAGAACAGGAGTAGGCCATTCAGCCCATCGAGCCTGCTCCGCCATTCAGTACGATCATGGCTGATCATCCCCTTCTATGCCTTTTTTCCACACTATCCCCATATCCCTTTATGACCAATAAAGATGACCAATATACCCCCCAAGGCCATACCTAAAAGCTCTCTTTCAGGGTCAATTAAATTACCATTGCCCAGGAATCTGGCTCATACTCCCTTATCTACTTGGACTTTCATTGCTGTTGCAATGTACCACAGTGTAATGTGAATCGCAGATCTCGTGATGTTGGGGCTCATTGTTATAAATCTCCTTTTACAATTGTGCAACTCAATGCTAACTAATGCACCAGTGTTTCCAACTCTGGGAATGTGCCAGGAAATAATTACGCAGTTAAACAGATATTAAATCAGCTGAACTCAAAGCAATAATAAGCACATTTGCACCTGTAATTCAGATATTCTGCATCTTTTATGTTTGAATGCATTTTTCGAGTGTCTTAGTTGACTCTTTAGCATTCATTCTACATTGTGTATTGTTTAGGTTGTAATTTAATGCTGGTCATTAATACTAAATTACATTCATATAACTCCATTCAAGTAGGAGAATGTCCCAAGGTGCTTCACAGGAGCGGAAAGCACCAAAATCCAACACCAAGCTGTGTAAGGAAATGTTAAGATTGGTGACCAGAAGTTTGGTCAAGGAGGTAGGTTTTAAGGAACACAGAAACAGGATTAGGCCATTCAGCCCCTCGAAGCTGTTCTGCCATTGAGTTAGATTGTGGTGGATCTGTATCTTACTCCATCTGCCACCCTTGACTCTGAAGCCCTTAAATACCTTTGCCGAACAGAAACCTCTGTTTTGAAATTTTGAGTTGACCCCCTCAACCCCACCGTCAGCCTCAACAGCATCTTAAAGGAGAAGAAAGAGGCTGAGGGGCAGAGAGGTTTAAGGAGGGAATTCTAGAGCTTCGAGCCTAGGCAGCTGAAAGCACAGCCATCAATAGTGGGTTGAGAGAAATGTGCGTGGGCGGGGTGGTGCTGGTTGGTGGGGGATAGGCAAGAGGCCAGAATTGGAGGAACACAGAATTCTTGGAGTTGCAGGGCTGGAGGAGGTTGCAGAGATAGAGAGGGGATGGTGTGGGGGTGGGGGGGGGGGGTTGGTGGTGGTGGTGGTAGTGGTGGGGGAGGGGAGGCAAGGCCATTTTTCATCAGCTCCCCCTGTCCCTGAGTCAGTGCAACAAGTGGCATGTTTAATTCTGACAGCTTTTCCCTTTTATTCACTCGCTTTGGGGACCTGTGCATCAGCCATTTCCAGGCCCCACTTGCAACCCTTGCCTGCGAAGCTGGGAAACAGTCAATTGCTGCCAATCCACCAGCCCACTTGCTCCATTATCCACTGTGTCAGTGCATGGTTGAAAAACATCAGCAAGCAGCTTTATCTCAAAGGGGATGAGCAAGGCAATTGGCCACACTATCAGCAGCTGCTTGGCAACCTTGCGAGCATTTCTCCTGGGGAGGTGGGGTGCAGTGAAAAGCAACTGGAGTGGTTAATGGGGGATTTAATTGACGTGTTCTGAATCTTCAAGGGTTTTGATGGAGTTGATAAGGAGGAACTCTTTCGTTTTATTCTTTCATGGGCTGTGGGCATTGCCAGCATTTATTTCCCATCCCTAACTGCCCTTGACAATCAAATGGCTTGCTAGGCCATTACACAGGGCAGTTAGGAGTCAACCACATTGCAGTGGGTCTGGAATCACATGTAGGCCAGACCATGTAAGGATGGCAGATTTCCTTCCCTAAAGAGCATTAATGGGTCAGGTGGGTTTTTTTGCAACAATTGATGATAGTTTCATGGCACTGTTACTGAGATTAGCTTTCAATCCAGATTTTTTATTTTTTATTAACTAACTGAACTTATTAATTCATTGGATTTCAATTCCACCAGCTGCTCTGGTGGAATTTGAACCCGTTCCCCCAGGGCATGGGCCTGGCCGTCTGGATTACTACCTTAGTAACACTGCCACTATGCCACCGTCTCTCGTCGCTTGCCATTGGTGGGAGGGTAAGTAACCAGAGAACACAGATTTAAGGTAATTGGCTAAAGAACCAGAGAGGAAATGAAGTGAATTGCTTTTGCAAAAGTAGCAAGTTGTTGTGATGTGGAATGCACGGCCTGAAATGGTGGTGGAAGCAGATGCAATGGTAACTTTCAAAAGGGAATTGGATATCTATGTGAAAAGGACACATTTAGTAGGGCTATGGGGCAAGAGCAGGGAGAACTGGGACTAATTGGATAGCTCCTTTAAAAAGCTGGAATGGGCATGATGGGCTGAATGGCCTCATGCTTTGCTGTATGCTTCTATAATCCTTTACTTTATAATAATAGGAGCATTAGACCATGCAGCACACAGTGGCTCCAATTTTCATCATATTCAATGTTGGCTGTGCCACCAACAGTCAAGGGCCCCAAGCTCTGGAAATCCCTTCCTTAAACCCCTCCATGTCGCTCCCTTCTTTTAAGACGCTCCTTAAAACTCACCTCTTTGACCAAGATTTGGGTCACCTGTCCTAATATCTCCTTCTGTGCCTCGGTGCCCATTCTTTTCTCATTGCACTTCTGAGAATCATCTTGATGTTTTTTAGCACAGTAAAAGCGCTATATAAAATTCTAGTCGATCTTGTTATCCCAGATAACAAAGCTAACCTACCCTGAAGAGGCACCTCCTAGCTGCAAGCTTTTAACCTGACTATGCCTTCGGACACCCGGCTTCGTCCTCAGGAACTTTGGTCATTAACAATTGTGTTCCAGGCTGCTCAGAAGTTACCATTACACGCTGTAGTCAATGGAACTTCAATAAAGGTGCTGGAAGGTAGTTGAGCCACCTCCTTTTCAGTGACATCAACAGAGCTGCCTCAGGCCATGGCAATCAGACTCAGGGCTGTAGATGTCATATACATGGACTTCAGTAAGGCGTTTGATAAGGTTCCCCATGGTAGGCTGATGGAGAAGGTGAAGGCGCATGGGGTCCAAGGTATACTAGCTAGATGGATAAAGAACTGGCTGGGCAACAGGAGACAGAGAGTAGCAGTGGAAGGGAGTTTCTCAAAATGGAGACGTGTGACCAGTGGTGTTCCACAGGGATCCGTGCTGGGACCACTGTTGTTTGTGATATACATAAATGATTTGGAGGAAAGTATAGGTGGTCTGATTAGCAAGTTTGCAGTCGACACTAAGATTGGTGGAGTAGCAGATAGTGAAGGGGACTGTCAGAGAATACAGCAGAATATAGATAGACCGGAGAGTTGGGCAGAGAAATGGCAGATGGAGTTCAATCCGGGCAAATGCAAGATGATGCATTTTGGAAGATCCAATTCAAGAGTGAACTGTACAGTAAATGGAAAAGTCCTGGGGAACATTGATGTACAGAGAGATTTGGGTGTTCAGGTCCATTGTTCCCTGAAGGTGGCAACGCAGGTCAATAGAGTGGTCAAGAAGGCATACGGCATGCTTTCGGACGGGGTATTGAGTACAAGAGTTGGCAGGTCATGTTACAGTTGTATAGGACTTTGGTTCGGCCACATTTGGAATACTGCGTGCAGTTCTGGTCGCCACATTACCAAAAGGATGTGGATGCTTTGGAGAGGGTGCAGAGGAGGTTCATCAGGATGTTGCCTGGTATGTAGGGCGCTAGCTATGAAGAGAGGTTGAGTAGATTAGGATTATTTTCATTAGAAAGACGGAGGTTGAGGGGGGACCTGATTGAGGTGTACAAAATCATGAGAGGTATAGACAGGGTGGATAGCAAGAAGCTTTTTCCCAGAGTGGGGGATTCAATTACTAGGGGTCACGAGTTCAAAGTGAAAGGGGAAAAGTTTAGGGGGGATATGCGTGGAAAGTTCTTTACGCAGAGGGAGGTGGGTGCCTGGAACGCGTTGCCAGCGGAGGTGGTAGACGCGGGCATGATAGCGTCTTTTAAGATGTATCTAGACAGATACATGAATGGGCAGGAAGTAAAGAGATACAGACCCTTAGAAAATAGGCGTCATGTTTAGATGGAGGATCTGGATCGGCGCAGGCTTGGAGGGCCGAAGGGCCTGTTCCTGTGCTGCAATTTTCTTTGTTCTTTGTTCTTTGTTCATCATGCTTCCGTTGAGGGGAAAGTTTTGACCTTTTAAAACAAAATGCCATACTGCATTCTCATGGGTAATTTTGTTGAATAGACAATAGAGGAGTCCTTTAATACAAAGGATGCCTTGTAGAATTCGAGAATCATCCAGCACTGAAGAAGGCCATTCCAGCCATCAAGCCTGTGTCGGCTCTCTGATAGAGCTATCCAATTAGCTCTGCTCTGCCCTGATCTTTAGAACAAACAAAGAACAAAGAACAGTACAGCACAGGAACAGGCCATTCGGCCCTCCAAGCCTGCGCCAATCTTGATGCCTGTCTAAACTAAAACCTTCTGCACTTCCGGAGTCCATATCCCTCTATTCCCATCCTATTCATGGATTTGTCAAGATGCCTCTTAAACGTCGCTATCGTACCTGCTTCCACCACCTCCCCCGGTAGCAAGTTCCAAGCACTCACCACCCTCTGTGTAAAGAACTTGCCTCGCACATCCCCTCTAAACCTTGCCCCTCGCACCTCAAACCTATGTCCCCTAGTAACTGACTCTTCCACTCTGGGAAAAAGCTTCTGACTATCCACTCTGTCCATGCCGTTCATAACTTTGTAAACCTCTATCATGTCGCCCCTCCACCTCCGTCGTTCCAGTGAAAACAATCCAAGTTTATCCAACCTCTCCTCATAGCTAATGCCCTCCAGACCAGGCAACATCCTGGTAAACCTCCTCTGTACCCTCTCCAAAGCCACCACATCCTTCTGGTAGTGCGGCGACCAGAATTGCACGCAATATACCAAGTGTGGCCGAACTAAGGTTCTGTACAGCTGCAGCATGACTTGCCAATTTTCATACTCCATGCCCCGACCGATGAAGGCAAGCATGCCGTATGCCTTCTTGACTACCTTATCCACCTGCATTTTACCCAAAGCCCGGCAAATTTCTCCTTTTTGAGTATTTATCCCATGCCATTTTAAAATTGCTACTTAATCTGCATCCACCACCCTTCTAGGCTATGCATTCTGAATCACAACAACCCACTGTGTGAAAAACAATTCTCATCTCCCTTGGGGTTCTTCTGCCAATTCCCTCTGTATCCTGAGGTTACCAACGCTTCTGCCTCTGAAAATAGCTTCTCCTGATTTACTCTATGAAAATCCCTCATCATTTTGAACACCTCTGCAAAATCTCCGCTTAGCCTTCTCAACTCCAAGGAGAACAACTCCAGCTTCTCCAGTTTCTCCGCAGCACTGAATTCCCTCTTCCCCGGTATGATTCCAGCAAACCTCTCCTGCATCCTCTCTAAGGTCATGACATCCTTCCTAAGAATAATGCTGAGAGTCGGACGCAGTACTCCACTTGAAGCCTAGCCAGTTGTTTATAAATAGAGTCATTATAGCACAGAAGAAGGCCATTCAGCCCATCAAGTCCGTGCTGGCTCTCTGTCGAGCAATCCAGTCAGTTTCATTCCCCCGCTCTATCCCCGTAGCCCCGCAAGTTTATTTCCCTCAAGTGGCCATCCAATTTCCTTTTGAAGTCATTGATCGCCCCACTTCCACCACCCTCGTAGGCAGAGAGCTCCAAGTCATTTCCACCCGCTGTGTAAAAAGTTCTTCCTCGCATCCCCTCTACATCTCTTGCCCAAATCTTAAATTTGTGTCCCCTAAATGTTTAGCATAATGTCCTTGCCTTTTTATAAAGCACCTTAGTGTAGTAAAATGTCCCAAGCTGCTTCACAGGCCTGCAGCCAAACAAAATTTAATATGGGTCACATAAAGAGACATTAGGACAGGTGACCAAAAACTTGAACAAAGATTTTGATTGATTTTACGGAGTGTCTTAAAGTAAGCGAGAGAGGTAGAGAGGCAGAGAGGTTTCGGGAAGAAGCTCGAGAGCTTAGGACTTTGACAGCTGAGGGCATAGCCGCCAATAGTAGAGCAATTAAAATCGGGGACGCACAAGCGATCAGAATTGGAGGAGCGCCGAGATCTCGGAGGGTTGTAGGGTGGGAGGAGATTACAGTGAGGCCATGGACACTGAATAAGAATTTTTACATTTTTAAAAGAACAGGCAAAGAGAAGAAAGAAAAGGAAGACTTGCCTTTCTACCAAGTCTTTATGACCTCAGATGCCTCAAAGTACTTTACACCTAATGAAGCACGTTTGAAGTGTAGGCACTCTTGCAATGTAGGAAAATGCTCCCGCAAACAGCAACATATTACTGACCAGATAACCCAATCTGTTTTTATGGTATTGGTTGATGGACAGGCCATTGAAGGAGGGTGGCTGGTTATGGATCAACTTAATGGTGAGAGGTGGCTCAGTTGGAAGCACTTTTACTTCAGAATCTCTAGGTTCAAGTCTCACTCCAAAGGCTTGTCATACAAAAATCAAGGCTGACACTCCAGTGCAGTACTGAGAGGGTTCTGTACTTGGGTGTAACATTAAACCAAGGCCTGCCTGCTTGGGTGAACGTAAAAGATCCCATTGCACTCGTTTGGATAAGAGCAGGGGAATTCTCCCCAGTGTCCTGGCTAATATTGATCCCTCAATCAAAATCACCGATTATCTGGTCATTGCCACATTGCTGTCTGTAGGGGTTTGCTGTGCAAATTGGTTTGCCGTGTCTCCCCACATAACAGCAGTGACGATACTTCAAATGTACTTCATTGGCTGTAAAGCGCTTTGTGGTGGTTGTGGAAGGTGCTATAAAAATGCAAATATTTCTTTTTTAATCAGCAGATACCCTAAAAAAGTAGTCTGTTCAACCAAACAGGAGTAATTATAGTGACACAGTGGCGCAGTGGTTATCACCACAACCTCACAGCTCCAGCGACCCGGGTTTGGTTCTGGGTACTGCCTGTGTGGAGTTTGCAAGTTCTCCCTGTGACTTCATGGGTTTTTGCCGGGTGCTCTGGTTTCCTCCCACAGCCAAAGACTTGCAGGTCGATAAGTAAATTGGCCATTATAAATTGCCCCATATATAGGTAGGTGGTAGGGGAATTGAGGGAAGGTGGGGATGTGGTAGGAATATGGGATTAATGTAGAATTAGTATAAATGGGTGGTTGATGGTTGGCACAGACTTGGTGGGCCAAAGGGCCTGTTTCAGTGCTGTATGATTCTATTTGCAATGGTGTAAAACGATCAACACTCATTATACAACTGTCCCTGATCTTCCCTTTCATTGACTTTAGTGAAGAGTAAAATCAGGCATATAATGGGCAATGAATCAACATTGAATGATACCAGAACTGAGAGGTTGCACCAGTCAGGAAGGATTGAACAGGCTGGAGCTCTTTTCTTTCAAAAAGAGAAGGCCAATGGGCGACCTGATAGAGGTCTTGAAGATCATGAAAGGATAGGCATAGAGAAGATGTTCCCACTTGCGTGTGGGCCCAGAACAAGGAGCCATAACTATAAAATAGTCACTTATAAATCCAATAGGGAATGCAGGAGAAGCGTCTTCACCCAGAGAGTGGTGAGAATGTGGAACTCGCTACCACAGGGAGTGGTTGAGGCAAATGGCATTGATGCATTTAAGGAGAAATGAGATAAGCATGCAAGTGAGAAAGGAATAGAAGGATATGCTGATGGATTTGGGCAAGAGGTGGAGGAGGCTCATATGAAGGATAAACATTAGCATGGTCCTGTTGGGCTGAATCGTCTGTTTCTGTGCTGTAATTACTATGTAATATCTTGTAAAATAGAAACATAAAAGGCTGCATTTGCTGACAACGCAACCACTAGGTGGCACAATAGTAGCACATGCGCAAATGCAGCCTCTTCCATTGGACCGTCACTGTCTCCGACATTCAGACCGCCACCAGGATTAAAAATGGCGCTGCTCAATTTATCACAGAAAATGTAGCTGCTCAATTTATCTATCCACCATTCATTGTTGATCTGCACCTTAACTCCATATACCCACCTTTACCCCATATCCCTTTCTACCTCTAGGTAACAAAAATCTGTCAATCTCAGATATAAAATTAGCAAACACACATCAATTACTGTTTGCAGAAGAGAGTTCCAAACTTTTACCAGCCTTTGAGTGAAAGGCACTGCTCGAGTCCACCATTCCCCAATTAGCGGAAATACTTTCTCACGATCTACCCGATCTGTTCCTCCGAATATCTTGAAAACTTTGATCAAATCATCCTTTAACCTTCTCATTTCCAGGAAAAACGGCCCTAGTTTGTGTAATCTCACCTCATAACTTAACCCTTCGCGCTCAGTTATCATTCTGATAAATCTACGCTGCACTCCGTCCAAGTCAATATATTCTGCCTGAGGTGTGGTGCACAGAACTGCACACAGTGTTCCAGCTGTGATCTAGTCAGGGCTTTGTATAGCTGAAGCATGGTTTCTAGCCCCTTTGGTCCTCTAGATATAAAGTCCAGCGTGCCATTAGACATTTTGATTATTGTCTTGTTCATGACATTTTAGTGATCTTTGTACCTGGGCCACCAAAGTCTCTTCGGGCCTCCACTGCTTCTGGCTTTTCACCATTTAGAAACTACCCTGTTCTGTACTTTTTAAGTCCGAAGCAGATGACCTCACATTTGCCTACATTGAAATCTATTTGTCACATTTTTGCCCATTCACTTAATCTTTCAGTATCTCTTTGTAATTTAATATTTCTATCTGCACTGCTTCCAATGCCGCCTATCTTTGCGTCTTCAGCAAGTTTAGATATGTGACATTCCATCCCATCATCTAAGTCGTTAATGCAGTGAACAGTTGATCCACCCTGCCCCCAAATCCATTCGAACGCAGATTCTTACAGAACACCACTAGCCACATTCTGCCACTGCTGATACACTCCATCCAGTTTGTTGTAATACCAGTGTAAGGATGGTGCCCTTGGATGGAAAGTGTTAAACCTCCTAGAGTTTGCTTTCCCTTCAGGCAGTGGATCTCAGATTTCAGAATCGACACAAATCAGCTTAACTTGATTGACATATAAATGGGGATCTTGTGACAGCCAGAAGCGCGACTCAGAGCGAGAGAATCAGGTCCAGGCCTGGGGCAAAGGCTTATATGATTGATGGCTGCTCTACCAAAGAAACAGACGGCCGCACTGCCATAACTCAGCCAGATGGGCAGGGCATCACCCCCACCACCTCCTCCCCACCCCCCCTACTGGACCTCCCCTCCACCACCCCACCCCACCCCACCCCCCGCCCACAGATGGGACCTTGAAGCAGCGGAGGCTCATGGGAGAAAAACACCAGATCATTGCACATGTTAATCTGCCTCTTGATGCCAACTCTTAGTCTTCAAAATGTCTCCTGCCCGCTGGCAGGCCCTGGCCACAGCCTGGGGACGGGGGTGAGGGGCATCCTCAGAAAACTCTGCCCGCCGTCTTCAGGCAGGGGAGATGGAAGTAAAGAAATAAGGCGTGACAAACAGTTCAGGAAAGTACTCTCACAGAAACTTACTCAGAGCCCTTGGAAAAGATACCCCTCATTGTTAACCCCCTGTGCTCCCCGGCCAAATCTCCATTCACCCAGCACCCCTGTGCTCACTGATTTACATTGGTTTCCGATTTACCAACAGCTCACTTCTAAATGCTTATCCTTGTTTTCAAATCACTCCATGCCCTCACTTCCTCTCCATCTCTGTCACCTTCTACAGCCCTCTGGAATCCTTGCACTCCTCCAATTCTGGCCTCTTGCACATCCCCAGTTTTCATCTCTCCACCATTGACGGCCGGGCCTTCAGCTGCTTAGGCCCTGAGCACTGGAATTCCCTCCCTAAACCCCCCATGCCTCTCTACCTCTCCCTCATCGGAACACAGGAACAGGAGGAGGCCATTCAGCCCCTCGAGTCTGTTCCGCCATTCAATGAGATCATGGCTGATCTGTGACCTACTTTTATATGCTTGCCTTTTCCCCATATCCCTTAATGCCCATGGTTAACAAAAAGCTATGAATCTCAGATTTAAAATTAACAATTGATCGAGCACCAATTGCCGTTTGCGGAAGAGAGTTCTGAACTTCTACCGCCCTTTGTGTGGAGAAGCTTTTCCTAATTTCACTCCTGAAAGCTCTGGCTCTAATTTGTAGGCTCTGCCCCCTTGTCCTAGACTCCCCAATTAGCAGAAATAGTTTCTCCCAATCTACCCTATCTGTTCCCCTTAATGTCTTGAAAACTTTGATCAAATCACCCCTAATGTTCTAAATTCCAGGGAATGCAACCCTCTTGTGAGCCACTGCTTAAGACCTACACCTTTGGCCAAGCTTTTAGTCACTTGCCCTTGCTTTACGTGCCTCGATGTCACACTTTGTCTGAAAGTATGCCTGTGAAGTGCTTTGGGACGTTTTACTTTGTTAAGGGGGCTATATAAAGGTTTTGTAGGGGCTGGCTGTGCGGAAACTGTCTGCCGCATTTCCTACATTACAGTATTGACTACACTTCAAAAGTTCTTCATTGACTGTAAAGTGCTTTGGGACATCGTGAAGTGAAAGATGCTATATAATGTCAAGTTCTTTCTTCTATAAGATGACGTACACTGGCGGCATCCAATACACTGTTGATGGTCCCCAGTGTGGACACAGGACTGCTGTTGGGACAGGTGAAGCACAGGGCCCTCTGAAAGCTAGTGCCATAAGAATCTGCCAAAGTGCAGTCAACAGAGGCACGTTGGCACAGATCCAATCCTCTCAGACTTCGTGCCTCCTGTGCTGTAGAAACTTATACAGCTATGGTTTACTGTTGAAAGAAATCTGAAGATTGTGGGGTCAATTAAAAGCCTACATGCCCTTCCCAAGGAAGCCAACATGTCATGATATGCTTCTACATCTGCTGGTGGTTAGCGCCGATGTTGAAATGCAAATCAGTTTCGGTGTGCAATGAGTAAATCCCTTGTTAAAGACATATTTGTTGTCACATTCTGTGCAGTCACCGCAGAAGACCTGGAGCAAAAAGTCAGTGGAATCCAACTCTGTGGTAACCTTCAAAAGACAATTGGATAAATACTTCAAAGGGATAAAATTTCCAGAGATATGGGGAAAAAGTAGGGGAGTGAGACAAATTGGTGAGCTTTTTCAAAGGGCTGGCATGGGGCATAATGGGCCAAAAGGTCCTCATTCCATGCCATAAGATTCTATGATTCTCCGGGTTTCGTAACTTAACATGGCTCACCTCTCCTCATTACCTTGCGGATTGTGCAACTTTCTACCAGATGAAAAGACTTCCTTTTTTCTGTGAAAAGCACAGGGCTTGTCAACAGCTTAGGGTTTTTTTTTTCCTTGAAGAGGAGAAGTGAACTACAAAACTCTATGCAAAACATGACTCGACTAATTTACAGTTCAACTGGTTTAGCAGGGAAAGCTTGGCAGCCTCTTTCCACCAGGCTCTTCGCTGAGATGAATGGGGCCTATACTCTCTGGAGTTTAGAAGAATGAGAGGTGATCTCATTGAAACGTACAAAATTCTGAATGAGCTTGACAGTGTCGATGGTGAGAGGCTGTTTCTCCCTGGCTGGAGAGTCCAGCCACAGTCTCAGGAAAAGGTGTCGACATTTGAGGAATGAGTTGAGGAGGAATTTCTTCACTCAGAGGGTTGTGAATACTCAGTCCTTGAGTATATTCAAGACAGAGATCGATAGATTTTTGGGCACTAAGGAATATGGGCAGCAGGCAGGAAATGGGAGTTGAGGTATGAGATCATCAGGCTCGAGGGGCAGTACGGCCTATTCGTTACGTTCTTATTAAGACAAAACATCAAGCTGAAATTTCAGCTTGTGTTGAATTTACAAAGCCAAAACAATGGTTTGGTCTCTGTTGCCATGCTTTTAAGAAACAGAGGTGAAAGGTCAAGGGCCATAGGACAGGACACTATCAAGGCTGAAAAGAGTAACAGAGAAGATAAGTTGAAACTAATAATTAGGTGATGACAAGCCAGGATTAAAAAATGCTTGGCAGATTTCAGAAGGAAGGGAAGATCAAGGGAGATGAAGAACCCCACTGTTTGAATGTCCAGGTCGGGGGCGGGGGGGGAGGGGGTGCAGAATTGATTCTGAGTGGAACACGGTCCTGATTTCATTGTGTTGAGATAGTAGGGAGGACAATCAAAATCTCTGCAAGTTTATTGAGTGAGTACCTCCGCTGTGAGGAAGGCACGTTCGATCCTGAATTAATGTGGAGCTCAATGATTGTTGTGGTGTATCTGTGTGTGGAAACTGGGATGAGATTAGGTTCCCTGAAATGCCCCACATAAATTGATTCTTTCTCAAGCGAGTCCAACGAATCTAAAACTTTAATGTGTGCTTCCAGTATTTATACCGTTTCCAAGTTGCATAACTAATTTCTTACATATTACCTCTTGTTACCTCTTCTGCAAGTAAGTTCGTTCCCCCTTTATTTCCCAAATAAGGCTGTATTACTGTTAATTGCTAGTTAAGATCCACGTCTTTGATTCCTGAGAAAGCTAGGCTTAGTAGCAAGCTGCAAACCTCCTGTGATGGTTAATTTTCATTAGTCATCTAACCGTGTTTCAAGCTTATAATTCAGTTTTTGGGTTTGGTCAATTTTATCAAAAACTCAGTTAACTGGGGTTTAGGGCTGTCCGCGTAAAACCGTCTTATAAACTATTACACTGTGATAGTTTTCGTGACCACTATGTTATCAATGCTTAGCGTGTGATGAGCTTCGTGACTTTTAGGAATGAATCCCTCTGATAGTTCCAAGATGAGGCAAGCCCTTCAACACAGAGGCATGTCCACCCAGTGCCATAGAGATGAACTTATTTAACCTTTTAGGAAGATGAACTTTTAAAACATTTTTAATCCCTTATTCATAGGAAATGATTTTTTTTAACCTGATAACCCCTCATTACTGCCGGATTCTTACACAAGGACTCCGATTGAAGGCAATCGACAAAAGAACCAGAGGTGGGGATGAGAATTTATTTTTTTACGCTGTGTTTTGTTATGAGCTGGAATGCACTGACCAAAAGGATGGTGAAAGCAGCTTCAACAGTAACTTTCAAAAGGGAATTGGATATCTAGTTGAAAAGGAATAATTTCACTGGGCTATGGGAACAGAGCAGTGGGAAGTTGGATAGCTCTGTCAAAGAGTTAGCACAGGCACCATGGGTTGAATGGCCTTCTTCAGCACTGTAAGATACTATGACTCCAACACTACCCCAACTTGCAACCTTTCCACCACTGAATTTGGATTTCTAACCAACCTCTACTCTTTACACGCAATGGCTAGAAGTTAATCCTTAATCAGTATAGCTCCATTTTGCAAATCGCTCAGTAAACTACTTCACCACCTTATCTCTTCCCTCTTCTTTCAAAAACCTCTCGATCATTCCATCTCCCACTCAGCATCCATCTTTACATCTAGAAGTGCTCTAGTGTATTCGCTTCTGTGAGGGGCACTAGATATTGATGTCTAACATTCACAACCAAAATGTATTTAGGTACACTGAATAAGACTGATAAACTGAAAACGCAGACTTTAGTGGGCCTGATATTAAAATTGGGATAGGATACATACTCAGTGGGTTTCCCTGAAACAATCACCTCTTTTCAGATTACAATGCTGAATTATTCTTTGGGACACAAGTTTTTTCTTTTCTAATGGGCATATTCAGTAAATCCTTTCCCGCTGTTGTTGTTTGAAGGAGGAACAATGCCCATTGAAACCAGGGTAACTCGGCTCTTCCTGCAATTTTGCTCTGGGATCTTTAACATCCACCTGGCCCATTAGAAGAGGCAGGAAGAGCAACACCTCCAACAAAGTCGCTCTCCCTCAACGCTCCGATGGATGTCATTCTGGATTTTGGGAGTGATTTTTCTTGGGCTCCTCCCACTCTTCCACTGTAGTTGCTAAGAATGTTGAAGGAAATTGATGACCTACTAATCTGATGCTGGTACGAGGCCAAAACTGCAACGACTGACCCAGTTTCCTACCAGACTGAAACAGTGCCAAGAGATTAACTTCAGTGAAACAAATGAACATCTCATTTCACTCACATGATGTCCAGTATCAAACTCTCCCAGGTCAGGCACAGCACGGGGTAGATACAGAGTAAAGCTCCCTCTACACTGTCCCATCAAACATCCACAGGGCATGAACTACACGGATTAGATGTAGAGTGAAGCTCCTTCTGGACTGTCCCATCGAAACCTCCCAGGTACAGCACGGGTTAGAAGCTTCCTCTACTTTGTCTAATTTTGTAGAGCCACTTTACTCGTGTGATTTTTGTTATTTATATCCCACATCAGCCATTCCATGGCCTTTAGTGAATGATTGCCAATTTAGTACCAAATGATGTGCAATTTTGAATTGTGTGGCCTTGTCTATGCCAGATTGGGTTGATACTTCATAGCTTCATTTTGCATTGCGCGAAAGCCCCTATTTAGGTCCTTTAATATTAAAGGTCTGACTCAGAGCCAGTAATTGTTTAGCTTATTCCTGCTAACTTTAGGGCTTCTTTGCTGTTACAAACATACAATATTGACAGACAGGAAAAGATCAGCTAGACAATCAGGCTTGCCCACACCATGAGCATTTTAAAAAAATGTTTTGTTGTTTATGTTTGCGTCACTGGCTAGGCCAGCAGTTATTGTCCATTCCTAATTGCCCTTGAGAAGGTGGCCTTCTTGAATGGCTGCAGGTACTCCGACAGTGCTGTTAGAGAGCGAGTTCCAGAATCTTGAGCCAGTGACGATGAAGAAACGGGCGATATAGTTCCAAGTCAGGATGGTGCGTGACTTGCAGGTGGTGGTGTTCCCGCGCGCCTGTTGCCCTTATTCTTCTAGTTGGTAGAGGTCAGGAGTTTGGGAGGTGCTGTCAACAAAGCCTCATGACGGAACGCTTCCTCCCTTCCTTCCCACAGCCATGGAATATTCTGTAAGAGGCAAAATAAAAATCCCAGAAAAAAAACCTGTGGTCAATAAGGGAAAGAAATACTCTGGAAACTTCCTCTCAAACTCCCCTCAGGCAATTGAAACCAATCCAGGAGACTGTGTGGACCAAGTGTTACTTACAAAGCCACTTACCTTCCAAATGCTGCAATCTCTGCCCCAGTCAAGAACCAGTCCAGCTCCCCTTTGAAGGTGTAAACCTTACTGTTAACCTGATGAGTTGCAGGAAATGACTGTACTGAAGGCTTCTTAAAGTTGAAACCCCTCTGCGATCTGAGACTGTTTCCCAAGAAATATTTCATTGTTTGCTTTTTATATAGGGGCTACAAGGATCCCTTTACATCAAGAGAGAACTAGACTTGTTCATACCTAGAGTGGAGGTTGCATCATTTATAGGTCGCAATGAATATAAGCCATGGTCCATAAAACATCCCCTTTTACCGGTTTCAATTACCTCAAGAAAGAAAGAAAGCTGTGAATTTATATAGTGCCTTTCATGATCTCAGGACCTCCCAAAATGCTTTACAGCTAATGAAGTACTTTTGAAGTGCATTCACTGTTGTAATGTTGGATGGACAGCAGCCAATTTGTGCACAGCAAGCTCCCACAAACAGCAATGTGGTAATGGCCAGGTAATCTGTTTTCTGTGATGTTGATTGAGGGATAAATATTGGCCAGGACACCAGGGAGACCGCCCTTGCTTTTCTTCGAAATAGTGCCGTGGGATCTCCTACGTCCAGTGGAGAGGACCTCGGTTTAACACCTCCTCCGAAAGACCGAGATGATCCGAGAGGGACAATAACAGAATTGTCCACATTTTTCCCCCAAATTGGATTTGGGTTTTTGACCCACTTTTTTGCCTCTCATAGGAATATCTTGGTCACATGTATAAGGCATCGTGTGGGACATCCTGGATGGACCAGCTGATCTTTTCCAGACTGGCATTTTCCAATGTTTGTACGTGTTTGTTGGCAGATGGCCTGGTTTACAGAAGGGCACACAAATTAGAGCTGGGTTTCCTTTGTTTTTTTTATCTATGTCAACACTGTATTCTTGCATCGTAGATTGTGGCTGATAAATGGTGTCAGTCTGGCCTAACTGGTTAAGAAAAAGGAGGAACATCAAAGGAGACACAGCAGACAGGTTTATTGCCACCCTAAGCGACCACTCAGTGCTCACACTCACACTGCCGTCTGTGCTTGTGAGCCAGCCATACTATCTCCGGGCACACCCCAAGAAACGCTTGAGATATGAAATCAAGTTGCCCGTCTGCCCTATCAGGTGGAAGTAAAAGATACCACTGTCACTATTTCAAAGTAGAGCAAGGGAGTTCTCCCTGGTGTCCGAGCCAACATTCATCCTTCAATCGACATCACACTGTGTGGAGAATAGACCACTTGCAGCACGGAGCAGTGTTAACTTAATTCTGTGCTTCCGTGCAATTCTGTATCCTTGACTAAGGACGTTCTCATAAAACCTGCAGCAGCAACCATTGGCCAATCTCATCAAGAGCAAGAGAACAGATCAGCACAGCTAATGGCCCTCTCAGCAAGAGCCTTCAGGCAGGTTGTTATAGATACCCGCATTCACTTAAATGCATGAAACCTCCAATGAACAATCCAGTTATCTGCATATGTACCACATCCCCTGGCCAAATAAACAACCTTAGATCAGAGCCCAGGAATACAGCAGCATCCTCCCCGCAAACCATCTTATTCGGCTTCATTTCAAATGAAGCCTCCCAAAGACATTAGCGTTCCAGTGAAGTCAAAATTTATCTGCTCTGATGAAAGGGTATCAGCCAGAAATGTTAAGACTGTTTCTCTAGCCACAGATGCTTCCTGACCTGCTGAGTGTTTCCTGCATTTTCTTTTTTTATTTCAGATTTCCAGCATCTGCAGTATTTTGATTTTGGCAAAATGTATCTAGCCATTCTGTCCAGCTTTGGACGCCTTATTCCAGGAAGGCCAAGATGAGAGAGTAGAATAAATTCACTACATAGAATTTACAGTGCAGAAGCAGGCCATTCAGCCAGACTAGCCCATGCTAGTGTTTATGCTCCACACGTGCCTCCTCCCGCCCTTCTTCGTGCGCCCGATCAACATATCCTTCTATTCCAAATTTGCAGGGAAATTACAGAGAGCTGCAAGAACTATATAGTAGGGATAATAAGGACTGGGATAGGAATTGTGTAAAGGGCAGAGAGCAGGAAGAGTTTCTGAAGTGTGTTCAGCAGAATTTTCTTGATCAGTATGTTTCTGGCCCAACCAAGAAGAAGGGATTGCTGGATCTGATTCTGGGGAATGAGGTGGGTCAAGTGGATTAAGCGTCACTTGGGGAACATTTAGAGAACAATGATCATAGTATCATAAGGTTTAGGTTCGCTACAGAAAAGGACAAGGAGCAATCGAGAGTACAAATACTTATTTGGAGGAGGCCCAATTTCACTGGGGTGAGAACATGCCATGTAAATTGGAAACAAAGATTGGCTGTCAAAACTGCAACTGAACAATAGGCTGCCTTTACAAAGAAGATGGCTTTGGTGCAGTTGAGGTACATTCCCAGAAGGAGGAAAGGTAGGGCAACCAAAACCAGAGATCCCTAGATGACGAAAGAGACAGAGAGTAAGATGAAGCTGTAAAAGGGTGTGTATGACAGATGTCAGGTTGATGTCAGGTTAGACAGTTGACAGGGCAAAGCTGCAGC
Source organism: Heterodontus francisci (assembly GCF_036365525.1). Taxonomy (NCBI): domain Eukaryota; kingdom Metazoa; phylum Chordata; class Chondrichthyes; order Heterodontiformes; family Heterodontidae; genus Heterodontus; species Heterodontus francisci. The sequence goes on from NC_090399.1 coordinate 30,416,725, forward strand.
CAGTATGATGGGTTGAAGTGTGTCTATTTTAACGCAAGAAGTGTCAGGAATATGGGTGATGGACTTAGAGCATGGATCAGTGCTTGGAGCTACGATGTTGTGGCCATTACGGAGACTTGGATATCACAGGGGCAGGAATGGATGTTGGATGTTCCGGGGTTTAGATGTTTCAAAAGGAATAGGGAGGGAGGTAAAAGAGGTTGGGGAGTGGCATTGCTAATCAGGGATAGTATCACAGCTGCAGAAAGGGAGGTGGTCGAGGAGGGTTTGTCCACTGAGTCAGTATGGGTGGAAGTCAGAAACAGGAAAGGAGCAGTCACTTTATTTTTCTATAGACCCCCCAATAGCAACAGAGACACAGAGGAACAGATTGGGAGGCAGATTTTGGAAAGGTGCAAAAGTAACAGGGTTGTTGTCATGGGTGACTTCAACTTCCCGAATATTGATTGGAACCTCCTTAGTGCAAATAGTTTGGATGGAGCAGATTTTGTCAGGTGTGTCCAGGAAGGTTTCCTGACTCAATATGTAGATAGGCCAACTAGAGGGGAGTCTCCTCTACATTGGGGAGACCAAGCGCAGACTGGGTGACCGCTTTGTGGAACATCTCCGCTCAGTCCGCAAGCAGGACCCTGAGCTTCCGGTTGCTTGCCATTTCAACACTCCCCCCTGCTCTCATGCTCACATCTCTGTCCTGGGATTGCTGCAGTGTTCCAGTGAATGTCAACGCAAGCTCGAGGAACAGCATCTCATCTACCGATTAGGCACACTGCAGCCTGCCGGACTGAACATTCAGTTCAATAATTTCAGAGCATGACAGCCCCCCATTTTACTTTCATTTTTAGTTATTTTTTCTTCCTTTTTTTTACATTCTTTTTTACATTTTTTACAATCTTTTTTTTTGCATTTATTTCATTTCATCTTAGTTTGTTCAGTTTGCTTACCCACTGTTTTTTTTCAGGTTTGCACTTGCTGCTGTTCAATCAATATTCAGTGTATTTACACCTAATCTGTACTAATGCTTTGTCTTTCAACACGTGCAACATGGTCTTTCAACCATTAACATATTGTTTGCCTTTGCTCCGTGACCTTTTGGTCAGCTATGTGGCCTGGTCCAATCTAGACCTCCTTTGTTATCTCTTGCCCCACCCCCACCTCACTTGCTTAGAACCTGTGACTTTGCTAATATTTGTCAGTTCCGATGAAGGGTCACTGACCCGAAACGTTAACTCTGCTTCTCTTTCCACAGATGCTGCCAGACCTGCTGAGTGGTTCCAGCATTTCTTGTTTTTATGTTAGAGGGGCGGCTATGTTGGAGTTGGTGCTTGGCAATGAACCAGGCCAGGTGGCAGATCTCCCGGTGGGAGAGCATTTCGGTGATAGTGATCACAACTCCCTGACCTTTACTATAGTCATGGAGAGGGATAGGAGCAGATGGGATGGGAAAATATTTAATTGGGGGAGGGGGAATTACAATGCTATTAGGCAGGAACTGGGGAACTTAAATTGGGAACAGATGTTCTCAGGGAAATGCACAACAGAAATGTGGAGGTTGTTTAGGGAGCACTTGCTGCGACTGCTGGATAGGTTTGTCCCGATGAGGCAAGGAAGGGATGGTAGGGTGAAGGAACCTTGGATGACAAGAGATGTGGAACAGCTAGTCAAGAGGAAGAAGGAAGCTTACTTAAGGTTGAGGAAGCAAGGATCAGACAGGGCTCTAGAGGGTTACAAGGTAGCCAGGAAGGAACTGAAGAATGGACTTAGGAGAGCTGGAAGGGGACATGAAAAAGTCTTGGCGGGTAGGATTAAGGAAAATCCCAAGGCGTTCTACACTTATGTGAGGAACAAGAGGATGGCCAGAGTGAGGGTAGGGCCGATCAGGGATAGTGGAGGGAACTTGTGCCTGGAGTCGGAGGAGGTAGGGGAGGTCCTTAATGAATACTTTGCTTCGGTATTCACTAGTGAGAAGGGCCTTGTCATTTGCGAGGACAGTGTGAAATATGCTCGAACAGGTTGATCTTAAGAGGGAGGATGTACTGGAAATTTTGAAAGACATGAGGACAGATAAGTCCCCGGGGCCAGACGGGATATACACAAGGTTATTACGGGAAGCGAGGGAAGAGATTGCTGCGCCTTTGGCGATGATCTTTGCATCCTCACTGTCCACTGGAGTAGTACCAGATGATTGGAGGGTGGCAAATGTATTCCCTTGTTCAAGAAAGGGAATAGGGATAACCCTGGGAATTATAGACCAGTCAGTCTTACGTCGGTGGTGGGCAAATTATTGGAGAAGACTCTGAGAGACAGGATTTATGATTATTTGGAAAAGCATAGTTTGATTAGAGATAATCAGCATGGCTTTGTAAGGGGCAGGTCATGCCTCACAAGCCTTATTGAATTCACTGAGGATGTGACAAAACACATTGATGAAGGAAGAGCAGTGGATGTGGTGTATATGGATTTTAGCAAGGCGTTTGATAAAGTTCCCCATGGTAGGCTCATTCAGAAAGTAAGGATGCATGGGATACAGGGAAATTTGGCTGTCTGGATACAGAATTGGCTGGCCCATAGAAGACAGAGGGTGGTAGTAGATGGAAAGTATTCAGCATGGAGTTCGGTGACCAGTGGTGTTCCGCAGGGATCTGTTCTGGGACCTCTGCTCTTTGTGATTTTTTTATAAATGACTTGGATGAGGAAGTGGAAGGCTGGGTTAGTAAGTTTGCCGATGACACAAAGGTTGCTGGAGTTGTGGATAGTGTGGAGGGCTGTTGTAGGTTGCAACGGGACATTGACAGGATACAGAGCTGGGCTGAGAAGTGGCAGATGGAGTTCAACCTGGAAAAGTGTGAAGTGATTCATTTTGGAAGGTCGAATTTGAATGCAGAATACAGGCTTAAAGACAGGATTCTTGGCAGTGTGGAGGAACAGAGGGATCTTGGGGTTCACGTCCATAGATCCCTCAAAGTTGCCACCCAAGTTGATAGGGTTGTTAAGAAGGCGTATGGGGTGTTGGCTTTCATTAACAGGGGGATTGAGTTTAAGAGCCGCCAGGTTATGCTGCAGCTCTATAAGGCCCTGGTTAGACCACACTTGGAATATTGTGTTCAGTTCTGGTTGCCTCATTATAGGAAGGATGTGGAAGCTTTAGAGAGGGTGCAGAGGAGATTTACCAGGATGCTGCCTGGACTGGAGGGCATGTCTTATGAAGAAAGATTGAGGGAGATAGGGCTTTTCTCATTGAAGTGAAGAAGGATGAGAGGTGACTTGATAGAGGTGTACAAGATGATGAGAGGCATAGATAGAGTGGATAGCCAGAGACTTTTTCCCAGGGCGGAAAGGGCTATCACCAGGGGGCATAATTTTAAGGTGATTGGAGGAAGGTTTAGGGGAGATGTCAAAGGTAGGTTCTTTACACAGAGAGTGGTGGGTGCGTGGAATGCACTGCCAGCAGTGGTAGTAGAAGCAGATACATTAGGGACATTTAAGCGACTCTTGGATAGGTACATGGATGATAGTGGAATGAAGGGCATGTCGGTAGTTTGATCTTAGAGTAGGTTAAAGGGTCGGCACAACATCGTGCGCCGAAGGGCTTGTACTGTGCTGTACTGTTCTATGTTCTATGTTCTAATACGAGAGAAAACCAGGCTGAATATAGAAAGTTCAGAGGGGAAGCAATAGAGAAAAGGCTGCGTTTGCTGACAATGCAACCACTAGGTGGCGCAGTACTAGCACATGCACAAATGCAGCATCTTCCACTGAAACGTCACTGTCTGCAATGTTTAGGCAGCTGCCAGGTGCTGCTCAATCTATCACAGAAAAACAAGACAGAACTCTGGTATGATGCTGCCATTGAAATTTGGAATGTAAAGCAAGGTTGGGGAGCGAGCGGCTGGAGAGCGGGATGGGGACGGGAGTAGCGGGAAGCGAACGACCAGAAAGCAGGGGACAGCGGCTGGTGGGGGGAGTGGGTGAAAGCGTCGCGGCCTGGAGCGAGTGCCTGGAGTGAGTCGCCGAGGGGGGAGAGCGGTCAGTGGGGTGGGAGAGAGTAGCTGAGTGGGGGAGAGCAAGTACCTGATGATGTCTTCCTGTGCATGCACCAATTAGTCCTGTCAAGACGAAGGCTGCATATGCATAGCATCTCACTGAGCGCAGCAGACTGTTTGCACACATGTGCAGCTTTGAGCACTCTGATGATGTCGGCAGGCCACTGCGTTGTCAGGAGTCACTTTATAGAGAAAATGAGAGGAAGTTTGAGAAGAGACTGGCAGCTAACAGAAAAGGAAATCCAAAAGTCTTCTTCAGGTATATAACTAGTAAAAAGATAATAAGAGGAGGTGTGTGGCTGATTAGGGACCAAAAAGGAGACTCACACATGGAGGCAGAGGGCATGGCAAAGGTACTACATGAGTACTTTGCATCTATATTTACCCAGGAAGAAGGTGCTGCCAAAGTCATAGTGAATGAGGAGGTAATTGAGATACTGGATGGGCTAAACATTGATGAAGAGGAGGTACTAGAAAGTTTGGCTATAATTAATGTTGATAAGTCAACAGGACTAGAAGGGATGCATCCTCGGTTACTGAGGGAGGTAAGGGTGGAAATTGCGGTGGTACTGGCCGTAAACTTCCAATTGCCCTTCAGTACCGCGGTGGTGCCAGAGGACTGGAGAATTGCAAATGTGACACTCTTGTTCAACGAAAGGGTATGAGGATAAACCCAGCAACTACAAGCCAGTCAGTTTAACCTCAGTGGTAGGAAAGCATTTAGATACGATAATTCGGGACAGAATTAACAGGCACTTGATCAAATGTGGATTAATTAAGGAAAGCCAGCATAGATTTGTTAAGGGCAAATCATATTTAATCAACTTGATTGAGTTCCTGGATGAGGTAACAGAGATGGTTGGTCAGGGTAAACTGATTCACGTGGTGTATATGGACTTCCATATGCTGATAAGGTGCCACATAAAGGGCTTGCCAGCAAATTGAAGCCCATGGAATGAAGGGGACAGTGGCAGCATGGATACGAAGTTGGCTGAGTGACTGGAAACAGAGAGTAGCAGTGAACAGTTGTGTTTTGGACTGGAGGAAGGTATGCAGTGGGCTTCACTAGGGGTCAGCATTAGGACGACTGCTTTTCTTGATGTATATTAATGACCTAGACTTGGGTGTACAGGACAGAATTTCAAAATTTGCGCATGACACAAAACTTGGAACTATAGTGAACTGTGAGGTTACTGATAAACTTCACAAGGACATAGACAGACTGGCAGAACACAGCAGATGAAATTTGATGCAGAGAAGCATGAAGTGATATAATTTGGTCGGAAGAATGAGGAGAGACAATAAAAAATAAAGCATACAATTCTAAAGGGGGTGCAGGAAGAAGGAGACCTGGGGGTATATGTGCACAAATTGTTGAAGGTGGCAGGGCAGGTTGAGAAAGTGGTTGAAAAGGCTCCCAGGATTGTGAGCTTTTTACATAGAGACAAAGAGTACAAAAGCAAGGAAGTTATTGTGTCATTGATGGATTATGATGTTGTGAAGAAGCTTTATAAAACACTGGTTCAGCCTCATCTGGAGTATTGTTTCCCATGCTGGGCACCACACTTTCAGAAGGATGTGCAGGCTTTAGAGAGGGTGCAGAAACAATTGAGGACTTCAGTTCTGTGGATGGATTGGAGAAGCTGGGGTTGTTCTCCATGGAGAAGAGGCGATTTGATAGGTGTTCCAAATCATGAGAGAGCTGGACAGAGTAGATAGGGAGAAACTGTTGCCATTGTCACAAGGGTCAAGCATCGCAGGACACCGATTGAAAGTGATTGACAAAAGAACCAGAGGCAATAGGGGGGAAAACTTTTTTACGCAGCGACTGGTTAGGATCTGGAATGCACTGCCTGAAAGGGTACTGGAGGCAGATTTAATCATGGCGTTTAAAAGGAAATTTGATAAGCAACTGAAGGGGAAACATTTGCAGGGAAAGGGTGGGGGAATGGGACGAGTTAATTTGCTCTTGCAGAGAGCCAGCATGGGCTCGATGAGGTGAGTGGCCACCTTCCAAACTGTAACCATTCTATGATTCTATTAACATTCATGTACTTCTCTAGCTTCCCCTTAAATGCACCCATATTATTCGGCGCAATTACTCCTTTTGGCAGTGAGTTCCACATTCTCACCACTCTCTGGGTAAAGAGGTTTCTCCTGAACTGTCTATTGGAATTATCAGTGACTATTTTACATTTATGGTGTCTATATTTGGATACCCGACAAGTGGAAATATCTTCTGTACATCTACCCGATCGAACTCCTTCATAATTTTAAAGTCCGCTATGGGGTCTGTACTCAGCCCTCTCTTTTCTAGGGAAAAGATCCCCAGCCTGCTCAGATGTACTGATGATAATAACCACTCAATTCTGCTATCATTCCAGTGTATTTTTTTTACACCTCCTGCAGTCCCTCCATGTATAATATGGAGACCAGCCTACATCAAGTGGATTAGATTCATTAAGATAACCCCAGCAATGAGCGGCTAGAGAAAGGGCAGCTCGTGCATTGGAGCAAAGAAGGTTCCTAGGCCAATATGCTAAGAATGATATCACAAAGGATTTCAAGAGGTGAGGTTGTGTAAATTGGAAGAAATACGGAGAACAGTAGCTGCGGAGAATGTGTTGCAGCTTAATGTTGTTGGTAGAGAAGAGATGTGTTTACAGTTAGATTTAGTTCCTGAATTCTTCAATCACTGCACCTGTAATTTGAGAAAGAGAGTGAGAGAATAAATAGCCGCTTAAGCTGTATATTGGGAAAAAGTAATCAAGAGAGCGGGATCAATCCTGCTATGACTTGTACACACCTTGGCAGAGTGCCTGAACTCTCCTGGCATGAACAGGGCTCTTCACATTCTCCGAAATGTGGAAAAAGTAATTCACTTTCCCAGCTGGGTGGAAACAGAGGCGGGCATGAGGTGATCAGGGCAAGGACAGGCCAATCGCTGCCGTAGGTGTTGCACAAGGCGGAAACTAGCCAGAGTATTAATAATGCTGCATTCTCGGTGTATTCTTCAGAGGCAACAGTTTCTGTATTCGTCTTCTGAGTTCTTTCTCTTCGCAAACCCAGAGCACCATGTGTCAGGGCTGCCGCCACACTCAATTGGCAAACATGAGCCAGGGCCTCCGGGTGAAGGGCTACGGGGGCAGTGCCCTGACCAGACAGAGGAGCACCGAACCGGAGATCTTCACCTTTGACAACCTTCCAGAGGTCAAACGTACCCCGGCGGCCAATCCCCGACTCCGAGGCAAACGGCGGGCTGTTAAAGTCCTCTACCCAGCACAGGTGAGAGCCCTCCCAAAAAAAACACCTTGGATGGATCATAGATGTTGTCGTGGAGATAAATAAGAATCTGAACGGGTCACCATCCCTTTAAGACAGACGCGATGCTTTTCTTGCCTGCTGCAGTTTTGAAATTGGCCCAAAGATATTGTAACCAGCTGAAGCACTGGTGTGAATAAAAATTCCACTATGTTGCTTTTTAAAGGTGGAGTTTGCTGCTAATTGTTTAGGAAGTAATGAAATGTTACTTAACTGGGTGCAAAAATAGAACTGAATCAGACTGTTGATTTCTTCCAGAGATTGTAGTTACATATGTGAATCAAAAATAGAATTTGTCCGTCATTGTAATTTTTAAGATTGGGTGCCTTTCTCTTTATTATGGCCTTTAAGAATTTTTATAGACAGAGATATTGTAAATCTGGATGTGATGTCCAGGAGGGTTTGTGTAGAGGGAGGGGAAGAGATCACAGCACTTGTTGTAGTTACCCGCAGGCTGGGACTGAAACACTGGCTGACATTCCCACTACAGTACTGAGGGAGCGATACACTGTCAGAGGCAGCTTCTTTCAGATGAGACGATTAACCGAGGCACTGACTGCCCTCTCAGAGGGACATTAAAAGATCCCGCGGCCACTGTATTGAAGAAGAGCAGGGTCCTTCTCCCCAGTGTCCTGGCCAATATTTATCCCAATAACCAACATCACTAAAACACATTACATTATCACATTGCTGTTTGTGGGATCTTGCTGTGCCTATATTGGCTGCTGCCTTTTCCGACGTCACAGCGGTGACTACACTTCAAAAAGTATTTCATTGGCTGTAATGCATCCTGAGGTTCTGAAAGGTGCTATATAAATGCAAGTTCTTTCTTTAATTCTGTGACTAACCTTTGTTATTCTTTGCTCATGTCCAGGTCAGAAAGTACCTCCCGGCTGAGAAAAAGGACTGGGCCAAGAGGATGCTTCTCCTTTTCCTGTCTGTGGTCATTATCCAGGTGTACGCTGCCACAGAGGTGAACGAGGAAGTCGCCGCGGCAGGAGCACCAGCCAGCGCGAAGGCCAACCTCAGCAGAGATTGGGCTCTCGAGGTCTCGACCTCATCCGAGGAGCTCTTCATACCCAGCAATGACCGTGTGCCCCTGCTGCCAAACCTGCCCACGAGGGGGGCCAATGGCATCAGCCCAGCAGCCGTTAATCCACCAGAGACTGTTCAGTGCTACAGAATGAGGTCTGGGCCTACTGCCTGCAGAATGTAAATGAACCTTCCTCACACCAGGGCACTTCCCAAAGGGCACTGCATCACCTGGGACCTCTGGAAAAACAAGGTGGGAGCATCGGAACCCAGATGACAGGCCCAGTAAGGAGAAGACACAAGGCCGCTGTGGGAAGAAGCAGATCAAAGGAATACTGGAACTCTGAGCTTCTCCTCAGGATGGTCCTGACTGGACAAGTTATACAGCCAGCCAGGGCTTGACCAGAGAAAGCCCAATAAGACTTATGTATATTGAACTAATTATACATGTTCACAGTTATCCACTTGTCAGTGTTCAACACCGCAGTGGTTTGTGAGACTGTGAAAGGGATTCATTTGTGTCCAAGAGAACCTGGGGCCTTTATTTCAGAAAGCATTTTCTGATGGGGTTCAAAGACAGAGACATTGAACATAAATGTTGGCCACTTTAAAATGTCATCAGTTACCAATCTACATCCCCTCACCCCCACCACCCCCCCCCCCACCCCACCCCCTACCCCCCACCCCACCTCACCCTCTGGACCAGTTACTATGCCGCTGGCATAAACTTATCATAACTGTATATATTTTTATATAAAAGCTTGCTGTGTAAGCAATGTTGATTGATTGACTCAGCACCTTCTGTGAGAAGCAAATGTAGTTTGAGAAAAGAACAATTCGTGTACACTCGGATGACTTGTATGTAATTATATTGACCAGAAATGTGTAAACTGTGAGCCTCATTCTCAGTCATGACTCAGTATGTTCTGTGAACAGCCATCAATAAATCGTTATTGTGATGAACTCACCGTGTTTTCCTGCTTATAGACAGTTACGAAATTTAAGCTGAAAGATTCCAGACTATTACTTTCATGATTAAAGCTATTTTAAACTTCCTCCTTCCACCAAACATAAACACATCATCATACACTTTCTCTCCTTTCGCTATATCCACACAACGTTGAAATCAATCACACTGGTTCCTGATGTAACTCATTCATTCCAGAATCCTGGAGCAATAAAACTCACACCTGCCCGAGTCTCCAATTCTGACAAGTGTTATTCGTGTAAGTTTCCTTCCCATTACCGGTACAGGAACAGACTTGACAAAAATTCAGTTGTGGATGTACATTTTTGAGACAAAGTCAGACAGGTTTGTTAAGTTTTATGCAAGCTAAAGTAATATACTCGGGCAGCGATTTACAGCCAAACAGGGCTTTGTTACTTCTCGTATTAGTGCTGGACGGGGAAGCGCACATCTTCTCTTACAGCTTTACAAACTTCTTTTCTCTTTCTGTTTCTCACCGCCATGCAGACCCGATCGGGAACTATTGTATTTCCAGTCAATATCTGTGCGCACTGACCCCGCTCTCTCTCTCTGTGCCCTGTCCCCGCTCTCTCTCTCTGTGCGCCCTGACCCCGCTCAATCTCTCTGTGCCCTGACCCCGCTCTCTCTCTGTGTGCCCTGTCCCCGCTCTCTCTCAGTGTGCCCTGTCCCCGCTCTCCATCAGTGTGCCCAGTCCGCGCTCTCTCTCTGTGCCCTGTACCCCCCCTCTCTCTGTGCGCCCTGACCCCGCTCTCTCTCTCTGTGTGCCCTGTCCCCACTCCCTCTCAGTGCGCCCTGTCCCCCCTCTCTCTCTGTGCGCCCTGTCCCCGCTCTCCCTCTGTGTGCCCTGTCCGCGCTCTCTCTCTGTGTGCCCTGTCCCCGCTCTCTCTCTGTGTGCCCTGTCCCCCCTCTCTCTCTGTGCGCCCTGACCCCGCTCTCACTCTCTGTGCCCTGACCCCGCTCTCTCTCTGTGTGCCCTGTCCCCACTCTCTCTCTGTGCGCCCTGACCCCGCTCTCTCTCTCTGTGCCCTGTCCCCGCTCTCTCTCTCTGTGCGCCCTGACCCCGCTCTCTCTCTCTGTGCCCTGACCCCGCTCTCTCTGTGTGCCCTGTCCCCGCTCTCTCTCTCAGTGTGCCCTGTTCCCGCTCTCTCTCTCTGTGCCCTGTCCCCCCTCTCTCTCTGTGCGCCCTGACCCCGCTCTCTCTCTGTGTGCCCTGACCCCGCTCTCTCTCTGTGTGCCCTGTCCCCGCTCTCTCTCTCAGTGTGCCCTGTCCCCGCTCTCTCTCTCTGTGCCCTGTCCCCCCTCTCTCTCTGTGCGCCCTGTCCCCGCCCTCTCTCTCAGTGTGCCCTGTCCCCGCTCTCTCTCTGTGCGCCCTGACCCCGCTCTCTCTCTCAGTGCCCTGTCCCCCCTCTCTCTCTGTGCGCCCTGTCACCCATCACACTGTGCGCCCTGTCCCCATCTCTCTGTGCGCCCTGTCCCCCATCTCTCTCTGCGCCCTGTCCCCCATCTCTCTGTGCGCCCTGACCCCGCTCTCACTCTCTGTGCGCCCTGTCCCCCATCTCTCTGTGCGCCCTGTCCCCCATCTCTCTGTGCGCCCTGTCCTCGCTCTCTCTCTGTGCGCCCTGTCCCCGCTCTCTCTCAGTGTGCCCTGTCCCCGCTCTCTCTCTCTGTGCCCTGTCCCCCCTCTCTCTCTGTGCGCCCTGACCCCGCTCTCTCTCTCTGTGCCCTGTCCCCACTCTCTCTGTGTGCCCTGTCCCCGCTCCCTCTCAGTGTGCCCTGTCCCCCCTCTCTCTCTCTGCGCCCTGACCCCGCTCTCTCTCTGTGTGCCCTGTCCCCGCTCTCTCTCAGTGTGTTCTGTCCCCCCTCTCTCTCTCTGCGCCCTGACCCCGCTCTCTCTCTTTGTGCCCTGTCCCCGCTCTCTCTCAGTGTGCCCTGACCCCGCTCTCTCTCTCTGTGCCCTGTCCCCCCTCTCTCGCTGTGCGCCCTGACCCCGCTCTCTCTCTCTGTGCCCTGTCCCCCCTCTCTCTGTGTGCCCTGTCCCCGCTCCCTCTCAGTGTGCCCTGTCCCCCCTCTCTCTCTGTGTGCCCTGTCCCCCCTCTCTCTGTGTGCCCTGTCCCCGCTCCCTCTCAGTGTGCCCTGTCCCCCCTCTCTCTCTCTGCGCCCTGACCCCGCTCTCTCTCTGTGTGCCCTGTCCCCGCTCTCTCTCAGTGTGCCCTGTCCCCGCTCTCTCTCTCTGTGCGCCCTGTCCCCCCTCTCTCTCTGTGCGCCCTGACCCCGCTCTCTCTCTGTGCGCACTGACCCCGCTCTCTCTCTGTGCGCACTGACCCCGCTCTCTCTCTGTGCGCCCTGTCCCCGCTCTCTCTCTCAGTGTGCCCTGTCCCCCCTCTCTCTCTGTGCGCCCTGTCCCCGCTCTCTCTCTGTGCGCCCTGTCCCCGCTCTCTCTCATTGCGCACTGACCCCGCTCTCTCTCTGTGCGCCCTGTCCCCGCTCTCTCTCAGTGTGCCCTGTCCCCCCTCTCTCTCTGTGCGCCCTGTCTCCGCTCTCTCTCTGTGCGCCCTGTCCCCGCTCTCTCTCTCAGTGTGCCCTGTCCCCGCTCTCTCTCTCAGTGTGCCCTGTCCACGCTCTCTCACTGTGTGCCCTGTCCCCGCTCTCTCTCTCAGTGTGCCCTGTCCCCGCTCTCTCTCTCAGTGTGCCCTGACCCCGCTCTATCTCTCTGTGCGTCCTGACCCCGCTCTCTCTCTCTGTGCCCTGTCCCCCCTCTCTCTCAGTGTGCCCTGTCCCCGCTCTCTCTCTGTGCGCCCTGACCCCGCTCTCTCTCTGTGCCTAGTCCCCCCTCTCTCTCTGTGCGCCCTGTCCCCGCTCTCTCTCTCAGTGTGCCCTGTCCCCGCTCTCTCTCTCAGTGTGCCCTGTCCCCGCTCTCTCTCAGTGCGCACTGACCCCGCTCTCTCTCTCTGTGCCCTGTCCCCGCTCTCTCTCTCAGTGTGCCCTGTCCCCGCTCTCTCTCTGTGTGCCCTGCCCCCGCTCACTCTCTCAGTGTGCCCTGTCCCCGCTCTCTCTCTGTGCGCCCTGTCCCCGCTCTCTCTCTCTGTGTGCCCTGTCCCCGCTCTCTCTCTGTGCGCCCTGTCCCCGCTCTCTCTCCCAGTGTGCCCTGTCCCCGCTCTCTCTCTCAGTGTGCCCTGTCCCCGCTCTCTCTCTCAGTGTGCCCTGTCCCCCCTCTCTCTCTGTGCGCCCTGTCCCCGCTCTCTCTCTCAGTGTGCCCTGTCCCCGCTCTCTCTCTCTGTGCGCCCTGTCCCCGCTCTCTCTCTGTGCGCCCTGTCCCCGCTCTCTCTCTCAGTGTGCCCTGTCCCCGCTCTCTCTCAGTGCGCACTGACCCCGCTCTCTCTCTCTGTGCCCTGTCCCCGCTCTCTCTCTCAGTGTGCCCTGTCCCCGCTCTCTCTCTGTGTGCCCTGCCCCCGCTCTCTCTCTCTGTGCCCTGACCCCGCTCTCTCTCTCTGTGCCCTGTCCCCGCTCTCTCTCTCTGTGCCCTGACCCCGCTCTCTCTCTCTGTGCCCTGTCCCCCCTCTCTCTCAGTGTGCCCTGTCCCCGCTCTCTCACTGTGCGCCCTGACCCCGCTCTCTCTCTCTGTGCCCTGTCCCCCCTCGCTCTCTGTGCGCCCTGACCCCGCTCTCACTCTCTGTGCCCTGTCCCCCATCTCTCTCTGTGCGCACTGACCCCGCTCTCTCTCTGTGCGCCCTGTCCCCGCTCTCTCTCTGTGCGCACTGACCCCGCTCTCTCTCTGTGCGCCCTGTCCCCGCTCTCTCTCTCAGTGTGCCCTGTCCCCCCTCACTCTCTGTGTGCCCTGTCCCCGCTCTCTCTCTGTGCGCCCTGTCCCCGCTCTCTCTCTCAGTGTGCCCTGTCCCCGCTCTCTCTCTCAGTGTGCCCTGTCCCCGCTCTCTCTCTGTGCGCCCTGTCCCCGCTCTCTCTCTCTGTGTGCCCTGTCCCCCCTCTCTCTCTGTGCGCCCTGTCCCCGCTCTCTCTCTGTGCGCCCTGTCCCCGCTCTCTCTCTCTGTGTGCCCTGTCCCCGCTCTCTCTCTGTGCGCCCTGTCCCCGCTCTCTCTCTCAGTGTGCCCTGTCCCCGCTCTCTCTCTCAGTGTGCCCTGTCCCCGCTCTCTCTCTCAGTGTGCCCTGTCCCCCCTCTCTCTCTGTGCGCCCTGTCCCCGCTCTCTCTCTCAGTGTGCCCTGTCCCCGCTCTCTCTCTCTGTGCGCCCTGTCCCCGCTCTCTCTCTGTGCGCCCTGTCCCCGCTCTCTCTCTCAGTGTGCCCTGTCCCCGCTCTCTCTCTCAGTGTGCCCTGTCCCCGCCCTCTCTCTGTGCGCACTGACCCCGCTCTCTCTCTCTGTGCCCTTTCCCCGCTCTCTCTCTGTGCGCCCTGTCCCCGCTCTCTCTCTCAGTGTGCCCTGTCCCTGCTCTCTCTCTGTGCGCACTGACCCGGCTCTCTCTCTCTGTGCCCTGTCCCCGCTCTCTCTCTGTGCGACCTGACCCCGCTCACTCTCTCTGTGCCCTGTCCCCGCTCTCTCTCTGTGTGCCCTGTCCCCACTCTCTCTCTGTGCGCCCTGTCCTCCCTCTCACTGTGCTCCCTGTCCCCCCTCTCTCTGTGCGCCCTGTCCCCGCTCCCTCTGTGCGCCCTGTCCCCCCTCAATCTGAGTGCCCTGTCCCCCTCTCTCTATGCGCCCTGTCCCCCCTCTCTCTGTGCGCACTGTCCCCGCTCTCTCTGTGTGCCCTGTCCCCACTCTCTCTGTGCGCCCTGTCCCCCATCTCTCTCGCCGCGCCCTGTCCCCACTGTCTCTCTGTGCGCCCTGTCCCCGCTCTCTCTGTGTGCCCTGACCCCCTTCTCTCTGAGCGCAATGTCCCCTCTCTCTCTGTGCGCCCTGTCCCTGCTCTCTCTCTCAGTGTGCCCTGTCCCCACTCTCTCTCCGTGCGCCCTGTCCCTGCTCTCTCTCTGTGTGCCCTGTCCCCGCTCTCGCTCTGTGCGCCCTGTCCCCGCTCTCTCTCTCAGTGTGCCCTATCCCCGCTCTCTCTCTCTGTGCCCTGTCCCCCCACTCTCTCTGTGCGCCCTGACCCCGCTCTCTCTCTCTGTGCCCTGTCCCCGCTCTCTCACTGTGCTCCCTGTCCCCCATCTCTCTGTGCGTCCTGTCCCCGCTCCCTCTGTGTGCCCTGTCCCCCCTCTCTCTGTGCGCCCTGTCCCCCCTCTATCTGAGTGCCCTGTCCCCCTCTCTCTATGCGCCCTGTCCCCCCTCTATCTGTGTGCCATGACCCCGCTCTCTCTGTGTGCCCTGTCCCCCCTCTCACTGTGCTCCCTGACCCCCTCTCTCTGTGCTCCCTGTCCCCCCTCTCACTGTGCTCCCTGTCCCCCCTCTCTCTGTGCGCACTGTCCCCGCTCTCTCTGTGTGCCCTGTCCCCCCTCTCTCTGTGCGCCCTGTCCCCCATCTCTCTCTCTGCGCCCTGTCCCCACTCTCTCTCTGTGCGCCCTGTCCCCGCTCTCTCTGTGTGCCCTGTCCCCCTTCTCTCTGAGCGCAATGTCCCCCCTCTCTCTCTGTGCGCCCTGTCCCCACTCTCTCTCTGTGTGCCCTGTCCCCCCTCCCTCTGTGCGCCCTGTCCCCCCTCTCTCTCTGTGCGCCCTGTCGCCACTCTCTCTGTGTGCCCTGTCCCCCCCTCTATCTGTGCGCCCTGTCCTCACTCTCTCCATGTGCGCCCAGTCCCCACTCTCTCTCTGTGTGCCCTGTCCCCCTCTCTCTGTGTGCCCTGTCCCCCCTCTCTCTCTCTGCGCCCTGTCCCCACTCTCCCTCTCTGCACCCTGTCCCCACTCTCTCTCTCTGCGCCCTGTCCCCGCTCTCTCTCTCTGCACCCTGGCCCCGCACTCTCTGTGTGCGCCCTGTCCCCACTCTCTCTCTCTGCGCCCTGTCCCCACTCTCTCTCTGCGCCCTGTCCCCGCTCTCTCTCTGAGCCCTGTCCCCACTCTCTCTCTCTGCGCCCTGTCCCCACTCTCTCTCTCTGCGCCCTGTCCCCACTCTCACTCTGCGCCCTGTCCGCACTCTCTCTCTGCGCTCTGTCCCCACTCTCTCTCTCTGAGCCCTGTCCCCACTCACTCTCTCTGCACCCTGTCCCCGCTCTCTCTCTGTGCGCCCTGTCCCCACTCTCTCTCTCTGCGCCCTGTCCCCACTCTCTCTCTCTGAACTCTGTCCCCACTCTTTCTCTCTGCACCCTGTCCCCGCTCTCTCTCTGTGCACCCTGTCCCCACTCTCTCTCTCTGCGCCCTGTCCCCACTCTCTCTCTCTGAGCCCTGTCCCCACTCTCTCCCTCTGCACCCTGTCCCCGCTCGTTCTCTCTGCGCCCTGTCCCCACTCTCTCTCTCTGAGCCCTGTCCCCACTCTCTCTCTCTGCACCCTGTCCCCGCTCTCTCTCTGTGCGCCCTGTCCCCACTCTCTCTCTCTGCGCCCTGTCCCCACTCTCTCTCTCTGCGCCCTGTCCCCACTCTCTCTCACTGCACCCTGTCCCCGCTCTCTCTCTGTGCGCCCTGTCCCCACTCTCTCTCTCTGCGCCCTGTCCCCACTATCTCTCTCTGTGCTCCCTGTCCCCACTCTCTCTCTCTGCACCCTGTCCCCGCTCTCTCTCTGTGCGCCCTGTCCCCACTCTCTCTCTCTGCGCCCTGTCCCCACTCTCTCTCTCTGCTCCCTGTCCCCACTCTCTCTCTGTGCCCTGTCCCCTCTCTCTCTCTCTGCGCCCTGTCCCCACTTTCTCTCTCTGTGCCTTGTCCCCACTCTCTCTCTCTGCGCCCTGTCCCCACTCTCTCTCTCTGCGCCCTGTCCCCACTCTCTCTCTCTGCGCCTTGTCCCCACTCTCTCTCTCTGCGCCCTGTCCCCACTCTCTCTCTCTGCGCCCTGTGCCACTCTCTCTCTCTGCGCCCTGTCCCCAATCTCTCTCTGCACCCTGTCCCCACTCTCTCTCTGTGCGCCCTGTCCCCGCTCTCTCTGTGTGCCCTGTCCCCCTTCTCTCTGAGCGCAATGTCCCCCCTCTCTCTCTGTGCGCCCTGTCCCCACTCTCTCTCTGTGTGCCCTGTCCCCCCTCCCTCTGTGCGCCCTGTCCCCCCTCTCTCTCTGTGCGCCCTGTCGCCACTCTCTCTGTGTGCCCTGTCCCCCCCTCTATCTGTGCGCCCTGTCCTCACTCTCTCCATGTGCGCCCAGTCCCCACTCTCTCTCTGTGTGCCCTGTCCCCCTCTCTCTGTGTGCCCTGTCCCCCCTCTCTCTCTCTGCGCCCTGTCCCCACTCTCTCTCTCTGCACCCTGTCCCCACTCTCTCTCTCTGCGCCCTGTCCCCGCTCTCTCTCTCTGCACCCTGTCCCCGCACTCTCTGTGTGCGCCCTGTCCCCACTCTCTCTCTCTGCGCCCTGTCCCCACTCTCTCTCTGCGCCCTGTCCCCGCTCTCTCTCTGAGCCCTGTCCCCACTCTCTCTCTCTGCGCCCTGTCCCCACTCTCTCTCTGCGCCCTGTCCCCACTCTCACTCTGCGCCCTGTCCCCACTCTCTCTCTGCGCCCTGTCCCCACTCTCTCTCTCTGAGCCCTGTCCCCACTCTCTCTCTCTGCACCCTGTCCCCGCTCTCTCTCTGTGCGCCCTGTCCCCACTCTCTCTCTCTGCGCCCTGTCCCCACTCTCTCTCTCTGAGCCCTGTCCCCACTCTTTCTCTCTGCACCCTGTCCCCGTTCTCTCTCTGTGCACCGTGTCCCCACTCTCTCTCTCTGCGCCCTGTCCCCACTCTCTCTCTCTGAGCCCTGTCCCCACTCTCTCCCTCTGCACCCTGTCCCCGCTCGTTCTCTCTGCGCCCTGTCCCCACTCTCTCTCTCTGAGCCCTGTCCCCACTCTCTCTCTCTGCACCCTGTCCCCGCTCTCTCTCTGTGCGCCCTGTCCCCACTCTCTCTCTCTGCGCCCTGTCCCCACTCTCTCTCTCTGCGCCCTGTCCCCACTCTCTCTCACTGCACCCTGTCCCCGCTCTCTCTCTGTGTGCCCTGTCCCCACTCTCTCTCTCTGCGCCCTGTCCCCACTATCTCTCTCTGTGCTCCCTGTCCCCACTCTCTCTCTCTGCGCCTTGTCCCCACTCTCTCTCTCTGCGCCCTGTCCCCACTCTCTCTCTCTGCGCCCTGTCCCCACTCTCTCTCTCTGCGCCTTGTCCCCACTCTCTCTCTCTGCGCCCTGTCCCCACTCTCTCTCTCTGCGCCCTGTGCCACTCTCTCTCTCTGCGCCCTGTCCCCACTCTCTCTCTCTGCGCCCTGTCCCCACTATCTCTCTCTGTGCTCCCTGTCCCCACTCTATCTCTCTGCACCCTGTCCCCGCTCTCTCTCTGTGCGCCCTGTCCCCACTCTCTCTCTCTGCGCCCTGTCCCCACTCTCAATCTGTGCCCTGTCCCCACTCTCTCTCTCTGCGCCCTGTCCCCACTCTCTCTCTCTGCGCCCTGTCCCCACTCTCAATCTGCGCCCTGTCCCCACTCTCTCTCTGGGCGCCCTGTCCCCACTCTCTCTCTCCGCGCCCTGTCCCCACTCTCTCTCTGTGTGCCCTGTCCCCACTCTCTCTCTCTGCGCCCTGTCCCCACTCTCTCTCTGTGTGCCCTGTCCCCAATCTCTCTCTCCGCGCCTTGTCCCCACTCTCTCTCTCTGCGCCCTGTCCCCACTCTCTCTCTCTGCGCCCTGTCCCCACTCTCTCTCTCTGCGCCCTGTCCCCGCTCTCTCTCTGTGCCCTGTCCCCGCTCTCTCTCTGTGTGCCCTGTCCCCACTCTCTCTCTGTGCGCCCTGTCCTCCCTCTCACTGTGCTCCCTGTCCCCCCTCTCTCTGTGCGCCCTGTCCCCCCTCTATCTGAGTGCCCTGTCCCCCTCTCTCTATGCGCCCTGTCCCCCCTCTCTCTGTGCGCACTGTCCCCGCTCTCTCTGTGTGCCCTATCCCCACTCTCTCTGTGCGCCCTGTCCCCCATCTCTCTCTCCGCGCCCTGTCCCCACTGTCTCTCTGTGCGCCCTGTCCCCGCTCTCTCTGTGTGCCCTGACCCCCTTCTCTCTGAGCGCAATGTCCCCTCTCTCTCTGTGCGCCCTGTCCCCGCTCTCTCTCTCAGTGTGCCCTGTCCCCGCTCTCTCTCTGTGCGCCCTGTCCCTGCTCTCTCTCTGTGTGCCCTGTCCCCGCTCTCGCTCTGTGCGCCCTGTCCCCGCTCTCTCTCTCAGTGTGCCCTGTCCCCGCTCCCTCTCTCTGTGTGCCCTGTCCCCGCTCTCACTCTGTGCGCCCTGACCCCGCTCTCTCTCTGTGCGCCCTGTCCCCGCTCTCTCTCTGTGCGCCCTGTCCCCGCTCTCTCTCTCAGTGTGCCCTGTCCCCGCTCTCTCTCTCAGTGTGCCCTGTCCCCCCTCTCTCTCTGTGCGCCCTGTCCCCGCTCTCTCTCTGCGCGCCCTGTCCCCGCTCTCTCTCTCAGTGTGCCCTGTCCCCGCTCTCTCTCTCTCTGTGCCCTGTCCCCGCTCTCTCTCTGTGCGCCCTGACCCCGCTCTCTCTCTGTGCGCCCTGTCCCCGCTCTCTCTCTGTGCGCCCTGTCCCCGCTCTCTCTCTCAGTGTGCCCTGTCCCCGCTCTCTCTCTCAGTGTGCCCTGTCCCCGCTCTCTCTCTCAGTGTGCCCTGTCCCCCCTCTCTCTCTGTGCGCCCTGTCCCCGCTCTCTCTCTGTGCGCCCTGTCCCCGCTCTCTCTCTCAGTGTGCCCTGTCCCCGCTCTCTCTCTGTGCGCACTGACCCCGCTCTCTCTCTCTGTGCCCTGTCCCCGCTCTCTCTCTCAGTGTGCCCTGTCCCCGCTCTCTCTCTGTGCGCCCTGACCCCGCTCTCTCTCTGTGCGCCCTGTCCCCACTCTCTCTCTGTGCGCCCTGTCCCCGCTCTCTCTCTCAGTGTGCCCTGTCCCCGCTCTCTCTCTGTGCGCACTGACCCGGCTCTCTCTCTCTTTGCCCTGTCCCCGCTCTCTCTCTGTGCGCCCTGACCCCGCTCTCTCTCTCTGTGCCCTGTCCCCGCTCTCTCTTTGTGTGCCCTGTCCCCACTCTCTCTCTGTGCGCCCTGACCCCGCTCTCTCTCTCTGTGCCCTGTCCCCGCTCTCTCACTGTGCTCCCTCTTCCCCCTCTCTCTGTGCGTCCTGTCCCCGCTCCCTCTGTGTGCCCTGTCCCCCCTCTCTCTGTGCGCCCTGTCCCCCCTCTATCTGAGTGCCCTGTCCCCCTCTCTCTATGCGCCCTGTCCCCCCTCTATCTGTGTGCCATGACCCCGCTCTCACTGTGAGCCCTGTCCCCCCTCTCACTGTGCTCCCTGTCCCCCCTCTCTCTGTGCGCCCTGTCCCCCCTCTCACTGTGCTCCCTGTCCCCCCTCTCTCTGTGCGCACTGTCCCCGCTCTCTCTGTGTGCCCTGTCCCCCCTCTCTCTGTGCGCCCTGTCCCCCATCTCTCTCTCTGCGCCCTGTCCCCACTCTCTCTCTGTGCGCCCTGTCCCCGCTCTCTCTGTGCGCCCTGTCCCCCTTCTCTCTGAGCGCAATGTCCCCCCTCTCTCTCTGTGCGCCCTGTCCCCACTCTCTCTCTGTGTGCCCTGTCTCCCCTCCCTCTGTGCGCCCTGTCCCCCCTCTCTCTCTGTGCGCCCTGTCGCCACTCTCTCTGTGTGCCCTGTCCCCCCCTCTATCTGTGCGCCCTGTCCTCACTCTCTCCATGTGCGCCCAGTCCCCACTCTCTCTCTGTGTGCCCTGTCCCCACTCTCTCTCTCTGCACCCTGTCCCCACTCTCTCTCTCTGCGCCCTGTCCCCGCTCTCTCTCTCTGCACCCTGTCCCCGCACTCTCTGTGTGCGCCCTGTCCCCACTCTCTCTCTCTGCGCCCTGTCCCCACTCTCTCTCTGCGCCCTGTCCCCGCTCTCTCTCTGAGCCCTGTCCCCACTCTCTCTCTCTGCGCCCTGTCCCCACTCTCTCTCTCTGCGCCCTGTCCCCACTCTCTCTCTCTGAGCCCTGTCCCCACTCTCTCTCTCTGCACCCTGTCCCCGCTCTCTCTGTGTGCGCCCTGTCCCCACTCTCTCTCTCTGCGCCCTGTCCCCACTCTCTCTCTCTGAGCCCTGTCCCCACTCTTTCTCTCTGCACCCTGTCCCCGCTCTCTCTCTGTGCACCCTGTCCCCACTCTCTCTCTCTGCGCCCTGTCCCCACTCTCTCTCTCTGAGCCCTGTCCCCACTCTCTCCCTCTGCACCCTGTCCCCGCTCGTTCTCTCTGCGCCCTGTCCCCACTCTCTCTCTCTGAGCCCTGTCCCCACTCTCTCTCTCTGCACCCTGTCCCCGCTCTCTCTCTGTGCGCCCTGTCCCCACTCTCTCTCTCTGCGCCCTGTCCCCACTCTCTCTCACTGCACCCTGTCCCCGCTCTCTCTCTGTGCGCCCTGACCCCGCTCTCTCTCTCTGTGCCCTGTCCCCGCTCTCTCTTTGTGTGCCCTGTCCCCACTCTCTCTCCGTGCGCCCTGACCCCGCTCTCTCTCTCTGTGCCCTGTCCCCGCTCTCTCACTGTGCTCCCTGTCCCCCATCTCTCTGTGCGTCCTGTCCCCGCTCCCTCTGTGTGCCCTGTCCCCCCTCTCTCTGTGCGCCCTGTCCCCCCTCTATCTGAGTGCCCTGTCCCCCTCTCTCTATGCGCCCTGTCCCCCCTCTATCTGTGTGCCATGACCCCGCTCTCTCTGTGTGCCCTGTCCCCCCTCTCACTGTGCTCCCTGACCCCCTCTCTCTGTGCTCCCTGTCCCCCCTCTCACTGTGCTCCCTGTCCCCCCTCTCTCTGTGCGCACTGTCCCCGCTCTCTCTGTGTGCCCTGTCCCCCCTCTCTCTGTGCGCCCTGTCCCCCATCTCTCTCTCTGCGCCCTGTCCCCACTCTCTCTCTGTGCGCCCTGTCCCCGCTCTCTCTGTGTGCCCTGTCCCCCTTCTCTCTGAGCGCAATGTCCCCCCTCTCTCTCTGTGCGCCCTGTCCCCACTCTCTCTCTGTGTGCCCTGTCCCCCCTCCCTCTGTGCGCCCTGTCGCCACTCTCTCTGTGCGCCCTGTCCCCCCTCTCTCTCTGTGCGCCCTGTCGCCACTCTCTCTGTGTGCCCTGTCCCCCCCTCTCTCTGTGTGCCCTGTCCCCCCTCTCTCTCTCTGCGCCCTGTCCCCACTCTCTCTCTCTGCACCCTGTACCCACTCTCTCTCTCTGCACCCTGTCCCCGCTCTCTCTCTCTGCACCCTGGCCCCGCACTCTCTGTGTGCGCCCTGTCCCCACTCTCTCTCTCTGCGCCCTGTCCCCACTCTCTCTCTGCGCCCTGTCCCCGCTCTCTCTCTGAGCCCTGTCCCCACTCTCTCTCTCTGCGCCCTGTCCCCACTCTCTCTCTCTGCGCCCTGTCCCCACTCTCACTCTGCGCCCTGTCCCCACTCTCTCTCTGCGCTCTGTCCCCACTCTCTCTCTCTGAGCCCTGTCCCCACTCTCTCTCTCTGCACCCTGTCCCCGCTCTCTCTCTGTGCGCCCTGTCCCCACTCTCTCTCTCTGCGCCCTGTCCCCACTCTCTCTCTCTGAGCCCTGTCCCCACTCTTTCTCTCTGCACCCTGTCCCCGCTCTCTCTCTGTGCACCCTGTCCCCACTCTCTCTCTCTGCGCCCTGTCCCCACTCTCTCTCTCTGAGCCCTGTCCCCACTCTCTCCCTCTGCACCCTGTCCCCGCTCGTTCTCTCTGCGCCCTGTCCCCACTCTCTCTCTCTGAGCCCTGTCCCCACTCTCTCTCTCTGCACCCTGTCCCCGCTCTCTCTCTGTGCGCCCTGTCCCCACTCTCTCTCTCTGCGCCCTGTCCCCACTCTCTCTCTCTGCGCCCTGTCCCCACTCTCTCTCACTGCACCCTGTCCCCGCTCTCTCTCTGTGCGCCCTGTCCCCACTCTCTCTCTCTGCGCCCTGTCCCCACTATCTCTCTCTGTGCTCCCTGTCCCCACTCTATCTCTCTGCACCCTGTCCCCGCTCTCTCTCTGTGCGCCCTGTCCCCACTCTCTCTCTCTGCGCCCTGTCCCCACTCTCTCTCTCTGCTCCCTGTCCCCACTCTCTCTCTCTGCGCCCTGTCCCCACTCTCTCTCTGTGCCCTGTCCCCTCTCTCTCTCTCTGCGCCCTGTCCCCACTTTCTCTCTCTGTGCCTTGTCCCCACTCTCTCTCTCTGCGCCCTGTCCTCACTCTCTCTCTCTGCGCCCTGTCCCCACTCTCTCTCTCTGCGCCTTGTCCCCACTCTCTCTCTCTGCGCCCTGTCCCCACTCTCTCTCTCTGCGCCCTGTGCCACTCTCTCTCTCTGCGCCCTGTCCCCACTCTCTCTCTGCACCCTGTCCCCACTCTCTCTCTGTGCGCCCTGTCCCCGCTCTCTCTGTGTGCCCTGTCCCCCTTCTCTCTGAGCGCAATGTCCCCCCTCTCTCTCTGTGCGCCCTGTCCCCACTCTCTCTCTGTGTGCCCTGTCCCCCCTCCCTCTGTGCGCCCTGTCCCCCCTCTCTCTCTGTGCGCCCTGTCGCCACTCTCTCTGTGTGCCCTGTCCCCCCCTCTATCTGTGCGCCCTGTCCTCACTCTCTCCATGTGCGCCCAGTCCCCACTCTCTCTCTGTGTGCCCTGTCCCCCTCTCTCTGTGTGCCCTGTCCCCCCTCTCTCTCTCTGCGCCCTGTCCCCACTCTCTCTCTCTGCACCCTGTCCCCACTCTCTCTCTCTGCGCCCTGTCCCCGCTCTCTCTCTCTGCACCCTGTCCCCGCACTCTCTGTGTGCGCCCTGTCCCCACTCTCTCTCTCTGCGCCCTGTCCCCACTCTCTCTCTGCGCCCTGTCCCCGCTCTCTCTGAGCCCTGTCCCCACTCTCTCTCTCTGCGCCCTGTCCCCACTCTCTCTCTCTGCGCCCTGTCCCCACTCTCACTCTGCGCCCTGTCCCCACTCTCTCTCTGCGCCCTGTCCCCACTCTCTCTCTCTGAGCCCTGTCCCCACTCTCTCTCTCTGCACCCTGTCCCCGCTCTCTCTCTGTGCGCCCTGTCCCCACTCTCTCTCTCTGCGCCCTGTCCCCACTCTCTCTCTCTGAGCCCTGTCCCCACTCTTTCTCTCTGCACCCTGTCCCCGCTCTCTCTCTGTGCACCCTGTCCCCACTCTCTCTCTCTGCGCCCTGTCCCCACTCTCTCTCTCTGAGCCCTGTCCCCACTCTCTCCCTCTGCACCCTGTCCCCGCTCGTTCTCTCTGCGCCCTGTCCCCACTCTCTCTCTCTGAGCCCTGTCCCCACTCTCTCTCTCTGCACCCTGTCCCCGCTCTCTCTCTGTGCGCCCTGTCCCCACTCTCTCTCTCTGCGCCCTGTCCCCACTCTCTCTCTCTGCGCCCTGTCCCCACTCTCTCTCACTGCACCCTGTCCCCGCTCTCTCTCTGTGTGCCCTGTCCCCACTCTCTCTCTCTGCGCCCTGTCCCCACTATCTCTCTCTGTGCTCCCTGTCCCCACTCTATCTCTCTGCACCCTGTCCCCGCTCTCTCTCTGTGCGCCCTGTCCCCACTCTCTCTCTCTGCGCCCTGTCCCCACTCTCTCTCTCTGCTCCCTGTCCCCACTCTCTCTCTCTGTGCCCTGTCCCCACTCTCTCTCTGTGCCCTGTCCCCTCTCTCTCTCTCTGCGCCCTGTCCCCACTCTCTCTCTCTGCGCCTTGTCCCCACTCTCTCTCTCTGCGCCCTGTCCCCACTCTCTCTCTCTGCGCCCTGTCCCCACTCTCTCTCTCTGCGCCTTGTCCCCACTCTCTCTCTCTGCGCCCTGTCCCCACTCTCTCTCTCTGCGCCCTGTGCCACTCTCTCTCTCTGCGCCCTGTCCCCACTCTCTCTCTGCACCCTGTCCCCACTCTCTCTCTGTGCGCCCTGTCCCCACTCTCAATCTGTGCCCTGTCCCCACTCTCTCTCTCTGCGCCCTGTCCCCACTCTCTCTCTCTGCGCCCTGTCCCCACTCTCAATCTGCGCCCTGTCCCCACTCTCTCTCTGGGCGCCCTGTCCCCACTCTCTCTCTGTGTGCCCTGTCCCCACTCTCTCTCTCTGCGCCCTGTCCCCACTCTCTCTCTGTGTGCCCTGTCCCCAATCTCTCTCTCCGCGCCTTGTCCCCACTCTCTCTCTCTGCGCCCTGTCCCCACTCTCTCTCTCTGCGCCCTGTCCCCACTCTCTCTCTCTGCGCCCTGTCCCCGCTCTCTCTCTGTGCGCCCTGTCCCCGCTCTCTCTCTGTGTGCCCTGTCCCCACTCTCTCTCTGTGCGCCCTGTCCCCCCTCTCACTGTGCTCCCTGTCCCCCCTCTCTCTGTGCACCCTGTCCCCCCTATCTCTGTGCGCCCCGTCCCCGCTCTCTCTGTGTGCCCTGTCCCCCCTCTCTCTGTGCGCCCTGTCCCCCCTCTCACTGTGCGCCCTGTCCCCCCTATCTCTGTGCACCCTGTCCCCGCTCTCTCTGTGTGCCCTGTCCCCCCTATCTCTGTGCGCCCTGTCCCCGCTCTCTCTGTGTGCCCTGTCCCCCCTCTCTCTATGCGCCCTGTCCCCCCTCTATCTGTGTGCCATGACCCCGCTCTCTCTCTGTGTGCCCTGTCCCCCCTCCCTCTGTGCGCCCTGTCCCCCCTCTCTCTCTGTGCGCCCTGTCGCCACTCTCTCTGTGTGCCCTGTCCCCCCCTCTATCTGTGCGCCCTGTCCTCACTCTCTCCATGTGCGCCCAGTCCCCACTCTCTCTCTGTGTGCCCTGTCCCCCTCTCTCTGTGTGCCCTGTCCCCCCTCTCTCTCTCTGCGCCCTGTCCCCACTCTCTCTCTCTGCACCCTGTCCCCACTCTCTCTCTCTGCGCCCTGTCCCCGCTCTCTCTCTCTGCACCCTGTCCCCGCACTCTCTGTGTGCGCCCTGTCCCCACTCTCTCTCTCTGCGCCCTGTCCCCACTCTCTCTCTGCGCCCTGTCCCCGCTCTCTCTCTGAGCCCTGTCCCCACTCTCTCTCTCTGCGCCCTGTCCCCACTCTCTCTCTCTGCGCCCTGTCCCCACTCTCACTCTGCGCCCTGTCCCCACTCTCTCTCTGCGCCCTGTCCCCACTCTCTCTCTCTGAGCCCTGTCCCCACTCTCTCTCTCTGCACCCTGTCCCCGCTCTCTCTCTGTGCGCCCTGTCCCCACTCTCTCTCTCTGCGCCCTGTCCCCACTCTCTCTCTCTGAGCCCTGTCCCCACTCTCTCCCTCTGCACCCTGTCCCCGCTCGTTCTCTCTGCGCCCTGTCCCCACTCTCTCTCTCTGAGCCCTGTCCCCACTCTCTCTCTCTGCACCCTGTCCCCGCTCTCTCTCTGTGCGCCCTGTCCCCACTCTCTCTCTCTGCTCCCTGTCCCCACTCTCTCTCTCTGCGCCCTGTCCCCACTCTCTCTCACTGCACCCTGTCCCCGCTCTCTCTCTGTGCGCCCTGTCCCCACTCTCTCTCTCTGCGCCCTGTCCCCACTATCTCTCTCTGTGCTCCCTGTCCCCACTCTATCTCTCTGCACCCTGTCCCCGCTCTCTCTCTGTGCGCCCTGTCCCCACTCTCTCTCTCTGCGCCCTGTCCCCACTCTCTCTCACTGCACCCTGTCCCCGCTCTCTCTCTGTGCGCCCTGTCCCCACTCTCTCTCTCTGCGCCCTGTCCCCACTATCTCTCTCTGTGCTCCCTGTCCCCACTCTATCTCTCTGCACCCTGTCCCCGCTCTCTCTCTGTGCGCCCTGTCCCCACTCTCTCTCTCTGCGCCCTGTCCCCACTCTCTCTCTCTGCTCCCTGTCCCCACTCTCTCTCTCTGCGCCCTGTCCCCACTCTCTCTCTGTGCCCTGTCCCCTCTCTCTCTCTCTGCGCCCTGTCCCCACTCTCTCTCTCTGCGCCTTGTCCCCACTCTCTCTCTCTGCGCCCTGTCCCCACTCTCTCTCTCTGCGCCCTGTCCCCACTCTCTCTCTCTGCGCCTTGTCCCCACTCTCTCTCTCTGCGCCCTGTCCCCACTCTCTCTCTCTGCGCCCTGTGCCACTCTCTCTCTCTGCGCCCTGTCCCCACTCTCTCTCTGCACCCTGTCCCCACTCTCTCTCTGTGCGCCCTGTCCCCACTCTCAATCTGTGCCCTGTCCCCACTCTCTCTCTCTGCGCCCTGTCCCCACTCTCTCTCTCTGCGCCCTGTCCCCACTCTCAATCTGCGCCCTGTCCCCACTCTCTCTCTGGGCGCCCTGTCCCCACTCTCTCTCTCCGCGCCCTGTCCCCACTCTCTCTCTGTGTGCCCTGTCCCCACTCTCTCTCTCTGCGCCCTGTCCCCACTCTCTCTCTGTGTGCCCTGTCCCCAATCTCTCTCTCCGCGCCTTGTCCCCACTCTCTCTCTCTGCGCCCTGTCCCCACTCTCTCTCTCTGCGCCCTGTCCCCACTCTCTCTCTCTGCGCCCTGTCCCCGCTCTCTCTCTGTGCGCCCTGTCCCCGCTCTCTCTCTGTGTGCCCTGTCCCCACTCTCTCTCTGTGCACCCTGTCCCCCCTCTCACTGTGCTCCCTGTCCCCCCTCTCTCTGTGCACCCTGTCCCCCCTATCTCTGTGCGCCCCGTCCCCGCTCTCTCTGTGTGCCCTGTCCCCCCTCTCTCTGTGCGCCCTGTCCCCCCTCTCTCTGTGCGCCCTGTCCCCCCTATCTCTGTGTGCCCTGTCCCCGCTCTCTCTGTGTGCCCTGTCCCCCCTATCTCTATGCGCCCTGTCCCCGCTCTCTCTGTGTGCCCTGTCCCCCCTCTCTCTATGCGCCCTGTCCCCCCTCTATCTGTGTGCCATGACCCCGCTCTCTCTCTGTGTGCCCTGTCCCCCCTCTCACTGTGCTCCCTGCCCCCCTCTCTCTGTGCGCCCTGTCCCCACTATCTCTGTGCGCCCTGTCCCCGCTCTCTCTGTGTGCCCTGTCCCCCCTCTCTCTGTGCGCCCTGTCCCCCCTCTATCTGAGTGCCCTGGCCCCCTCTCTCTATGCACGCTGTCCCCCCTCTATCTGTGTGCCCTGTCCCCCCTCTGTCTATGCGCCCTGTCTCCCCTCTCTCTGTGCGCCCTGTCCCCACTCTCTCTCTGTGCGCCCTGTCCCCACTCTCTCTCTGCGCCCTGTCCTCGCTCTCTCTCTGTGCCCTGTCCTCGCTCTCTCTCTCTGTGCCCTGTCCCCACTCTCTCTCTGTGCACCCTGTCCCCCCTCTCTCTCTGCGCCCTGTCCTCGCTCTCTCTCTGCACCCTGTCCTCGCTCTCTCTCTGTGCGCCCTGTCCCCCCTCTCTCTCTGCGCCCTGTCCTCGCTCTCTCTCTGTGCCCTGTCTTCGCTCTCTCTCTGTGTGCCCTGTCCCCCCTCTCTCTCTGCGCCCTGTCCCCCTCTCTCTCTGCGCCCTGTCCTCGCTCTCTCTCTGTGTGCCCTGTCCCCCCTATCTCTGTGCGCCCTGTCCCCCCTCTCTCTGTGCGCCCTGTCCCCCCTCTATCTGTGTGCCCTGTCCCCCCACTCTCTATGCGCCCTGTCCCCCCTCTCTCTGTGTGCCCTGTCCCCCCTCTCTCTCTGCGCCCTGTCCTCGCTCACTCTCCGTGGGCCCTGTCCCCACTCTCTCTCTGCGCCCTGTCCCCACTCTCTCTCTCTGCGCCCTGTCCCCTCTCTCTCTCTGTGTGCCCTGTCCCCACTCTCTCTCTCTGCGCCCTGTCCCCACTCTCTCTCTGTGTGCCCTGTCCCCGCTCTCTCTCTCTGTGCCCTGTCCCCCCTCTCTCTCAGTGTGCCCTGTCCCCGCTCTCTCTCTGTGCGCCCTGACCCCGCTCTCTCTCTCAGTGTGCCCTGTCCCCCCTCTCTCTCTGTGCGCCCTGACCCCGCTCTCTCTCTCTGTGCCCTGTCCCCCATCTCTCTCTGTGCGCCCTGACCCCGCTCTCTCTCTGTGCGCCCTGTCCCCGCTCTCTCTCTCAGTGTGCCCTGTCCCCGCACTCTCTCTGTGCGCACTGACCCCGCTCTCTCTCTGTGCGCCCTGTCCCCGCTCTCTCTCTCAGTGTGCCCTGTCCCCCCTCTCTCTCTGTGCGCCCTGTCCCCGCTCTCTCTCTGTGCGCCCTGTCCCCGCTCTCACTCAGTGTGCCCTGTCCCCGCTCTCTCTCTCAGTGTGCCCTGTCCCCGCTCTCTCTCTCTGTGCGCCCTGTCCCCGCTCTCTCTCTCTGTGTGCCCTGTCCCCCCTCTCTCTCTGTGCGCCCTGTCACCGCTCTCTCTCTCTGTGCGCCCTGTCCCCGCTCTCTCTCTCTGTGTGCCCTGTCCCCGCTCTCTGTGTGTGCGCCCTGTCCCCGCTCCCTCTCTCAGTGTGCCCTGTCCCCGCTCTCTCTCTCTGTGTGCCCGGTCCCCGCTCTCTCTCTGTGCGCCCTGTCCCCGCTCACTCTCTGTGCGCCCTGTCCCCGCTCTCTCTCTCAGTGTGCCCTGTCCCCGCTCTCTCTCTCAGTGTGCCCTGTCCCCCCTCTCTCTCTGTGCGCCCTGTCCCCGCTCTCTCTCTGTGCGCCCTGTCCCCGCTCTCTCTCTCTGTGCGCCCTGTCCCCGCTCTCTCTCTGTGCGCCCTGTCCCCGCTCTCTCTCTCTGTGTGCCCTGTCCCCGCTCTCTCTCTGTGCGCCCTGTCCCCGCTCTCTCTCTCAGTGTGCCCTGTCCCCGCTCTCTCTCTCTGTGTGCCCTGTCCCCACTCTCTCTCTGTGCGCCCTGACCCCGCTCTCTCTGTGCGCCCTGTCCCCGCTCTCTCTCTGTGCGCCCTGTCCCGGCTCTTTCTCTCAGTGTGCCCTGTCCCCGCTCTATCTTTCAGTGTGCCCTGTCCCCGCTCTCTCTCTCAGTGTGCCCTGTCCCCCCTCTCTCTCTGTGCGCCCTGTCCCCGCTCTCTCTCTGTGCGCCCTGTCCCCGCTCTCTCTCTCAGTGTGCCCTGTCCCCGCCCTCTCTCTGTGCGCAATGACCCCGCTCTCTCTCTCTGTGCCCTGTCTCCGCTCTCTCTCTGTGCGCCCTGTCCCCGCTCTCTCTCAGTGTGCCCTGTACCCGCTCTCTCTCTGTGCCCTGTCCCCGCTCTATCTCTGTGCGCCCTGTCCCCGCTCTCTCTCTCAGTGTGCCCTGTCCCCGCCCTCTCTCTGTGCACACTGACCCGGCTCTCTCTCTCTGTGCCCTGTCCCCGCTCTCTCTCTGTGTGCCCTGTCCCCACTCTCTCTCTGTGCGCCCTGTCCCCCCTCTCACTGTGCTCCCTGCCCCCCTCTCTCTGTGCGCCCTGTCCCCGCTCCCTCTGTGTGCCCTGTCCCCCCTCTCTCTGTGCGCCCTGTCCCCCCTCTATCTGAGTGCGCTGTCCCCCTCTCTCTATGCGCCCTGTCCCCCCTCTATCTGTGTGCCATGACCCCGCTCTCTCTCTGTGTGCCCTGTCCCCCCTCTCACTGTGCTCCCTGTCCCCCCTCTCTCTGTGCTCCCTGTCCCCCCTCTCACTGTGCTCCCTGTCCCCCCTCTCTCTGTGCGCACTGTCCCCGCTCTCTCTGTGTGCCCTGTCCCCCCTCTCTCTGTGCGCCCTGTCCCCCATCTCTCTCTCTGCGCCCTGTCCGCACTCTCTCTCTGTGCGCCCTGTCCCCGCTCTCTCTGTGTGCCCTGTCCCCCTTCTCTCTGAGCGCAATGTCCCCCCTCTCTCTCTGTGCGCCCTGTCCCCCCTCCCTCTGTGCGCCCTGTCCACCCTCTCTCTCTCTGCGCCCTGTCGCCGCTCTCTCTGTGTGCCCTGTCCCCCCTCTTTATCTGTGCGCCCTGTCCTCAGTCTCTCCATGTGCGCCCAGTCCCCACTCTCTCTCTGTGTGCCCTGTCCCCCCTCTCTCTGTGTGACCTGTCCCCCCTCTCTCTCTCTGCGCCCTGTCCCCACTCTCTCTCTCTGCACCCTGTCCCCACTCTCTCTCTCTGCGCCCTGTCCCCGCTCTCTCTCTCTGCACCGTTTCCCCGCACTCTCTATGTGCGCCCTGTCCCCACTCTCTCTCTCTGTGCCCTGTCCCCCCTCCCTCTGTGCGCCCTGTCCCCCCTCTCTCTCTGTGCGCCCTGTCTCCGCTCTCTCCATGTGCGCCCAGTCCCCACTCTCTCTCTGTGTGCCCTGTCCACCCTCCCTCTGTGTGCGCTGTCCCCCCTCTCTCTCTCTGCGCCCTGTCCCCACTCTCTCTCTGTGTGCCCTGTCCCCACTCTATCTGTGTGCTCTGTCCCCCCTCTCACTGTGCTCCCTGTCCCCCCTCTCTCTGTGCGCACTGTCCCCGCTCTCTCTGTGTGCCCTGTCCCCCCTCTCTCTGTGCGCCCTGTCCCCCATCTCTCTCTCTGCCCCCTGTCCCCACTCTCTCTCTTTGCGCCCTGTCCCCGCTCTCTCTGTGTGCCCTGTCCCCCTTCTCTCTGAGCGCAATGTCCCCCCTCTCTCTCTGTGCGCCCTGTCCCCACTCTCTCTCTCTGTGCCCTGACCCACTCTCTCTCTGTGCGCCCTGTCCCCGCTCTCTCTCTCTGTGCCCTGTCCCCACTCTCTCTCTGTGTGCCCTGTCCCTCCTCCCTCTGTGCGCCCTGTCCCCCCTCTCTCTCTGTGCGCCCTGTCTCCGCTCTCTCCATGTGCGCCCAGTCCCCACTCTCTCTCTGTGTGCCCTGTCCCCCCTCCCTCTGTGTGCCCTGTCCCCCCTCTCTCTCTCTGCGCCCTGTCCCCACTCTCTCTCTCTGCACCCTGTCCCCACTCTCTCTCTCTGCGCCCTGTCCCCACTCTCTCTCTCTGCACCCTGTCCCCACTCTCTCTCTCTGCGCCCTGTCCCCGCTCTCTCTCTGTGCACCCTGTACCCGCACTCTCTGGGTGCGCCCTGTCCCCACTCTCTATCTCTGCGCCCTGTCCCCACTCTCTCTCTCTGCGCCCTGTCCCCACTCTGTCTCTGCGCCCTGTCCCCGCTCTCTCTCTGAGCCCTGACCCCACTCTCTCTCTCTGCGCCCTGTCCCCACTCTCTCTCTCTGCGCCCTGTCCCCACTCTCTCTCTGCGCCCTGTCCCCACTCTCTCTCTGCGCCCTGTCCCCACTCTCTCTCTCTGAGCCCTGTCCCCACTCTCTCTCTCTGCACCCTGTCCCCGCTCTCTCTCTGTGCACCCTGTCCCCACTCTCTCTCTCTGCGCCCTGTCCCCACTCTCTCTCTGAGCCCTGTCCCCACTCTTGCTCTCTGCACCCTGTCCCCACTCTCTCTCTGTGCACCCTGTCCCCACTCTCTCTCTCTGCGCCCTGTCCCCACTCTCTCTCTGCGCCCTGTCCCCACTCTCTCTCTGCGCCCTGTCCCCACTCTCTCTCTCTGAGCCCTGTCCCCACTCTCTCTCTCTGCACCCTGTCCCCGCTCTCTCTCTGTGCACCCTGTCCCCACTCTCTCTCTCTGCGCCCTGTCCCCACTCTCTCTCTGAGCCCTGTCCCCACTCTTGCTCTCTGCACCCTGTCCCCACTCTCTCTCTGTGCACCCTGTCCCCACTCTCTCTCTCTGCGCCCTGTCCCCATTCTCTCTCTCTGTGCCCTGTCCCCACTCTCTCTCTCTGCGCCCTGTCCCCATTCTCTCTCTCTGCGCCCTGTCCCCACTCTCTCTCTCTGAGCCCTGTCCCCACTCTCTCTCTCTGCACCCTGTCCCCACTCTCTCTCTGCGCCCTGTCCCCACTCTCTCTCTCTGAGCCCTATCCCCACTCGCTCTCTCTGCACCCTGTCCCCGCTCTCTCTCTGTGCGCCCTATCCCCACTCTCTCTCTCTGCGCCCTGTCCCCACTCTCTCTCTGAGCCCTGTCCCCACTCTCTCTCTGCGCCCTGTCCCCACTCTCTCTCTGCGCCCTGTCCTCGCTCTCTCTCTGCGCCCTGTCCTCGCTCTCTCTCTCTGTGCCCTGTCCCCACTCTCTGTCTGTGCACCCTGTCCCCCCTCTCTCTCTGCGCCCTGACGTCGCTCTCTCTCTGCGCCCTGTCCTCGCTCTCTCTCTGTGCGCCCTGTCCCCCCTCTCTCTCTGCGCCCTGTCCTCGCTCTCTCTCTGCGCCCTGTCTTCGCTCTCTCTCTGTGTGCCCTGTCCCCCTCTCACTATGCGCCCTGTCCCCCTCTCTCTCTGCGCCTTGTCCTCGCTCTCTCTCTGTGTGCCCTGTCCCCACTCTCTCTCTCTGCGCCATTTCCCCAGTCTGTCTCTGTGCGCCCTGTACCCCCTATCTCTGTGCGCCCTGTCCCCGCTCTCTCTGTGTGCCCTTTCCCCCGTCTCTCTGTGCGCCCTGTCCCCCCTCTATCTGTGTGCCCTGTCCCCCCTCTCTCTATGCGCCCTGTCCCCCCTCTCTCTGTGTGACCTGTCCCCCCTCTCTCTCTGCGCCCTGTCCTCGCTCTCTCTCCGTGGGCCCTGTCCCCACTCTCTCTCTGCACCCTGTCCCCACTCTCTCTCTCTGCGCCCTGTCCCCAATCTCTCTCTCTGTGCCCTCTCCCCACTCTCTCTCTCTGCGCCCTGCCCCACTCTCTCTCTTTGTGCCCTGTCCCCACTCTCTCTCTCTGCGCCCTGTCCCCACTCTATCTCTCTGCGCCCTGTCCCCACTCTCTCTCTCTGCGCCCTGTCCCCACTCTCTCTCTCTGTGCCCTGTCCCCACTCTATCTGTGTGCTCTGTCCCCCCTCTCACTGTGCTCCCTGTCCCCCCTCTCTCTGTGCGCCCTGTCCCCGCTCTCTCTGTGTGCTCTGTCCCCCCTCTCTCTGGGCGCCCTGTCCCCCATCTCTCTCTCTGCCCCCTGTCCCCACTCTCTCTCTTTGCGCCCTGTCCCCGCTCTCTCTGTGTGCCCTGTCCCCCTTCTGTCTGAGCGCAATGTCCCCCCTCTCTCTCTGTGCGCCCTGTCCCCACTCTCTCTCTGTGCCCTGACCCACTCTCTCTCTGTGCGCCCTGTCCCCGCTCTCTCTCTCTGTGCCCTGTCCCCACTCTCTCTCTGTGTGCCCTGTCCCCCCTCCCTCTGTGCGCCCTGTCCCCCCTCTCTCTCTGTGCGCCCTGTCTCCGCTCTCTCCATGTGCGCCCAGTCCCCACTCTCTCTCTGTGTGCCCTGTCCCCCCTCCCTCTGTGTGCCCTGTCCCCCCTCTCTCTCTCTGCGCCCTGTCCCCACTCTCTCTCTCTGCACCCTGTCCCCACTCTCTCTCTCTGTGCCCTGTCCCCACTCTCTCTCTCTGCACCCTGTCCCCACTCTCTCTCTCTGCGCCCTGTCCCCGCTCTCTCTCTCTGCACCCTGTCCCCGCACTCTCTGGGTGCGCCCTGTCCCCACTCTCTCTCTCTGCGCCCTGTCCCCACTCTCTCTCTCTGCGCCCTGTCCCCACTCTCTCTCTGCGCCCTGTCCCCGCTCTCTCTCTTAGCCCTGTCCCCACTCTCTCTCTCTGCGCCCTGTCCCCACTCTCTCTCTCTGCGCCCTGTCCCCACTCTCTCTCTGCGCCCTGTCCCCACTCTCTCTCTGAGCCCTGTCCCCACTCTCTCTCTCTTCACCCTGTCCCCACTCCCTCTCTGAGCCCTGTCCCCACTCTTTCTCTCTGCACCCTGTCCCCACTCTCTCTCTGTGCACCCTGTCCCCACTCTCTCTCTCTGCGCCCTGTCCCCACTCTCTCTCTCTGTGCCCTGTCCCCACTCTCTCTCTCTGCACCCTGTCCCCGCTCTCTCTCTGTGCGCCCTGTCCCCACTCTCTCTCTCTGCGCCCTGTCCCCACTCTCTCTCTCTGCGCCCTGTCCCCACTCCCTCTCTGAGCCCTGTCCCCACTCTTTCTCTCTGCACCCTGTCCCCACTCTCTCTCTGTGCACCCTGTCCCCACTCTCTCTCTCTGCGCCCTGTCCCCACTCTCTCTCTCTGTGCCCTGTCCCCACTCTCTCTCTCTGCACCCTGTCCCCGCTCTCTCTCTGTGCGCCCTGTCCCCACTCTCTCTCTCTGCGCCCTGTCCCCACTCTCTCTCTCTGCGCCCTGTCCCCACTCTCTCTCTGTGTGCCCTCTCCCCACTCTCTCTCTCTGCGCCCTGCCCCACTCTCTCTCTTTGTGCCCTGTCCCCACTCTCTCTCTGCGCCCTGTCCTCACTCTCTCTCTCTGCGCCCTGTCCCCACTCTCTCTCTCTGCGCCCTGTCCCCACTCTCTCTCTGTGTGCCCTGTCCCCACTCTATCTGTGTGCCCTGTCCCCACTCTCACTGTGCTCCCTTTCCCCCCTCTCTCTGTGCGCACTGTCCCCGCTCTCTCTGTGTGCCCTGTCCCCCATCTCTCTGTGCGCCCTATCCCCCATCTCTCTCTCTGCGCCCTGTCCCCACTCTCTCTCTTTGCGCCCTGTCCCCGCTCTCGCTCTCTGCGCCCTGTCCCCACTCTCTCTCTCTCTGCGCCCTGTCCCCACTCTCTCTCTCTGCGCCCTGTCCCCACTCTCTCTCTGCGCCCTGTCCCCGCTCTCTCTCTGAGCCCTGTCTCCACTCTCTCTCTCTGCGCCCTGTCCCCACTCTCTCTCTCTGCGCCCTGTCCCCACTCTCTCTCTGCGCCCTGTCCCCACTCTCTCTCTGCGCCCTGTCCCCACTCTCTCTCTCTGGGCCCTGTCCCCACTCTCTCTCTCTGCCCCCTGTCCCCGCTCTCTCTCTGTGTGCCCTGTCCCCACTCTCTCTCGCTGCGCCCTGTCCCCACTATCACTCTCTGTGCGCCCTGTCCCCACTCTATCGCTCTGCACCCTGTCCCCGCTCTCTCTCTCTGTGCCCTGTCCCCACTCTCTCTCTCTCTGCGCCCTGTCCCCACTCTCTCTCTCTGCGCCCTGTCCCCACCCTCTCTCTCTGCACCCTGTCCCCACTCTCTCACTCTGCGCCCTGTCGCCACTCTCTCTGTGCCCTGTACCCACTCTCTCTCTCTGCGCCCTGTCCCCACTCTCTCTGTGCGCCCTGTCCCCACTCTCTGTCTGTGTGCCCTGGCCCCACTCTCTCTCTGCGCCCTGTCCCCACTCTCTCTCTCTGCGCCCTGTCCCCACTCTCTCTCTCTGCGCCCTGTCCCCACTCTCTCTCTCAGCGCCCTGTCCCCACTCTCTCTCTCTGCGCCCTTTCCCCACTCTCAATCTGCGCCCTGTCCCCACTCTCTCTCTCTACGCCCTGTCCCCACTCTCTCTCTCTGCGCCCTGTCCCCACTCTCTCTGTGCGCCCTGTCCCCACTCTCTCTCTCTGTGCCCTGTCCCCACTCTCTCTCTCTGCGCCCTGTCCTCACTCTCTCTCTCTGCGCGCTGTCCCCACTCTCTCTCTCTGCGCCCTGTCCCCACTCTCTCTCTCTGCGCCCTGTCCCCACTCTCTCCCTCTGCGCCCTGTCCCCAGTCTCTCTCTGTGTGCCCTGTCCCCACTCTCTCTCTCTGCGCCCTGTCCCCACTCTCTCTCTCTGCGCCCAGTCCCCACTCTCTCTCTGTGTGCCCTGTCTCCACTCTCTCTCTCTCTGCGCCCTGTCCCCACTCTCTCTCTGTGTGCCCTGTCCCCACTCTCTCGCTCTGCGCCCTGTCCCCACTCTCTCTCTCTGCGCCCTGTCCCCACTCTCTCTCTCTGTGCCCTGTCCCCACTCTCTCTCTCTGCGCCCTGTCGCCACTCTCAATCTGCGCCCTGTCCCCACTCTCTCTCTCTGCGCCCTGTCCCCACTCTCTCTCTCTGCGCCCTGTCCCCACTCTCAATCTGCGCCCTGTCCCTACTCTCTCTCTGGGCGCCCTGTCCCCACTCTCTCTCTCCGCGCCCTGTCCCCACTCTCTCTCTGTGTGCCCTGTCCCCACTGTCTCTCTCTGCGCCCTGTCCCCACTCTCTCTCTGTGTGCCCTGTCCCCACTCTCTCTCTCCGCGCCCTGTCCCCACTCTCTCTCTCTGCGCCCTGTCCCCATTTTCTCTCTCTCTCTGCGCCCTGTCCCCAATCTCTCTCTGCACCCTGTCCCCGCTCTCTCTGTGCGCCCTGTCCCCACTCTCTCTCTCTGCGCCCTGTCCCCACTCTCTCTCTGCGCCCTGTCCCCACTCTCTCTCTGCGCCCTGCCCCACTCTCTCTCTCTGAGCCCTGTCCCCACTCTCTCTCTGTGTACCCTGTCCCCACTCTGTCTCTGTGCGCCCTGTCCCCACTCTCTCTCTCTGCGCCCTGTTGCCACTCTCTCTCTCTGAGCCCTGTCCCCACTCTCTCTCTCTGCACCCTTTCCCCGCACTCTCTCTCTGCGCCCTGTCCCCACTCTCTCTCTCTCCGCCCTGTCCCCACTCTCTCTCTCTGAGCCCTGTCCCCACTCTCTCTCTCTGCACCCTGTCCCCACTCTCTCTGTGCGCCCTGTCCCCCTCTCTCTCTCTGTGCCCTGTCCCCACTCTCTCTCTCTGCGCCCTGTCCCCACTCTCTCTCTCTGCGCGCTGTCCCCACTCTCTCTCTCTGCGCCCTGTCCCCACTCTCTCTCTCTGCGCCCTGTCCCCACTCTCTCTCTCTGCGCCCTGTCCACACTCTCTCCCTCTGCGCCCTGTCCCCACTCTCTCTCTGTGTGCCCTGTCCCCACTCTCTCTCTCTGCGCCCTGTTCCCACTCTCTCTCTCTGCGCCCTGTCCACACTCTCTCCCTCTGCGCCCTGTCCCCACTCTCTCTCTGTGTGCCCTGCCCCACTCTCTCTCTCTGCGCCCTGTCCACACTCTCTCCCTCTGCGCCCTGTCCCCACTCTCTCTGTGTGTGCCCTGTCCCCACTCTCTCTCTCTGTGCCCTGTCCCCACTCTATCTCTCTGCACCCTGTCCCCGCTCTCTCTCTCTGCGCCCTGTCCCCTCTCTCTCTCTCTCTGCGCCCTGTCCCCACTCTCTCTCTCTGCTCCCTGTCCCCACTCTCTCACTCTGCTCCCTGTCCCCACTCTCTCTGTGCCCTGTCCCCACTCTCTCTGTGCGCCCTGTCCCCACTCTCTCTCTCTGCGCCCTGTCCCCACTCTCTCTCTGCGCCCTGTCCCCACTCTCTTTCTCTGCGCCCTGTCCCCACTCTCTCTCTCTGCGCCCTGTCCCCACTCTCTCTCTCAGCGCCCTGTCCCCACTCTCTCTCTCTGCGCCCTGTCCCCACTCTGTCTCTCGGCGCCCTGTCCCCACTCTCTCTCTCTGCGCCCTGTCCCCACTCGCTCTCTCTGCGCCCTCTCCCTACTCTCTCTCTCTACGCCCTGTCCCCACTCTCTCTCTCTGCGTCCTGTCCCCACTCTCTCTGTGCGCCCTGTCCCCACTCTCTCTCTCTGTGCTTTGTCCCCACTCTCTCTCTCTGCGCCCGGTCCCCAATCTCTCTCTGCGCGCTGTCCCCACTCGCTCTCTCTGCGCCCTGTCCCCACTCTCTCTCTCTGCGCCCTGTCCCCACTCTCTGCCTCTGCGTCCTGTCCCCACTCTCTCTCTGTGTGCCCTGTCCCCACTCTCACTATCTGCGCCCTGTCCCCACTCTCTCTCTCTGCGCCCTGTCCCCACTCTCTCTCTCTGTGCCCTGTCCCCACTCTCTCCCTCTGCGCCCTGTCCCCTCTCTCTCTCTGTGTGCCCTGTCCCCACTCTCTCGCTCTGTGCCCTTTCCCCACTCTCTCTCTCTGCGCCCTGTCCCACTCTCTCTCTGTGTGCCCTGTCCCCACTCTCTCTCTCTGCGCCCTGTCCCCACTCTCTCTCTGTGTGCCCTGTCCCCACTCTCTCGCTCTGCGCCCTGTCCCCGCTCTCTCTCTCTGCGCCTTGTCCCCACTCTCTCTCTGTGCGCCCTGTCCCCACTCTCTCTCTCTGCTCCCTGTCACCACTCTCAATCTGCGCCCTGTCCCCACTCTCTCTCTCTGTGCCCTGTCCCCACTCTCTCTCTCTGCGCCCTGTCCCCACTCTCTCTGTGCGCCCTGTCCCCACTCTCTCTCTGTGTGCCCTGTCCCCACTCTCTTTCTCTGCGCCTTGTCCCCACTCTCTCTCTCTGTGCCCTGTCCCCACTCTCTCTATCTGTGCCCTGTCCCCACTCTCTCTCTCTGCGCCCTGTCCCCATTCTCTCTCTGCGCCCTTTCCCCACTCTCTCTCTGCGCCCTGTCCCCACTCTCTCTCTCTGTGCCCTGTCCCCACTCTCTCGCTCTGCGCCCTGTCCCCGCTCTCTCTCTCTGCGCCCTGTCCCCACTCTCTCTCTGTGTGTCCTGTCCCCACTCTCTCTCTCTGCGCCCTGTCCCCACTCTCTCTCTCTCTGTGCCCTGTCCCCACTCTCTCTCTCTGCGCCCTGTCCCCAGTCTCTCTCTCTGCGCCCTGTTCCCACTCTCTCTCTCTGCGCCATGTCCCCACTCTCTCTCTCTGCGCCCTGTCACCACTCTCTCTCTCTGCGCCCTGTCCCCACTCTCTCTCTCTGCGCCTTGTCCCCACTCTCTCTCTCTGCGCCCTGTCCCCACTCTCTCGCTCTGCGCCCTGTCCCCAGTCTCTCTCTCTGCGCCCTGTCCCCACTCTCACTCTGTGCGCCCTGTCCCCACTCTCTCTCTCTGCTCCCTGTCCCCACTCTCAATCTGCACCCTGTCCCCACTCTCTCTCTCTGCGCCCTGTCCCCACTCTCTCTCGCTGCGCCCTGTCCCCACTCTCTCTGTGCGCCCTGTCCCCACTCTCTCTCTGTGTGCCCTGTCCCCACTCTCTCTCTCTACGCCCTGTCCCCACTCTCTCTCTCTGCGCCCTGTCCCCACTCTCTTTCTGTGTGCCCTGTCCCCACTCTCTCTCTCTGTGCCCTATACCCACTCTCTCTGTGTGCCCTCTCCCCACTCTCTCTCTCTGCGCCCTGTCCCCACTCTCTCTCTGTGTGCCCTGTCCCCACTCTCTCTCTGTGTGCCCTGTCCCCACTCTCTCTCTGTTTGCCCTGTCCCCACTCTCTCTCTCTGCGCCCTGTCCCCACTCTCTCTCTGTGTGCCCTGTCCCCACTCTCTCTCTCTGCGCCCTGTCCCCACTCTCTCTCTCTGCGCCCTGTCCCCTCTCTCTCTCTCTGCGCCCTGTCCCCAGTCTCTCTCTCTGCGCCCTGTCCCCACTCTCTCTCTCTGCGCCCTCTCCCCACTCTCTCTCTCTGCGCCCTGTCCCCACTCTCTCTCTGTGTTCCCTGACCCCACTCTCTCTCTCTGCGCCCTGTCCCCACTCTCTCTCTCTGCGCCCTGTCCTCTCTCTCTCTCTGCGCCCTTTCCCCACTCTCTCTCTCTCTGCGCCCTGTCCCCACTCTCTCTCTCTGCGCCCTGTCCCCACTCTCTCTCTGATCCCTGTCCCCCACTCTCTCTGTGCACCCTATCCCCACTCTCTCTCTGAGCTCTGCCCCCACTCTCTCTCTGCGCCCTGTCCCCACTTTCTCTCTGCGCCCTGTCCCCACTCTCTCTCTCTGCGCCCTGTCCCCACTCTCTCTCTCTGCTCCCTGTCCCCACTCTCTCTCTCTGCGCCCTGTCCCCACTCTCTCTCTGCGCCCTGTCCCCACTCTCTCTCTCTGCGCCCTGTCCCCGCTCTCTCTCTCTCTCTGCGCCCTGTCCCCACTCTCTCTCTGTGCGCCCTGTCCCCACTCTCTCTCTCTGCGCCCTGTCCCCACTCTCTCTCTGCGCCCTGTCCCCACTCTCTCTCTGCGCCCTGTCCCCACTCTCTTTCTGTGTGCCCTGTCCCCACTCTCTCTCTGTGTGCCCTGTCCCCACTCTCTCTCTCGGCGCCCTGTCCCGACTATTTTTCTCTGTGCCCTGTCCCCACTCTCTCTCTCTGTGCGCCCTGTCCCGACTCTCTCTCTCTGCGCCCTGTCCCCACACTCTCTCTCTGTGTGCCCTCTCCCCACTCTCTCTCTCTGTGCCCTGTCCCCACTCTCTCTCTCTGCGCCCTGTCCCCACTCTCTCTCTCTGCGCCCTGTCCCCACTCTCTCTCTGTGTGTCCTGTCCCGACCCTCTCTCTCTGTGCCCTGTCCCCACTCTCTCTCTGGGCGCCCTGTCCCCACTCTCTCTCTGTGTGCCCTGTCCCCACTGTCTCTCTCTGCGCCCTGTCCCCACTCTCTCTCTGTGTGCCCTGTCCCCACTCTCTCTCTCCGCGCCCTGTCCCCACTCTCTCTCTCTGCGCCCTGTCCCCATTTTCTCTCTCTCTCTGCGCCCTGTCCCCAATCTCTCTCTGCACCCTGTCCCCGCTCTCTCTGTGCGCCCTGTCCCCACTCTCTCTCTCTGCGCCCTGTCCCCACTCTCTCTCTGCGCCCTGTCCCCACTCTCTCTCTGCGCCCTGTCCCCACACTCTCTCTCTGAGCCCTGTCCCCACTCTCTCTCTGTGCACCCTGTCCCCACTCTGTCTCTGTGCGCCCTGTCCCCACTCTCTCTCTCTGCGCCCTGTCCCCACTCTCTCTCTCTCTGCACCCTTTCCCCGCACTCTCTCTCTGCGCCCTGTCCCCACTCTCTCTCTCTGTGCCCTGTCCCCACTCTCTCTCTCTGAGCCCTGTCCCCACTCTCTCTCTCTGCACCCTGTCCCCACTCTCTCTGTGCGCCCTGTCCCCACTCTCTCTCTCTGTGCCCTGTCCCCACTCTCTCTCTCTGCGCCCTGTCCCCACTCTCTCTCTCTGCGCGCTGTCCCCACTCTCTCTCTCTGCGCCCTGTCCCCACACTCTCTCTCTGCGCCCTGTCCCCACTCTCTCTCTCTGCGCCCTGTCCACACTCTCTCCCTCTGCGCCCTGACCCCACTCTGTCTCTCTGTGCCCTGTCCCCACTCTCTCTCTCTGCGCCCTGTTCCCACTCTCTCTCTCTGCGCCCTGTCCCCACTCTCTCTCTGTGTGCCCTGTCCCCACTCTCTCTCTCTGCGCCCTGTCCCCACTCTCTCCCTCTGCGCCCTGTCCCCACTCTCTCTCTGTGTGCCCTGTCCCCACTCTCTCTCTCTGTGCCCTGTCCCCACTCTATCTCTCTGCACCCTGTCCCCGCTCTCTCTCTCTGCGCCCTGTCCCCTCTCTCTCTCTCTCTGCGCCCTGTCCCCACTCTCTCTCTCTGCGCCCTGTCCCCACTCTCTCACTCTTCTCCCTGTCCCCACTCTCTCTGTGCCCTGTCCCCACTCTCTCTGTGCGCCCTGTCCCCACTCTCTCTCTCTGCGCCCTGTCCCCACTCTCTCTCTCTGCGCCCTGTCCCCACTCTCTCTCTGCGCCCTGTCCCCACTCTCTTTCTCTGCGCCCTGTCCCCACTCTCTCTCTCTGCGCCCTGTTCCCACTCTCTCTCTCAGCGCCCTGTCCCCACTCTCTCTCTGTGTGCCCTGTCCCCACTCTCTCACTCTGCGCCCTGTCCCCACTCTCTCCCTCTGCGCCCTGTCCCCACTCTCTCTCTGTGTGCCCTGTCCCCACTCTCTCTCTCTGTGCCCTGTCCCCGCTCTCTCTCTCTGCGCCCTGTCCCCACTCTCTCTCTGTGTGCCCTGTCCCCACTCTCTCTCTCTGCGCCCTGTCCCCACTCTCTCCCTCTGCGCCCTGTCCCCACTCTCTCTCTGTGTGCCCTGTCCCCACTCTCTCTCTCTGCGCCCTGTCCCCACTCTCTCCCTCTGCGCCCTGTCCCCACTCTCTCTCTGTGTGCCCTGTCCCCACTCTCTCTCTGTGTGCCCTGTCCCCACTCTATCTCTCTGCACCCTGTCCCCGCTCTCTCTCTCTGCGCCCTGTCCCCACTCTCTTTCTGTGTGCCCTGTCCCCACTCTCTCTCTGTGTGCCCTGTCCCCACTCTCTCTCTCGGCGCCCTGTCCCGACTATTTTTCTCTGTGCCCTGTCCCCACTCTCTCTCTCTGTGTGCCCTGTCCCGACTCTCTCTCTCTGCGCCCTGTCCCCACACTCTCTCTCTGTGTGCCCTCTCCCCACTCTCTCTCTCTGTGCCCTGTCCCCACTCTCTCTCTCTGCGCCCTGTCCCCACTCTCTCTCTCTGCGCCCTGTCCCCACTCTCTCTCTGTGTGTCCTGTCCCGACCCTCTCTCTCTGTGCCCTGTCCCCACTCTCTCTCTGGGCGCCCTGTCCCCACTCTCTCTCTGTGTGCCCTGTCCCCACTGTCTCTCTCTGCGCCCTGTCCCCACTCTCTCTCTGTGTGCCCTGTCCCCACTCTCTCTCTCCGCGCCCTGTCCCCACTCTCTCTCTCTGCGCCCTGTCCCCATTTTCTCTCTCTCTCTGCGCCCTGTCCCCAATCTCTCTCTGCACCCTGTCCCCGCT
Source organism: Heterodontus francisci (assembly GCF_036365525.1). Lineage (NCBI taxonomy): Eukaryota > Metazoa > Chordata > Chondrichthyes > Heterodontiformes > Heterodontidae > Heterodontus > Heterodontus francisci. The sequence continues at coordinate 30,459,178 of NC_090399.1, forward strand.
CTCTCTGTGCGCCCTGTCCCCACTCTCTCTCTCTGCGCCCTGTCCCCACTCTCTCTCTGCGCCCTGTCCCCACTCTCTCTCTCTGAGCCCTGTCCCCACTCTCTCTCTGTGCACCCTGTCCCCACTCTGTCTCTGTGCGCCCTGTCCCCACTCTCTCTCTCTGCGCCCTGTCCCCACTCTCTCTCTCTCTGCACCCTTTCCCCGCACTCTCTCTCTGCGCCCTGTTCCCACTCTCTCTCTCTGCGCCCTGTCCCCACTCTCTCTCTCTGAGCCCTGTCCCCACTCTCTCTCTCTGCACCCTGTCCCCACTCTCTCTGTGCGCCCTGTCCCCACTCTCTCTCTCTGTGCCCTGTCCCCACTCTCTCTCTCTGCGCCCTGTCCCCACTCTCTCTCTCTGCGCGCTGTCCCCACTCTCTCTCTCTGCGCCCTGTCCCCACACTCTCTCTCTGCGCCCTGTCCCCACTCTCTCTCTCTGCGCCCTGTCCACACTCTCTCCCTCTGCGCCCTGTCCCCACTCTGTCTCTCTGTGCCCTGTCCCCACTCTCTCTCTCTGCGCCCTGTTCCCACTCTCTCTCTCTGCGCCCTGTCCCCACTCTCTCTCTGTGTGCCCTGTCCCCACTCTCTCTCTCTGCGCCCTGTCCCCACTCTCTCCCTCTGCGCCCTGTCCCCACTCTCTCTCTGTGTGCCCTGTCCCCACTCTCTCTCTGTGTGCCCTGTCCCCACTCTATCTCTCTGCACCCTGTCCCCGCTCTCTCTCTCTGCGCCCTGTCCCCTCTCTCTCTCTCTCTGCGCCCTGTCCCCACTCTCTCTCTCTGCGCCCTGTCCCCACTCTCTCACTCTTCTCCCTGTCCCCACTCTCTCTGTGCCCTGTCCCCACTCTCTCTGTGCGCCCTGTCCCCACTCTCTCTCTCTGCGCCCTGTCCCCACTCTCTCTCTCTGCGCCCTGTCCCCACTCTCTCTCTGCGCCCTGTCCCCACTCTCTTTCTCTGCGCCCTGTCCCCACTCTCTCTCTCTGCGCCCTGTTCCCACTCTCTCTCTCAGCGCCCTGTCCCCACTCTCTCTCTCTGCGCCCTGTCCCCACTCTCTCTCTCTGCGCCCTGTCCCCACTCTCTCTCTCTGCGCCCTGTCCCCACTCGCTCTCTCTGCGCCCTCTCCCTACTCTCTCTCTCTACGCCCTGTCCCCACTCTCTCTCTCTGCGTCCTGTCCCCACTCTCTCTGTGCGCCCTGTTCCCACTCTCTCTCTCTGTGCTTTGTCCCCACTCTCTCTCTCTGCGCCCGGTCCCCAATCTCTCTCTGCGCGCTGTCCCCACTCTCTCTCTCTGCGCCCTGTCCCCACTCTCTCTCTCTGCGCCCTGTCCCCACTCTCTCTCTCTGCGCCCTGTCCCCACTCTCTCCCTCTGCGCCCTGTCCCCACTCTCTCTCTGTGTGCCCTGTCCCCACTCTCTCTCTCTGCGCCCTGTCCCCACTCTCTCTCTCTGCGCCCTGTCCCCACTCTCTCTCTCTGTGCCCTGTCCCCACTCTCTCCCTCTGCGCCCTGTCCCCACTCTCTCTCTGTGTGCCCTGTCCCTACTCTCTCGCTCTGTGCCCTTTCCCCACTCTCTCTCTCTGCGCCCTGTCCCACTCTCTCTCTGTGTGCCCTGTCCCCACTCTCTCTCTCTGCGCCCTGTCCCCACTCTCTCTCTGTGTGCCCTGTCCCCACTCTCTCGCTCTGCGCCCTGTCCCCGCTCTCTCTCTCTGCGCCTTGTCCCCACTCTCTCTCTGTGCGCCCTGTCCCCACTCTCTCTCTCTGCTCCCTGTCACCACTCTCAATCTGCGCCCTGTCCCCACTCTCTCTCTCTGCGCCCTGTCCCCACTCTCTCTGTGCGCCCTGTCCCCACTCTCTCTCTCTGCGCCCTGTCCCCGCTCTCTCTCTCTCTCTGCGCCCTGTCCCCACTCTCTCTCTGTGCGCCCTGTCCCCACTCTCTCTCTCTGCGCCCTGTCCCCACTCTCTCTGTGCGCCCTGTCCCCACTCTCTCTCTGTGTGCCCTGTCCCCACTCTCTCTCTCTACGCCCTGTCCCCACTCTCTCTCTCTGCGCCCTGTCCCCACTCTCTCTATCTGTGCCCTGTCCCCACTCTCTCCCTCTGCGCCCTGTCCCCACTCTCTCTCTGTGTGCCCTGTCCCCACTCTCTCTCTGTGTGCCCTGTTCCCACTCTCTCTCTCTGTGCCCTATTCCCACTCTCTCTGTGTGCCCTCTCCCCACTCTCTCTCTCTGCGCCCTGTCCCCACTCTCTCTCTGTGTGCCCTGTCCCCACTCTCTCTCTGTGTGCCCTGTCCCCACTCTCTCTCTGTTTGCCCTGTCCCCACTCTCTCTCTCTGCGCCCTGTCCCCACTCTCTCTCTGTGTGCCCTGTCCCCACTCTCTCTCTCTGCGCCCTGTCCCCACTCTCTCTCTCTGCGCCCTGTCCCCTCTCTCTCTCTCTGCGCCCTGTCCCCAGTCTCTCTCTCTGCGCCCTGTCCCCACTCTCTCTCTCTGCGCCCTGTCCCCACTCTCTCTCTCTGCACCCTCTCCCCACTCTCTCTCTCTGCGCCCTGTCCCCACTCTCTCTCTGTGTTCCCTGACCCCACTCTCTCTCTCTGCGCCCTGTCCCCACTCTCTCTCTCTGCGCCCTGTCCTCTCTCTCTCTCTTCGCCCTTTCCCCACTCTCTCTCTCTCTGCGCCCTGTCCCCACTCTCTCTCTCTGCGCCCTGTCCCCACTCTCTCTCTGATCCCTGTCCCCCACTCTCTCTGTGCACCCTATCCCCACTCTCTCTCTGAGCTCTGCCCCCACTCTCTCTCTGCGCCCTGTCCCCACTTTCTCTCTGCGCCCTGTCCCCACTCTCTCTCTCTGCGCCCTGTCCCCACTCTCTCTCTCTGCTCCCTGTCCCCACTCTCTCTCTCTGCGCCCTGTCCCCACTCTCTCTCTGCGCCCTGTCCCCACTCTCTCTCTCTGCGCCCTGTCCCCGCTCTCTCTCTCTCTCTGCGCCCTGTCCCCACTCTCTCTCTGTGCGCCCTGTCCCCACTCTCTCTCTCTGCGCCCTGTCCCCACTCTCTCTCTGCGCCCTGTCCCCACTCTCTCTCTGCGCCCTGTCCCCACTCTCTCTCTCTCTGCGCCCTGTCCCCACTCTCTCTCTGCGCCCTGTCCCCACTCTCTCTCTCTGTGCCCTGTCCCCACTCTCTCGCTCTGCGCCCTGTCCCCACTCTCTCTCTCTGCGCCCTGTCCCCACTCTCTCTCTGTGTGCCCTGTCCCCACTCTCCCTCTCTGCGCCCTGTCCCCACTCTCTTTCTGTGTGCCCTGTCCCCACTCTCTCTCTGTGTGCCCTGTCCCCACTCTCTCTCTCTGCGCCCTGTCCCGACTATTTTTCTCTGTGCCCTGTCCCCACTCTCTCTCTCTGTGTGCCCTGTCCCGACTCTCTCTCTCTGCGCCCTGTCCCCACACTCTCTCTCTGTGTGCCCTCTCCCCACTCTCTCTCTCTGTGCCCTGTCCCCACTCTGTCTCTCTGCGCCCTGTCCCCACTCTCTCTCTCTGCGCCCTGTCCCCACTCTCTTTCTCTGCGCCCTGTCCCCACTCTCTCTCTCTGTGTCCTGTCCCCACTCTCTCTCTCTGCGCCCTGTCCCGACTCTCTCTCTGTGTGCCCTGTCCCCACTCTCTCTCTGTGCGCCCTGTCCCGTCTCTCTCTCTCTGTGCCCTGTCCCCGCACTCTCTCTCTGCGCCCTGTTCCCACTCTCTCTCTGTGCCCTGTCCCCACTCTCTCTCTCTGCGCCCTGTCCCCACTCTCTCTCTCTGCGCCCTGTCCCCACTCTCTCTCTGTGCCCTGTCCCCACACTCTCTCTCTGCGCCCTGTCCCCACATTCTCTCTCTTTGCCCTGTCCCCACTCTCTCTCTCCGTGCCCTGTCCCCACTCTCTCTCTCTGCGCCCTGTCCCCACACTCTCTCTGCGCCCTGTCCCCACTCTCTCTTTGTGCCCTGTCCCCACTCTCTCTCTCTGCGCCCTGTCCCCACTCTCTCTCTGCGCCCTGTCCCCACTCTCTCTCTCTGCGCCCTGTCCCCACTCTCTCTCTGCGCCCTGTCCCCACTCTCTCTCTGCGCCCTGTCCCCACTCTCTCTCTCTGCGCCCTGTCCCCACTCTCTCTCTCTGCACCCTGTCCCCACTCCCTCTCTCTGCGCCCTGTCCCCATTCTCTTAATGCCATTATACATTCCTCTGATGTTTCCGGTGTCCGAGGCCAGCTGAATATGACTGCATAGGTGTTGCCAGTAGTCATTTGCACAGCGCCTGGTTGTTCATTGTGCAGCGCTTCTGGCTGCTTTAAGTGCTACGGATGTTCACTCGCTGGGGGCTTCCGCTGCTCTGTCCAGACTTGCCAAGACGATGTGGGTAAATGGCGCACAGACACGGAACACAAAAGTCTGAGTGTTTCAAGCCTGTGTCCTCAGTACCTTGCTGTATGGCAACGAGGCCTGTACAATGTATATCAGCCAAGAGCGACGTCTCAACTCATTCCATCTTCGCTGCCTCCGGAGAATCCTTGGCATCAGGTGGCAGGACCGTATCTCCAACGCAGCAGTCCTCGAGGTGGCCAACATCCCCAGCATATACACCCTACTGAGTCAGCGGCACTTGAGATGGCTTGGCCATGTGAGCCGCATGGAAGATGGCAGGATCCCCAAGGACTCATTGTGCAGCGTCACTGGTATCAGACCCACCGGCCATCCATGTCTCCACTTTAAAGACATCTGCAAAAGCGACATGAAGTCCTGTGACATTGACCACAAATCAGTTGCCAGCGATCGCCAGATCTGGCGGACAGCCATAAAGGCGGGGCTAAAGAGTGGCGAGTCGAAGAGACTTAGCAGTTGGCAGCAAAAAGACAGAAGTGCAAGGAGAGAGCCAACTGTGTAACAGCCCCGACAACCAATTTTATCTGCAGCGCCTGTGGAAGAGTCTGTCACTCTAGAATTGGCCTTTATAGCCACTCCAGGCGCTGCTGCACAAACCACTGACCACCTCCAGGCGCTTACCCATTGTCTCCCAAGACAAGGAGGCCAAAGAAAAAAGAAAGAATGAATACCCAGGAATGGGTTACAGACTGGAATCTAATCGAGGGGTTCAGATGGTTTATATTTAGAATAATGGATACCCGGAAAAGAGTTACAGACTGGAATCTAATTGAAGGGTTCTGATGCTTTATATAGGTTTATGTATAGAGTAATGGATACCCAGAAGTGAGTTACAGACTGGTATTTAGTTGAGATGGTTTATATATAGAATAATGGATACCTGGGAGTGAGTTACAGGGTGGAATCTAATCAAGGGGGTCAGATGGTTTATATATAGAATAATGGATACCTGGGAGTGAATTACAGACTGGAATCTAATCAAGGGGGTCAGACAGTTTATTTATAAAATAATGGAGGCACAAGAATACAAGAACACAAATAATAACCGCAGCAGTGGACCATATGGCTCATCTAACTTGCGCTGTCATTCAATATGATCATGGCTGGTCAGATGGTTTATATATAGAATAATGGATACCCAGGAGTGAGTTACAGACTGGAATCTAATCAAGGGGTTCAGATGGTTTATATATAGAATAATGGATACCCAGGAGTGAGTTACAGACTGGAATCTAATCGAGGGGTTCGGATGGTTTATATATAGAATAATGGATACCCGGGAGTGAGTTACAGACTGGAATCTAATCGAGGGGTTCAGATGGTTTATATATAGAATAATGGATACCCGGGAGTGAGTTACAGACTGGAATCTAATCGAGGGGTTCAGATGGTTTATATATAGAATAATGGATACCCGGGAGTGAGTTACAGACTGGAATCTAATCGAGGGGTTCGGATGGTTTATATATAGAATAATGGATACCCGGGAGTGAGTTACAGACTGGAATCTAATCGAGGGGTTCAGATGGTTTATATATAGAATAATGGATACCCGGGAGTGAGTTACAGACTGGAATCTAATCGAGGGGTTCAGATGGTTTATATATAGAATAATGGATACCCGGGAGTGAGTTACAGACTGGAATCTAATCGAGGGGTTCGGATGGTTTATATATAGAATAATGGATACCCGGGAGTGAGTTACAGACTGGAATCTAATCGAGGGGTTCAGATGGTTTATATATAGAATAATGGATACCCGGGAGTGAGTTACAGACTGGAATCTAATCGAGGGGTTCAGATGGTTTATATCTCGAATAATGGATACCCGGGAGTGAGTTACAGACTGGAATCTAATCGAGGGGTTCGGATGGTTTATATATAGAATAATGGATACCCGGGAGTGAGTTACAGACTGGAATCTAATCGAGGGGTTCAGATGGTTTATATATAGAATAATGGATACCCGGGAGTGAGTTACAGACTGGAATCTAATCGAGGGGTTCGGATGGTTTATATATAGAATAATGGATACCCGGGAGTGAGTTACAGACTGGAATCTAATGGAGGGGTTCAGATGGTTTATATATAGAATAATGGATACCTGGGAGTGAGTTACAGACTGGAATCTAATCGAGGGGTTCAGATGGTTTATATATAGAATAATGGATACCCGGGAGTGAGTTACAGACTGGAATCTAATGGAGGGGTTCAGATGGTTTATATATAGAATAATGGATACCCGGGAGTGAGTTACAGACTGGAATCTAATGGAGGGGTTCAGATGGTTTATATATAGAATAATGGATACCTGGGAGTGAGTTACAGACTGGAATCTAATCGAGGGGTTCAGATGGTTTATATATAGAATAATGGATACCTGGGAGTGAGTTACAGACTGGAATCTAATCGAGGGGTTCGGATGGTTTATATATAGAATAATGGATACCTGGGAGTGAGTTACAGACTGGAATCTAATCGAGGGGTTCAGGTCATTTTTATGCATGCAAATGATTAGCCGGAAATGAGTTACAGGCTTCAACATTCTTCCAGCATAAGGAGTTAAAGACACCACTGCAACCTTGCAATCCTTTAATAGTAGAAAATTGGATCTCCAGACATCTTCAAGGCTGAAGACTAGTGCCTTTTTATAGTTGTAGAACTAACTTTTAACTAAAAATAAAACACTACACCAGCATCTTTAAGTTAAAATGTAATTCGTTTTTTATATCCCATTTCTGGGTGCGCGATCTTAAATTGCAATGGATACACTCAACAATCACATTCATGATTTCTTAATTCCAAACAACTTAGAAATATTGGTTCCTGTGATGGGTTATTAATTCAAAGTGCCAAAAATCTGCGTTAAATTCCCATTCCTGAGCCCGTGGGACAGACACAGCTTCAATTGATACAGACCCAAAACATGATTAAAGTTTCACACAAAAGGTATACATTGGGAGGACAAGTAACAACCTTATGTCAACAGCCAGACTACAAAGAGTTAACGACTTTTTAGCTCTGTAGAAAGGAGCACAAGTATACACAGAGATAGGAACAGACATTTACCAGAAGCTTCCAACATTCAAACACACAAATACTGAAACATTCCCTTAAAAACAGAACATTTTCTTTTCCTCTTCGTCTTTTTATTAAGTTCTCTAACTCATGCTCTTTTTACTTTTCTTGTTTTTGTAACAACTGACTTAAATCTCTTGCTCTATTTCTCTTGAGAAACTCATCGTCTCCTGCTGCACAAAGAAATGCATTGTAAACTAGAAGGTCTTTTGCCTTCGTGGCCTTCAACTTCTTATTATCTCTTTCTCTATTTTTAAACACTCTGTAATTTGTACTGGGAGGATCATGTTCTGGATGTCATTTTCTCAAAGTTTCTTTCATCACTGACAGTTCAATGAGCCGGTACCCTTCTTAGTGTGTTAGTTTGTCCGAGACAAACACACGAAGATCCTTCCTTACAGAACAAATATTCCTGTTTTAGCCTTGACCTGCTGCAAGTTGCCAATTATAAGTTAGATTTCTCTTTTTATCGAGTCTTTCTCACTCTTGTCCCGACATGACTATGACCAATATGCAAACAGCATACTTGGTGTAGCAATTCAGGAAAACTTTATTGAGAAGTATCCTTAATAAAATTCAGGTAGTGACTTTACAGCTCTCACTGTTGCACTCTCCAATCGAGGTTTGGTGGCAGACAACGTGAAGACTCTGTCCTCTCTTTTCCATGTGCTGGAGTTGATGGTTTTTCATGTGCTGGAATTCTTCTTTGGAACCTGTGCAACAAAGCATTGTGGACTCTGCCTTTTAAGCCTTTTTGGCCATCAGGCCACCTTGTGCTTGGTCTGATTGTTGGTTCAGACGCTGTGATGTCGGTTGTTGGCCAACTGTAATTGGGACTTAAGTGATAGGATACCTGCCAGTAATTATGAAAAAAAAACTATGAAGAGCTGTATTCAGTTATTAATTCCTTATGCTGACAATATGGAATTTTTGCAAAAACTGACTCATCCTTAGCTTTAAGATGTTGAATGTTATTTGTCCACAATGCCTTTTTGCTGACATTTGCATTAGTGAGTTACAGAAAATGATTCTTTAAACATTTTTAAACTTTTTCATTGTTAAAGCTACATAATTAAGACATACATAATTTAATACATATAAAACTCATATAACTCAATCAAGATTCTAGGATTAATTGTGACATCACTTTTCACACATTTGTGTAAAATATAAAATATCCATTAACGAATGTGTTAGTATCGGATTTACGGATCAGGGATAACTAATCCTAAGCACCCCACAGGGCAATGGTTACAGTGGAGTGGTTACAATGTGGTGGTTACAGGGTGATGGTTACAGTGTATTGGCTAAAGTGGAATTGCTACAATGTGATGGTTACATTATCATGAGTTTCTTTGTGTTATCTTAAGCAACACAATGAGGTACGTGGATTCCAGTTCCTTGAAGATCTCTAGATTTATTTGCAGCTAAACTAATATACACAATACAAAGCAAACTATATACAGAACATTGGTCCAGGGTGTTAAAGTGCAGAGTGACTGTGGCTTCCAGTCACTGACTACATCCTGGTACTTAGCTCATTAGCATACTGAGTTCTTAAGGGGACAGCACCCTTAAAGTGTTCATACAACAATAGTCTGATGCTTAAAGTAGATTTGTTACAGTGTGCTGGTTTCAGTATGATGGTTAAACTGTAATTGTTACAGTATTGTGATGGAATCCATGGTTGCAAAGCTTTTTTTAAAGACTTTTTTTCAGGCTTCCAGGGAAACTGATACTGGTTAGAACCAGATAAAAGGAGACAGAGTCCTCTCCAGATCTGGCAGATCAGTCAGGAGTGCAGCACCGGCAAGCAGAAGAAAGTGAAGACTGAATCCAGGAGCTGTTTCTGTTACTTAAAATAGCCGACTAACCAGACCAGGCCATACAGTGTGCAGGTTGTCCCTGAAGGACTCAGATAAATGGAAGGCTGATAAATCCATGCCATCAGGGACTGGTGGTCTGAGGTGCATTTGTTTTAATGCAAGAAGTGTAGTAGGTAAGGCAGATGAACTTAGGGCTTGGATTAGTACCTGGGAGTATGATGTTATTGCTATTACTGAGACTTGGTTGAGGGAAGGGCATGATTGGCAACTAAATATCCCAGGATATCGCTGCTTCAGGCGGGATAGAGAGGGAAGTAAAAGGGGTGGAGGAGTTGCATTACTGGTCAAAGAGGATATCACAGCTGTGCTGAAGGAGGGCACTATGGAGGACTTGAGCAGTGAGGCAATATGGGCAGAACTCAGAAATAGGAAGGGTGCGGTAACAATGTTGGGGCTGTACTACAGGCCTCCCAACAGTGAGCGTGAGATAGAGGTACAAATATGTAAACAGATTATGGAAAGATGTAGGAGCAACAGGGTGGTGGTGATAGGAGATTTTAATTTTCCCAACATTGACTGGGATTCACTTAGTGTTAGAGGTCTAGATGGAGCAGAATTTGTAAGGAGCATCCAGGAGGGTTTTCTGGAGCAGTATGTAAATAGTCCAACTCGGGAAGGGGCCATACTGGACCTGGTGTTGGGGAATGAGCCCAGCCAGGTGGTTGAAGTTTCAGTAGGGGACTACTTTGGGAATAGTGATCACAATTCCGTAAGTTTTAGAATACTCATGGACAAAGACGAGAGTGGTCCTAAAGGAAGAGTGCTAAATTGGGGGAAGGCCAACTATACCACAATTCGGCAGGAGCTGGGGAATGTAGATTGGGAGCAGCTGTTTGAAGGTAAATCCACATTTGATATGTGGGAGGCTTTTAAAGAGAGGTTGATTAGCGTGCAGGAGAGAAATGTTCCTGTGAAAATGAGGGATAGAAGTGGCAAGGTTAGGGAACCATGGATGACAGGTGAAATTGTGAACCTAGCGAAGAGGAAAAAGGAAGCATACATAAGGTCTAGGCGGCTGAAGAAAGACGAAGCTTTGGAAGAATATCGGGAATGTAGGACCAATCTGAAACGAGGAATTAAGAGGGCTAAAAGGGGTCATGAAATATCTTTAGCAAACAGGGTTAAGGAAAATCCCAAAGCCTTTTATTCATATATAAGGAGCAAGAGGGTAACTAGAGAAAGGATTGGCCCACTCAAGGACAAAGGAGGAAAGTTATGCGTGGAGTCAGAGAAAATGGGTGAGATTCTAAACGAGTACTTTGCATCAGTATTCACCGAGGAGAGGGATATGACAGATGTTGAAGTTAGGGACAGATGTTTGATTACTCAAGGTCAAGTCGGCATAAGGAGGGAGGAAGTGTTGGTTATTCTAAAAGGCATTAAGGCGGACAAGTCCCCAGGTCCGGATGGAATCTAATCCCAGGTTACTGAGGGAAGCGAGAGAGGAAATAGCTGGGGCATTAACAGATATCTTTGCAGCATCCTTAAACATGGGTGAGGTCCGGAAGACTGGAGAATTGCTAATGTTGTCCCCTTGTTTAAGAAGGGTAGCAGGGATAATCCAGGCAATTATAGACCGGTGAGCCTGACGTCAGTGGTAGGGAAGCTGCTGGACAAGATACTGAGGGATAGGATCTATTCCCATTTGGAAGAAAATGGGCTTATCAGTGATAGGCAACATGGTTTTGTGCAGGGAAGGTCATGTCTTACCAACTTAATAGAATTCTTTGAGGAAGTGACAAAGTTGATTGATGAGGGAAGGGCTGTAGATGTCATATACATGGACTTCAGTAAGGCGTTCGATAATGTTCCCCATGGTAGGTTGATGGAGAAAGTGAAGGCGCATGGGGTCCAAGGTGCACTAGCTAGATGGATAAAGAACTGGCTGGGCAACAGGAGACAGAGAGTAACAGTGGAAGGGAGTTTCTCAAAATGGAGACGTGTGACCAGTGGTGTTCCACAGGGATCCGTGCTGGGACCACTGTTGTTTGTGATATACATAAATGATTTGGAGGAAAGTATAGGTGGTCTGATTAGCAAGTTTGCAGACGACACTAAGATTGGTGGAGTAGCAGATAGTGAAGGGGACTGTCAGAGAATACAGCAGAATATAGATGGATTGGAGAGTTGGGCAGAGAAATGGCAGATGGAGTTCAATCAGGGCAAATGCGAGGTGATGCATTTTGGAAGATCCAATTCAAGAGTGAACTACAAAGTAAATGGAAAAGTCCTGGGGAAAATTGATGTACAGAGAGATTTGGGTGTTCAGGTCCATTGTTCCCTGAAGGTGGCAACGCAGGTCAATAGAATGGTCAAGAAGGCAGACGGCATGCTTTCCTTCATCGGACAGGGTATTGAGTACAAGAGTTGGCAGGTCATGTTACAATTGCATAGGACTTTGGTTCGGCCACATTTGGAATACTGCGTGCAGTTCTGGTCGCCACATTACCAAAAGGATGTGGATGCTTTGGAGAGGGTGCAGAGGAGGTTCACCAGGATGTTGCCTGGTATGGAGGGCGCTAGCTATGAAGAGAGGTTGAGTAGATTAGGATTATTTTCATTAGAAAGACGGAGGTTGAGGGGGGACCTGATTGAGGTGTCCAAAATCATGAGAGGTATTGACAGGGTGGATAGCCAGAAGCTTTTTCCCAGAGTGGGGGATTCAATTACTAGGGGTCACGAGTTCAAAGTGAGAGGGGAAAAGTTTAGGGGGGATATGCGTGGAAAGTTCTTTACGCAGAGGGTGGTGGGTGCCTGGAACGCGTTGCCAGCGGAGGTGGTAGACGCGGGCACGATAGCGTCTTTTAAGATGTATCTAGACAGATACATGAATGGGCAGGAAGTAAAGAGATACAGACCCTTAGAAAATAGGCGACATGTTTAGATAGAGGATCTGGATCGGCTCAGGCTTGGAGGGCCGAAGGGCCTGTTCCTGTGCTGTAATTTTCTTTGTTCTTTGTTCCATCAAGACTGTCGTGAGCAGAACTGAGGAGGTTCTCGAGAAGTGCATCTTGTGCTCAAGAGTGCACCCGAGGAATGAGACGGAACTGCTGTCGGAAAGAGAACAGCAGCTAAACCCTTGAAGAAAGGAGCTGAAAATTGACCTAATCGACCACTGAACGACAGGACCACAATTTAAATATGCTAATTAATAAAATTATTAAATTTAAATATGCTTACCTGAGATCTTGAGGGCCCACCATGCTCTTCGGCAGGATGGACGGCGCTCCCGCCCCTTTGGATCCCAGTCCAGGGAAATGAGGCATCACACAGGTGGGAAGGCGGGGGTGGGGGGGACGTACGTTTATCAGTGCGGGGGGGTGGGGTGGGTGGGTGAACAGGGTCAAATAAACGTCATGGGTGTATGGGATGATGGGTAGGGTTGAACCTTAAACTTTGTGCAGTTTTGTGGGGGGGAAGGTCAGATGTAAAAGGTAAGGGAAAGGGCAAATAGTTCTTGTAATTGTTATTGGGAGGGTGGAAAAGGGGCGTAAGAAATTAATTTATTTAAGCTGGCAGGGCTGGCTGCCCTTTAAAAGTGGCGCCAGTGCCTGTGCACAGCCAGCTGATGCCATTGTCGGCGATGGACAGCCCGCCCCCTCCGCCTGTTGGGGGTGGGAGGCAGCCCACCCCAGCTATTTAAATGAGCCGTCGCGCTTAAGATCGCGGCGGCTCTTTGACGTGCAGCCCGCACGGGTGGGTCGCCATTTTTGAGCTCACTGCCGAGATCGGCGGCGGGCTCTTAAAATCCAGCCCGTTATGTCGGCCCACTTTGCTACCTGACAGAAACTTAAACTCAAAGTACTCGGACAAGGAAAGAAGGGGGGGTCAGGAAGTCGGGGTTAGACAATGCTAAGCTTGGGATTAAAAGCACTGTAGGAGATAAGGAAGGTAAGAAGTTGGCAGTTTTGAGTAAAGGAAGAAAAGGACTTTCTTTTATCAACCACCTTACCATGACTATAATGTATTACTAACCACACATGGAGTCACACGGGATCAGAGGTGAGCTGGCAAGATGGATACAGAACTGGCTCGGTCATGGAAGACAGAGGGTATCAGTGGAAGGGTGCTTTTCTGAATGGAGGGATGTGACTAGTGGTGTTCCGCAGGGATCAGTGCTGGGACCTTTGCCCTTTGTAGTATATATAAATGATTTGTAGGAAAATGTAGCTGGTCTGATTAGTAAGTTTGCGGATGACACAAAGGTTGGTGGAGTTGCGGATAGTGATGAGGATTGTCAGAGGATACTGCAAGATATACGATCGGTTGAAGACTTGGGCGGAGAAATGGCAGATGGAGTTTAATCCGGACAAATGTGAGGTAATGCATTTTGGAAGGTCTAATGCAGGTGGGAGGTATACAGTAAATGGCAGAAGCCTTCGGAATATTGACAGGTAGAGAGATCTGGGTGTACAGGTCCACAGGTCACTGAAAGTGGCAACGCAGGTGGATAAGGTAGTCAAGAAGGCATACGGCATGCTTGCCTTCATCGGTCGGGGCATAGAGTATAAAAATTAACAAGTCATGCTGCAGCTGTGCAGAACTTCAATTAGGCCACACTTAGAATATTGAGCGCAATTCTGGTCGCCACACTATCAGAAGGTCGTGGAGGCTTTGGAGAGGGTACAGAGGAGGTTTACCAGGACGTTGCCTGGTCTGGAGGGCATTAGCTACGAGGAGAGGTTGGATAAACTCAGATTGTTTTCACTGCAACGACGGAGGTGGAAGGGCGACATGATAGAGGTTTACAAAGTTATGAGCGGCATGGACAGAGTGGATAGTCAGAAGCTTTTTCCCAGGGTGGAAGAGTCAGTTACTGGGGGGCATAGGTTTAAGGTGCGAGGGGCAAAGTTTAGAGGGGATGTGCGAGGCAAGTTCTTTACACAGAGGGTGGTGAGTGCCTGGAACTTGCTGCCGGGGGAGGTGTTGGAAGCAGGTACGATAGCGACGTTTAAGAGGCATCTTGACAAGTACATGAATAGGATGGGAATAGAGGGATACGGACCCCAGACGTGCAGAAGGTTTTAGTTTAGGCAGGCATCAAGATCAGCGCAGGCTTGGAGGGTCGAATGGCCTGTTCCTGTGCTTTGTTCTATGTTCTTTGTTCACACTCGTTGTAATGGCCACAAATTCTGCCTGACATAACTCAGCAATGTGATGTAACCATCACAGTGTAGCTATCATACTGTAACCATCACACTGAAGCGATTACACTGTAACATCACAGTGTTACCATCATACTGTTATGATCCCCGTTGGAGATCACCAATAAACAGAAAGAATCAAATCCACTGATTGACTCCAATTTAGGAAACCAAAACAAATGGACAAGATTTCACTTTTATAAATGTTAATTTAACACTCAAACCTAAACCAACATATATTAAACATGAAGCAAGACAGATCATGGTCAATATATATATATATATATTACAAATTACACCTTAACCATACGATACAACAGAGATGGTTCTCACAGTTTCACTGGGCAGATCACCCAGCATATATGGCAACAATTACTGTCACACAGTTCTTCACAACTCTGTGGGGGGCCTCATCTACCCGCCCTGCCATGGATTATGACGTCAAGGGCTTATTAAAATCCAGCCCAACAAGTGTCAGATTTTCATGGATTGATTTAATTACAGCTAATCTTTGTATTCATTTACTCAGGTTTGTATTATTTCAATAGGACTCTGCCTTTGACCATGCAGTAATTTGAGTAATCTTAATGTGTAAACTGCATGCCTGGACAAGGAACTATTTAAAAACCTATTATCTAGACATGTTAAGGATTTTTAGAGAGGCACTTATGATTGATGATTGACCTAGATTTTTGAGCTGCATAAGCAGCCATCATTGTTTGTGACAAGCTACAAAGCCAAGCTGATTCGAACCAGAAAATGGTGTCAGACTAGAACCACAAGGCTCAAAAGGGTCGGAAAACAGGATGCAAACTAAAAATTTATGAATCAGAAGGAAAACTAGGAAGGCAAGCAGCTCTGATGGTCACCACCAGAGTCTCCCTGGGTGACGATGATATAAACTGGGCGGAGGGGTCAATAACTAGGGGGCCTCGATTTAAGGTAAGGTGCAGGACGTTTAGAGAGTATTTGAGGAAAAGTTTTTTCACCTGGAGGGTGGTTGGAATCTGGAACGCACTGCCTGAAGAGGTGGTACAGGTAAGAACCCTCACAACATTTAAGAAGTATTTAGATGAGCATTTGAAATGCCAAAGCATACAAGGCTACGGGCCAAGTGCTGGAAAATGGGATTAAAATAGTTAGGTGCTTGATGGCCAGCACAGACATGATGGGCCAAAGTGCCTGTTTCTGTGCTGTATAACTCTATGACTCTATGACTCTATGACAAGGTAGATTGGGCATGGCATTCTATAATAACCTGGACCACGATCCTCCAAGACCCTGCCAGTTTGCTTCCTCGCCACTCAGTCAATGTACAATCACCAAGGTGGTCTTGTGGAGAGGACAAGTTGCTCACACCCAATCACACGAAAGGAGATAGAGGCCCTAATACAGGAACTAGACCCCATAAAAAAGGGGTGACCCCCAATCACATTCACTAGACATTAAGGTAATTCTAAGCGGATATGCCATGCATTAGAAGCAGGTAACTCAAGGAGAGTTGCCTTATGTGCATTAGATAACAACATTAAGGTTAACTGTTATGGCATATGGCAGCAAAGGGCCTGATGCAGCCTTGGAACATCTGGGAACATGAAACCTCAACCTAATATTGTCCAAGGTAAAAGAGATCTGCTAGAAACTGAACCATCTCTTGCTTGAGGACAGAGATAGATTGGCTAAAACAAAATTCAAAGAAATGTGGGGGAAAGTGTTAGGAAGAAAAGCAAGAACTTAAAAGGCCTGCAGCAAAATTTAAAACTGCTGTGAGAAAGAAATAGGCAACAGGTTCTGCTTTCAAGGAAAAGCAATTGGATTTTGTTTCCAGTTTCTGAGCATGTATGTGAGTGTGGGGAAGCTTCCTGACTTGCAAATGACAGACTGTCTATGTTGTGTTTGTTTTCAATGTGACTATCACACACTCTTCTGTTTAATCCATTGTCGTTACTGAAGTTTGTGGATTGGTTGCGCTATGTCTATACATGTGTATTATTTTTGGTTCTGAACCATTTGAAACTGTGCTCCTTGGGCTCAACACCTCAGGCAGGTGGTGAGGGAACCAACAAGAGGGGAAAACATACTTGACCTCGTCCTCACCAATCTGCCTGCCGCAGATGCATCTGTTCATGACAGTATTGGTAGGAGTGACCACCACACAGTCCTTGTGGAGATGAAGTCCCACCTTCACATTGAGGATAGCCTCCATGGTGTTGTGTGGCACTACCACCGTGCTTAATGGGATAGATTTCGAACAGATCTAACAGTGCAAAACTGGGCATCCATGAGGCTCTGTGGGCCATCAGCAGCATCAGAATTGTACTCAACCACAATCTGTAACCTCATGGCCCGGCATATCCCCCACTCTACCATTGCCATCAAGCCAAGAGACCAACCCTGGTTCAATGAAGAATGCAGGAGGGCATGCCAGGAGCAGAACTAGACATACCTCAAAATGAGGTGTCAACCTGGTGAAGCGACAACAGCGGAAGCAGCATGCGGTAGACAGAGCTAAGCGATCCCATAACCAACGGATCAGATCTAAGCTCTGCAGTCCTGCCACATACAGCCGTGAATGGTGGTGGACAATTAACTAACTAACTGGAGGAGGTAGCTCCACAAATATCCCCATCCAACCCAGCCAATTACCACCCCATCAGCCTACTCTCAATTATCAGTAAAGTGATGGAAGGGGTCATCGGCAGTGCAATCAAGCGGCCCTTGCTTAGCAATAACCTGCGCAGTGACGCTCAGTTTGGGGTCCGCCAGGGCCACTTAGCTCCTGATCTCATTACAGCCTTGATTCAAACATGGACAAAAGAGCTGAACTCAAGAGGTGAGGCGAGAGTGACTGCCCTTGACATCAAGGCAGCATTTGACCCAGTATGGCATCAAGGAGCCCTAGCAAAACAGAAGTCAATGGGAATCAGGGGGAAAACTCCCTGCTGGTTGGAGTTATACCTAGTGCAAAGGAAGATGGTTGTGGTTGTTGGAGGTCAATCATCTCAGCTCCAGGACTCAGCTGCAGGAGTTCCTCAGGGTAGTGTCCCAGGCCCAACCATCTTCAGATGCTTCATCAATGACCTTCCTTCAATCAAAAGATCAGAAGTGGGGATGTTCGCTGATGATTGCACAATGTTCAGCACCATTTGTGACTCCTCAGACACTGAAGCAGTCCGTGTAGAAATGCAGCAAGACCTGGACAATATCCAGGTTTGGGCTGATAAGTGGCAAGTAACATTCATGCCACACAAGTGCCAGGCAACAACCATCTCCGACAAGAGAGAATCTAACTATCTCCCCTTGACATTCAATGGCATTACCATTGCTAAACCCCGCACTATCAACATCCTAGGAGTCCCCATTGACCAGAAACTGAACTGGAGTAGCCATATAAATACCATGGCTACAAGAGCAGGTCAGAGGCTAGGAAACCTGAGGCGAGTGACTCACCTCCTGACTCCCCAAAGTCTGTCCACCATCTACATGGCACAAGTCAGGAGTGTGACGGAATACTCTCCACTTGCCTGGATGGGTGCAGCTCCAACAACACTCAAGAAGCTTGACATCATCTAGGACAAAGCACACCGCTTGATTGGCAGCCCATCTACAAACATTCATTCTGTCCACCATCGACGCACAGTGGAAGCAGTGTGTACCATCTACAAGATGCACTGCAACAATGCACCAAGGCTCCTTAGACAGCACCTGCCAAACCCGCGACCTCTACCAACTAGAGGGACAATGGCAGCAACTGCATGGGAACACCACCACCTGCAAGTTCCCCTCCCAGTCACACACCATCCTTACTTGGAACTATATCGCCGTTCCTTCATTGTCACTGGGTCAAAATCCTGGAACTCCCTTCCTAACAGCACTGTGGGTGTATCTACCCCACATGGACTGCAGTGGTTCAAAAAGGCAGCTCATCACCACTTTCTCAAGGGCAATTAGTGTTAGGCAATAAATGCTGGCCCAGCCAACGACGCCCACATCCCGTGAATGGATTAAAAAAAAATAACAGCAAGTTTGGCAACTTGAGTTCACAGCCAGTTATGGAAATCTGATATTCCTAAATAGCGTGCAAGTATGAACGTGTGGATGTAATTATCGAATGTGATCATTTCAATTTAAGATTGCACAACCAGAGTTGGGAAAAATGTCGGATTACATTTTAAATTAAAGAAGCTGATGTGGATGTTTCAGAGCTCACAAGCCATAGGAATCGCCACCCTTTTTAACCCTTTGGTGAAAGTGTTGAAGGTTTTGATTCACGTGAAGGCTAATCTTTTCTTCAGTTATATTCAGTGTTATTACAGTCAGTTGAAAAGGCGCCTGAAGAAAGAACAAAAACAGATGGTGTCATTTTTTTTGTAAGCATGTGCTAATTTGTCTTGTTTTATCTGTTCTGCTCAGTTTTATCCCCTTACGCCCTCACCTGAATGAATTTCGCACTCGGCATGACGTTGCTCTCTTCCGTCGCCTTCGTCTCCGGGCTCACATCTTTGACCAGGAGTCCTCCTCCTGAACAGCAGACCCATTCCCTCACCTCCAGCCTTCTCCCTCTACCTGGACCCCTCCCTCCGGCCATTTACCCGCTCTTGATTTTTTCATTGAGAACTGTTGGCAAGACCGTGGCCGTCTCTGTTTCCCCGCTCCCCTCACTCACTCGAACATGTCTACCTCCGAACTTGCTGCACTCCGTTCTCTCAGGTCTAACCCTAACATTGTGATCAAACCTGCTGACAAGGGTGGTGCTGTTGTTGTCTGGTGTACCAACATCTACCTTGCAGAGGCTCAGCACCAATTCTCAGGCACTTCTTCCTACCTCCCCCTGGGCCATGGCCCCACCACCGAACATCAAGCTACTGTCCACAGGACTGTCACTGACCTCATCTAATCCAGAGATCTTCCCTCCACAGCTTCCAATCTCATAGTCCCAGAACCCAGGACAGCCCGCTTCCACCTCCTTCCTAAAATCGACAAACAGGACTGTCCTGGGAGTCCCATTGTTTCAGCCTGTTCCTGCCCCACTGATGTTATTTCTTCCTTTCTTGACTCTATCTTTTCTCCCCTGGTCCAGTCTCTTCCCACCTACATCCGTGACTCTACTGTAGAGGGAGCATTACTCTGAATCTAACCCGTTTTTTTTTCTTTGCTTTACTCTGTATCTAACCCTTTTTTATTATACCCCAGGCCCCTTTTACACATGTTATGTCGAGGGGGCCTTTATTCCTCAGGCTCCCTTTATATACATTTTAAAAATAGCTTTATTAAAATCAAATAAATAAAACAAAAGTTCAAATTAAAATGCCATTCTCGGCATCGATGATGCACTCCAGCCCCTGTGGTGCCCTGTATCTAACCCGTGCTGTACCTGTCCTGGGAGTGCTTGATGGGGACAGTGTAGAGGGAGCTTTACTCTGTATCTAACCCATGATGTACCTGTGCTGGGAGTGTTTGATGGGACAGTGTAGCTGGAGTTTTACTCTGTATCTAACCTGTTTTTTTTTGTGGGGGGAGTGGGAGGAGCCTGGGCCGAGGTGGAGCTGGCGGCCGGGAGGTTGGGGCAGTTCTGACGAACATGCCCCCCCCTTGCAGACGTGGCATAAAGCTTACGACACCTGGCATCCCCAGGCAGTCTCCCATCCAAGTACTAACCAGGCCTGAGTCAGCTTAGCTTCCGAGATCATGCATTTTTAGACTAGTATGGCCGTAGGAAACAGCTTTTATCTAACCCGTGCTGTACCTGTCCTGGGAGTGTTTGATGGGACAGTGTAGAGAGAGCTTTAGTCTGTATCTAATCTGTGCTGTACCTGTCCTGGGAGTGTTTGATGGGACAGTGTAGATGGAGCTTTACTCGGTGTCTAACACGTGCTGTGCTTGACCTGGGAGAGTTTGATACTGGACATTATGTGAGTGAAATGAGATGTTCGTTTGTTTCACTGAAGTTAATCTCTTGGCACTGTTTCAGTCTGGTATGAAACTGGGTCAGTCGTTGCAGTTTTGGCCTCGTACCAGCATCAGATTAGTAGGTCATCAATTTCCTTCAACATTCTTAGCAACTACTCTGGAAGAGTGGGAGGAGCCCAAGAAAAATCACTCCCAAAATCCAGAATGTCATCCATCGGAGCGTTGAGGGAGAGCGACTTTGTTGGAGGTGTTGCTCTTCCTGCCTCTTCTAATTGGCCAGGTGGATGTTAAGGATCCAAGAGCAAAATTGCAGAAAGAGCAGAGCTACCCTGGTTTCAATGGGCATCGTTCCTCCTTCAAACAACAATAGCGGGAAAGGATTTGCTGAATATTCCCATTAGAAAATAAAAACTTGTGTCTCAAAGAATAATTCAGCATTGTAATCTGAAAAGAGGTGACTGTTTCAGGGAAATCCACTGAGTATCTCATCAGATACTGATTCATACAGAACCTTTCCCAACCTCAGGACATCCAAAAGCACATTACAGCCATTACACTGTAACCATCACACTGTAACCCTCACCCTGTACTCACACTGTCACTATAACACTGTCACATTAACACTGTAACCCTCACCCTGTACTCACACTGTCACATTAACACTGTGACCATCACACTGTACTCACACTGTACTCACACTGTACACTATAACACTGTCACATTAACACTGTAACCATCACACTGTAACCATCAACCTGTACTCACACTGTCACTATAACACTGTCCCATTAACACTGTAACCATCACCCTGTAATCCTCACCCTGTACTCACACTGTCACTATAACACTGTCCCATTAACACTGTAATCCTCACCCTGTACTCACGCTGTCACTATAACACTGTCACATTAACACTGTAACCCTCACCCTGCAACTATCACCCTGCACTCACACTGTCATATTAACACTGCAACCCTCACCCTGTACTCAGTCACTATAACACTGTCCCATTAATACTGTAACCATTACCCTGTACACACACTGTCACTATAACACAGTCACATTAACACTGTAACCATCACCCTGTAACCCTCACCCTGTACTTACACTGTCACTATAAGTGTCCTGTAAACATTGTAGGCTTCATACTGTCACCGTCACCCTGTAACCATCACCCTGTACCGCTCACACTGTCAATATAACACAGTCACATTAACACTAACTATTACCCTGTAACCAGCAGCCTGTAACCATCAGCCTGTAACCCTCACACTGTCACCATAACGAATAGCAAGAGTTTCTACAGGAATTTAAAAAGGAAAAGAGTAAGTCAAGTCCTCTATAGAGTGAGAATGGGGAGCTAATAGTAGATAATAAGGAAATGGTTGATGAAATGATCAAATATTTTACTTCTGTCTTCACGAAAGAAGATACAAAAAACATTCCAGTAACAGCTGTAAATCAGGAGGTGGAAGGAAGAGAGGAACTTGGTGAAATTACAATCACCAGGGAAGCGGAACTGACCAAACTGATGGAGCTGCGAGTTGATATGTCCCCAGGTTCTGATGGATTTCATCCTAGGGTCTTAAAAGAGGTGTCGAATGAGGTAGTAGATTCGTTGGTGTTAATTTTTCAAAATTTGCTAGATTCTGGAAAGGATCCATCAGACTATAAAGTAGCAAATATAACCTCCTTATTCAAGAAGTGGGGGAGGCAGAAAACAGGTAGCGTGACGTCTGTCATGGGGAAGGTATTCAATTCAATCTTTAAGAGGCTATAGCTGGACACTTAGAAAAACTCAAGGTAATCGGGAATAGTCAGCATGGCTTTGTGAAGGGGAGATCATGATTAACCAATTTATTGGAGTTCTTTGAAGGAGTATCATGTACCATGGATAAAGGGGAGCCCATTGACATACTGTACTTGGATTTCCAGAAGGCATTTGACAAGGTGCCACATAAAAGGTTATTGCACAAAGTAGGAGTTCATGGTATAGTGGGTCACGTATTAGCATGGGTAGAAGATTGTCTGGCTGGCAGAAAACAGAGAGTATGCATAAATGGGTCCTTTTCTGATTGGCAGGAAGTGACGAGTGGAGTCCTGCAGTGGTCTGTGCTGGGGTCTCAACTTTTTACAATCTACAACAATGACTTAGATGAGGGGAGCGATGGCTTGGTAGAAGAATTTGCAAATGACACAAAGATAGGTAGGAAAGTATGTTGTGAAGAGGACATAAGGAGCTTGCAGACTGATATAGATAGGTTGATTGAGTGGGCAAAATGGCAGATGGAGTATAATGTGGGAAAATGTGAAGTTGTTCACTTTGACAGGGTGGCACAGTGGTGCACTGGTAAGCACCGCAGCCTCACAGCTCCAGGGATCCAGGTTCAATTCTGGGTACTGCCTGTGCGGAGTTTGCAAGTTCTCCCTGTGACCGTGTGGGTTTTCGCCGGGTGCTCTGGTTTCCTCCCACTGCCAAAGACTTGCAAGTGATAGGTAAATTGGCCATTATAAATTGCCCCTAGTGTAGGTGGGTGGTAGGGAATATGGGATTACTGTAGGGTTAGTATAAATGGGTGGTTCTTGGTCGGCACAGACTGGGTGGGCCAAATGGCCTGTTTCAGTGCTGTATCTCTAAATAAATAAAAGAAGAAAAGTTTAAAGACCAAAAGCTGCAAGAGAAGATGTGT
The DNA here is from genome assembly GCF_036365525.1 of Heterodontus francisci. Classification (NCBI taxonomy): domain Eukaryota; kingdom Metazoa; phylum Chordata; class Chondrichthyes; order Heterodontiformes; family Heterodontidae; genus Heterodontus; species Heterodontus francisci. The sequence continues at coordinate 30,482,305 of NC_090399.1, forward strand.
GCTCTCCATCCAGGACTAATACAGGAAGTATAATGCCCAAATAAAAGCAAGATGCTGGAAATCTGAAATAAAAACAAAAAGTGCTGGAAATACTCAGCAGGTCTGGCAGCATCTGTGGAGAGAGAAGCAAAGTTAACATTTCAGGTCTCTGACTGGCAAAGGTTAGAAAAGAAAAAGGTTTTAAGCAAGTGAAGAGGAGCGGGGTGGGGGAGAGAACAAAGTGTTTGATCGGGCAGGAGAGATTAAATAACAAAGCTGTCCTGGGACAAAGGTAAAGAGTGTATAAATGCTTGTGGTGAAAGACAAAGCATTAGTCCAGAGACAGTGTTAAGAGCAGAATAATGAGCAGCTGTGACTACATGAAAAGCAGGCATATGGTTAAAAAATAAAATATTTTTAAAAAGGCCAGTCATGCTCTGAAGTTATGGAGCTCAATGTTCAGTCCGCAAGGCTGTAGAGTGCCTAATCGAGATCAGGTGCTGCTCCTCGAGCTTGTGTTGATGTTCACTGGAACAATGGAGCAGGACAAAGACAGAAATGTTGGCATGAGAGCAGGGGGGAGTGTTGAAATGGCAAGTAACCAGAAGCTTGGGGTCATGCTTTCGGACTGAGCGGAGGTGTTCAGCAAAGTGGTCATCTGCGTTTGGTCTCCCCAATGTTGGGGAGACTGTATTATGAGCAGCGAATACAGTATACCAAATTGAACAAAGTGCAAGTAAATCACTGCTTCACCTGAAATGAGTGTTTGGGGCCTTGAATAGTGAAGAGAGAGGAGGTAAAAGGACAGGTATTACACCTCCTGCGATTGCATGGGAAGGTGTCATGGGAAGGGGAAGAAGTGTCGGGGGTAATGGAGGAGTGGACCAGGGTGTCGCGGAGGGAACGATCCCTTCGGAATGCTGACAGGGGAGGGGCAGATGTGTTTGGTAGTGGCATCACGCTGGAGGTGACTGAAATGGCGGAGGATGATCCTTTGGATGTGGAGGCTGGTGGGGTGGAAAATGAGGACAAGGGGAACCCTGTTGCCATTCAGGGAGGGAGGGGAAAGGGGTGAGGTAGAGGTGCGGGAAATGGGCCGGACATGGTTGAGGGCCCTGTCAATCACATTGGGGGGAATCCTCGGTTGAGGAAAAAGGAAGACATATCAGAAGCGCTGTCATGGAAGATAGCATCATCAGAGCAGATGCATCGGAGACGGAGAAACAGGGAGAATGGAATGGAGTCCTTACAGGAGGCAGGGTGTGAAGAAGTGTAGTCGAGATAGCTGTGGGAGTCTGTGGGCTTATAATAAATATTAGTGACAGCCTATCCCCAGAGATGGAGACAGAGAAGTCGAGGAAGTGAAGGGATGTGTCGGAGATGGACCATGTAAAGGTGAGAGAAGGATGGAAATTAGAAGCAAAGTTGATAAAGTGTTCCAGTTTGCGACGGGAGCTGGAAACGGCGCCGATACAGTCATCAATGTACCGGAGAAAGAGTTGGGGGAGAGGCCTGAGTAGGACTGGAACAAGGAATGTTTGGCATATCCCACAAAAAGACAGGCATAACCAGGACCCATACGGGTACCCATAGCAACACCTTTTACTTGAAGGAAGTGAGTGGAGTTGAAGGAGAAGTTGTTCAATGTGAGAACAAGTTCAGCCAGGCGGAGGAGGGTTGCAGTGGATGGGGACTGGTTGGGCCTTTGTTCCAGGAAGAAGCTGAGAGCCGTCAAACTGTCCTGGTGGGGGATGGAGGTGTAGAGAGATTGGACGTCCATAGTGAAGTGGAGGCGGTTGAGGCCAGGAAACTGGAAATTGTCAAAATGACGTAGGGCATCAGAAGAGTCACAGATGTAGGTGGGAAGAGACTGGACCAGTGGAGAAAAAATAGAGTCAAGATAGGAAGAAATAAGTTCAGTGGGGCAGGAACAGGCTGAAACAATGGGTCTGCTGGGACAGTCCTGTTTATGGATTTTAGGAAGGAGGTAGAAGCGGGCTGTCTGGGTTTGCAGGACTATGAGGTTGGAAGCTGTAGAGAGAAGATCTCCAGAGGAGATGAGGTCAGTGACAGTACTGTGGACAGTAGCTGATGTTCGGTGGTGGGGTCATGGTCCAGAGGGAGGTAGCAAGAAGTGTCTGAGAGTTGGCGCTGAGCCTCTGCAAGGTAGAGGTCAGTACGTCAGACAACAACAGTACCACCCTTGTCTGCAGGTTTGATCACATGTCGGGGTTAGACCTGAGGGAACGGAGTGCAGCAAGTTCAGAGGGTGACATGTTAGAGTGAGTGAGGGGAGCGGAGAAACAGAGATGACCGATGTCTCACCAACAGTTCTCAATGAATAAATCAAGAGTGGGTCAGAGGCCAGAGGGTGGGGTCCAGGTAGAGGGAGAATGCTGGAGGTGATTGAATGGGTCTACTGGGTGAAGGGAGAACCCCTGGTCAAAGAAGTGAGCCTGGAGGCGAAGGCGACGGAAGAAGAGCTCAACATCATGCTGAGTGCGAAATTCATTCAGGTGGGCGTGTAAGGGGATAAAACTGAGTCCTTTGCTGAGTACAGAACGTTCAGAAAGGGGAAGGTCAGAGGTTATGATGAATACTCGGCAAGGGGTCAGATCAGAAGGGATGGGGTCAGAGGGAAGTGAAGGGGAAGAAGGATCTGCCCAGTTTGACTGTAAATCACTGCCCGAGTATATCACTTTACATTGCATAAAACTTAATTAACTTCTTCTGACTCTGTTTCAATAAAGTACATTGACAACTGAATTTTTGTCAAGTCTGTTCCTGTACCGGTAATGGGAAGGAAACTTACACGAATAACACTTGTCAGAATTGGAGACTCGGGCAGGTGTGAGTTTTATTGCTCCAGGATTCTGGAATGAATGAGTTACATCAGGAACCAGTGTGATGATTGATTTCAATGTTGTGTGGATGTAGCGAAAGGAGAGAAAGTGTATGATGATGTGTTTATGTTTGGTGGAAGGAGGAAGTTTAAAACAGCTTTAATCATGAAAGTAATAGTCTGGAATCTTTCAGCTTAAATTTAGGAATTAGCTGTAAGCAAGAGAACACGGTGAGTTCATCACAATAACGATTTATTGATGGCTGTTCACAGAACATACTGAGTCATGACTGAGAATGACGCTCACAGTTTACACATTTCTGGTCAATATAATTACATACAAGTCATCCGAGTGTGCACGAATTGTTCTTTTCTCAAACTGTTGATCAAGGAGTCAATTACTGCAGTAAGGAGGGATGATATCTTAGAAGGTTCCTCAAATGAGGCCATTTGGGTAAAACTTAAGAACAAAAGGGGGGCAATCACTTTGCTGGGAGTGTACTACAGGCCTCCAAACAGTCAGGGAGAGATAGAGGAGCAGATATGTAGGCAAATCTCAGAGACGTGTAAAAATAATAGGGTAATAATAGTAGGGAATTTTCAACTTCCCCACTATCAACTGGGATATTGTTGCCATAGTGCAAAAGGCTTAAAGGGGGTGGAATTCTTAAAATCCATACAGGAGAGCTTTTTGAGCCAGTACGTAGAAAGTCCTACAAGGGATGGGGCAGTACTGGACCTAATCCTAGGGAATGAAGCCGGTCAAGTGGTAAAAGTATCAGTGGGGGTGCATTTCAGGGATAGTGACCATAACTCTGTAAGATTTAAGTTAGTTATGGAAAAGGACAAAGACGGGCCAGAAATAAAGGTACTGAATTGGGGGGAAAGCCGATTTCAATTTGATAAAACAGGATCTGGCCAAAGTGGACTGAGAGCAGCTACTTGTGGGAAAGTCCAGTGGGAGTCATTCAAAGAGGAAATAGTGAGGGTTCAGAGCCAACATGTACCCGTTAAGGCGAAGGGTAAGACCATCAAGTCCAGGGAACCTTGGATGTCAAGGGATATAGAGGATTGGATCAGGGGAAAAAAGGAGACATATGGCAGATTCAGAGCACTGAAAACAGCGGAGGCAATAGAGGAGTATAGAAAGTGTAGGGGGGCAGTTAAAAAAGTAATTAGGAGAGTGAAGAGGGGACATGATAAAACATTGATGGTCAATATAAAGAAAAATCCTAAAATGTTTTATAAGTATATTAAGGGCAAGAGGATAACCAGGGAAAGAGTAGGGCCCATTAGGGACCAAAGTGGCAATCTGTGTGTGGAGCAGGAGGTGAGGTGAGGTTTTAAATGATTACTTTTCATCTGTTTTCATTGTGAAGAACGATGATGTAGGTGTAGAGATCAGGGAGGGGGATTGCGATATACTTGAACATATTAAAATTGAAAAAGGAAGTATTAGATGTTTTAGCGGGCTTAAAAGTGGATAAATCCTCAGGCCCAGATGAGATGTATCCCAGGCTGTTATGTGAGGCAAGGGAGGTGATAGCAGGGGCTCTGACACAAATTTTCAAATCCTCTCTGGCCACAGGAGAGGTACCAGACGACTGAAGGACAACGAATGTGGTACCATTATTCAAGAGGGTAGCAGGGATAGAACATAGAACATTACAGTGCAGTACAGGCCCTTCGGCCCTCGATGTTGCACCGACCTGTGAAACCATCTGACCTACACTATTCCATTTTTATCCATATGTCTATCCAATGACCACTTAAATGCCCTTAAAGTTGGCGAGTCTACTACTATTGCAGGCAGGGCGTTCCACGTCCCTACTACTCTCTGAGTAAAGAAACTACCTCTAACATCTGTCCTATATCTATCACCCCTCAACTTAAAGCTATGTCCCGTCGTGTTTGCCATCACCATCCGAGGAAAAAGACTCTCACTATCCACCCTATCTAACCCTCTGATTATCTTATATGTCTCGATTAAGTCACCTCTCCTCCTCCTTCTCTCCAACGAAAACAACCTCAAGTCCCTCAGCCTTTCCTCGTAAGACCTTCCCTCCATACCAGGCAACATCCTAGTAAATCTCCTCTGCACCCTTTCCAAAGCTTCCACATCCTTCCTATAATTCGGTGACCAGAACTGCACGCAATACTCCAGGTGCGGCCTCACCAGAGTTTTGTACAGCTGCAGCATGACCTCGTGGCTCCGAAACTCGATCCCCCTACTAATAAAAGCTAACACACCATATGCCTTCTTAACAGCCCTATTAACCTGGGTAGCAACCTTCAGGGATTTATGTACCTGGACACCAAGATCTCTCTGTTCATCTACACTACCAAGAATCTTCCCATTAGCCCAGTACTCTGCATTGCTGTTACTCCTTCCAAAGTGAATCACCTCACACTTCTCCGCATTAAACTCCATTTGCCATCTCTCAGCCCAGCTCTGCAGCCTATCTATGTCCCTCTGTACCCTACAACATCCTTCAGCACTATCCACAACTCCACCGACCTTCGTGTCATCCGCAAATTTACCAACCCACCCTTCTACACCCTCTTCCAGGTCATTTATAAGAATGACAAACAGCAGTGGCCCCAAAACAGATCCTTGCAGTACACCACTAGTAACTAAACTCCAGGATGAACATTTGCCATCAACCACCACCCTCTGTCTTCTTTCAGCTAGCCAATTTCTGATCCAAAGCTCTAAATCACCTTCAACCCCATACTTCCATATTTTCTGCAATAGCCTACTGTGGGGAACCTTATCAAACACCTTACTGAAATCCATATACACCACATCCACTGCTTTACCCTCATCCACCTGTTTGGTCACCTTCTCGAAAAACTCAATAAGGTTTGTGAGGCACGACTACCCTTTAAAAAACCATGCTGACTATCGCTAATGAACTTATTCTGTTCAAGATGATTATAAATCCTGTCTCTTATAACCTTTTCCAATATTTTACCCACAACCGAAGTAAGGCTCACAGGTCTATAATTACCAGGGCTGTCTCTACTCCCCTTCTTGAACAAGAGGACAACATTTGCTATCCTCCAGTCTTCCGGCACTATTCCTGTCGACAATGACGACATAAAGATCAAGGACAAAGGGCTCTGCAATCTCCTCCCTGGCTTCCCAGAGAATCCTAGGATAAATCCCATCTGGCCCAGGGGACTTATCTATTTTCACACTTTCCAAAATTGCTAACACCTCCTCCTTGTGAACCTCAATCCCATCTAGCCTAGTAGTCTGAATCTCAGTATTCTCCTCGACAACATTTTCTTTCTCTACTGTAAATACTGACGAAAAATATTCATTTAACGCTTCCCCTATCTCCTCTGATTCCACACACAACTTCCCACTACTATCCTTGATTGGCCCTAATCTAACTCTAGTCATTCTTTTATTCCTGATATACCTATAGAAAGCCTTAGGGTTTTCCTTGATCCTATCCGCCAATGACTTCTCGTATCCTCTCCTTGCTCTTCTTAGCTCTCCCTTCAGATCCTTCCTGGCTAGCTTGTAACTCTCAAGCGCCCTAACTGAGCCTTCACGTTTCATCCTAACATAAGCCTTCTTCTTCCTCTTGACAAGCGCTTCAACTTCTTTAGTAAACCACGGCTCCCTCGCTCGACAACTTCCTCCCTGCCTGACAGGTACATACTTATCAAGGACACGCAGTAGCTGCTCCTTGAATAAGCTCCACATTTCGATTGTGCCCATCCCCTGCAGTTTCCTTCCCCATCCTACGCATCCTAAATCTTGCCTAATCGCATCATAATTTCCTTTCCCCCACCTATAATTCTTGCCCTGCGGTATATACCTGTCCCTGCCCATCGCTAAGGTAAACCTAACCGAATTGTGATCACTATCACCAAAGTGCTCACCTACATCTAAATCTAACACCTGGCCGGGTTCATTACCCAGTACCAAATCCAATGTGGCATCGCCCCTGGTTGGCCTGTCCACATACTGTGTCAGAAAACCCTCCTGCACACACTGGACAAAAACCGACCCATCTAAAGTACTCGAACTATTGTATTTCCAGTCAATATTTGGAAAGTTAAAGTCCCCCATAACAACTACCCTGTTACTCTCGCTCCTGTCGAGAATCATCTTCGCTATCCTTTCCTCTACATCTCTGGAACTATTCGGAGGTCTATAGAAGACTCCCAACAGGGTGACCGCTCCTCTCCTGTTTCTAACCTCGGCCCATACTACCTCAGTAGACGAGTCCTCAAACATCCTTTCTGCCGCTGTAATTCTCTCCTTGATTAACAATGCCACACCCCCCCCCCCTCTTTTACCATCTTCTCTGTTCTTACTGAAACATCTAAATCCCGGAACCTGCAACATCCATTCCTGCCCCTGCTCTACCCATGTCTCCGAAATGGCCACGACATCGAGATCCCAGGTACCAACCCATGCTGCATGCTCACCCACCTTATTCCGGATGCTCCTGGCGTTGAAGTAGACACACTTTAAACCAAGTTCTTGCTTGCCAGTGCCTCTTGCGTCCTTGTAACCTTATCCCTGGCCTCACTACTCTCAACATCCTGTACACTGGAACTACAATTTAGGTTCCCATTCCCTTGCTGAATTATTTTAAACTATATATAACCATGCATGGAACATTGGTCAGGCTTAGTTTAGAGATACAGCACTGAAACAGACCCTTCGGGCCACCGAGTCTGTACCGACCATCAACCACCCATTTTATACTAATCCTATATTCCTACCACATCCCCACCTGTCCCTATATTTCCCTACCACTTATCTATACTCGGTGCAATTTATAATGGCCAATTTACCGACCAACCTGCAAGTCTTTTTGGGAGGAAACTGGAGCACCTGGAGAAAACCCACGCAGACACAGGGAGAAATTGCAAACTCCACACAAGGCAGTACCCAGAATTGAACCCGGGTTGCTGGAGATGTGAGGCTGCGGTGCTAACCACTGTGCCCCCCAGGATAAACCAGGTAATTACAGGCCGGTGAGTCTAACACCAGTGGTTGGGAAAATATTGGAAAAAATTCTGAGGGACAGGATTAATTTCCACTTGGAGAGGCAGAAAATAATCAGGGATAGTCAGCATGACTTTGTCAGGGGGAGATCGTGTCTAACTTGATTGAATTTTGAGAGGAGGTGACGAGATGTGTAGATGAGGGTAAATCAGTTGATGTAGTCTACATGGACTTCAGTAAGGCTTTTGATAAGGTCCCGCATGGGAGATTGGTTAAGAAGGTAAGAGCATGTGGGATCCAGGGCAATTTGACAAATTGGATCCAAAATTGGCTTGGTGGCAGGAAACAGAGGGTAATGGTCGAGGGTTGTTTTTGGGAGTGGAAGCCTATGACCAGTGGTGTACCGCAGGGATCGGTGATGGGACCCTTGCTGTTTGTAGTGTACATTAATGATTTAGACGTGAATATAGGAGGTATGAAAAGTATGTGCGCAGATGACACAAAAATTGGTGGTGTCGTAAATAGTGAGGAGGAAAGCCTTAGATTACAGGGAGATATAGATGGGCTGGTAAGATGGGCAGAGCTGTGGCAAATGGAATTTAATCCTGAGAAGTATGAGGTGATGCATTTTGGGAGGACTAACAAGGCAAGGGAATATATAATGGATGGTAGGACCCGAGGAAGTACAGAAGGTCAGAGGGACCTTGGTGTACTTGTCCATAGATCACTGAAGGCAGCAGCACAGGTAGATAAGGTGGTTAGGAAGGCATATGGGATACTTGCCTTTATTAGCCGAGGCATTGAATATAAGAACAGGGAGGTTATGATGGAGCTGTATAAAATGCTAGTTAGGCCACAGCTGGAGTACTGTGTACAGTTCTGGGCACCACACTATAGGATGGATGTGATTGCACTGGAGAGAGTGCAGAGGAGATTCACCAGGATGTTGCCTGGACTGGAGCTTTTCAGCTCTGAAGAGAGACTGTAAAAGCTCGGGTTGTTTTCCTTGGAACAGAGAAGGATGAGGGGGGACATGATTGAGGTATACAAAATTATGAGGGGCATTGATAGGTTAGATAGGAAGAGACTTTTTCCCTTAGCGGAGGGGTCAATAACCAGGGGGCATAAATATAAGGTAAGGAGCAGGAGATTTAGAGGGGATTTGAGGAAAAATATTTTCACCCAGCGGGTGGTTGGAATCTGGAATGTACTGCCTGAAGAGGTGGTAGAGGCAGGAACCCTCACAACATTTAAGAAGTATTTAGATGAGCACTTAAAACGCCATAGCATACAAGGCTACGGGCCTAGTGCTGGAAAATGGGATTAGAATAGTTAGGTGCTTGATGGCCAGCACAGACACAATGGGCCGAAGGGCCTGTTTCTGTGCTGTATAACTCTATGACTACATTCGATTCTCACAGATGGTGCTGGGTCAATCAACCAACATCACTTACACAGCAAGCTTTTATATAAAAATATATACAGTTTTATATATTGGGGAGGGGATGTAGATTGGTAACTGATGAAATTTTAAAGTGGCCAACATTTATGTTCAATGTTTCTGTCCTTGAACCCCATCAGAAAATGCTTTCTGAAATAAAGGCCCCAGGTTCTCTTGGACACAAATGAATCCCTTTCACAGTCTCACAAACTACTGCGGTGTTGAACACTGACAAGTGGATAACTGTGAACATGTATAATTAGTTCAATATACATAAGTCTGATTGGGCTTTCTCTGGTCAAGCCCTGGCTGGCTGTATAACTTGTCCAGTCAGGACCATCCTGAGGAGAAGCTCAGAGTTCCAGTATTCCTTTGATCTGCTTCTTCCCACAGCGGCCTTGTGTCTTCTCCTTACTGGGCCTGTCATCTGGGTTCCGATGCTCCCACCTTGTTTTTCCAGAGGTCCCAGGTGATGCAGTGCCCTTTGGGAAGTGTCCTGGTGTGAGGAAGGTTCATTTACATTCTGCAGGCAGTAGGCCCAGACCTCATTCTGTAGCACTGAACAGTCTCTGGTGGATTAACGGCTGCTGGGCTGATGCCATTGGGCCCCCTCGTGGGCAGGTTTGGCAGCAGGGGCACACGGTCATTGCTGGGTATGAAGAGCTCCTCGGATGAGGTCGAGACCTCGGGAGCCCAATCTCTGCTGAGGTTGGCCTTCGCGCTGGCTGGTGCTCCTGCCGCGGCGACTTCCTCGTTCACCTCTGTGGCAGCGTACACCTGGATAATGACCACAGACAGGAAAAGGAGAAGCATCCTCTTGGCCCAGTCCTTTTTCTCAGCTGGGAGGTACTTTCTGACCTGGACATGAGCAAAGAATAACAAAGGTTAGTCACGGAATTAAAGAAAGAACTTGCATTTATATAGCGCCTTTCAGAACCTCAGGATGCATTACAGCCAATGAAATACTTTTTGAAGTGTAGTCACCGCTGTGACGTTGGAAAAGGCAGCAGCCAACAGAGGCACAGCAAGATCCCACAAACAGCAATGTGATAATGTAATGTGTTTTAGTGATGTTGGTTGTTGGGATAAATATTGACCAGGACACTGGGGAGAAGGACCCTGCTCTTCTTCAATACAGTGGCCGTGGGATCTTTTAATGTCCCTCTGAGAGGGCAGTCAGTGCCTCGGTTAATCGTCTCATCTGAAAGAAGCTGCCTCTGACAGTGTATCGCTCCCTCAGTACTGTAGTGGGAATGTCAGCCAGTGTTTCAGTCCCAGCCTGTGGGTAACTACAACAAGTGCTGTGATCTCTTCCCCTCTCTCTACACAGACCCTCCTGGACATCACATCCAGATTTACAATATCTCTGTCTATAAAAATTCTTAAAGGCCAAAATAAAGAGAACGGCACCCAATCTTAAAAATTACAATGACGGACAAATTCTATTTTTGATTCACATATGTAACTACAATCTCTGGAAGAAATCAACAGTCTGATTCAGTTCTATTTTTGCACCCAGTTATTATCTATCCAAGGTGTTTTTTTGGGAGGGCTCTCACCAGTGCTGGGTAGAGGACCTTAACAGCTCGCTGTTTGCCTCGGAGTCGGTGAAAGGCTGCCGGGGTACATTTGACCTCTGGAAGGTTGTCCAACGTGAAGGTCTCCAGGTTGGTGCTCCTCTGCCTGGTCAGGGCACTGCCCCCGTAGCCCTTCACCCGGAGGCCCTGGCTCATGTTTGCCAATTGTGTGTGGTGGCAGCCCTGACACAAGGTGCTCTGGGTTTGCGAAGAGAAGGAACTCAGAAGAATACAGAAACTGTCGTCTCTGAAGAATACACCGAGAATGCAGCATTATTAATACTCTGGCTAGTTCCCGCCTTGTGCAACACCTACGGCAGCGATTGGCCCGTCCTTGCCCTGACCACCTCATGCCCGCCTCTGCTTCCATCCAGCTGAGAGGGTGAATTACTTATTCCACATTTCGGAGAATGTGAAGGGCCCTGTTCATGCCAGGAGAGTTCAGACACTCTGCCAAGGTGCGTACAAGTCATGGCAGGACTGATCCCGCTCTCCGATTACTTTTTCACAATAAGCAGCTTAAGCAGCTATTTATTCTCTCACTCTCTTTCTCAAATTGCAGGTGCTGTATTTGAAGAATTACAGGAACTAAACCCAACTGTAAACGCATCTCTTCCCCAACACCAACCTCAAGCTGCAACACGTTCTCCGCAGCCCCAGTTCTGATGTATTTACACAGGAAAGTATTGCCACAGAAGGAGGCCATTCAGCCATTGTGCCTGCGATAGCCGATAACAAGCTATCCAGTTTGATCCCAACATCCAGCTCTTGGTCCGTCGTCCTGTAGTTTCCAACACTTCAGGTACATATCCAATTGTTATGTAATCCGCAATGAGGGTCTCTGCTTCCAGCACACTTTCACACAGTGAGCTCCACACCCCCAGCACCCTCTGCACCTTTCCCAACTTTCTCAACCTGGTCTCTTGAAATCATTGGTGACGGGGGTGGAAGATGTGAAGGTGCTGACCCCAACTACAGAGCAGACTCACGATTCAGTGCTCTTTAAATGCAGAGAGCTGAAGGCCAATAGTTTGGGATTTAAACCTTCCATGATCAGCTTCTCGACTTCTAAACTCGAACATGTCTCCATGTTATAACCACTTTCTGCTTTATCAATGCCATTATAGTTTAGTGCAGATTCACCAGGAAGATACGAAGGATTAAAAGTGTTAAATTACAATGACAGGCTGCACGGACTAGGCCTGTACTCGCCCGAGTATCGAACAGTAAATGGCGATGTAATTAAAGTGTTTCATTGATTAAAGGAGTTGATGGGATGAATCGAGGGAAACTATTTCCCCTGATGGGGAAATCCAGAACAAGGGGACAGAACCTTCAAATTAGCCATCGCCCCTTCAGGGGTGATGTCAGGAAGCACTTCTTCACACAAAGGGGAGTGGAAATCTGGAACGTATTGGCTGAGGGGGTGGTAGAGGCAGGAACCCTCACAACATTTAAGAATTATTTGGATGAGCACTTGAAACGCCATAGCATACAAGGCTATGGGCCAAGTGCTGGAAAATGGCATTAGAATAGATAGTTGCTTGATGGCCGGCACGGACACGGTTGGCCCAAGGGCCTGTTTGTGTGCTGTATAACTCTATGACTCAATGACCAGAGCTCGGCCCCTCTAGGAAAGCGTGCGGAGCAGTCCGGTCCAGCACCCCAGCTGAGTGGTGACTTTCGCCTCCAGCTCCTGCCAGTTTGTTGGCCAGGCTTCCCCAGCCGGGTTAAGGTGGACTCCCACCTACAGGAGGTGTGTGGTGCTCCACGCAAAAGGTGTCAACTCCCCCGGCAGGGAATCCACCTGCCACTGACCCACCAGGAGTCTGGAACATTTCTCCCAATTGATGCTCGCGGAGGGTGCGGCAGAAAAGGTCTGCTGGCAGTCGCGCATCCTGTGCAGGTCAATGGGGTTTGTGATCGTGAGGAGAACGTCATCGGTGTAAGCTGAGAAGACAACCCGCATGCCCGGCCCGCGCAGAGCCAAACCAGTCAACCTCCTGCGAAGGCGTCAACCAAGAAGCTGAGATCGAGCGCCTAGAGAATAATTCCACAGGAATGGCTCTACGCAAATGGTATATAATTGGCTGGACATGGGGCATCCCTGACAGACTCCTCCCCAAAGCGAAGGGGCCCCATCAAGCACCCATTAACTTTGACCAGACACTCTGCGGCAGCGTATAAAAGTTGGATCCGGACAACAAATGCGGGCCGAGTCCGAATGCGCGCAAAGTCCCAAAAAGGTATTCGTGATCCTTTCCCCCAGGATCCACGCATAATCGTCCCCCAGGGCATCCCAGAACGCCCTGAGGAACTCCACGGTCTAGACCCGGGGATTTGCCCCTCGAAAGCTGGTGGAGGGCGACGGTCAGCTCCGCCAATGTGAGCAGAGCCTCTAATCCTTCAGCGTCCTCCAGGCTGACCTTCGGCAGGTCCTCCCGCAAAACTCTGCACACATCCTTGCTGGATGGATCCAGAGAGATCAATGCGGATCAGGAGGCCTTTTCCCTCCGGATCTGTAATGGAGGATCTGTCGTCGGCCAGCAGCTCAATGAGCTGCTTACAAACTGCCCACCATTTTCCCAGTGAGTAGAAGAAGGGTGAGGCGTGGTCCAAGTCTTCCAGGATCTAGATCTGTGACCTCATGCACGCACCTCGGGACCCTACGAGCTGCAGGTCCCTCAGCGTATGCTTCTTCTCTTTGTACTCCTGCCACAGGGTCGGGTCCGCGACAGCCTGACCGAGACGGGACTCCAAGTCGAGCACCTCCCTCTCTAGCTGCCCGATCTCGGCTTCCCGCCTCTTGGTTGACCCCCTTCGCGTACTCCTGACAGAAGACACGGATGTGAGTCTTACCAACATCCCACCATAGCCTCAAGGAGGGGAAGCCCCCCTGCTTCCTTCTCCAGTCGGCCCAGAATCGACAGAACGAGTCCTGCAATCGCTCGCCATCCAGCAACAGGTTGTTATGAAGTGATTTATGACTTTAACCACTTATAGGGACGAAACCAAATCAGGAGTACATCCCTATGAATCTCCTTTAATCAAGTTCAAACCAGACAAATTCTCAGACATCTATTTGGGTTCAAAGAATTGTACTAGCTTTCCCTCAAAGAAAGAAAACCATCAGAGAATTTTATCATCTTTCAGATAGCTGATTTTTAATATTTATGGCTAAGTCATAAATATCCCAAATATTATAAAGGTCTGGGAAACTCTCTTCAATATGTATCTCTCCACTTAAAGAGACACAGAGAAGGGGTTCTTGTAGTTATGTACAGAATACTGCATGAGACGATTTATTAACTTTTATATATTTATTAAAGAATTTAACCTGCAATAAACTTCTTTAGTGGATACGTATATCACAATATCAAATATTACTGAGAGATGTAACACAGATTCTTATTTCTAACATAGAATCCAAAAGTTTAACCTTGCTAATGTTACAGCAAAAATATCTTAGAATATCCAGAACATCCCACAAAATTTAAAGTAAACTTGTACCTTAAATCTCCGAATGAGGCATGGGATGAGAAGTGTTGTTTGATGATACAACACCTCTAAGTGTTTGCTTCAAAACCTTGCCTTTTTATACTATTTCTAAAGTGTCATATGACTTTTGCATTAGATGTGATCTTCCTGTGTTCCTTTTAAAATTCATATTTTTAATTACCATTTCCACTGAATGTTTTATAGGAATTTGAAGTTGTGAGCTTTTGTCTGGTCAAAATGTTTATAATTGTGTTTACTTGACCCCTTATTCCTGTGAGTACATTCTCATTTATTGTTAATTGGCACTCCAAAGCAATCGCCAGAGCTGATTTGTCTGCATCAACAACCCCATAAACCTATTAAGTTTATTGCTACCTCTTACTGACAGGATATTTCAATGTATGTTTTTATCTTCCAAGTCCCTGGTAACAGAGATTCTACTCTAACAGAGACCTTGAAATGTTTAACTCGACCATCTTAAAGGGGAACTTCAGTGAACTCTGAAAACTAACCATTTATTCAATCTGTGACGCTAAAGGCATAATGCACTAATTATTTCCAAATTCTACTTAATCAAGCCTATTATACCTATATTCCATCACAGTTAAAAGTGCCAGTATGCGGACCCTGCCCGCGTGCGGAATGGATCGAACTCCGCCCATACCAGGTGGTGGTCCGAGCACAGCAGCAGCCGCATGGAGGCCGCCGAGACGCGGGAGACGTACGCCTGCGAAATGTCGAGGCAGTCGATTCTGGACCCTCCTCCTCTAGACCTCCACATGAAGGCGCTGGAGTCAGGATGGAACTTCTGCCAAATGTCCACCAAGTTGAGGAAGCTGATCAGTTTCCTCAACTTCTCCACTGACGCTTGGTCACGCTGGGGACTGGAACGATTTCACCGCGAGGGTGCAGTTAAAATCCCTCCACGAGGATGATGCACTCGCCACTGTCGATAGAGCTCAAGAGTGCAGACACTTCTTCAAAGAAGCGCGCTTGCAATGCGCTGGGCCTTGGCGTGTACACGTTCACGAAGTGGAGTGGCTAGCTACCCAGGTGAACGGCGAGGTGGAGCAAGCGGCCCGGCATAAGATCCTTGACCCCCAAGATCTCCGGCTGAAAAGTTGGGGCCAACAAGATAGTCACCCCACTAGAAATAGGGGTGAGGTGACTCATGTAGACCCCACCCTGCCACTCCAGGAACCAGGTGGCTTTGTCTCCCGGAAAGGTGTGGGTTTCCTGCAGAAAGCTCACTGCATATCTCCCTTCCCTGAGGACTGAGAGATTGTGAAATCTGCGGTGAGACCCCCTGCTGCTATTGATGTTGAGGCTGTCTATGATTATCTTCATGTCAAAGGTACTTAGAAACCAGTCACCAATACCTCACAGTGAGGAGGGAGAGGAAGTGCACCTGGCCTTCCACTCCCGCAGCAACCCATTGAGGACCGTGAACCACACCGAGTCTCCATCCTCCTCCAGGTCATCACCGCCAGTTTCCGACACATCCACCACACACTGTGGGGCGGATATCCTGGTCGTGCCAGCTGGTCCACCCTCCGTCATAGTCTCGTCCTCCGGGATCGATGGTGGAGGAGTCCTCCCTGGGTTCTTTAAGGGAACCTGAGGCTACGGGCACCAGTGGTTCAGTACCCACCCAACCTCCATCCATGGGCTAGTGAGCGGCCCAGGGGAGCCAGTTGTTCCCGACCCCAGAAATCCAGCTGGAGCCGAGACCAGAGGCGGAGAAAGGAGGCCATCTCCCGCCCTTCCAGCGCCCACAGGCCCAGCAGACAGGGCACTATGGAAATTGGGCTCTGGGTCAGGTATATCCTGGGTGGCAGCATCAGGCTGCTGGGAGGGATGACCCTCACAGGTCTCACCCCCACCCTGGACACCCGATCCATCAGACAAAGGAGAGCTTTCTCCAGTGGGGTCCACAGGCTCCCCCACCACAGGTGGGCCCTCTCTTCCCACATCAGAAGATGGACCCCACAACTCCTGGCCTCTTCTGAGGAGGGGCACCTCCTCTTCTTATTCTGGAAAGAGCTCGGAGGATCAAAGCCCTCCATCTCAGCAGAAGTCTCTGCTTCTACCTCCACATCCCCCCCCTTCCCAGATTCCTTGGGCCCGAACTCAGCCACAGGGCAGCTGGACTCCCCTGGATCAGGTCCAGGGCTAAGCTCAGGCTCAGGACATTTTATCATATCCAGGGGGTGCGCCTTCGGGTGTTTTGACTGCGCCTCTGGAACAGCCCGAGGCCCCGCCACCAGAGAGGACTGAGAATCCAGGGGGCAGAAGAGTTACATCCAGAGGTGGCAAAATATTTAATTAGCAAATATAATAATAAATTGATAATGCAAAAGGCATTAGGAGGCAAAAGGAGAAGAGGCTGAGGGAGAGGAAGGCCAGGAGGAATCAGTTTTTGTAGCTGCAATAATACAGAGCAGTCTTATTACTGGTCTTGTGGTTGGAGAGGGGTGGTGTCTTCACCCAGGCAGCTCCCGCCGTCCCAGACCAAGTGATTGGGGTGGGGAGGGAGCTCCGTATTCGATGGTAGTAAATACACGGGAGCCCCCTATTGAAACAGGCAGCCCCACCCCACCCCCCAGGTCTTCTTCTCGCCTCTTCCTTCCCCCTTCCAACAATCAAATAAAAAAAAGACTTCAAATGCTCCAACCAACCTCACAAAGATTTTCCAGTCCTTGTGTCTTCTTATTGCCTTCCTTTGGTGACAAAATAGGTAGAAACCTACATACAAATTAGGAGCAGGAGTCGGCCACTCGGCCCCTCGAGTCTGCTCCGCCATTCAACAAGATCATGGCTGATCTGATTGTAACCTCAACTCCACATTCCCGCCTACCACCAATAACCTTTCACCATCCCCATCCCCCCCGCTTATCAAGCATCTATCTACCTCTGCCTTTAAAATATTCAAAGACTCTGCTTCCATCGCCTTTTGAGGGAGAGTTCCAAAGACTCACAACCCTCTGAGAGAAAAAATTCCTCCTCATCTCTTAAATGGGCAACCCCTTATTTTTAAATAGTGACCCCTAGTTCTAGGTTCTCCCATTAGAGGAAACATCCTGTCCACATCCACCCTGACAAGACCCCTCAAAATCTTAGATGTATCAATCAAGTCGCCTCTTACTCTTCTAAATTCCAGCAGATACAAGCCTAGCCTGTCCAACCTTTCCTTATAAGACAACCTACCCATTCCAGGTATTAGTCTAGTAAACCTTCTCTGAACTGCTTCCAATGCATTTACATCCTTCTTTAAATAAGGAGACCAATACTGCACACAGTACTCCAGATGTGGTCTCACCAATGCCCTGTGTAGCTGAAGCATAATCTCCCTACTTTTGTATTCAATTCCCCTCACAATAAATGATAACATTCTATTAGCTTTCCTAATTACGTGCTGTACCTGCATACTAAACTTTTGCGATTCATGCACTAGGACACCCAGATCCCTCCGCATCTCAGAGCTCTGCAATCTCTCGCCATTTAGATAATATGCTTCTTTTTTATCCTTCCTGTCAAAATGGACAATTTCACATTCCCGCACATGATACTCCATTTGCCAGTTCTTTGCCCACTTACTTAACCATCTATAGCCGTTTGGGGCCTCCTTATTTTCTCTTCACAACTTACTTTTCTACCTATCTAAATTAACCCCTTGGGCTCTTAAGCACAGCCACAATGGATTCTGTTTTTCTTCTAAACAGGTGACGATGGTTTCTCAGGTCCACATGAATACTCATGGTGCAGCAAGAGATCCAGCGGTTTTAAGAATTTAAGACCTTATCTGCAGGCATTGGCAGACATCAGGGGCCGGATTTTTAAAGCGGTCACAGAGGCAAGTGCAATTTGAATATCGCGCTCACGGAGGTCAACAATGGGACCCGCTGCCTCTGGAACGCAACTCCATTTTTAAAGGGATGCCAACAGCGAGGGAATGGGCTGGGCGCATGTTTTCAATAATTGCTTGTTGAGCATCATTGAAGAGCTCATTGACTGGCTTGTCAGCAGCAGGTTTTGCTTTTTAAAGGTTGGGAACGCGGCGGCGCCATGGAGGAAGGAACACGACAGTGTGTTCAGGACGTGAACACAGTGGGGCGGGGGGGGTGGGGGTCATGAGGGCAATGGGAAGGGCTGACTAACATAATACAGAAGCCCAAAATAAAGTTCAGCTGCTCCAAAAGTGCCACAGAGTAGCCATTGCTGGAGCTGTAAGACTTGCTTTTCTCAGTGGTGAACGGTAGGAATCTGGAGAGGGACATGAGGTGGCTGGCATCACTGTGGCGGCTGGGGTTGGCAGGGGAAAGCCTGGTGAACGTACAAAGCACAGCTGAGGGACTTCAGATGGAAACAGGTTACTGTGGCATTGGACTGAGCAGCCAGGATGAGCTTCAGCAGATGCAACCTCCTGGACAGCAGGAGGCCAGAGGAGCACAGCGGGTGGGGGGGGGGGGGGGGCGGGGTGAGGAGGGATACAAGGGGAGGAAGGAGCTACCCAAGTCATCTAGTCTACTGGCCAAGAGTCAGCTACCAGCAAATGACAGAGCGCTAATGCCCTAGGAGGCTGTGCCTATCCAGGCAGATGGTCTCAGTCCTGTGTGCTCTGATCCATAATGACCTCAGGCTTCACAGCCCCCATGGCAGACCCCTACCGGCAGCCGTTAAGGTCTCCGTTACCATAGAGTTCTATGCAATTGGGTCATTCCAGGCATCAGCTTTGGACATAGGTGGCATTCGCAGTCAGCAGCTCATCAGGCCATCAGGCAGGTCATGGGTGCTTTTTTCAGGAGGGCAGGGGGCTACACCCACTTTGACACAGATTGGCATGTGCAGGCACAGAGGGCATTGGGTTCAGCATCCGTCACTGCATTTCCCCCAGGTGCAGGGCATCATCGCTTGCACCCATGTGGTCATGAAGGCACCCAGCGACCAGCCAGTGAGATCCGTCAACAGGAAGGGCTTCCACTCCCTCAATGTCCAACTGGGCCGCAAGCACAAGGGCCTCCTCCATGTGTGTGCTCACTTTCCTGGCAGCCGCCATGACTCCTTCATCCTCCGTCAGTCCAGGCTCCCTCACATCTTCACTCTACCCCCTAAAGTGCGTGGATAGATGCAAGGTGACAAAGGAAGTCCCTTGAAGAGATGGCTACTGACCCCTCTATGGGAGCCCCAGACAGAGGCACAGAGAGAAAACAACCAATGCCACCTGCTCAGCAGGCTAACGGGTTTCTGAAAATGCGATTGCGGTGCCTGGATCGGTCAAGTAATGTGCTTCAATACTCTCCTGCAAGGGTCTCGGTCATTGTGGTGGTATGCTGCACACTCTATAATATGGCCCTCCAGAGAGGTGTGGACCTCCAGGGCAGGGAGGCCCTGGAAGGAGACAGCTCATCAGGAGAGGAGCAGGAGGTAAGAGAGGAGGCTGAAGAGAGGGATAACACTGAAGAGAGAGGTTTCCCCTGCTGTACGACGAGGTGGTCTTTTCCTGTCACCCTCTGGGAAGAGGATGTCCCTCCTCTCCCTCAAGCCTCCAGCAGTAGATCCAGGTGGGCAGCGATGAAGCGAGGGTTGACTCTGCTCCTAGTGCCAGGCGTCCAGCTCTCCTGTGACATGTCGCTTCCCTCTGGTGCTGTGAAAGGCGGATCTCTCCCTCAGGACAACCAGCCATCTCAATGATGGCTGCCGTGAAAGTCTACATGAACCTGTAGGATCAGAATCCCCTCCCCCCATCCCCCCCACCCCCTCAACTGGACTTTAAAACTGGAGAAGGGAGAAGGAACCCCAACCCAATGGATAATAGTACTGTGAATGAGAGCCAAACCTCAACACAAAGCACACAGAGGCAGGCTGCATTCCGATGGGTCAATTTCAAACATTCCAACATCACAACAGAACTGATACTGTTAAAGGACTGGAATTTGGCACATTAACAGTGACACAGCATAACTGCCATCATGTTAAGTGATTGGGGAGGCCATTGTTACAACTAACTGGCCCCACAGCACAATATTCACTCCTGTCAAGACAGGAGAGAAACCTTTGTCGTGTATTTCAGCTCTGGAGCCTGGGCTACCTCACCTTGGTGGAGTTCATTGTTCTCGGTCAGGGAAATCACATCAGCACTAAATGGATCTGTCTGGACCAGGCAGGTAACAGAGGAAAAGGATTAAAAGGTGCTAAGTGCTGACCATCCAGCAGGATGGCTTCAGGAGATGTGTTCATGATATTTCGATAAGGATCATCATAAACAGGACAAGATAGAAGGGTTTGGCACTGCAGTTATGTGAAGAAGGACGGGGACTGGTCATCTCAGGTCCAGGCCTACAATCAACATTGCTAATGACCAGCCGTGTGGGTGATAGTAAGTTTTTCAGTCAAATCTTGAAGGGGTTTGTACTGTGGGGACTGCAGTTGAAAGAGGGGTCAAAGTTGGTCACCTTGACTCAGGACCGACACCGGGACCGACTGGCCGTGTGGGTGATTGTAAGTGTTTTCAACCAAATCGTAGTGATATTGGTCTGAGGGTCTTGGGACAAAAGCTAAGTGTTTTTGCCTGAAAGTTGTAAGTTTGAGCCAAGTCGTAGTGGCTTTGTTTTGGGTAACTGGGAACAGTGGTCAAATTGCTGAAGGGTGCAGCTGGGAATTGGGGTGTCAATTTTAAGTTACTGCAGGAGGTTTTGTACTGAGGACAGTTTTGTTTTCTTTCTGTTTCAACGAACCATAGAGGTGTCTGTATTGGGGATATTATTAGATTCAATAAAACAACAATTCATGGTTGAGCCAAACTCTGTGTCGTGTGCAATTTCGTTCTCCAAACTACCTGTGAGCACTTCTGTCTCTAATGTACAAACAAAACACGTAAAACCACCAAAACCGGACATCATTTGTCCCTGAGGTTGGAATTGATAATATAAATTGATATGAGTTGCTGTTTCAAGCAATCGAGAAGGGAAAGTTTGCCGTGAGTTTAAGGGAATAATCAAATTTTCATTAAAGGAAACTAATGGAAAAAAGCCTCGGTGGTTCTAGCATTATGATTCACAGTGGGTTCTGTGCAATGCCATGATCTTTGAGTTTCTGTCTGGTTGGAATGTCATAGACAAGGAACACACAAACTCTGAAGTCAGCAGGCACAAAAGGAAAATTCCAGACAGTAGAAAATCAAGAGACAGTTCAAAGCTTGCCTATTGTGTTCAAAGACAGGTTGTGTGACATGAATGCAATAGGCAGAGTCGTTAAAACAACATCACAGCTCGATTAATGCCATGACATTTAATGACCTTTTCCAGAGTCAACACCCTGACTGAGGGAATGACGGAATTGAAAGCAGCATTTAAACGACTGTGAATTCAATAGTCATTGTAACCTGACAGCAAATGCTAAAGACTGAAATTAAATAGCTACTGTCTTTTTCACAGGGTTTATTATCACCGACCATGTCACATACAGTGTAAATAAAACAATATCCAGCTTTCTGATGAAGGGTACAAACCTGCAACACTAATAACCTGGTCCAGGAATTCCATAGGGGTTTCTACAACTTCCCTGGAGAATCCTTGGTCTCCCGCCAGCAGGAGACCAGGAGAATCCTTCTGGATTTTTGAAGGCACTTGATAAGGTGCCACATCAAAGGTTATTGCAGAAAATAAAAGCTCATGGTGCAGGGGGTAACATATTGGCGTGGATAGAAGATTAGCTAGCTAACAGAGAGTAGGCATAAGTGGGTAATTTTCTGGTTGGCAAGATGTAATGAGTGGTGTGCCAGAGGGATCTGTGCTGGGGCCTCAACTTTTTACAATTTATATAAATGATTTAGATGAAGGGACCGAAGGTATGGTTGTTAAATTTGTTGATGACACAAAGATAGGTAGGAAAGTAACTTGTGAAGAGGACACAAGGGGGCTACAAAGGGATAAAGATAGCTTAAGTGAGTGGGCAAAGACCAGGCAAGTGGAGTATAATTGCTGTTAGGAATAGAATTCCAGGATTTTGACCCAGCGACAGTGAAGGTAACAGCAATATAGTTCCAAGTCAGGATGGTGTGTGGCTTGGAGGGCAACTTGCAGGTGGTGGTGTTCCCATGCATCTGCTGCCCTTGTTCTTCTAGTTGGTACGGGTCACAGGTTTGGAAGGTGCTGTCCACTTTGGCAGGAAGAATAAAAAAAGCATTGGTGAGACCACATCTGGAGTACTGTGTACAGTACTGGGTCTTCTTATTTAAGGAAGGATGTAAATGCGTTGGAGGCAGTACAGAGAAGGTTTACTAGACTAATACCTGGAATGGGCGGACTGTCTTACGAGGAAAGATTGGACAGGCTAGGCTTGTATCCGCTGGCATTTAGAAGAGTGAGAGGTGACTTGATTGACACATGTAAGGTTCTGAGGGGTCTTGACAGGGTGGATCTGGAAAGGATGTTTCCCCTTGTGGGAGCATCTGGAACTTGGGGTTACTGCTTAAAAATAAGGAGTCGCCCATTTAAGACCGAGATGAGGAGGAATGTTTTCTCTCAGAAGATCGTGAGTCTTTGGAATTCTCTTCCTCAAAATGCAGTGGAAGCAGAGTCTTTGAATATTTTTAAGGCAGAGGTAGATAGATTCTTGATAAGCAAGGGGGAGTGGAAGGTTATTAGGGGTAGGTGGAAATGTAGAGTAATCAGTTCAGCCATGAACTTATTGAATGGTGGAGCAGGCTCGAAGGGCCGAGTGGCCTACTCCTGCTCCTAATTCGTATGTTCATATGAGTGACACTGTTATCTCATGATAGGTATTTTAACAACTTGCTTGTGCACATATCATAACAGAGTGTGATAGAGTCCTCACTGGTATCAGACCCACCGGCTGTCCATGTCTCCGCTTCAAAGATGTCTGCAAACGTGACATGATGTCCTGCGACATTGACCACAAGTCGTGGGAGTCAGTTGCTAGTGATCGCCAGAGCTGGTGGACAGCCAGAAAGGCGGGGCTAAAGAGTGACGAGTCGAAGAGACTTAACAGCTGGCAGGAAAAAAGACAGAAGTGCAAGGAGAGAGCCAACTGTGTAACAGCCCCGACAACCAATTTTATCTGCAGCACCTGTAGAAGAGTCTGTCACTCCTGAATTGGTCTTTATAGCCACTCCAGGCGCTGCTCCACAAACCACTGACCACCTCAAGGCGCTTACCCATTGTCTCTTGAGACAAGGAGGCCAAAGAAGAAGAGAAGAAAATGGAATACTCTCCACTTGCCTGGATGGGTGCAGCTCCAGCAACACTCAGGAAGCTCGACACCATCCAGGACAAAGCAGCCCACTTGATTAGTACCCCATCTACGAATATTCACTCCCTTCACCAAGACACACAGTGGCAGCAGTGTGAACCATCTACAAGATTCACTGCAGCAACTCACCAAGGCGCCTTCGACAGCACCTTCCAAACCTGCGACCTCTACCAACTAGAAGGACAAGGGCAGCATGGGAACACCACCACCTGCAGGTTCCCCTCCAAGTCACACACCATCCTGACTTAGAACTATATCGCCGATCCTTCACTGTCGCTGGATCAAAATCCTGGAACTCCCTTCCGAACAGCACTGTGGGTGTACCTACCTCACATGAACTGCTCTCTCCGTCATCCTGCTCCCTCCGTCCTCCTGCTCTCTCCGTCCTCCTGCTCCCTCCGTCATCCTGCTCCCTCCGTCCTCCAGCTCTCTCCGTCCTCCAGCTCTCTCCGTCCTCCTGCTCTCTCCGTCATCCTACTCCCTCCGTCCTCCTGCTCTCTCCGTCCTCCTGCTCCCTCCGTCCTCCTGCTCCCTCCGTCCTCCTGCTCCCTCCATCCTCCTGCTCTCTCCATCCTCCTGCTCTCTCCGTCTTCCTGCTCTCTCCGTCCTCCTGCTCCCTCCGTCTTCCTGCTCCCTCCGTCCTCCTGCTCCCTCCGTCCTCCTGCTCCCTCCGTCCTCCAGCTCTCTCCGTCCTCCTGCTCTCTCCGTCCTCCTGCTCTCTCCGTCCTCCTGCTCCCTCCGTCCTCCTGCTCCCTCCGTCCTCCAGCTCCCTCCGTCCTCCTGCTCTCTCCGTCCTCCTGCTCCCTCCGTCCTCCAGCTCCCTCCGTCCTCCTGCTCTCTCCGGCCTCCTGCTCTCTCCGTCCTCCTGCTCTCTCCGCCCTCCAGCTCTCTCCGGTCTCCTGCTCTCTCCGTCCTCCTGCTCTCTCCGTCCTCCTGCTCTCTCCGGCCTCCTGCTCTCTACGTCCTCCTGCTCTCTCCGTCCTCCTGCTCTCTCCGTCCTCCTGCTCCCTCCGTCCTCCTGCTCCCTCCGTCCTCCAGCTCTCTCCGTCCTCCAGCTCTCTCCGTCCTCCTGCTCTCGCCGTCCTCCTGCTCTCTCCGTCCTCCTGCTCCCTCCGTCCTCCTGCTCCCTCCGTCCGCCTGCTCCCTCAGTCCTCCAGCTCTCTCCGTCCTCCTGCTCTCTCCGTCCTCCTGCTCTCTCCGTCCTCCTGCTCTCTCCGTCCTCCTGCTCCCTCCGTCCTCCTGCTCCCTCCGTCCTCCTGCTCTCTCCGTCCTCCTGCTCTCTCCGTCCTCCAGCTCTCTCCGTCCTCCTGCTCTCTCCTTCCTCCTGCTCATTCTGTCCTCCTGCTCTCTCTGGCCTCCTGCTCTCTCTGGCCTCCTGCTCTTTCTGTCCTCCTGCTCTCTCTGTCCTCCTGCTCGCTCCGTCCTCCTGCTCATTCTGCCCTCCTGCTCTCTCTGTCCTCCTGCTCTCTCCGTCCTCCTGCTCATTCTGTCCTCCTGCTCTCTCTGTCCTCCTGCTCTCTCCGTCCTCCAGCTCATTCTCTCCTCCTGCTCTCTCTGTCCTCCTGCTCTCCGTCCTCCTGCTCATTCTGTCCTCCTGCACTCTCCGTCCTCCTGCTCTCTCCGTCCTCCTGCTCATTCAGTCCTGCTCTCTCTGGCCTCCTGCTCTCTCTGGCCTCCTGCTCTTTCTGTCCTCCTGCTCTCTCTGTCCTCCTGCTCTCTCTGTCCTCCCGCTCATTCTGTCCTCCTGCTCTCTGTCCTCCTGCTCTCTCCGTCCTCCTGCTCATTCTGGCCTCCAGCTCTCTCTGGCCTCCTGCTCTCTCTGGCCTCCTGCTCTTTCTGTCCTCCTGCTCCCTCCGTCCTCCTGCTCCCTCTGTCCTCCTGCTCTCTCCGTCCTCCTGCTCATTCTGTCCTCCTGCTCTCTCCGTCCTCCTGCTCATTCTGTCCTCCTGCTCTCTCCGTCCTCCTGCTCATTCTGTCCTCCTGCTCTCTCTGTCCTCCTGCTCTCTCCGTCCTCCTGCTCTCTCTGTCCTCCTGCTCTCTCTGTCCTCCTGCTCTCTCCGTCCTCCTGCTCTCTCCGTCCTCCTGCTCTCTCCTTCCTCCTGCTCTTTCTGTCCTCCTGCTCTCTCCGTCCTCCTGCTCTTTCCGTCCTCCTGCTCTCTCTGTCCTCCTGCTCTCTCTGTCCTCCTGCTCTCTGTCCTCCTGCTCTCTCTGGCCTCCTGCTCTTTCTGTCCTCCTGCTCTGTGTCCTCCTGCTCTCTCTGGCCTACTGCTCTTTCTGTCCTCCTGCTCTCTCTGTCCTCCTGCACTCTCTGTCCTCCTGCTCTCTCTGTCCTCCTGCTCTCTGTCCTCCTGCTCTCTCCGTCCTCCTGCTCTCTAAGTCCTCCTGCTCTCTCCGTCCTCCTGCTCTCTCCGTCCTCCTGCTCTCACCGTCCTCCTGCTCTCTCTGGCCTCCTGCTCTCTCCGTCCTCCTCCTCTCTCTGGCCTCCTGCTCTCTCCGTCCTCCTGTTCTCTCCATGCTCTGCTCTCTCCGTCCTCCTGCTCTCACCGTCCTCCTGTCCTCTCCGTCCTCCTGTTCTCTCCATGCACTGCTCTCTCCGGCCTCCTGCTCTCTCTGGCCTCCTGCTCTCCCTGGCCTCCTGCTCTCTCCGGCCTCCTGCTCTCTCCGTCCTCCTGTTCTCTCCATGCTCTGCTCTCTCCAGCCCCCTGCTCTCTCTGGCCTCCTGCTCTCTCCGGCCTCCTGCTCTCTCCGTCCTCCTGTTCTCTCCGTCCTCCTACTCTCTCCGTCCTCCTGCTCTCTCCGTCCTCCTGTTCTCTCCATGCTCTGCTCTCTCCGGCCTCCTGCTCTCTCCACTCCTGCTCTGTCCATGCTCTGCTCTCTCCGTCCTCCAGCTCTCTCCGTCCTCCTGCTCTCTCCGTCCTCCTGCTCTCTCCGTCATCCTACTCCCTCCGTCCTCCTGCTCTCTCCGTCCTCCTGCTCCCTCCGTCCTCCTGCTCCCTCCATCCTCCTGCTCCCTCCATCCTCCTGCTCTCTCCGTCTTCCTGCTCTCTCCGTCCTCCTGCTCCCACCGTCTTCCTGCTCCCTCCGTCCTACTGCTCCCTCCGTCCTCCTGCTCCCTCTGTCCTCCAGCTCTCTCCGTCCTCCAGCTCTCTCCGTCCTCCTGCTCTCTCCGTCCTCCTGCTCTCTCCGTCCTCCTGCTCCCTCCGTCCTCCTGCTCCCTCCGTCCTCCAGCTCCCTCCGTCCTCCTGCTCTCTCCGTCCTCCTGCTCCCTCCGTCCTCCAGCTCCCTCCGTCCTCCAGCTCCCTCCGTCCTCCTGCTCTCTCCGGCCTCCTGCTCTCTCCGTCCTCCTGCTCTCTCCGCCCTCCAGCTCTCTCCGGTCTCCTGCTCTCTCCGTCCTCCTGCTCTCTCCGTCCTCCTGCTCTCTCCGGCCTCCTGCTCTCTACGTCCTCCTGCTCTCTCTGTCCTCCTGCTCTCTCCGTCCTCCTGCTCCCTCCGTCCTCCTGCTCCCTCCGTCCTCCAGCTCTCTCCGTCCTCCAGCTCTCTCCGTCCTCCTGCTCTCTCCGTCCTCCTGCTCCCTCCGTCCTCCTGCTCCCTCCGACCTCCTGCTCCCTCCGTCCTCCAGCTCTCTCCGTCCTCCTGCTCTCTCCGTCCTCCTGCTCTCTCCGTCCTCCTGCTCTCTCCGTCCTCCTGCTCCCTCCGTCCTCCTGCTCCCTCCGTCCTCCTGCTCTCTCCGTCCTCCTGCTCTCTCCGTCCTCCAGCTCTCTCCGTCCTCCTGCTCTCTCCTTCCTCCTGCTCATTCTGTCCTCCTGCTCACTCTGGCCTCCTGCTCTCTCTGGCCTCCTGCTCTTTCTGTCCTCCTGCTCTCTCTGTCCTCCTGCTCGCTCCGTCCTCCTGCTCATTCTGCCCTCCTGCTCTCTCCGTCCTCCTGCTCTATCCATCCTCCTGCTCTCTCTGTACTCCTGCTCTCTCCGTCCTCCTGCTCATTCTGTCTTCCTGCTCTCTCTGTCCTCCTGCTCTCTCCGTCCTCCTGCTCATTCTGTCCTCCTGCTCTCTCTGTCCTCCTGCTCTCTCCGTCCTCCAGCTCATTCTCTCCTCCTGCTCTCTCTGTCCTCCTGCTCTCCGTCCTCCTGCTCATTCTGTCCTCCTGCACTCTCCGTCCTCCTGCTCTCTCCGTCCTCCTGCTCATTCAGTCCTGCTCTCTCTGGCCTCCTGCTCTCTCTGGCCTCCTGCTCTTTCTGTCCTCCTGCTCTCTCTGTCCTCCTGCTCTCTCTGTCCTCCCGCTCATTCTGTCCTCCTGCTCTCTGTCCTCCTGCTCTCTCCGTCCTCCTGCTCATTCTGGCCTCCAGCTCTCTCTGGCCTCCTGCTCTCTCTGGCCTCCTGCTCTTTCTGTCCTCCTGCTCCCTCCGTCCTCCTGCTCTCTCTGTCCTCCTGCTCTCTCCGTCCTCCTGCTCTCTCTGTCCTCCTGCTCTCTCCGTCCTCCTGCTCTCTCTGTCCTCCTGCTCTCTCTGTCCTCCTGCTCTCTCCGTCCTCCTGCTCTCTCCGTCCTCCTGCTCTCTCCTTCCTCCTGCTCTTTCTGTCCTCCTGCTCTCTCTGTCCTCCTGCTCTCTCTGTCCTCCTGCTCTCTCTCTGGACTCCTGCTCTTTCTGTCCTCCTGCTCTCTCCGTCCTCCTGCTCTTTCCGTCCTCCTGCTCTCTCTGTCCTCCTGCTCTCTCTGTCCTCCTGCTCTCTGTCCTCCTGCTCTCTCTGGCCTCCTGCTCTTTCTGTCCTCCTGCTCTCTGTCCTCCTGCTCTCTCTGGCCTACTGCTCTTTCTGTCCTCCTGCTCTCTCTGTCCTCCTGCACTCTCTGTCCTCCTGCTCTCTCTGTCCTCCTGCTCTCTGTCCTCCTGCTCTCTCCGTCCTCCTGCTCTCTCCGTCCTCCTGCTCTCTAAGTCCTCCTGCTCTCTCCGTCCTCCTGCTCTCACCGTCCTCCTGATCTCTCTGGCCTCCTGCTCTCTCCGTCCTCCTCCTCTCTCTGGCCTCCTGCTCTCTCCGTCCTCCTGTTCTCTCCATGCTCTGCTCTCTCCGTCCTCCTGCTCTCACCGTCCTCCTGTCCTCTCCGTCCTCCTGTTCTCTCCATGCACTGCTCTCTCCGGCCTCCTGCTCTCTCTGGCCTCCTGCTCTCCCTGGCCTCCTGCTCTCTCCGGCCTCCTGCTCTCTCCGTCCTCCTGTTCTCTCCATGCTCTGCTCTCTCCAGCCCCCTGCTCTCTCTGGCCTCCTGCTCTCTCCGTCCTCCTGTTCTCTCAGTCCTCCTATTCTCTCCGTCCTCCTGCTCTCTCCGTCCTCCTGTTCTCTCCATGCTCTGCTCTCTCCGGCCTCCTGCTCTCTCCACTCCTGCTCTGTCCATGCTCTGCTCTCTCCGTCCTCCAGCTCTCTCCGTCCTCCCGCTCTCTCCGTCCTCCTGCTCTCTCCATACTCCAGCTCTCTCCGTCCTCCTGCTCTCTCCGTCCTCCTGCTCTCTCCGGCCTCCTGCTCTCTCCGGCCTCCTGCTCTCTCCGTCCTCCTGTTCTCCCCGTCCTCCTGCTCTCTCCGTCCTCCTGCTCCCTCCGTCCTCCTGCTCCCTCCGTCCTCCAGCTCCCTCCGTCCTCCTGCTCCCTCCGTCCTCCTGCTGCCTCCGTCCTCCTGCTCCCTCCGTCCTCCTGCTCCCTCCGTCCTCCAGCTCCCTCCGTCCTCCTGCTCTCTCCGTCCTCCTGCTCTCTCCGTCCTCCTGCTCTCTCCGGCCTCCTGCTCTCTCCGTCCTCCTGCTCCCTCCGTCCTCCTGCTCATCCGTCCTCCTGCTCCCTCCGTCCTCCAGCTCTCTCCGTCCTCCAGCTCTCTCCGTCCTCCTGCTCTCTCCGTCCTCCTGCTCTCTCCGTCCTCCTGCTCCCTCCGTCCTCCTGCTCCCTCCGTCCTCCTGCTCCCTCCGTCCTCCAGCTCTCTCCGTCCTCCTGCTCTCTATGTCCTCCTGCTCTCTCCGACCTCCTGCTCTCTCCGTCCTCCTGCTCCCTCCGTCCTCCTGCTCTCTCCGTCCTCCTGCTCCCTCCGTCCTCCTGCTCCCTCCGTCCTCCTGCTCTCTCCGTCCTCCAGCTCTCTCAGTCCTCCTGCTCTCTCCTTCCTCCTGCTCATTCTGTCCTCCTGCTTTCTCTGGCCTCCTGCTCTTTCTGTCCTCCTGCTCTCTCCGTCCTCCTGCTCCCTCCGTCCTCCTGCTCCCTCCGTCCTCCTGCTCCCTCCATCCTCCTGCACTCTCCATCCTCCTGCTCTCTCCGTCTTCCTGCTCTCTCCGTCCTCCTGCTCCCTCCGTCTTCCTGCTCCCTCCGTCCTCCTGCTCCCTCCGTCCTCCTGCTCCCTCCGTCCTCCAGCTCTCTCCGTCCTCCAGCTCTCTCCGTCCTCCTGCTCTCTCCGTCCTCCTGCTCTCTCCGTCCTCCTGCTCCCTCCGTCCTCCTGCTCCCTCCATCCTCCAGTTCCCTCCGTCCTCCTGCTCTCTCCGTCCTCCTGCTCCCTCCGTCCTCCAGCTCCCTCCGTCCTCCAGCTCCCTCCGTCCTCCAGCTCCCTCCGTCCTCCTGCTCTCTCCGGCCTCCTGCTCTCTCCGTCCTCCTGCTCTCTCCGCCCTCCAGCTCTCTCCGGTCTCCTGCTCTATCCGTCCTCCTGCTCTCTCCGTCCTCCTGCTCTCTCCGGCCTCCTGCTCTCTACGTCCTCCTGCTCTCTCCGTCCTCCTGCTCTCTCCGTCCTCCTGCTCCCTCCGTCCTCCTGCTCCCTCCGTCCTCCAGCTCTCTCCGTCCTCCAGCTCTCTCCGTCCTCCTGCTCTCTCCGTCCTCCTGCTCCCTCCGTCCTCCTGCTCCCTCCGTCCTCCTGCTCCCTCCGTCCTCCAGCTCCCTCCGTCCTCCTGCTCTCTCCGTCCTCCTGCTCCCTCCGTCCTCCTGCTCCCTCCGTCCTCCTGCTCTCTCCGTCCTCCTGCTCTCTCCGTCCTCCTGCTCTCTCCTTCCTCCTGCTCATTCTGTCCTCCTGCTCTCTCTGGCCTCCTGCACTCTCTGGCCTCCTGCTCTTTCTGTCCTCCTGCTCTCTCCGTCCTCCTGCTCATTCTGCCCTCCTGCTCTCTCCGTCCTCCTGCTCTATCCATCCTCCTGCTCTCTCTGTACTCCTGCTCTCTCCGTCCTCCTGCTCATTCTGTCCTCCTGCTCTCTCTGTCCTCCTGCTCTCTCCGTCCTCCTGCTCATTCTGTCCTCCTGCTCTCTCTGTCCTCCTGCTCTCTCCGTCCTCCAGCTCATTCTCTCCTCCTGCTCTCTCTGTCCTCCTGCTCTCCGTCCTCCTGCTCATTCTGTCCTCCTGCACTCTCCGTCCTCCTGCTCTCTCCGTCCTCCTGCTCATTCAGTCCTGCTCTCTCTGGCCTCCTGCTCTCTCTGGCATCCTGCTCTTTCTGTCCTCCTGCTCTCTCTGTCCTCCTGCTCTCTCTGTCCTCCCGCTCATTCTATCCTCCTGCTCTCTGTCCTCCTGCTCTCTCCGTCATCCTGCTCATTCTGGCCTCCAGCTCTCTCTGGCCTCCTGCTCTCTCTGGCCTCCTGCTCTTTCTGTCCTCCTGCTCCCTCCGTCCTCCTGCTCTCTCTGTCCTCCTGCTCTCTCCGTCCTCCTGCTCATTCTGTCCTCCTGCACTCTCCGTCCTCCTGCTCATTCTGTCCTCCTGCTCTCTCCGTCCTCCTGCTCATTCTGTCCTCCTGCTCTCTCTGTCCTCCTGCTCTCTCCATCCTCCTGCTCTCTCTGTCCTCCTGCTCTCACTGTCCTCCTGCTCTCTCCGTCCTCCTGCTCTCTCCGTCCTCCTGCTCTCTCCTTCCTCCTGCTCTTTCTGTCCTCCTGCTCTCTCTGTCCTCCTGCTCTCTCTGTCCTCCTGCTCTCTCTCTGGACTCCTGCTCTTTCTGTCCTCATGCTCTCTCCGTCCTCCTGCTCTTTCCGTCCTCCTGCTCTCTCTGTCCTCCTGCTCTCTCTGTCCTCCTGCTCTCTGTCCTCCTGCTCTCTCTGGCCTCCTGCTCTTTCTGTCCTCCTGCTCTTTCTGTCCTCCTGCTCTCTGTCCTCCTGCTCTCTCTGGCCTACTGCTCTTTCTGTCCTCCTGCTCTCTCTGTCCTCCTGCACTCTCTGTCCTCCTGCTCTCTCTGTCCTCCTGCTCTCTGTCCTCCTGCTCTCTCCGTCCTCCTGCTCTCTCCGTCCTCCTGCTCTCTAAGTCCTCCTGCTCTCTCCGTCCTCCTGCTCTCACCGTCCTCCTGCTCTCTCTGGCCTCCTGCTCTCTCCGTCCTCCTCCTCTCTCTGGCCTCCTGCTCTCTCCGTCCTCCTGTTCTCTCCATGCTCTGCTCTCTCCGTCCTCCTGCTCTCACCGTCCTCCTGTCCTCTCCGTCCTCCTGTTCTCTCCATGCACTGCTCTCTCCGGCCTCCTGCTCTCTCTGGCCTCCTGTTCTGCCTGGCCTCCTGCTCTCTCCGGCCTCCTGCTCTCTCCGTCCTCCTGTTCTCTCCATGCTCTGCTCTCTCCAGCCCCCTGCTCTCTCTGGCCTCCTGCTCTCTCCGGCCTCCTGCTCTCTCCGTCCTCCTGTTCTCTCAGTCCTCCTATTCTCTCCGTCCTCCTGCTCTCTCCGTCCTCCTGTTCTCTCCATGCTCTGCTCTCTCCGGCCTCCTGCTCTCTCCACTCCTGCTCTGTCCATGCTCTGCTCTCTCCGTCCTCCAGCTCTCTCCGTCCTCCTGCTCTCTCCGTCCTCCTGCTCTCTCCGTACTCCAGCTCTCTCCGTCCTCCTGCTCTCTCCGTCCTCCTGCTCTCTCCGGCCTCCTGCTCTCTCCGGCCTCCTGCTCTCTCCGGCCTCCTGCTCTCTCCGTCCTCCTGTTCTCCCCGTCCTCCTGCTCTCTCCGTCCTCCTGCTCCCTCCGTCCTCCTGCTCCCTCCGTCCTCCAGCTCTCTCCGTCCTCCTGCTCTCTCCGTCCTCCTGCTCCCTCCGTCCTCCTGCTCCCTCCGTCCTCCTGCTGCCTCCGTCCTCCTGCTCCCTCCGTCCTCCTGCTCCCTCCGTCCTCCAGCTCCCTCCGTCCTCCTGCTCTCTCCGTCTTCCTGCTCTCTCCGGCCTCCTGCTCGCTCCGTCCTCCTGCTCTCTCCGTCCTCCTGCTCTCTCCGTCCTCCTGCTCTCTCCGTCCTCCTGCTCATCCGTCCTCCTGCTCTCTCCGTCCTCCTGCTCTCTCCGGCCTCCTGCTCTCTACGTCCTCCTGCTCTCTCCGTCCCCCTGCTCTCTCCGTCCTCCTGCTCTCTCCGTCCTCCTGCTCCCTCCGTCCTCCTGCTCCCTCCGTCCTCCAGCTCTCTCCGTCCTCCAGCTCTCTCCGTCCTCCTGCTCTCTCCGTCCTCCTGCTCTCTCCGTCCTCCTGCTCCCTCCGTCCTCCTGCTCCCTCCGTCCTCCTGCTCCCTCCTTACTCCAGCTCTCTCCGTCCTCCTGCTCTCTACGTCCTCCTGCTCTCTCCGTCCTCCTGCTCTCTCCGTCCTCCTGCTCCCTCCGTCCTCCTGCTCTCTCCGTCCTCCTGCTCCCTCCGTCCTCCTGCTCCCTCCGTCCTCCTGTTCTCTCCGTCCTCCAGCTCTCTCCGTCCTCCTGCTCTCTCCTTCCTCCTGCTCATTCTGTCCTCCTGCTCTCTCTGGCCTCCTGCTCTTTCTGTCCTCCTGCTCTCTCTGTCCTCCTGCTCTCTCCGACCTCCTGCTCATTCTGCCCTCCTGCTCTCTCCGTCCTCCTGCTCTCTCCGTCCTCCTGCTCATTCTGCCCTCCTGCTCTCTCCGTCCTCCTGCTCTCTTCGTCCTCCTGCTCTCTCTGTCCTCCTGCTCTCTCCGTCCTCCTGCTCTTTCTGTCCTCCTGCTCTCTCGGTTCTCCTGCTCTCTCCGTCCTCCTGCTCTCTCCGTCCTCCTGCTCCCTCCGTCCTACTGCTCCCTCCGTCCTCCTGCTCTCTCCGTCCTCCTGCTCTCTCCGTAATCCAGCTCTCTCCGTCCTCCTGCTCTCTCCTTCCTCCTGCTCATTCTGTCCTCCTGCTCTCTCTGTCCTCCTGCTCTTTCTGTCCTCCTGCTCTCTCTGTCCTCCTGCTCGCTCCGTCCTCCTGCTCATTCTGCCCTCCTGCTCTCTCTGTCCTCCTGCTCTCTCCGTCCTCCAGCACATTCTCTCCTCCTGCTCTCTCTGTCCTCCTGCTCTCCGTCCTCCTGCTCATTCTGTCCTCCTGCACTCTCCGTCCTCCTGCTCTCTCCGTCCTCCTGCTCATTCAGTCCTGCTCTCTCTGGCCTCCTGCTCTCTCTGGCCTCCTGCTCTCTCTGGCCTCCTGCTCTTTCTGTCCTCCTGCTCTCTCTGTCCTCCTGCTCCCTCTGTCCTCCCGCTCATTCTGTCCTCCTGCTCTCTGTCCTCCTGCTCTCTCCGTCCTCCTGCTCATTCTGGCCTCCAGCTCTCTCTGGCCTCCTGTTCTCTCTGGCCTCCTGCTCTTTCTGTCCTCCTGCTCCCTCCGTCCTCCTGCTCTCTCTGTCCTCCTGCTCTCTCCGTCCTCCTGCTCATTCTGTCCTCCTGCTCTCTCCGTCCTCCTGCTCATTCTGTCCTCCTGCTCTCTCCGTCCTCCTGCTCATTCTGTCCTCCTGCTCTCTCTGTCCTCCTGCTCTCTCCGTCCTCCTGCTCTCTCTGTCCTCCTGCTCTCTCTGTCCTCCTGCACTCTCCGTCCTCCTGCTCTCTCCGTCCTCCTGCTCTCTCTGTCCTCCTGCTCTTTCAGTCCTCCTGCTCTCTGTCCTCCTGCTCTCTCTGGCCTCCTGCTCTCTCTGGCCTCCTGCTCTTTCTGTCCTCCTGCTCTCTGTCCTCCTGCTCTCTCTGGCCTACTGCTCTTTCTGTCCTCCTGCTCTCTCTGTCCTCCTGCACTCTCTGTCCTCCTGCTCTCTCTGTCCTCCTGCTCTCTCTGTCCTCCTGCTCTCTCCGTCCTCCTGCACTCTCCGTCCTCCTGCTCTCTAAGTCCTCCTGCTCTCTCCGTCCTCCTGCTCTCACCGTCCTCCTGCTCTCTCTGGCCTCCTGCTCTCTCCGTCCTCCTCCTGTCTCTGGCCTCCTGCTCTCTCCGTCCTCCTGTACTCTCCATGCTCTGCTCTCTCCGTCCTCCTGCTCTCACCGTCCTCCTGTCCTCTCCGTCCTCCTGTTCTCTCCATGCACTGCTCTCTCCGGCCTCCTGCTCTCTCTGGCCTCCTGCTCTCCCTGGCCTCCTGCTCTCTCCGGCCTCCTGCTCTCTCCGTCCTCCTGTTCTCTCCGTCCTCCTGCTCTCTCCGTCCTCCTGTTCTCTCCATGCTCTGCTCTCTCCGGCCTCCTGCTCTCTCCACTCCTGCTCTGTCCATGCTCTGCTCTCTCCGTCCTCCAGCTCTCTCCGTCCTCCTGCTCTCTCCGTCCTCCTGCTCTCTCCGTACTCCAGCTCTCTCCGTCCTCCTGCTCTCTCCGTCCTCCTGCTCTCTCCGGCCTCCTGCTCTCTCCGGCCTCCTGCTCTCTCCGTCCTCTTGCTCTCTCCGGCCTCCTGCTCTCTCCGTCCTCCTGTTCTCCCCGTCCTTCTTCTCTCTCCGTCCTCCTGCTCCCTCCGTCCTCCTGCTCCCTCCGTCCTCCAGCTCTCTCCGTCCTCCTGCTCTCTCCGTCCTCCTGCTCCCTCCGTCCTCCTGCTCCCTCCGTCCTCCTGCTGCCTCCGTCCTCCTGCTCCCTCCGTCCTCCTGCTCCCTCCGTCCTGCAGCTCCCTCCGTCCTCCTGCTCTCTCCGTCCTCCTGCTCTCGCCGTCCTCCTGCTCTCTCCGGCCTCCTGCTCTCTCCGTCCTCCTGCTCTCTCCGTCCTCCTGCTGTCTCCGGCCTCCTGCTGTCTCCGTCCTCCTGCTCTCTCCGTCCTCCTGCTCTCTCCGGCCTCCTGCTCTCTACGTCCTCCTGCTCTCTCCGTCCTCCTGCTCTCTCCGTCCTCCTGCTCTCTCCGTCCTCCTGCTCCCTCCGTCCTCCTGCTCCCTCCGTCCTCCAGCTCTCTCCGTCCTCCTGCTCTCTCCGTCCTCCTGCTCTCTCCGTTCTCCTGCTCCCTCCGTCCTCCTGCTCCCTCCGTCCTCCTGCTCCCTCCGTCCTCCAGCTCTCTCCGTCCTCCTGCTCTCTACGTCCTCCTGCTCTCTCCGTCCTCCTGCTCTCTCCGTCCTCCTGCTCCCTCCGTCCTCCTGCTCTCTCCGTCCTCCTGCTCCCTCCGTCCTCCTGCTCTTTCCGTCCTCCAGCTCTCTCCGTCCTCCTGCTCTCTCCTTCCTCCTGCTCATTCTGTCCTCCTGCTCTCTCTGGCCTCCTGCTCATTCTGTCCTCCTGCTCTCTCTGTCCTCCTGCTCTCTCCGTCCTCCTGCTCATTCTGCCCTCCTGCTCTCTCCGTCCTCCTGCTCTCTCCGTCCTCCTGCTCTCTCTGTCCTCCTGCTCTCTCCGTCCTCCTGCTCATTCTGTCCTCCTGCTCTCTCTGTCCTCCTGCTCTCTCCGTCCTCCTGCTCATTCTGTCCTCCTGCTCTCTCTGTCCTCCTGCTCTCTCCGTCCTCCAGCTCATTCTCTCCTCCTGCTCTCTCTGTCCTCCTGCTCTCCGTCCTCCTGCTCATTCTGTTCTCCTGCACACTCCGTCCTCCTGCTCTCTCCGTCCTCCTGCTCATTCAGTCCTGCACTCTCTGGCCTCCTGCTCTCTGGCCTCCTGCTCTTTCTGTCCTCCTGCTCTCTCTGTCCTCCTGCTCTCTCTGTCCTCCCGCTCATTCTGTCCTCCTGCTCTCTGTCCTCCTGCTCTCTCCGTCCTCCTGCTCATTCTGTCCTCCTGCTCTCTCTGGCCTCCTGCTCTCTCCGTCCTCCTGCTCATTCTGTCCTCCTGCTCTCTCCGTCCTCCTGCTCATTCTGTCCTCCTGCTCTCTCCGTCCTCCTGCTCATTCTGTCCTCCTGCTCTCTCTGTCCTCCTGCTCTCTCCGTCCTCCTGCTCTCTCCGTCCTCCTGCTCTCTCTGTCCTCCTGCTCTCTCTGTCCTCCTGCTCTCTCCGTCCACCTGCTCTCTCCTTCCTCCTGCTCTTTCTGTCCTCCTGCTCTCTCTGTCCTCCTGCTCTCTCTGTCCTCCTGCTCTCTCTGTCCTCCTGCTCTCTCTGGCCTCCTGCTCTTTCTGTCCTCCTGCTCTCTCTGTCCTCCTGCTCTTTCTGTCCTCCTGCTCTTTCTGTCCTCCTGCTCTCTGTCCTCCTGCTCTCTCTGGCCTCCTGCTCTCTCTGGCCTCCTGCTCTTTCTGTCCTCCTGCTCTATGTCCTCCTGCTCTCTCTGGCCTGCTGCTCTTTCTGTCCTCCTGCTCTCTCTGTCCTCCTGCTCGCTCTGTCCTCCTGCTCTCTCTGTCCTCCCGCTCTCTGTCCTCCTGCTCTCTCCGTCCTCCTGCTCCCTCCGTCCTCCTGCTCCCTCCGTCCTCCAGCTCTCTCCGTCCTCCAGCTCTCTCCGTCCTCCTGCTCTCTCCGTCCTCCTGCTCTCTCCGTCCTCCTGCTCCCTCCGTCCTCCTGCTCCCTCCGTCCTCCTGCTCCCTCCGTCCTCCAGCTCTCTCCGTACTCCTGCTCTCTACGTCCTCCTGCTCTCTCCGTCCTCCTGCTCTCTCCGTCCTCCTGCTCCCTCCGTCCTCCTGCTCTCTCCGTCCTCCTGCTCCCTCCGTCCTCCTGCTCTCTCCGTCCTCCAGCTCTCTCCTTCCTCCTGCTCTCTCCTTCCTCCTGCTCATTCTGTCCTCCTGCTCTCTCTGGCCTCCTGCTCTTTCTGTCCTCCTGCTCTCTCTGTCCTCCTGCTCTCTCCGTCCTCCTGCTCATTCTGCCCTCCTGCTCTCTCCGTCCTCCTGCTCTCTGTCCTCCTGCTCTCTCTGTCCTCCTGCTCTCTCCGTCCTCCTGCTCATTCTGTCCTCCTGCTCTCTCTGTCCTCCTGCTCTCTCCGTCCTCCTGCTCATTCTGTCCTCCTGCTCTCTCTGTCCTCCTGCTCTCTCCGTCCTCCAGCTCATTCTCTCCTCCTGCTCTCTCTGTCCTCCTGCTCTCCGTCCTCCTGCTCATTCTGTTCTCCTGCACACTCCGTCCTCCTGCTCTCTCCGTCCTCCTGCTCATTCAGTCCTGCACACTCTGGCCTCCTGCTCTCTGGCCTCCTGCTCTTTCTGTCCTCCTGCTCTCTCTGTCCTCCTGCTCTCTCTGTCCTCCCGCTCATTCTGTCCTCCTGCTCTCTGTCCTCCTGCTCTCTCCGCCCTCCTGCTCATTCTGTCCTCCTGCTCTCTCTGGCCTCCTGCTCTCTCCATCCTCCTGCTCATTCTGTCCTCCTGCTCTCTCCGTCCTCCTGCTCATTCTGTCCTCCTGCTCTCTCCGTCCTCCTGCTCATTCTGTCCTCCTGCTCTCTCTGTCTTCCTGCTCTCTCCGTCCTCCTGCTCTCTCCGTCCTCCTGCTCTCTCTGTCCTCCTGCTCTCTCTGTCCTCCTGCTCTCTCCGTCCACCTGCTCTCTCCTTCCTCCTGCTCTTTCTGTCCTCCTGCTCTCTCTGTCCTCCTGCTCTCTCTGTCCTCCTGCTCTCTCTGTCCTCCTGCTCTCTCTGGCCTCCTGCTCTTTCTGTCCTCCTGCTCTCTCTGTCCTCCTGCTCTTTCTGTCCTCCTGCTCTCTGTCCTCCTGCTCTCTCTGGCCTCCTGCTCTCTCTGGCCTCCTGCTCTTTCTGTCCTCCTGCTCTATGTCCTCCTGCTCTCTCTGGCCTGCTGCTCTTTCTGTCCTCCTGCTCTCTCTGTCCTCCTGCTCGCTCTGTCCTCCTGCTCTCTCTGTCCTCCTGCTCTCTGTCCTCCTGCTCTCTCCGTCCTCCTGCTCTCTCCGTACTCCTGCTCTCTCCGTCCTCCTGCTCTCTCCGTCCTCCTGCTCTCACCGTCCTCCTGCTCTCTCTGGCCTCCAGCTCTCTCCGTCTTCCTGCTCTCTCTGGCCTGCTGCTCTCTCCGTCCTCCTGTTCTCTCCATGCTCTGCTCTCTCCGTCCTCCTGCTCTCACCGTCCTTCTGTTCTCTCCGTCCTCCTGTTCTCTCCATGCACTGCTCTCTCCGGCCTCCTGCTCTCTCTGGCCTCCTGCTCTCTCCGTCCTCCTGTTCTCTCCATGCTCTGCTCTCTCCGGCCTCCTGCTCTCTCTGGCCTCCTGCTCTCTCCGGCCTCCGGCTCTCTCCGGCCTCCTGCTCTCTCCAGCCTCCTGTTCTCTCCGTCCTCCTGTTCTCTCCGTCCTCCTGTTCTCTCCGTCCTCCTGCTCTCTCCGTCCTCCTGTTCTCTCCGTCCTCCAGTTCTCTCCGTCCTCCTGCTCTCTCCATGCTCTGCTCTCTCTGGCCTCCTGCTCTCTACACTCCTGCTCTGTCCATGCTCTGCTCTCTCCGTCCTCCTGCTCTCTCCGTCCTCCTGCTCATTCAGTCCTGCTCTCTCTGGCCTCCTGCTCTCTCTGGCCTCCTGCTCTTTCTGTCCTCCTGCTCTCTCTGGCCTCCTGCTCTTTCTGTCCTCCTGCTCTCTCTGTCCTCCTGCTCTCTCCGTCCTCCTGCTCATTCAGCCCTCCTGCTCTCTCCGTCCTCCTGCTCTCTTTGTACTCCTGCTCTCTCCGTCCTCCAGCTCATTCTGTCCTCCTGCCATCTCTGTCCTCCTGCTCTCTCCGTCCTCCAGATCATTCTGTCCTCCTGCTCTCTCTGTCCTCCTGCTCTCCGTCCTCCTGCTCATTCTGTCCTCCTGCACTCTCCGTCCTCCTGCTCTCTCTGTCCTCCTGCTCATTCAGTCCTGCTCTCTCTGGCCTCCTGCTCTCTCTGGCCTCCTGCTCTCTCTGTTCTCCTGCTCTCTCTGTCCTCCTGCTCTCTCCGTCCTCCTGCTCATTCTGTCCTCCTGCTCTCTCTGTCCTCCTGCTCTCTCTGTCCTCCTGCTCTCTCCGTCCTCCTGCTCTCTCTGTCCTCCTGCTCTCTCCGTCCTCCTGCTCTCTCCGTCCTCCTGCTTTCTCCGTCCTCCTGCTTTCTCCGTTCTCCTGCTTTCTCCGTTCTCCTGCTCTCTCTGAGTTCCTGCTCTCTCCATCCTCCTGCTCTCTCTGCCCTCCTGCTTTCTCCGTTCTCCTGCTTTCTCCGTCCTCCTGCTCTCTCCATCCTCCTGCTCTCTCCGTCCTCCTGCTCTCTCTGTCCTCCTGCTCTCTCTGGCCTCCTGCTCTCTCCGTCATCCTGTTCTCTCCGTGCTCCTGTTCTCTCCGTGCTCCTGTTCTCTCCATGCTCTGCTCTCTCCGTCCTCCTGCTCTCTCCACTCCTGCTCTGTCCATGCTCTGCTCTCTCCGGCCTCCAGCTCTCTCTGGCCTCCTGCTCTCTCTGGCCTCCTGCTCTCTCCGTCCTCCTGTTCTCTCCATGCTCTGCTCTCTCCGGCCTCCTGCTCTCTCTGGCCTCCTGCTCTCTCTGGCCTCCTGCTCTCTCCGGCCTCCTGTTCTCTCCGTCCTCCTGTTCTCTCCGTCCTCCTCTTCTCTCCGTCCTCCTGCTCTCTCCGTCCTCCTGTTCTCTCCGTCCTGCTGTTCTCTCCATTCTCTGCTCTCTCCGGCCTCCTGCTCTCTCCACTCCTGCTCTGTCCATGCTCTGCTCTCTCCGTCCTCCTGCTCTCTCCGTCCTCCTGCTCATTCAGTCCTGCTCTCTCTGGCCTCCTGCTCTCTCTGGCCGCCTGCTCTTTCTGTCCTCCTGCTCTCTCTGGCCTCCTGCTCTTTCTGTCCTCCTGCTTTCTCTGTCCTCCTGCTCTCTCCGTCCTCCTGCTCATTCAGTCCTGCTCTCTCTGGCCTCCTGCTCTCTCTGGCCTCCTGCTCTTTCTGTCCTCCTGCTCTCTCTGGCCTCCTGCTCTTTCTGTCCTCCTGCTCTCTCTGTCCTCCTGCTCTCTCCGTCCTCCTGCTCATTCAGCCCTCCTGCTCGCTCCGTGTTCCTGCTCTCTCTGTACTCCTGCTCTCTCCGTCCTCCAGCTCATTCTGTCCTCCTGCCATCTCTGTCCTCCTGCTCTCTCCGTCCTCCAGCTCATTCTGTCCTCCTGCTCTCTCTGTCCTCCTGCTCTCCGTCCTCCTGCTCATTCTGTCCTCCTGCAATCTCCGTCCTCCTGCTCTCTCCGTCCTCCTGCTCATTCAGTCCTGCTCTCTCTGGCATCCTGCTCTCTCTGGCCTCCTGCTCTCTCTGTCCTCCTGCTCTCTCCGTCCTCCTGCTCATTCTGTCCTCCTGCTCTCTCTGTCCTCCTGCTCTCTCTGTCCTCCTGCTCTCTCTGTCCTCCTGCTCTCTCTGTCCTCCTGCTCTCTCTGTCCTGCTGCTCTCTCCGTCCTCCTGCTCTCTCTGTCCTCCTGCTCTCTCCGTCCTCCTGCTCTCTCCGTCCTCCTGCTCTTTCTGTCCTCCTGCTCTCTCTGTCCTCCTGCTCTCTCTGTCCTCCTGCTCTCTCTGGCCTCCTGCTCTTTCTGTCCTCCTGCTCTCTCCGTCCTCCTGCTCTTTCCGTCCTCCTGCTCTCTCTGTCCTCCTGCTCTCTCCGTCCTCCTGCTCTCTCCGTCCTCCTGCTCTTTCTGTCCTCCTGCTCTCTCTGTCCTCCTGCTCTCTCTGGCCTCCTGCTCTTTCTGTCCTCCTGCTCTCTCCGTCCTCCTGCTCTTTCCGTCCTCCTGCTCTCTCTAGCCTACTGCTCTTTCTGTCCTCCTGCTCTCTCTGTCATCCTGCTCTCTCTGTCCTCCTGCTCTCTCTGTCCTCCTGCTCTCTCCGTCCTCCTGCTCTCTCCGTCCTCCTGCTCTCTCCGTTCTCCTGCTTTCTCCGTCCTCCTGCTTTCTCCGTCCTCCCGCTCTCTCTGTCCTCCTGCTTTCTCTGATCTCCTGCTTTCTCCGTCCTCCTGCTTTCTCCGTTCTTCTGCTCTCTCTGTCCTCCTGCTCTCTCTGTGTTCCTGCTCTCTCCGTCCTCCTGTTCTCTCCGTCCTCCTGCTTTCTCCGTTCTCCTGCTTTCTCCGTTCTCCTGCTCTCTCTGTGTTCCTGCTCTCTCCATCCTCCTGCTCTCTCTGTCCTCCGGCTTTCTCCGTTCTCCTGCTTTCTCCGTCCTCCTGCTCTCTCCGTCCTTCTGCTCTCTCCGTCCTCCTGCTCTCTCCGTCCTCATACTCTCTCCGTCCTCCTGTTCTCTCCGTCCTCCTGTTCTCTCCATTCTCTGCTCTCTCCGGCCTCCTGCTCTCTCTGTCCTCCTGCTCTCTCTGGCCTCCTGCTCTCTCCGTCCTCCTGTTCTCTCCGTGCTCCTGTTCTCTCCATGCTCTGCTCTCTCCGTCCTCCTGCTCTCACCGTCCTCCTGTTCTCTCCGTCCTCCTGTTCTCTCCATGCACTGCTCTCTCCGGCCTCCTGCTCTCTCTGGCCTCCTGCTCTCTCTGGCCTCCTGCTCTCTCCGGCCTCCTGCTCTCTCCGTCCTCCTGCTCATTCAGTCCTGCTCTCTCTGGCCTCCTGCTCTCTCTGGCCTCCTGCTCTCTCCGGCCTCCTGCTCTCTCCGGCCTCCTGTTCTCTCCGTCCTCCTGTTCTCTCCGTCTTCCTGTTCTCTCCGTCCTCCTGCTCTCTCCGTCCTCCTGTTCTCTCCGTCCTCCAGTTCTCTCCGTCCTCCTGTTCTCTCCATGCTCTGCTCTCTTCGGCCTCCTGCTCTCTCCACTCCTGCTCTGTCCATGCTCTGCTCTCTCCGTCCTCCTGCTCTCTCCGTCCTCCTGCTCATTCAGTCCTGCTCTCTCTGGCCTCCTGCTCTCTCTGGCCTCCTGCTCTCTCTGGCCTCCTGCTCTTTCTGTCCTCCTGCTCGCTCTGTCCTCCTGCTCTCTCCGTCCTCCTGCTCATTCAGCCCTCCTGCTCTCTCCGTCCTCCTGCTCTCTCTGTACTCCTGCTCTCTCCGTCCTCCAGCTCACTCTGTCCTCCTGCCATCTCTGTCCTCCTGCTCTCTCCGTCCTCCAGCTCATTCTGTCCTCCTGCTCTCTCTGTCCTCCTGCTCTCTCTGTACTCCTGCTCTCTCCGTCCTCCAGCTCATTCTGTCCTCCTGCCATCTCTGTCCTCCTGCTCTCTCCGTCCTCCAGCTCATTCTGTCCTCCTGCTCTCTCTGTCCTCCTGCTCTCCGTCCTCCTGCTCATTCTGTCCTCCTGCACTCTCCGTCCTCCTGCTCTCTCCGTCCTCCTGCTCATTCAGTCCTGCTCTCTCTGGCCTCCTGCTCTCTCTGGCCTCCTGCTCTCTCTGTTCTCCTGCTCTCTCTGTCCTCCTGCTCTCTCCGTCCTCCTGCTCATTCTGTCCTCCTGCTCTCTCTGTCCTCCTGCTCTCTCTGTCCTCCTGCTCTCTCCGTCCTCCTGCTCTCTCCGTCCTCCTGCTCTCTCCGTCCTCCTGCTCTCTCCGTCCTCCTGCTTTCTCCGTCCTCCTGCTTTCTCCGTTCTCCTGCTTTCTCCGTTCTCCTGCTCTCTCTGTGTTCCTGCTCTCTCCATCCTCCTGCTCCATCTGCCCTCCTGCTTTCTCCGTTCTCCTGCTTTCTCCGTCCTCCTGCTCTCTCCATCCTCCTGCTCTCTCCGTCCTCCTGCTCTCTCCGTCCTCCTGCTCTCTCTGGCCTCCTGCTCTCTCCGTCCTCCTGTTCTCTCCGTGCTCCTGTTCTCTCCGTGCTCCTGTTCTCTCCATGCTCTGCTCTCTCCGTCCTCCTGCTCTCTCTGGCCTCCTGCTCATTCAGTCCTGCTCTCTCTGGCCTCCTGCTTTCTCCGTCCTCCCGCTCTCTCTGTCCTCCTGCTTTCTCTGTTCTCCTGCTTTCTCCGTCCTCCTGCTCTCTCCGTTCTTCTGCTCTCTCTGTCCTCCTGCTCTCTCTGTGTTCCTGCTCTCTCCGTCCTCCTGTTCTCTCCGTCCTCCTGCTTTCTCCGTTCTCCTGCTTTCTCCGTTCTCCTGCTCTCTCTGTGTTCCTGCTCTCTCCATCCTCCTGCTCTCTC
The DNA here is from genome assembly GCF_036365525.1 of Heterodontus francisci. Lineage (NCBI taxonomy): Eukaryota > Metazoa > Chordata > Chondrichthyes > Heterodontiformes > Heterodontidae > Heterodontus > Heterodontus francisci. Next base: position 30,525,825 of record NC_090399.1, read on the forward strand.
TGTCCTCCGGCTTTCTCCGTTCACCTGCTTTCTCCGTCCTCCTGCTCTCTCCGTCCTCCTGCTCTCTCCGTCCTCCTGCTCTCTCCGTCCTCATACTCTCTCCGTCCTCCTGTTCTCTCCGTCCTCCTGTTCTCTCCATTCTCAGCTCTCTCCGGCCTCCTGCTCTCTCTGTCCTCCTGCTCTCTCTGGCCTCCTGCTCTCTCCGTCCTCCTGTTCTCTCCGTGCTCCTGTTCTCTCCATGCTCTGCTCTCTCCGTCCTCCTGCTCTCACCGTCCTCCTGTTCTCTCCGTCCTCCTGTTCTCTCCATGCACTGCTCTCTCCGGCCTCCTGCTCTCTCTGGCCTCCTGCTCTCTCTGGCCTCCTGCTCACTCCGGCCTCCTGCTCTCTCCGTCCTCCTGTTCTCTCCATGCTCTGCTCTCTCCGGCCTCCTGCTCTCTCTGGCCTCCTGCTCTCTCCGGCCTCCTGCTCTCTCCGGCCTCCTGTTCTCTCCGTCCTCCTGTTCTCTCCGTCCTCCTGCTCTCTCCGTCCTCCTGTTCTCTCCGTCCTCCAGTTCTCTCCGTCCTCCTGTTCTCTCCATGCTCTGCTCTCTCCGGCCTCCTGCTCTCTCCACTCCTGCTCTGTCCATGCTCTGCTCTCTCCGTCCTCCTGCTCTCTCCGTCCTCCTGCTCATTCAGTCCTGCTCTCTCTGGCCTCCTGCTCTCTCTGGCCTCCTGCTCTCTCTGGCCTCCTGCTCTTTCTGTCCTCCTGCTCTCTCTGTCCTCCTGCTCTCTCCGTCCTCCTGCTCATTCAGCCCTCCTGCTCTCTCCGTCCTCCTGCTCTCTCTGTACTCCTGCTCTCTCCGTCCTCCAGCTCATTCTGTCCTCCTGCCATCTCTGTCCTCCTGCTCTCTCCGTCCTCCAGCTCATTCTGTCCTCCTGCTCTCTCTGTCCTCCTGCTCTCCGTCCTCCTGCTCAATCTGTCCTCCTGCACTCTCCGTCCTCCTGCTCTCTCCGTCCTCCTGCTCATTCAGTCCTGCTCTCTCTGGCCTCCTGCTCTCTCTGGCCTCCTGCTCTCTCTGTTCTCCTGCTCTCTCTGTCCTCCTGCTCTCTCCGTCCTCCTGCTCATTCTGTCCTCCTGCTCTCTCTGTCCTCCTGCTCTCTCTGTCCTCCTGCTCTCTCCGTCCTCCTGCTCTCTCCGTCCTCCTGCTCTCTCCGTCCTCCTGCTCTCTCCGTCCTCCTGCTTTCTCCGTCCTCCTGCTTTCTCCGTTCTCCTGCTTTCTCCGTTCTCCTGCTCTCTCTGTGTTCCTGCTCTCTCCATCCTCCTGCTCCATCTGCCCTCCTGCTTTCTCCGTTCTCCTGCTTTCTCCGTCCTCCTGCTCTCTCCATCCTCCTGCTCTCTCCGTCCTCCTGCTCTCTCCGTCCTCCTGCTCTCTCTGGCCTCCTGCTCTCTCCGTCCTCCTGTTCTCTCCGTGCTCCTGTTCTCTCCGTGCTCCTGTTCTCTCCATGCTCTGCTCTCTCCGTCCTCCTGCTCTCTCTGGCCTCCTGCTCTCTCCGGCCTCCTGCTCTCTCCGGCCTCCTGCTCTCTCCGGCCTCCTGTTCTCTCCGTCCTCCTGTTCTCTCCGTCCTCCTGCTCTCTCCGTCCTCCTGTTCTCTCCGTCCTGCTGTTCTCTCCATGCTCTGCTCTCTCCGGCCTCCTGCTCTCTCCACTCCTGCTCTGTCCATGCTCTGCTCTCTCCGTCCTCCTGCTCTCTCCGTCCTCCTGCTCATTCAGTCCTGCTCTCTCTGGCCTCCTGCTCTCTCTGGCCTCCTGCTCTTTCTGTCCTCCTGCTCTCTCTGGCTTCCTGCTCTTTCTGTCCTCCTGCTCTCTCTGTCCTCCTGCCATCTCTGTCCTCCTGCTCTCTCCGTCCTCCAGCTCATTCTGTCCTCCTGCTCTCACTGTCCTCCTGCTCTCCGTCCTCCTGCTCATTCTGTCCTCCTGCACTCTCCGTCCTCCTGCTCATTCAGTCCTGCTCTCTCTGGCCTCCTGCTCTCTCTGGCCTCCTGCTCTCTCTGTCCTCCTGCTCTCTCCGTCCTCCTGCTCATTCTGTCCTCCTGCTCTCTCTGTCCTCCTGCTCTCTCTGTCCTCCTGCTCTCTCTGTCCTCCTGCTCTCTCCGTCCTCCTGCTCTCTCTGTCCTCCTGCTCTCTCCGTCCTCCTGCTCTCTCCATCCTCCTGCTCTTTCTGTCCTCCTGCTCTCTCCGTCCTCCTGCTCTCTCCGTCCTCCTGCTCTTTCTGTCCTCCTGCTCTCTCTGTCCTCCTGCTCTCTCTGTCCTCCTGCTCTCTCTGGCCTCCTGCTCTCTCCGTCCTCCTGCTCTTTCCGTCCTCCTGCTCTCTCTGGCCTACTGCTCTTTCTGTCCTCCTGCTCTCTCTGTCATCCTGCTCTCTCTGTCCTCCTGCTCTCTCTGTCTTCCTGCTCTCTCTGTCCTCCTGCTCTCTCCGTCCTCCTGCTCTCTCCGTCCTCCTGCTCTCTCCGTTCTCCTGCTTTCTCCGTCCTCCTGCTTTCTCCGTCCTCCCGCTCTCTCTGTCCGCCTGCTTTCTCTGTTCTCCTGCTTTCTCCGTCCTCCTGCTCTCTCCGTTCTTCTGCTCTCTCTGTCCTCCTGCTCTCTCTGTTCTTCTGCTCGCTCTGTGTTCCTGCTCTCTCCGTCCTCCTGCTCTCTCCGTCCTCCTGCTTTATCCGTTCTCCTGCTTTCTCCGTTCTCCTGCTCTCTCTGTGTTCCTGCTCTCTCCATCCTCCTGCTCTCTCTGTCCTCCTGCTTTCTCCGTTCTCCTGCTTTCTCCGTCCTCCTGCTCTCTCCGTCCTCCTGCTCTCTCCGTCCTCCTGCTCTCTCCGTCCTTATACTCTCTCCGTCCTCCTGTTCTCTCCATGCTCTGCTCTCTCCGGCCTCCTGCTCTCTCTGTCCTCCTGCTCTCTCTGGCCTCCTGCTCTCTCCGTCCTCCTGTTCTCTCCGTGCTCCTGTTCTCTGCATGCTCTGCTCTCTCCGTCCTCCTGCTCTCTCTGGCCTCCTGCTCTCTCTGACCTCCTGCTCTCTCCGTCCTCCTGCTCTCTCCGTCCTCCTGCTCCCTCCGTCCTCCTGCTCTCTCCGTCCTCCTGCTCTCTCCGTCCTCCTGCTCACTCTGTCCTCCTGCTCTCTCCGTCCTCCTGCTCTCTCCGTCCTCCTGCTCTCTCTGTATTCCTGCTCTCTCCGTCCTCCTGCTCTCTCTGTCCTCCTGCTCTCTCCGTCCTCCTGCTCTCTGTCCTCCTGCTCTCTCTGGCCTCCTGCTTTCTACGTTCTCCTGCTCTCTCTGTTCTTCTGCTCGCTCTGTGTTCCTGCTCTCTGTCCTCCTGCTCTCTCCGTCCTCCTGCTCTCTCTGTCCTCCTGCTTTCTCCGTTCTCCAGCTTTCTCCATTCTCCTGCTCTCTCTGGCCTCCTGCTCTCTCTGGCCTCCTGCTCTCTCTGTCCTCCTGCTCTCTCCGTGCTCCTGCTCTCTCCGTCCTCCTGCTCATTCTGTCCTCCTGCTCTCTCCGTCCTCCTGCTCTCTCTGTCCTCCTGCTCTCTCCGTCCTCCTGCTCTCTGTCCTCCTGCTCTCTCTGTCCTCCTGCTTTCTACGTTCTCCTGCTCTCTCTGTTCTTCTGCTCGCTCTGTGTTCCTGCTCTCTGTCCTCCTGCTCTCTCCGTCCTCCTGCTCTCTCTGTCCTCCTGCTTTCTCCGTTCTCCAGCTTTCTCCATTCTCCTGCTCTCTCTGGCCTCCTGCTCTCTCTGGCCTCCTGCTCTCTCTGTCCTCCTGCTCTCTCCGTCCTCCTGCTTTCTCCGTCCTCCTGCTTTCTCCGTTCTCCTGCTTTCTCCGTTCTCCTGCTCTCTCTGTGTTCCTGCTCTCTCCATCCTCCTGCTCCATCTGCCCTCCTGCTTTCTCCGTTCTCCTGCTTTCTCCGTCCTCCTGCTCTCTCCATCCTCCAGCTCTCTCCGTCCTCCTGCTCTCTCCGTCCTCCTGCTCTCTCTGGCCTCCTGCTCTCTCCGTCCTCCTGTTCTCTCCGTGCTCCTGTTCTCTCCGTGCTCCTGTTCTCTCCATGCTCTGCTCTCTCCGTCCTCCTGCTCTCTCCACTCCTGCTCTGTCCATGCTCTGCTCTCTCCGGCCTCCTGCTCTCTCTGGCCTCCTGCTCTCTCTGGCCTCCTGCTCTCTCCGTCCTCCTGTTCTCTCCATGCTCTGCTCTCTCCGGCCTCCTGCTCTCTCTGGCCTCCTGCTCTCTCCGGCCTCCTGCTCTCTCCGGCCTCCTGCTCTCTCCGGCCTCCTGTTCTCTCCGTCCTCCTGTTCTCTCCGTCCTCCTGTTCTCTCCGTCCTCCTGCTCTCTCCGTCCTCCTGTTCTCTCCGTCCTGCTGTTCTCTCCATGCTCTGCTCTCTCCGGCCTCCTGCTCTCTCCACTCCTGCTCTGTCCATGCTCTGCTCTCTCCGTCCTCCTGCTCTCTCCGTCCTCCTGCTCATTCAGTCCTGCTCTCTCTGGCCTCCTGCTCTCTCTGGCCTCCTGCTCTTTCTGTCCTCCTGCTCTCTCTGGCTTCCTGCTCTTTCTGTCCTCCTGCTCTCTCTGTCCTCCTGCTCTCTCTGTCCTCCTGCTCTCTCCGTCCTCCTGCTCATTCAGCCCTCCTGCTCGCTCCGTGTTCCTGCTCTCTCTGTACTCCTGCTCTCTCCGTCCTCCAGCTCATTCTGTCCTCCTGCCATCTCTGTCCTCCTGCTCTCTCCGTCCTCCAGCTCATTCTGTCCTCCTGCTCTCTCTGTCCTCCTGCTCTCCGTCCTCCTGCTCATTCTGTCCTCCTGCTCTCTCCGTCCTCCTGCTCTCTCCATCCTCCTGCTCTTTCTGTCCTCCTGCTCTCTCTGTCCTCCTGCTCTCTCTGTCCTCCTGCTCTCTCTGGCCTCCTGCTCTTTCTGTCCTCCTGCTCTTTCCGTCCTCCTGCTCTCTCTCTGTCCTCCTGCTCTCTCCGTCCTCCTGCTCTCTCCGTCCTCCTGCTCTTTCTGTCCTCCTGCTCTCTCTGTCCTCCTGCTCTCTCTGTCCTCCTGCTCTCTCTGGCCTCCTGCTCTTTCTGTCCTCCTGCTCTCTCCGTCCTCCTGCTCTTTCCGTCCTCCTGCTCTCTCTGGCCTACTGCTCTTTCTGTCCTCCTGCTCTCTCTGTCATCCTGCTCTCTCTGTCCTCCTGCTCTCTCTGTCCTCCTGCTCTCTCCGTCCTCCTGCTCTCTCCGTCCTCCTGCTCTCTCCGTTCTCCTGCTTTCTCCGTCCTCCTGCTTTCTCCGTCCTCCCGCTCTCTCTGTCCTCCTGCTTTCTCTGTTCTCCTGCTTTCTCCGTCCTCCTGCTCTCTCCGTTCTTCTGCTCTCTCTGTCCTCCTGCTCTCTCTGTTCTTCTGCTCGCTCTGTGTTCCTGCTCTCTCCGTCCTCCTGCTCTCTCCGTCCTCCTGCTTTCTCCGTTCTCCTGCTTTCTCCGTTCTCCTGCTCTCTCTGTGTTCCTGCTCTCTCCATCCTCCTGCTCTCTCTGTCCTCCTGCTTTCTCCGTTCTCCTGCTTTCTCCGTCCTCCTGCTCTCTCCGTCCTCCTGCTCTCTCCGTCCTCCTGCTCTCTCCGTCCTTATACTCTCTCCGTCCTCCTGTTCTCTCCATGCTCTGCTCTCTCCGGCCTCCTGCTCTCTCTGGCCTCCTGCTCTCTCCGTCCTCCTGTTCTCTCCATGCTCCTGTTCTCTCCATGCTCTGCTCTCTCCGTCCTCCTGCTCTCTCTGGCCTCCTGCTCTCTCCGACCTCCAGCTCTCTCCGTCCTCCTGCTCTCTCCGTCCTCCTGCTCCCTCCGTCCTCCTGCTCTCTCCGTCCTCCTGCTCTCTCCGTCCTCCTGCTCACTCTGTCCTCCTGCTCTCTCCGTCCTCCTGCTCTCTCCGTCCTCCTGCTCTCTCTGTATTCCTGCTCTCTCCATCCTCCTGCTCTCTCTGTCCTCCTGCTCTCTCCGTCCTCCTGCTCTCTGTCCTCCTGCTCTCTCTGTCCTCCTGCTTTCTACGTTCTCCTGCTCTCTCTGTTCTTCTGCTCGCTCTGTGTTCCTGCTCTCTGTCCTCCTGCTCTCTCCGTCCTCCTGCTCTCTCTGTCCTCCTGCTTTCTCCGTTCTCCAGCTTTCTCCATTCTCCTGCTCTCTCTGGCCTCCTGCTCTCTCTGGCCTCCTGCTCTCTCTGTCCTCCTGCTCTCTCCGTCCTCCTGCTCTCTCCGTCCTCCTGCTCATTCTGTCCTCCTGCTCTCTCTGTCCTCCTGCTCTCTCCGTCCTCCTGCTCATTCTGTCCTCCTGCTCTCTCTGTCCTCCTGCTCTCTCCGTCCTCCTGCTCATTCTGTCCTCCTGCTCTCTCTGTCCTCCTGCTCTCTCTGTCCTCCTGCTCTCTCCGTCCTCCTGCTCTCTGTCCTCCTGCTCTCTCTGTCCTCCTGCTCTTTCTGTCTTCCTGCTCTCTCTGTCCTCCTGCTCTCTCTGTCCTCCTGCTCTCTCTGGCCTCCTGCTCTTTCTGTCCTCCTGCTCTCTCCGTCCTCCTGCTCTTTCCATCCTCCTGCTCTTTCCGTCCTCCTGCTCTCTCTGTCCTCCTGCTCTTTCTGTCCTCCTGCTCTTTCTGTCCTCCTGCTCTCTGTCCTCCTGCTCTCTCTGGCCTCCTGCTCTTTCTGTCCTCCTGCTCTCTGTCCTCCTGCTCTCTCTGGCCAACTGCTCTTTCTGTCCTCCTGCTTTCTCTGTCCTCCTGCTCTCTCTGTCATCCTGCTCTCTCTGTCCTCCTGCTCTCTCTGTCCTCCTGCTCTCTCTGTCCTCCTGCTCTCTCCGTCCTCCTGCTCTCTCCGTCCTCCTGCTCTCTCCGTCCTCCTGCTCTCTCCGTCCCCCTGCTCTCTCTGTCCTCCTGCTTTCTCCGTTCTCCTGCTTTCTCCGTCCTCCTGCTTTCTCCGTTCTCCTGCTTTCTCCCTCCTCCTGCTCTCTCCGTTCTTCTGCTCTCTCCGTCCTCCTGCTCTCTCCGTCCTCCTGCTCTCTCCGTCCTCCTGCTCATTCAGTCCTGCTCTCTCTGGCCTCCTGCTCTCTCTGGCCTCCTGCTCTTTCTGTCCTCCTGCTCTCTCTGGCTTCCTGCTCTTTCTGTCCTCCTGCTCTCTCTGTCCTCCTGCCATCTCTGTCCTCCTGCTCTCTCCGTCCTCCAGCTCATTCTGTCCTCCTGCTCTCACTGTCCTCCTGCTCTCCGTCCTCCTGCTCATTCTGTCCTCCTGCACTCTCCGTCCTCCTGCTCATTCAGTCCTGCTCTCTCTGGCCTCCTGCTCTCTCTGGCCTCCTGCTCTCTCTGTCCTCCTGCTCTCTCCGTCCTCCTGCTCATTCTGTCCTCCTGCTCTCTCTGTCCTCCTGCTCTCTCTGTCCTCCTGCTCTCTCCGTCCTCCTGCTCTCTCCGTCCTCCTGCTCTCTCTGTCCTCCTGCTCTCTCCGTCCTCCTGCTCTCTCCATCCTCCTGCTCTTTCTGTCCTCCTGCTCTCTCCGTCCTCCTGCTCTCTCCGTCCTCCTGCTCTTTCTGTCCTCCTGCTCTCTCTGTCCTCCTGCTCTCTCTGTCCTCCTGCTCTCTCTGGCCTCCTGCTCTCTCCGTCCTCCTGCTCTTTCCGTCCTCCTGCTCTCTCTGGCCTACTGCTCTTTCTGTCCTCCTGCTCTCTCTGTCATCCTGCTCTCTCTGTCCTCCTGCTCTCTCTGTCTTCCTGCTCTCTCTGTCCTCCTGCTCTCTCCGTCCTCCTGCTCTCTCCGTCCTCCTGCTCTCTCCGTTCTCCTGCTTTCTCCGTCCTCCTGCTTTCTCCGTCCTCCCGCTCTCTCTGTCCTCCTGCTTTCTCTGTTCTCCTGCTTTCTCCGTCCTCCTGCTCTCTCCGTTCTTCTGCTCTCTCTGTCCTCCTGCTCTCTCTGTTCTTCTGCTCGCTCTGTGTTCCTGCTCTCTCCGTCCTCCTGCTCTCTCCGTCCTCCTGCTTTATCCGTTCTCCTGCTTTCTCCGTTCTCCTGCTCTCTCTGTGTTCCTGCTCTCTCCATCCTCCTGCTCTCTCTGTCCTCCTGCTTTCTCCGTTCTCCTGCTTTCTCCGTCCTCCTGCTCTCTCCGTCCTCCTGCTCTCTCCGTCCTCCTGCTCTCTCCGTCCTTATACTCTCTCCGTCCTCCTGTTCTCTCCATGCTCTGCTCTCTCCGGCCTCCTGCTCTCTCTGTCCTCCTGCTCTCTCTGGCCTCCTGCTCTCTCCGTCCTCCTGTTCTCTCCGTGCTCCTGTTCTCTGCATGCTCTGCTCTCTCCGTCCTCCTGCTCTCTCTGGCCTCCTGCTCTCTCTGACCTCCTGCTCTCTCCGTCCTCCTGCTCTCTCCGTCCTCCTGCTCCCTCCGTCCTCCTGCTCTCTCCGTCCTCCTGCTCTCTCCGTCCTCCTGCTCACTCTGTCCTCCTGCTCTCTCCGTCCTCCTGCTCTCTCCGTCCTCCTGCTCTCTCTGTATTCCTGCTCTCTCCGTCCTCCTGCTCTCTCTGTCCTCCTGCTCTCTCCGTCCTCCTGCTCTCTGTCCTCCTGCTCTCTCTGGCCTCCTGCTTTCTACGTTCTCCTGCTCTCTCTGTTCTTCTGCTCGCTCTGTGTTCCTGCTCTCTGTCCTCCTGCTCTCTCCGTCCTCCTGCTCTCTCTGTCCTCCTGCTTTCTCCGTTCTCCAGCTTTCTCCATTCTCCTGCTCTCTCTGGCCTCCTGCTCTCTCTGGCCTCCTGCTCTCTCTGTCCTCCTGCTCTCTCCGTGCTCCTACTCTCTCCGTCCTCCTGCTCATTCTGTCCTCCTGCTCTCTCCGTCCTCCTGCTCTCTCTGTCCTCCTGCTCTCTCCGTCCTCCTGCTCTCTGTCCTCCTGCTCTCTCTGTCCTCCTGCTTTCTACGTTCTCCTGCTCTCTCTGTTCTTCTGCTCGCTCTGTGTTCCTGCTCTCTGTCCTCCTGCTCTCTCCGTCCTCCTGCTCTCTCTGTCCTCCTGCTTTCTCCGTTCTCCAGCTTTCTCCATTCTCCTGCTCTCTCTGGCCTCCTGCTCTCTCTGGCCTCCTGCTCTCTCTGTCCTCCTGCTCTCTCCGTCCTCCTGCTTTCTCCGTCCTCCTGCTTTCTCCGTTCTCCTGCTTTCTCCGTTCTCCTGCTCTCTCTGTGTTCCTGCTCTCTCCATCCTCCTGCTCCATCTGCCCTCCTGCTTTCTCCGTTCTCCTGCTTTCTCCGTCCTCCTGCTCTCTCCATCCTCCAGCTCTCTCCGTCCTCCTGCTCTCTCCTTCCTCCTGCTCTCTCTGGCCTCCTGCTCTCTCCGTCCTCCTGTTCTCTCCGTGCTCCTGTTCTCTCCGTGCTCCTGTTCTCTCCATGCTCTGCTCTCTCCGTCCTCCTGCTCTCTCCACTCCTGCTCTGTCCATGCTCTGCTCTCTCCGGCCTCCTGCTCTCTCTGGCCTCCTGCTCTCTCTGGCCTCCTGCTCTCTCCGTCCTCCTGTTCTCTCCATGCTCTGCTCTCTCCGGCCTCCTGCTCTCTCTGGCCTCCTGCTCTCTCCGGCCTCCTGCTCTCTCCGGCCTCCTGCTCTCTCCGGCCTCCTGTTCTCTCCGTCCTCCTGTTCTCTCCGTCCTCCTGTTCTCTCCGTCCTCCTGCTCTCTCCGTCCTCCTGTTCTCTCCGTCCTGCTGTTCTCTCCATGCTCTGCTCTCTCCGGCCTCCTGCTCTCTCCACTCCTGCTCTGTCCATGCTCTGCTCTCTCCGTCCTCCTGCTCTCTCCGTCCTCCTGCTCATTCAGTCCTGCTCTCTCTGGCCTCCTGCTCTCTCTGGCCTCCTGCTCTTTCTGTCCTCCTGCTCTCTCTGGCTTCCTGCTCTTTCTGTCCTCCTGCTCTCTCTGTCCTCCTGCTCTCTCTGTCCTCCTGCTCTCTCCGTCCTCCTGCTCATTCAGCCCTCCTGCTCGCTCCGTGTTCCTGCTCTCTCTGTACTCCTGCTCTCTCCGTCCTCCAGCTCATTCTGTCCTCCTGCCATCTCTGTCCTCCTGCTCTCTCCGTCCTCCAGCTCATTCTGTCCTCCTGCTCTCTCTGTCCTCCTGCTCTCCGTCCTCCTGCTCATTCTGTCCTCCTGCTCTCTCCGTCCTCCTGCTCTCTCCATCCTCCTGCTCTTTCTGTCCTCCTGCTCTCTCTGTCCTCCTGCTCTCTCTGTCCTCCTGCTCTCTCTGTCCTCCTGCTCTCTCTGGCCTCCTGCTCTTTCTGTCCTCCTGCTCTTTCCGTCCTCCTGCTCTCTCTCTGTCCTCCTGCTCTCTCCGTCCTCCTGCTCTCTCCGTCCTCCTGCTCTTTCTGTCCTCCTGCTCTCTCTGTCCTCCTGCTCTCTCTGTCCTCCTGCTCTCTCTGGCCTCCTGCTCTTTCTGTCCTCCTGCTCTCTCCGTCCTCCTGCTCTTTCCGTCCTCCTGCTCTCTCTGGCCTACTGCTCTTTCTGTCCTCCTGCTCTCTCTGTCATCCTGCTCTCTCTGTCCTCCTGCTCTCTCTGTCCTCCTGCTCTCTCCGTCCTCCTGCTCTCTCCGTCCTCCTGCTCTCTCCGTTCTCCTGCTTTCTCCGTCCTCCTGCTTTCTCCGTCCTCCCGCTCTCTCTGTCCTCCTGCTTTCTCTGTTCTCCTGCTTTCTCCGTCCTCCTGCTCTCTCCGTTCTTCTGCTCTCTCTGTCCTCCTGCTCTCTCTGTTCTTCTGCTCGCTCTGTGTTCCTGCTCTCTCCGTCCTCCTGCTCTCTCCGTCCTCCTGCTTTCTCCGTTCTCCTGCTTTCTCCGTTCTCCTGCTCTCTCTGTGTTCCTGCTCTCTCCATCCTCCTGCTCTCTCTGTCCTCCTGCTTTCTCCGTTCTCCTGCTTTCTCCGTCCTCCTGCTCTCTCCGTCCTCCTGCTCTCTCCGTCCTCCTGCTCTCTCCGTCCTTATACTCTCTCCGTCCTCCTGTTCTCTCCATGCTCTGCTCTCTCCGGCCTCCTGCTCTCTCTGGCCTCCTGCTCTCTCCGTCCTCCTGTTCTCTCCATGCTCCTGTTCTCTCCATGCTCTGCTCTCTCCGTCCTCCTGCTCTCTCTGGCCTCCTGCTCTCTCCGACCTCCAGCTCTCTCCGTCCTCCTGCTCTCTCCGTCCTCCTGCTCCCTCCGTCCTCCTGCTCTCTCCGTCCTCCTGCTCTCTCCGTCCTCCTGCTCACTCTGTCCTCCTGCTCTCTCCGTCCTCCTGCTCTCTCCGTCCTCCTGCTCTCTCTGTATTCCTGCTCTCTCCGTCCTCCTGCTCTCTCTGTCCTCCTGCTCTCTCCGTCCTCCTGCTCTCTGTCCTCCTGCTCTCTCTGTCCTCCTGCTTTCTACGTTCTCCTGCTCTCTCTGTTCTTCTGCTCGCTCTGTGTTCCTGCTCTCTGTCCTCCTGCTCTCTCCGTCCTCCTGCTCTCTCTGTCCTCCTGCTTTCTCCGTTCTCCAGCTTTCTCCATTCTCCTGCTCTCTCTGGCCTCCTGCTCTCTCTGGCCTCCTGCTCTCTCTGTCCTCCTGCTCTCTCCGTCCTCCTGCTCTCTCCGTCCTCCTGCTCATTCTGTCCTCCTGCTCTCTCTGTCCTCCTGCTCTCTCCGTCCTCCTGCTCATTCTGTCCTCCTGCTCTCTCTGTCCTCCTGCTCTCTCCGTCCTCCTGCTCATTCTGTCCTCCTGCTCTCTCTGTCCTCCTGCTCTCTCTGTCCTCCTGCTCTCTCCGTCCTCCTGCTCTCTGTCCTCCTGCTCTCTCTGTCCTCCTGCTCTTTCTGTCTTCCTGCTCTCTCTGTCCTCCTGCTCTCTCTGTCCTCCTGCTCTCTCTGGCCTCCTGCTCTTTCTGTCCTCCTGCTCTCTCCGTCCTCCTGCTCTTTCCATCCTCCTGCTCTTTCCGTCCTCCTGCTCTCTCTGTCCTCCTGCTCTTTCTGTCCTCCTGCTCTTTCTGTCCTCCTGCTCTCTGTCCTCCTGCTCTCTCTGGCCTCCTGCTCTTTCTGTCCTCCTGCTCTCTGTCCTCCTGCTCTCTCTGGCCAACTGCTCTTTCTGTCCTCCTGCTTTCTCTGTCCTCCTGCTCTCTCTGTCATCCTGCTCTCTCTGTCCTCCTGCTCTCTCTGTCCTCCTGCTCTCTCTGTCCTCCTGCTCTCTCCGTCCTCCTGCTCTCTCCGTCCTCCTGCTCTCTCCGTCCTCCTGCTCTCTCCGTCCCCCTGCTCTCTCTGTCCTCCTGCTTTCTCCGTTCTCCTGCTTTCTCCGTCCTCCTGCTTTCTCCGTTCTCCTGCTTTCTCCCTCCTCCTGCTCTCTCCGTTCTTCTGCTCTCTCCGTCCTCCTGCTCTCTCCGTCCTCCTGCTCTCTCCGTCCTCCTGCTCTCTCCGTCCTCCTGCTCATTCTGTCCTCCTGCTCTCTCTGTCCTCCTGCTCTCTCCGTCCTCCTGCTCATTCTGTCCTCCTGCTCTCTCTGTCCTCCTGCTCTCTCTGTCCTCCTGCTCTCTCCGTCCTCCTGCTCTCTGTCCTCCTGCTCTCTCTGTCCTCCTGCTCTTTCTGTCTTCCTGCTCTCTCTGTCCTCCTGCTCTCTCTGTCCTCCTGCTCTCTCTGGCCTCCTGCTCTTTCTGTCCTCCTGCTCTCTCCGTCCTCCTGCTCTTTCCGTCCTCCTGCTCTTTCCGTCCTCCTGCTCTCTCTGTCCTCCTGCTCTTTCTGTCCTCCTGCTCTTTCTGTCCTCCTGCTCTCTGTCCTCCTGCTCTCTCTGGCCTCCTGCTCTTTCTGTCCTCCTGCTCTCTGTCCTCCTGCTCTCTCTGGCCAACTGCTCTTTCTGTCCTCCTGCTTTCTCTGTCCTCCTGCTCTCTCTGTCATCCTGCTCTCTCTGTCCTCCTGCTCTCTGTGTCATCCTGCTCTCTCTGTCCTCCTGCTCTCTCCGTCCTCCTGCTCTCTCCGTCCTCCTGCTCTCTCCGTCCTCCTGCTCTCTCCGTCCCCCTGCTCTCTCTGTCCTCCTGCTTTCTCCGTTCTCCTGCTTTCTCCGTCCTCCTGCTTTCTCCGTTCTCCTGCTTTCTCCCTCCTCCTGCTCTCTCCGTTCTTCTGCTCTCTCCGTCCTCCTGCTCTCTCCGTCCTCCTGTTCTCTCCGTCCTGCTGTTCTCTCCATGCTCTGCTCTCTCCGGCCTCCTGCTCTCTCCACTCCTGCTCTGTCCATGCTCTGCTCTCTCCGTCCTCCTGCTCTCTCCGTCCTCCTGCTCATTCAGTCCTGCTCTCTCTGGCCTCCTGCTCTCTCTGGCCTCCTGCTCTTTCTGTCCTCCTGCTCTCTCTGGCTTCCTGCTCTTTCTGTCCTCCTGCTCTCTCTGTCCTCCTGCCATCTCTGTCCTCCTGCTCTCTCCATCCTCCAGCTCATTCTGTCCTCCTGCTCTCACTGTCCTCCTGCTCTCCGTCCTCCTGCTCATTCTGTCCTCCTGCACTCTCCGTCCTCCTGCTCATTCAGTCCTGCTCTCTCTGGCCTCCTGCTCTCTCTGGCCTCCTGCTCTCTCTGTCCTCCTGCTCTCTCCGTCCTCCTGCTCATTCTGTCCTCCTGCTCTCTCTGTCCTCCTGCTCTCTCTGTCCTCCTGCTCTCTCTGTCCTCCTTCTCTCTGTGTCCTCCTGCTCTCTCCGTCCTCCTGCTCTCTCTGTCCTCCTGCTCTCTCCGTCCTCCTGCTCTCTCCATCCTCCTGCTCTTTCTGTCCTCCTGCTCTCTCTGTCCTCCTGCTCTCTCTGTCCTCCTGCTCTCTCTGGCCTCCTGCTCTTTCTGTCCTCCTGCTCTCTCCGTCCTCCTGCTCTCTCCGTCCTCCTCCTCTTTCTGTCCTCCTGCTCTCTCTGTCCTCCTGCTCTCTCTGTCCTCCTGCTCTCTCTGGCCTCCTGCTCTCTCCAAGTCCTCCTGCTCTTTCCGTCCTCCTGCTCTCTCTGGCCTACTGCTCTTTCTGTCCTCCTGCTCTCTCTGTCATCCTGCTCTCTCTGTCCTCCTGCTCTCTCTGTCCTCCTGCTCTCTCTGTCCTCCTGCTCTCTCCGTCCTCCTGCTCTCTCCGTCCTCCTGCTCTCTCCGTTCTCCTGCTTTCTCCGTCCTCCTGCTTTCTCCGTCCTCCCGCTCTCTCTGTCCTCCTGCTTTCTCTGTTCTCCTGCTTTCTCCGTCCTCCTGCTCTCTCCGTTCTTCTGCTCTCTCTGTCCTCCTGCTCTCTCTGTTCTTCTGCTCGCTCTGTGTTCCTGCTCTCTCCGTCCTCCTGCTTTATCCGTTCTCCTGCTTTCTCCGTTCTCCTGCTCTCTCTGTGTTCCTGCTCTCTCCATCCTCCTGCTCTCTCTGTCCTCCTGCTTTCTCCGTTCTCCTGCTTTCTCCGTCCTCCTGCTCTCTCCGTCCTCCTGCTCTCTCCGTCCTCCTGCTCTCTCCGTCCTTATACTCTCTCCGTCCTCCTGTTCTCTCCATGCTCTGCTCTCTCCGGCCTCCTGCTCTCTCTGTCCTCCTGCTCTCTCTGGCCTCCTGCTCTCTCCGTCCTCCTGTTCTCTCCGTGCTCCTGTTCTCTCCATGCTCTGCTCTCTCCGTCCTCCTGCTCTCTCTGGCCTCCTGCTCTCTCTGACCTCCTGCTCTCTCCGTCCTCCTGCTCTCTCCGTCCTCCTGCTCCCTCCGTCCTCCTGCTCTCTCCGTCCTCCTGCTCTCTCCGTCCTCCTGCTCACTCTGTCCTCCTGCTCTCTCCGTCCTCCTGCTCTCTCCGTCCTCCTGCTCTCTCTGTATTCCTGCTCTCTCCGTCCTCCTGCTCACTCTGTCCTCCTGCTCTCTCCGTCCTCCTGCTCTCTGTCCTCCTGCTCTCTCTGGCCTCCTGCTTTCTACGTTCTCCTGCTCTCTCTGTTCTTCTGCTCGCTCTGTGTTCCTGCTCTCTGTCCTCCTGCTCTCTCCGTCCTCCTGCTCTCTCTGTCCTCCTGCTTTCTCCGTTCTCCAGCTTTCTCCATTCTCCTGCTCTCTCTGGCCTCCTGCTCTCTCTGGCCTCCTGCTCTCTCTGTCCTCCTGCTCTCTCCGTCCTCCTGCTCTCTCCGTCCTCCTGCTCATTCTGTCCTCCTGCTCTCTCCGTCCTCCTGCTCTCTCTGTCCTCCTGCTCTCTCCGTCCTCCTGCTCTCTGTCCTCCTGCTCTCTCTGTCCTCCTGCTTTCTACGTTCTCCTGCTCTCTCTGTTCTTCTGCTCGCTCTGTGTTCCTGCTCTCTGTCCTCCTGCTCTCTCCGTCCTCCTGCTCTCTCTGTCCTCCTGCTTTCTCCGTTCTCCAGCTTTCTCCATTCTCCTGCTCTCTCTGGCCTCCTGCTCTCTCTGGCCTCCTGCTCTCTCTGTCCTCCTGCTCTCTCCGTCCTCCTGCTTTCTCCGTCCTCCTGCTTTCTCCGTTCTCCTGCTTTCTCCGTTCTCCTGCTCTCTCTGTGTTCCTGCTCTCTCCATCCTCCTGCTCCATCTGCCCTCCTGCTTTCTCCGTTCTCCTGCTTTCTCCGTCCTCCTGCTCTCTCCATCCTCCAGCTCTCTCCGTCCTCCTGCTCTCTCCGTCCTCCTGCTCTCTCTGGCCTCCTGCTCTCTCCGTCCTCCTGTTCTCTCCGTGCTCCTGTTCTCTCCGTGCTCCTGTTCTCTCCATGCTCTGCTCTCTCCGTCCTCCTGCTCTCTCCACTCCTGCTCTGTCCATGCTCTGCTCTCTCCGGCCTCCTGCTCTCTCTGGCCTCCTGCTCTCTCTGGCCTCCTGCTCTCTCCGTCCTCCTGTTCTCTCCATGCTCTGCTCTCTCCGGCCTCCTGCTCTCTCTGGCCTCCTGCTCTCTCCGGCCTCCTGCTCTCTCCGGCCTCCTGCTCTCTCCGGCCTCCTGTTCTCTCCGTCCTCCTGTTCTCTCCGTCCTCCTGTTCTCTCCGTCCTCCTGCTCTCTCCGTCCTCCTGTTCTCTCCGTCCTGCTGTTCTCTCCATGCTCTGCTCTCTCCGGCCTCCTGCTCTCTCCACTCCTGCTCTGTCCATGCTCTGCTCTCTCCGTCCTCCTGCTCTCTCCGTCCTCCTGCTCATTCAGTCCTGCTCTCTCTGGCCTCCTGCTCTCTCTGGCCTCCTGCTCTTTCTGTCCTCCTGCTCTCTCTGGCTTCCTGCTCTTTCTGTCCTCCTGCTCTCTCTGTCCTCCTGCTCTCTCTGTGCTCCTGCTCTCTCCGTCCTCCTGCTCATTCAGCCCTCCTGCTCGCTCCGTGTTCCTGCTCTCTCTGTACTCCTGCTCTCTCCGTCCTCCAGCTCATTCTGTCCTCCTGCCATCTCTGTCCTCCTGCTCTCTCCGTCCTCCAGCTCATTCTGTCCTCCTGCTCTCTCTGTCCTCCTGCTCTCCGTCCTCCTGCTCATTCTGTCCTCCTGCTCTCTCCGTCCTCCTGCTCTCTCCATCCTCCTGCTCTTTCTGTCCTCCTGCTCTCTCTGTCCTCCTGCTCTCTCTGTCCTCCTGCTCTCTCTGGCCTCCTGCTCTTTCTGTCCTCCTGCTCTTTCCGTCCTCCTGCTCTCTCTCTGTCCTCCTGCTCTCTCCGTCCTCCTGCTCTCTCCGTCCTCCTGCTCTTTCTGTCCTCCTGCTCTCTCTGTCCTCCTGCTCTCTCTGTCCTCCTGCTCTCTCTGGCCTCCTGCTCTTTCTGTCCTCCTGCTCTCTCCGTCCTCCTGCTCTTTCCGTCCTCCTGCTCTCTCTGGCCTACTGCTCTTTCTGTACTCCTGCTCTCTCTGTCATCCTGCTCTCTCTGTCCTCCTGCTCTCTCTGTCCTCCTGCTCTCTCTGTCCTCCTGCTCTCTCCGTCCTCCTGCTCTCTCCGTTCTCCTGCTTTCTCCGTCCTCCTGCTTTCTCCGTCCTCCCGCTCTCTCTGTCCTCCTGCTTTCTCTGTTCTCCTGCTTTCTCCGTCCTCCTGCTCTCTCCGTTCTTCTGCTCTCTCTGTCCTCCTTCTCTCTCTGTTCTTCTGCTCGCTCTGTGTTCCTGCTCTCTCCGTCCTCCTGCTCTCTCCGTCCTCCTGCTTTCTCCGTTCTCCTGCTTTCTCCGTTCTCCTGCTCTCTCTGTGTTCCTGCTCTCTCCATCCTCCTGCTCTCTCTGTCCTCCTGCTTTCTCCGTTCTCCTGCTTTCTCCGTCCTCCTGCTCTCTCCGTCCTCCTGCTCTCTCCGTCCTCCTGCTCTCTCCGTCCTTATACTCTCTCCGTCCTCCCGTTCTCTCCATGCTCTGCTCTCTCCGGCCTCCTGCTCTCTCTGTCCTCCTGCTCTCTCTGGCCTCCTGCTCTCTCCGTCCTCCTGTTCTCTCCGTGCTCCTGTTCTCTCCATGCTCTGCTCTCTCCGTCCTCCTGCTCTCTCTGGCCTCCTGCTCTCTCCGACCTCCTGCTCTCTCCGTCCTCCTGCTCTCTCCGTCCTCCTGCTCCCTCCGTCCTCCTGCTCTCTCCGTCCTCCTGCTCTCTCCGTCCTCCTGCTCACTCTGTCCTCCTGCTCTCTCCGTCCTCCTGCTCTCTCCGTCCTCCTGCTCTCTCTGTATTCCTGCTCTCTCCGTCCTCCTGCTCTCTCTGTCCTCCTGCTCTCTCCGTCCTCCTGCTCTCTGTCCTCCTGCTCTCTCTGTCCTCCTGCTTTCTACGTTCTCCTGCTCTCTCTGTTCTTCTGCTCGCTCTGTGTTCCTGCTCTCTGTCCTCCTGCTCTCTCCGTCCTCCTGCTCTCTCTGTCCTCCTGCTTTCTCCGTTCTCCAGCTTTCTCCATTCTCCTGCTCTCTCTGGCCTCCTGCTCTCTCTGGCCTCCTGCTCTCTCTGTCCTCCTGCTCTCTCCGTCCTCCTGCTCTCTCCGTCCTCCTGCTCATTCTGTCCTCCTGCTCTCTCTGTCCTCCTGCTCTCTCCGTCCTCCTGCTCATTCTGTCCTCCTGCTCTCTCTGTCCTCCTGCTCTCTCCGTCCTCCTGCTCATTCTGTCCTCCTGCTCTCTCTGTCCTCCTGCTCTCTCTGTCCTCCTGCTCTCTCCGTCCTCCTGCTCTCTGTCCTCCTGCTCTCTCTGTCCTCCTGCTCTTTCTGTCTTCCTGCTCTCTCTGTCCTCCTGCTCTCTCTGTCCTCCTGCTCTCTCTGGCCTCCTGCTCTTTCTGTCCTCCTGCTCTCTCCGTCCTCCTGCTCTTTCCGTCCTCCTGCTCTTTCCGTCCTCCTGCTCTCTCTGTCCTCCTGCTCTTTCTGTCCTCCTGCTCTTTCTGTCCTCCTGCTCTCTGTCCTCCTGCTCTCTCTGGCCTCCTGCTCTTTCTGTCCTCCTGCTCTCTGTCCTCCTGCTCTCTCTGGCCAACTGCTCTTTCTGTCCTCCTGCTTTCTCTGTCCTCCTGCTCTCTCTGTCATCCTGCTCTCTCTGTCCTCCTGCTCTCTCTGTCCTCCTGCTCTCTCTGTCCTCCTGCTCTCTCCGTCCTCCTGCTCTCTCCGTCCTCCTGCTCTCTCCGTCCTCCTGCTCTCTCCGTCCCCCTGCTCTCTCTGTCCTCCTGCTTTCTCCGTTCTCCTGCTTTCTCCGTCCTCCTGCTTTCTCCGTTCTCCTGCTTTCTCCCTCCTCCTGCTCTCTCCGTTCTTCTGCTCTCTCCGTCCTCCTGCTCTCTCCGTCCTCCTGCTCTCTCCGTTCTTCTGCTCGCTCCGTGTTCCTGCTCTCTCCGCCCTCCTGCTCTCTCTGTCCTCCTGCTCTCTCTGTTCTTCTGCTCGCTCTGTGTTCCTGCTCTCTCCGTCCTCCTGCTCTCTCCGTCCTCCTGCTTTCTCCGTTCTCCTGCTTTCTCCGTTCTCCTGCTTTCTCCGTCCTCCTGCTCTCTCCGTCCTCCTGCTCTCTCCGTCTTCCTGCTCTGTCCGTCCTCCATCTCTCTCCGTCCTCCTGCTCTCTCCGTCCTCCTGCTCTCTATGTGTTTCTGTTCTCTCCATTCTCCGGCTTTCTCTGTTTTCCTGCTCTCTCTCTGTTCTGCTCTCTCTGTTTTCCTGCTTTCTCCGTTCTCCTGCTTTCTCCATCCTCCTGCTCTCTCTGTGTTCCTGTTCTCTCCATTCTCCTGCTTTCTCTGTACTCCTGCTCTCTCTGTCCTCCTGCTCTCTCTATGTTCTTCTTCTCTCCATTCTCCTACTTTCTCTGTTCTTCTGCTCTTTGTGTGCTCCTGCTTTCTCCATCCTCCTGCTCTCTCTGTGTTCCTGTTCTCTCTATTCTCCTGCTTTCTCTGTACTCCTGCTCTCTCTGTGTTCCTGCTCTCTCCATTCTCCTGCTTTCTCTGTTCTTCTGCTCTTTGTGTGCTCCTGCTTTCTCCATCCTCCTGCTCTCTTTGTGTTCCTGCTCTCTGTGTTCCTGTTCTCTCTATTCTCCTGCTTTCTCTGTTCTTCTGCTCTTTGTGTGCTCCTGCTTTCTCCATCCTCCTGCTCTCTTTGTGTTCCTGCTCTCTCTGTGTTCCTGTTCTCTCTATTCTCCTGCTTTCTCTGTACTCCTGCTCTCTCTGTGTTCCTGCTCTCTCCATTCTCCTGCTTTCTCTGTTCTTCTGCTCTTTGTGTGCTCCTGCTTTCTCCATCCTCCTGCTCTCTTTGTGTTCCTGCTCTCTCTGTGTTCCTGTTCTCCCTATTCTCCTGCTTTCTCCATCCTCCTGCCATCTCTGTGTTCCTGCTCTCTCCATCCTCCAGCTCTCTCCACTCTCCTGCTTTCCCTGGGTTCCTGCTCTCTCTGTGCTTTTGTCAAGGGTAGACAGACTCTGCAGTGTGAAGTATGCACACCCACCTCACTGATATTTTGCAGTAAACACTAGTTTTCCTGAAAGCATTGCTTTGACACTCTTTATATCCATCACACTCATATTATGAGTATTATACAGTGATTACTAATCCAAATGATTAGTAATCTACTAATTCAACTAAAACGGTTTGAGAAACTCTGCACTCTGCCATGAGACTCAGTGCAGATGGCTGTGTGAGCAAAGTCCCTGAGCTCCACCTTCCTGCAGTCTAACAAATGGCAAGTTACTCTGTACTCCTGCTCTCTCCCTCCTCCTGCTCTCTCCTCCTGCTCTCTCCGTCCTCCGATATGTAACTGTAAATGCTAGAAATTCAAAACAAAAGCAGACAATGCATGATATAACATCAATCCTGCTATATTACCCATCTCCTGTTTCCCAGATCAGCACTTTATGAAGTTATTATATTCCCATTTCTCTGCTACAGTTGAGTCTGTGTGTTTTCCTGCTGCATCCCTTTGCTCTGTTCAGTTTTAAATGCTATTCCCTGGCAAAACTTTCCATGTTTTCACAAAAGGTCCGCACCCAAATTAGTAACTCACCTGTTCTCTTCACAGATGCTGAAAAAAGGTTGGGACTCCCAAATCTAGATTCCCCTCGATGTTGAGGAGCATATACAGTAGGGTAAGGCAAAAAAGAAAGCCTATGACAGTTGCCAAAAGCTCAACACTGCAGAAAGCCGAGAAAATATAGAAAACACAGGGGTGCAATTAAAAAGGAAACTAGGAAAGTAAAGAGAGGGCATGAAAAAAATATTGGTAATTAAAATCAATGTTTTATAAATACATAAAGAACAAGAGGATAACTAAGGAAAGAGTAGGGCCAATTATGGGCCAAAATGGTTACCTGTGCGTGGAGGTACAAGCTGTGGGCATGGTTCTCAATAAATACTTTGCGTCTGTTTTTTTTACAAAAGAGAGGGAATGATACAGACATTGTAGTTAAGGAGGAGGAATGTGAAATATTGGATAGGATAAACAAACTGAGAGGGGAAATATTAAGGCATTTAACATCCTTGAAAGTGGATTAATCACCAGGAAATGTATCCCAGGCTGCTAAGGGAAGCAAGGGAAGAAATAGTGAAGGTTCTGACCATCATTTTCCAATCCCTGTTGGCTTGCTTGATCTCGGGGCAGGCATGTTGCCAGAGGACTGGAGGACTGCCAGTGTTGTACCATATGAGCATCCATATTAACATACGAATTAGATGCAGGAGTAGGCCATTCAGCCCCTCAAGCCTGCTTCGCCATTCTATTCTTCCCACAAAAGTGGATATGTTCACATTTTCCCACATTATACTCCATCTGCCAAATTTTTGCCCACTCATTTAACCTATCCATATCCCTTTTCAGACTTTCACAACTTACTCTCCTCCCTATCTTTGTGTCATCAGAAAATTTAGCAACCATTCATTCTGTCCCTTCATCCAAGTCATTGATTATAGATTGTAAATAGTTGAGACTCCAACCCTGACCCCTGTGCTACTGCATTAATTACAGCTTGCCAACCCAAAAATGACCCATTTATTCCTACTCTCTGTTTCCTGTTAACTAACTAATCCTCTATTCTTGCTAATATATTACCCTCTACACCACACGTTCTTTTTTGTGTAATAACCTTTGATGAGGCACCTTATTAAAAGCCATTGTTTTAAAAGAGAGGAAGGTATAGCCTGATTAATTACAGGCCACTCACCCTAACCTCATTGGCGAGCAAATTGTTAGAATCAATTCTGAGAGATGGTATCATTTGGAGAGGCACAGATTAATCAAGCAGTCAGCATGGACTTGTTAAGGGAAGGTTGTGTCTGACTAACTTGATTGAATTTTTTGAGGAAGTCTTCTTTTCTTCTTCTTTGGCCTCCTTGTCTCGAGAGACAATGGGTAAGCGCCTGGAGGTGGTCAGTGGTTTGTGGAGCAGCACCTGGAGTGGCTATAGAGGCCAGACTCTTCCACAGGTGCTGCAGATAAAATTGGTTGTCGGGGCTGTTACACAGTTGGCTCTCCCCTTGAGGAAGTAACAAGGAGAATCCATGAGGGTAGCACATTTGATGTAGTCTACATGGATTTTAGCAAGGCTTTTGACAACCTGTTCTGCTGAAAGTTCACTGCCCTGAAACGTTAACTCCGTTTCTCCTGCCATAGAAGCTGCCGGACGTGCTGAGTACTTCCAGCATTTTCTGTTTTTATTGTATAAAACACTAGTTAGGTCACAGTTAGAGAACTGTGTACAGTTCTGGTCACCGCATTACAGGATGTGATCGCACGAGAGAGGGTACAGAGGAGATTTACAGAGGATGTTGCTGGGAATGGACAATTTTAGCTATGAGGAAAGATTGGACAGGCTGGGGTTGTTTTCTTTGGAATAGAGGCTGAGGCAGCTATAATAGAGGTGTATAAAATTATGAAGGGCATAGATAAGAGTGGATAGGAAGGACATATTTCCCTTAGCAGAGAGGTCAATAACCTGGGAACATAATGCAATTGATGGGAGGATTAGACGGGAGTTGGGGAGTATTTTTTCATCCAGAGGGTGGTAGGGTTCTGGAACTCACTGCGTGAAAAGGCAGTGAGGCAGATACCCTCATAGCACTTAAAAAATCTTTTGGATATGCAGTTAAAGTTCTGTAACCTACAGGGCTACGGAAGAAGGGCTGGAAGGTGGGATTAGACTGGACAGCTCCATTCGGTCACCATGGGCTGAATCACCTATTTCTGTGCCGTAAATCGTCCTTCAATGTTTGAATGTTCCTTCCTGAATATGTTGGCTCAGTGAGGAGTCTCAACACACCTTTGCTGCAGGTGCTCTTCCGTTCCACAGGAGGCGGTGTGTGTGTGCAGCGTCCGTGTACCTTCCCTCCACTGGGGGGGGTGCACAGTGCTCGGAGGACCGGCTCGCCTCCCCTCCACAAGCGGCGCTGTGTGTGGAGTGTCAGCGCTCCCACTCCACGGGGGACGCTGTGTGTGCGTGTTTGGCGCACCTCCCACCACAGGGGGCATTGTGTGTGGAGTGTGAAGGGGAAGAGCGCTGACACCCTGTGGCCAGCCTCCCCTCCATTAGAGCCGCTGTGTATGGAGGCCAGGCGCTCCTCCCCTCTATAGGGGGCGCTGTGTCTGGAGGTCCGGCGCGCTTCCCCTCCACAGGGTGTCAGTGCTCCTCCCCTCCATAGGGAGCGCTGTGTATGGACGCCCAGCGCGCTTCCCCTCCACAGGGTGTCAGTGCTCCTCCCCTCCAGAGGGAGCGCTGTGTATGGACACCCAGCGCCCGTCCCCTCCACAGGGTGTCAGTGCTCCTCCCCTGCACAGGGGGCGCTGTGGGTGGAGGAGCGGCCTGGCTGTCTGTTGTTTTGGAGGCTGGTGTTCGGGGTGAGTTTGGGTGTGTCCTGTTCGGCTGTGGCTGGAAGAAATCAGGAGGATTTGGCAGTGCCGGGCACGGAGAGCGGGTGCAGGAAGTGTGGCAGTAGCGGCCGGTGAAGGAGGTGAGTGGGAAACAGTCCTGATCCCAGGCCTGGGCTTCAACCTGGAGCTGGGTCTATGACACCAGAGACTGGAGTTGGGGGTGACGGCTGGGGTGCGGGGGGGGGGTGCAGAGCTGGAGCGGGGGTTGGGCGAAGAGAACTGGAGCGAGGGGGTGGAGAAGAGAGCTGGAGCTGGGGGGGCGAAGAGAGTGGAGCGGGGGTGAAGGAGAGCTGGGGTGGGGGGGGGTGAAGGAGAGCTGGGGTGGGGGGGGTGAAGGAGAGCTGGGGTGGGGGGGGGTGAAGGAGAGCTGGGGTGGGGGGGGGTGGAGGAGAGCTGGGGTGGGGGGGGTGGAGGAGAGCTGGGGTGGGGGGGGTGGAGGAGAGCTGGGGTGGGGGGGGGGTGGAGAAGAGAGCTGGGGGGGTGGAGAAGAGAGCTGGGGGGGGTGGAGAAGAGAGCTGGGGGGGGTGGAGAAGAGAGCTGGGGGGGGGTGGAGAAGAGAGCTGGGGGGGGTGGAGAAGAGAGCTGGGGGGGGTGGAGAAGAGAGCTGGGGGGGTGGAGAAGAGAGCTGGGGGGGGTGGAGAAGAGAGCTGGGGGGGGTGGAGAAGAGAGCTGCAGCGGGGGGGGGCGAAGAGAGCTGCAGCGGGGGGGGGGCGAAGAGAGTGGAGCGGGGGGGCGAAGAGAGTGGAGCGGGGGGGCGAAGAGAGTGGAGCGGGGGGGCGAAGAGAGTGGAGCGGGGGGGCGAAGAGAGTGGAGCGGGGGGGCGAAGAGAGTGGAGCGGGGGTGGAGGAGAGCTGGGGTGGGGGGGGTGGAGGAGAGAGCTGGAGCTGGGGGGGCGAAGAGAGTGGAGCGGGGGTGAAGGAGAGCTGGGGTGGGGGGGGGTGAAGGAGAGCTGGGGTGGGGGGGGTGAAGGAGAGCTGGGGTGGGGGGGGGTGAAGGAGAGCTGGGGTGGGGGGGGGTGGAGGAGAGCTGGGGTGGGGGGGGTGGAGGAGAGCTGGGGTGGGGGGGGTGGAGGAGAGCTGGGGTGGGGGGGGGTGGAGAAGAGAGCTGGGGGGGTGGAGAAGAGAGCTGGGGGGGTGGAGAAGAGAGCTGGGGGGGGTGGAGAAGAGAGCTGGGGGGGGGTGGAGAAGAGAGCTGGGGGGGGGTGGAGAAGAGAGCTGGGGGGGGTGGAGAAGAGAGCTGGGGGGGGTGGAGAAGAGAGCTGGGGGGGGTGGAGAAGAGAGCTGGGGGGGGTGGAGAAGAGAGCTGGGGGGGGTGGAGAAGAGAGCTGCAGCGGGGGGGGGCGAAGAGAGCTGCAGCGGGGGGGGGCGAAGAGAGCTGGAGCGGGGGGGCGAAGAGAGTGGAGCGGGGGGGCGAAGAGAGTGGAGCGGGGGGGCGAAGAGAGTGGAGCGGGGGGGCGAAGAGAGTGGAGTGGGGGTGGAGAAGAGCTGGAGTTGGGGGGGAGGGTTGTGGCTCACACATTGCACAACCAGCCAGGGACCAAATGCTGTGAGGGTTTGTGTGAGAGGGAACCAAACAGATTCAAACAGCACTCGGGCAGTTTCTCCCGGGGTGGGGGGGATTGTGTTGTGAATTCAATGTTTGATGCCATTGTGGTCTTTATTTTGTTTATTTTTTGCTGCCAATTCTTATGCAAGGGGGGGATAATACTTGAACAAGTTGCCTCAGTGCTGTGCGCCCTGCAGTGAACGATGTTTGGGTATTTTAGAGGCTAGAGAGAGAACAGTTCTAGCAAGCAGCTGGGGAATGATTGTGGAAGAACTGATAATGTGGTCATGGGGGTGTGGGGGGGGGGGGGGGGGGGTGGTTGTGGTGGTGTTGATGGGGACACAAAGCCAAAGGGCAGCTTTTGGAGAGAAGGGCTGGATGCCTGAAGGATTGACTGCAGATGGGGGAGTTCAAGGGAGTAGAGGAAGAGTGAAACAATTTGCAGGGCTACAGGGAAAAGGTGGGGAGTGGGACTAGATGAGTTGCTCTTGCAGAGAGCCGGCACGGACACAACAGGCGGAATGGCCTCCTGTGTTGTCACCATTCTATGATTCTGTGAGTGAGTTAGAGAACGGTTGAGTGTGTATCGGGAGATGTGGCTGAAGAAGGTTCCATGGATAAGATGGGGTAAAGGGCAACGAAGGAGACAACAACAACACATCTTACATTTATGCAGCATCTTTTATGTATTAAAACATCCCAAGGTGCTTTGTCGGCACATTATAAAACAAAATATGACACTGAACCACAAAATGCGATATTAGGTCAGATGATCAAAAGCTTGAGCAAAGAGGTTGGTTTTAAGGAATGTCTTAAAGGAGGAAAGCAAGGTAAAGAAGCGGAGAGGTTTAGGGAGGGAATTCCAGAGCTTAGGGCCCAGGCAACTGAAAAAAAGGCTACCAATGATGGAGTGATTAAAATCAGGGATGCTCAGGAGGCAAGAATTAGAGGAACGCAGAGAATTGTGAGACTGGATGAGGTTACAGAGATAGGGAGGTGCGAGGCCATGGAGGAATTTGAAAACAAAGATGAGAATTTTGTCATCAAGATGTTGCTTGACTGGGAGCCAGTGTAGATCAGTAAGCACAGGGGTGATACGGGACGGGACTTGGTGTAAGTTAAGACACAGGCAGCAGTGTTTTGGATGACCTCAAGTTTATGGAGAGTAGAATGTTGGAGACCAGCCAGGAGTGCGTGGGAATAGTTACCTCTAGAGGTAACTAAGGCATGAATAAGTTAGACAAGGACAAACTGTTCCCATTAACAAATGGTACAAGGTCTAGGGGACATAGGTTGAAAGTTTTGGGAAAAAGATGCAGGGGGAATATGAGGAAGCAGTTTTTTTACACAGCGGGTGGTAATGACCCGGAATTCGCTGCCCACAAGGGTGGTGGAAGCGGAGACGATCAATGACTTCAAGAGGAAGTTGGATGGCTGACTGAGAGAAATAGACTTGCAGGGCTACAGGGATCGAGCCGAGGAGTGGGACTGACAGCATAGCTCCGAGGAGAGCCGGCATGGACCCGATGGGCCGAATGGCCACCTTCTGTACCATATATGACTATATGAATGAGGGTCTCAGCAGCAGATGAGCTGAGACAGGGGTGAAGTCAGACGATGTTACGGAGGTGAAAATAGGCGGTCTTAGTGCTGGCACGAATATGAGGTCGGACGCTCATCTCGGGGTCAAATGTGACACCAAGGTTGCGAACAGACTGACTTAATCTCAGACTGCTGCCGGGGAGAGGGATGGAGTCAGCAGCTAGGAAATTGAGTTTAGAACGGAGACAAGGACCGAGTTAGTGCTGGAGAATACAAAGCTTTCCCATTTCGGACATTTGGGTGCCACCAGATCCATTACGAACAAATTGTCTTTGCAGCTCATCCGCTGTTTACAGATATGCGAGATTGGGGGTCAGGGCAGGGGCTAAAGGGGAGAAGGCAACTTGATTGACAGAAATATCTTGTACTGCTGAGATCCCTGGATGTCAGAGGATCTGAAAAGAGCTCACACAGGTGTTACGACCAGGTGAGAAAGGTGTCTCGGGGTCTTTTACTGAATTCACCTGGTTTTATTGGAACGGGTTTGAATTTTTAAACACGCTATGTTTTGAGCTCCCCCTTGGTGAATGCTTGTTCATCACTTTCCAGTTATAAGGCAAAGAAATGAGCACACCAGGTTTTCTTAGGTTTAAAGAAGAAAAGTGAAATTTATTAAACCTAAAACTTAAACTCTAACGCGGTAAACGGATACATGCCGCGCCCCACGCTAGCATGTGTACGTAATACGTAAATGCAAATAGGGATAGAAAAGAGCAGAGGAAGAAAGAAGAGGTTTGAGGCAGTCTCTGAAGGGGGTTTCTTGTTACTGTTTCTGTGTTTCCAGCTCGCTGCAGAGTCTTTGATTGTGGACATCTCTTACTTTTCGTTGAGGCCCAGTATTCTTCTAAACCTTGTTCACATAGGAGACTTTTCTCTCTTTTAGTTCACGTGTCTTCAATGGGTCTTCTGTTCTGTGAGAAAGAGATGGGAGCAGACTGGGAAGAGGTGTTCCCAGTCCAGGAGCAAACAGCTTTGTGAGTTTCTTTCTCTCAGCAAGTTCAAGTTCAAACAGCCAGTTTGAATCACAGTTCATGTGATTAAACTGGGCTCACCAGGTCTTCTGTGTATTGGAGAAGCAGGGACTGGGTCCTTTGTTCCAACACTGTCTGCTAGCATGCAAATGTCTTTCCAGTCAGGGGCTTGGCAATTCCTTGTGATAGGCTCT
Source organism: Heterodontus francisci (assembly GCF_036365525.1). NCBI lineage: Eukaryota > Metazoa > Chordata > Chondrichthyes > Heterodontiformes > Heterodontidae > Heterodontus > Heterodontus francisci. Next base: position 30,553,197 of record NC_090399.1, read on the forward strand.
CTTTTCTTCCCAGCCACAATTTTAAGTTTTAATGTTCATGTGGTGAAACAATGTGTGCCTCAGTCTTGGCAGGTGAGGGCCTGCATGACACACGGCATTGCACCACTAACAGTATAGTTCTGTTCCTCGGTAGTCAGAGTAGCTACAGGAGCTCCTCTGTTCAACTGACGGTATATAAATTGGGACTTACACCCTTGAACATTCCAATGAAGCTCAGAGTAAAGAAGGTGCATTTCTGTTGGCAAATTTTTTAAGGAATGCCAGTTGTCAGATAAACACGTGGGGCAAACAGTTTTCTTTTGCCACGTATGAGATACAGTTTGTATCAAAGTGCATTACAGTACTGTGGTGAGAATGTGGAAGTCACTACCATGTGGAGTAGTTGAGCTGAATAGTATAGATGCATTTTAGGGGAAGCTAGATAAACATGAGTGAGAAAAGAATAGAAGGCTATGTTGATGGGGAGAGATGAGGAGGCTCGTGACTTAGCATGGACCCTTCTTGGACAGAATGGCTGTTTCTGTACGTAAATATTTTATATTGGTGACGTGGTCCAATTTGACACTGTGCTGAGCTTCCGACCCCCTCCATCACCAAAACTGCCTACTTCCACCTCTGTACCCATTGCCCATCTCGACTCATCCCGGCCTTCATTGCCTCCAATTTGGAAAAAACAAAGTACTGCTGGGAATCTGAAATAAAAACAGAAAGGGCTGGAAATAAAGATAAATGCGAACATGATACCACTGTTTAAAAAGGGTGCGAGGGATAGGCCAAATAATTCTGAGGGACAGGATAAACTGTCACTGGGATTAATCAGGGATAAGCAGCATGGATTTGTTAAGTGAAGGTCATGTCTTACTAACTTAATTGAGCTTTTTGAGGAAGTAACAAGGAGGATTGATGAGGGTCGTGCAGTGGATGTGGTCAACATAGGTTTTAGGAAGGTATTTGACAAGGTCCCACATGACAGACTGTTCAGTAAAATGAAAGCCCATTTGATACAGGGGAATGTGGCAGATTGGATCCAAGATTGGCTCAGTGACAGGAAATAAAAGGTAGCAGTCGACGGATGTTTTTGTGAATGGAAAGCTGTTTCCAGTGGCTTTCCACAGGGCTCGGTGTTGGGCCCCTTGCTGTTTGTGGTATATATTAATGATTTGGACTTAAATGTGGAAGGCATGATTGGGAAATTTGCAGATGACACAAAAATTGGCCGTGTAGTTGATAGTGAAGAGGATAGCTGTAGACTCCAGAAAGATATCAATGGTTTGGTTGAGTGGCCGGAAAAGTGGCAAATGGAATTCAATCCAGAAAAGTGTGAGGTAATGCACTTGGGGAAGGCAAACAAAGCGAAGGAATACACAATAAACGGGAGGATATTGAGAGGGGTAGAAGAAACGAGAGACCTTGGAGTGTGTGCTCACAGGTCCCTGAAGGTGGCAGGACAGGTAGATAGAGTGAAGAAGGCATATGGAATGCTTTCCTTTATTGGCCAAAGTATAGAATACAAAAGCAGGGATGTCATGCTAGAACTGTATAAAATGCTGGTTTGGCCACAGTTGGAGTATTGCGTACAGTTCTGGTCACCACATTGCTGGAAGGACATAATTGCTCTGGAGAGAGCACAGGAGAGATTTACAAGAATGTTGCCAGGGCTTGAAAAGTTGGATAGGCGAGGGTTGTTTTCCTTAGAACAGATGATTCTGAGGGGTGAATTAATTGAGGTGTACAAAATTATGAGGGGCCTAGATAGAGTAGTCAGGAAAGACCTGTTTCCCTTAGCGGAGAGGTCAATTACCAGGGGGCACAGATTTAAGGTGATTGGTAGAAGGATTAGAGGGGACGTGAGGAAAAACTTTTTCACCCAGAGGGTGGTGGGTGTCTGGAATTCACTGCCTGGATCGGTGGTGGAGGCAGAAACCCTCAACTCATTTTAAAGATACCTGGACCTGCACCAGAAGTGCTGTAACTTGCGAGGCTATGGACCAGGCGCTGGATGGTGGGATCCGATTGAGGGGCTAGTTTTTTCAGCCGATGCAGACACGATGGGCTGAATGGCCTCCTTCTGTGCCATAATGTTTTTATGGTTCTCTGGTTCTACTCAGCAGGGTCAGGTAGTATCTGTGGAGAGAGAAACAGAGTTAACGTTTGAGGGCACCTCTGATGACACTTCACTCTCTTTCTCTCTTCACAGATGCTGCCTGAGTTGCTGAGTATTTCTATTCCAGTGCTCTCCTGGCCAGTCTCTCATCTTGCACCCTTCTTAAACCTGAGCTATTCCAAAACTCTGCTGGCTGTATCCAAACTAACAGCAAGTCTAGTTCACTGATCACGTTCTGCTCGCTGACCTACATTGGCAAAGCCTTGATTTTAAAATTCTCATCCTTGTATTCAAATCCTGCCAAGGTCTTGCTCCCCTCACTCGCCACCCCCCTCCCCTCCAGCTGTACAACCCTCTCGGCTCCTCCCAATTCTTCACTCTTACACATTATTGGTGGCCGTACCTTCAGCTGCCTGGATCCTAAATTTTGAAATTCCCTCCCTAAACCTCTCCACCTCCCTCTCTCCTCCTTTAAGACACTCCTTAAAACCCGACTCTTTGCGACTGAGCTTTAGGCCATCTGACCTAATATCTCCTTTACGTGGCTCCGTGTCTAATTTGGCTTGATAGCGCTCCTTTAAAATGCCTTGGGACATTTCTATGTTGATGGCACAATATAAATGAAAGCTGCGAGATTGTTGAAATGGCATTGCGTCCTTCTGTGTGGTTACTGTGTCGAAAGTACTGAGAGGCTGTTTGCCAATCTCCTTCCCCAGTAATGCCAGCAGTACTCTTTTTTTTTAAATATCGGTGATTAATCTGTGGAGGAAGTGGGACTGGCCTGTGAAAGTCCTGCATGCAAGTTCTGGAAAATTAAACTGTTATTTATTTCTCAATATTAAAATGTGGATAATGTGTAACCGGTAAGATTGGGACACCCGCCCTGCTGGCCGTGACCTTTAGATTCAGTTCAAGGACACATTTTATGTTTCTTTGTTAGTTTATGTCGAGTGACATAAAGAAAAGGCAAATGGTAACCTTCAATGTGTAACTTTTTGTCCGAACTGCTTCAACACTGTCCCACCACAAATCTCAATGCATTCGCTCTGCACAAATCCCGTTGTCTCTTGATCCCATTTATGTTACGCACTTTAGATTTAACATTGATTGCCATTTCTGGAAGGAAAAGAGTTTCAAAGTACTGCCACTCTTTGCATGCAGAAGTGTTTTCCTAATTTCACTGACTTTTAGGCTATGTCGGCTAGTCATGGCCTCCCCAGTGGGGAGTGTTTCTCTCTCTCAGTTCCCATTAAAATCTTGCAAACGTCAATCAAATCAACCCTTCTCTTTCTAAATTCCAGAGAATACAACCCTAGCTTGTGCAAAGGCAATTGGGCAATAATTGCTGGCCGTGCCAGCAACGTTCACATCCCATGAACGAATATTTAAAAAAAAAAAATCCTGATTTAACTCTTGGAGTCCAGGTATCATTCTGCTAAATCTACACTACAATCCCTCGAAGGACATTATATCCTTTCTAAAGTGTAGTGCCCAGAACTGCATACACTACTCCAGATTTAACCAAAAGCCTTCTTAGTCCTATTTGCTATTTTACTTTGGGGCGGGGGCAAATGGCGAATCTCTCTCTCTGCTGAAAGCACTTGCTCTTTTCTCCTTTCTGCTGAAGGCAAAGTGGAGCTTTTTGCTCACTGCAAGGAAACTCCAGGTTTGATGGCCAAATAAGAGATCCACCAGTCCTAGATAGAACCAAACAGGAGGATCCCAAGTTGGAAACCCCCGCCTGAGCTCCGTTTGACAGAAAGGACAATCTAATTAGCCTCGGGTGCTCCTGCGGTTCGGAAGAATTAGCTGGGGATCCCGATCGCTGGCTAGGCTAGGGACTCTTGTTGGAAAGTGACTGTTGAGCAGGATTACGCATGCCTGGTCACGTGGCTGTCGATGGAGAGCAGCCGTGGTTTGGGCGGGTGATGGGTACTGAAGATCGGCCAGTGTCGCAGAAGTGCATCCTGATAATTGGCAGCGCCTTCAGGGGAGTTGGAGAGAAGTAAAATGGCCTCCTCTCTATTACCCAAGAGTCGCATGTCAGATTTTCTAAAGCTTCAGTCAGTTTGCGTTCAGGTGGGCAGCGGCGGCTAGCATCACCTTTGGGTGTCAGCTGTGACGGTGGGTTCGAGCCCCATTCCAGAGTCCTGAGCGCAAAATCTACGGGGTGCTGCCTTTGGGATGAGACGTCAAACTGAGACCCCCTTCTGCCCTCTCAGCTTGGTGTAAAAGGTCTCATGCTCGCTGTTTGGAAGGCAAAACACTGACATCCTGGCCAATATTTATCCCACAAGCAACTGCTTAAAAAGAAAATTATCTGGTCATTATCACATTGCTGTGTGTGAGATCGCGCTATGCTCAAGATTGGCTGCCGTGTGTATTGCATTGCAAGAGTGACTGCACTTCAAAAAGTACTTCATTGGCTGCAAAGCGCTTCGAGATGTCCTGGGGTTGTGAAAGACGCTATAGAAATGCAAGTCTATCTAATAGGGTCATACTTCTCTTGGTTACAGTCTGGGCCCCCGAAGAACCGGGTTTTGGATCCACCCCATGTTTTTATCAGTGTAATGGCATACATCACAGCCTGATGTAGCTACTCAATTCATCGAACATCTCCAGACACTCCCTTTTTTAAAAAAAAAAGTTACGTTGAGAAACCCAGATGGAGGCCAAAGATATGTGATGGAACATATCGTCGTGGCTGACAGAGATTAAGGAAGGAGGCGAGGTTAATCAAGACAGGATGAATACATGTTGTTCAACTTGGATCTGTCAGCCTGTAGATTTTTAGAGGAGGGAGTGTGTGTAGGACAGTGAGTGAGGAGGGAAAGCGTGTAAGACAGTGAGCGAGGGGGGGAGCGTGCGGGGACAGTGAGCGAGGAGGGGGTGGCGTGCGGGGACAGTGAGCGAGGGGGGGAGCGTGCGGGGACAGTGAGTGAGGGGGGGAGCGTGCGGGGACAGTGAGCGAGGGGGGCAGCGTGCGGGGACAGTGAGCCAGGAGGGGGAGCGTGCGAGGGCAGTGAGCCAGGAGGGGGAGCATGCGGGGACAGTGAGCCAGGAGGGGGAGCGTGCGGGGACAGTGAGCGAGGGGGGGGGGGCGTGCGGGGACAGTGAGCGAGGAGGGGGAGCGTGCGGGGACAGTGAGCGAGGAGGGGGAGCGTGCGGGGACAGTGAGCGAGGAGGGGGAGCGGGCGGGGACAGTGAGCGAGGGGGGAGAGCGTGCGGTGACAGTGAGCGGGGGGTGGGGTGGGGAGCGTGCGGGGACAGTGAGCGAGGGGGGAGGGGAGCGTGCAGGGACAGTGAGCGAGGAGGAGGAGTGGTCGGGGACAGTGAGCGAGGGGGTTGGGAGCGGAGCGTGCGGGGACAGTGAGTGAGTGGGGGGAGCGTGAGGGGACAGTGAGCGAGGAGGGAGAGCATGCGGGGACAGTGAGCAAGGTGGGGGGGATGCGTACGGGGACAGTGAGCGAGGAGGGAGAGCATGCGGGGATAGTGAGTGGGGTGGGGGGCGAAGCGTGCGGGGACAGTGAGCGAGGGGGGGGGGGAGCGTGTGGGGGCAGTGAGCGAGGAGGGGGAGCGGTCGGGGACAGTGTGCGAGGGGGGGTGGGAGCGGAGCGTGCGGGGCCAGCGAGCGAGGAGGGGGAGCGTGCGGGGACAGTGAGCGAGGAGGGGGAGCGTGCGGGGACAGTGAGCGAGGAGGGGGAGCCAGGGTGTGTAGGCTAGGGTGTTTGGAGGGAGTGTGTGTACAGGTTGGAGAGTGAGGCAAGAGGGAGGTTGTCGGCCAGGGAGTGAGGAGGGACTGTGGTGAGGGAGGAGTTTGTCTGGCACTGTATTCAGATTGCAGGAGAATTGGAGCAGTTCAACGATGAAGTGACTATTTGTGTCAGAGTTCTCAAAAAGGAGGAATGCATTTATATAGCACCTGATTGTATAGGTGCAGTGTTTTCAGAGAAATACAGAGTTACTGTGGCGTGAGGGAATGTTGGACCTGGAGGTTGTGGGTCTCCGGGAAGTGAGCGGCAGTCTTCAGTCGTGGGCCTTAGCACAGAGGGTGTCAAGTTTCCTGTTCTGGAGAAAAGGAAGAGGCCGACTAGCGATGTTCAGAGAGCAGCCTTGCTGTCAAATAGAGGCAGCTTGACGACATTGAAACTAACAGCACAGGAGGAGTTCATTCACCCCATCATGTCTGTGCTGGCTCTCTGACAGAGCAGTCATGCCTTGTCCCACATGCCCCCACTTATTCCCCTGTAACCCAGTATTTTCAGTTCGGGCCCATTCTCAGCACTGACTGGCACAAGTCCAGTGGTGCAGCGAGTTAATTGCTGTAAAACAGCCTGGCGCCTGTACAAGTCACCTTATCTCGCTGACTGTATTCTGTCATCTGGTTAGATGATGCCAAACCTGGATTTTAAAAGCCTGTTGATTGCCAGGAGATGAACTGGAGGTGAGGCATTCCACTCAGAATAGAAGAAAAGACTTGCATTCATATAGCGCCTTCCACAACCACCGGGCATCTCAAAGGGCTTTACAGCCGATGAAGTCCTTTAGAAGCACAGTCACTGTTGTAATGTCGGAAGCGCGGCAGCCGAATAGCGCACAGCAAGCTCCCACAAGCAGTAGTGTGATAGTGAGCAGATAATATGATGTTGATTGAGAGGTAAATATTTGCTGGGACTCCAGGAAGATAGCTCCCCTACTCTTATGAACATACGAATTAGGAGCAGAAGTAGGCCATTCAATAACATCATGGCTGATCTGTTTGTGTCTCAAATTCCACACTCCCATCTCCCCCCCAATAATCTTTGATTGCCTTGCCTAACAAGAATCTATCTACCTCCGCCTTAAAAATATTCAATGACCCCGCCCTCCACCACCTTCTGAGGCAGAGAGTTCCAAAGTCGCACCACCCTCAGAGAAAAAAAATTCTCCTCATCTCTGTCCTAAAAGGACAACTCCTAATTTTAAAACAATGCCCCTAGTTCTGGTCTCCCCCACAAGAGGAAACATCCTTTACACATTCACCTTGTCAAGACCGTTCGGGATCTTATATACTTCAATCAAGTCTCCTCTCAGTCTTCTAAACTCCAGTGAAAGCAAACCCAGTCTGTCCAACCTTTCCTCATAAGACAACCCACTCATTCCAGGTATCAATCTAGAAAACCTCCTTTGAACCACCTCCAACGCATTCTTCCTTCCTTAAATAGACCAAAACTGCACACAGTATTCGAGATGTGGTCTCTCCAATGCCCTGTATAACTGAAACATAACATCCTTACTTTTATTTTCAATTTCTCTCATAATAAAGAATAGTCTTTATTCCTTGCTGTACCTGCACACTAACTTTTTGTGACTCATGCACTCGAACACCTAGATCCCTCTGCATCCCGGAATTCTGCAGTCGTTCTCTGTTTAAGTAAGACTTTGCTTTTTTTTTTCTTCCTACCAAAGTGACCAACTTCACATATTCCCACATTATACTCCATCTGCCATTTTGCCCACTCACTCAACCTGTCTGTATCAGTCTGCAACCTCCTTATGTCCTCTTCACAACATAAGCTCCTACCTCCTCTTCGAAATAGTGGCCGTGGGATTTTTTGCATCCACCTGAGAGGGCAGACGGTGTCTCAATTTAATGTCTCACCCGAAACATGGCGCCTTGGCAGTGCAGCACAGCCGACCCGCATGCCCACCCGCACACAGGCATGCGGCTAGAATGAGCTAACCAGTCCCAATGATTCTTGAACACCAGCGAGCTCGTCAGCCAGGAGAAGTGCCATGGTGTAATCCTGCCCCTCATTCAACCAGATAGCAATTGGCAACAGGAACGCCGATCTTCCCGTTCCCACTGCAACACCCAAGCAACAAATCCTCGAGACCAGTAGTGGCGACCCATCTCCCTCCCGCCCCCTCGGCACAGATCAAGCATGCAAACAAAGATTCGCGTTGCTTGTGTGGCAACCACTGAATTCTCAAGCACAAAATCTTTGGGAGTGAGGCTGGCGGGGGTTGTGGTGATTTAAACCATGGTGGTGTGCTGAGGATGTTGAATTCTGTTTTTTTTTATGGACAGTCAGAGATTTCTATCTGCAGGTTATAGTTGGACTTCTGTCGTTTGACAGGCAGGGAGAGCTTGGGAGTTCTGGAGTGCAGCCAAAGTGTCTAAGTGTTGGGCCAGCCAGGAGAATATCTGGGCTGGGTTCCAAATAGCAATAAGTTCTGCTCGGTTGGAAGTGAGTCGATACCTGGCTCTCAGGGAGCATGAATACCCTGTCGGGCTTAATGTCCTGTCTCTGTGCTGTGAAATTCCATGAATGGCAAGACTGTTGCTGGTGTAGTGCAGAAACTCCAGCGGTGGGCTTCAATTTGGAGATCTGATTTGCTTTATGTCTGTGCAATGGCTTTGCCAAGGATTTATAGTAAAGCTGTTGGAAAGTCTGAATGGGGGACAGTGAGCTGTGCTATCGTATAGAATTTTCCAATGTTCGAACAAGTATCTGGGCTTTTTGCTCTGCTGACAGATTAGTCCGGGATCCCTCTGGAGTGTCCAGGCTATATACCGTGCTGTAGTATTGTCGTTCCCCATCCTGGAGGACAAGGACAACTCTAAGATCCTCTTCTCCGTGTCTAACTGCCTCTCTCTGGCCACTCGCGTCATCCCCTCCAACAGGAGGTATGAAGAGCGCGTGGATTTCTTCATCTGTAAGATTGAAACCATTCATGTGGCTGCCTCTGTTGTTTCCTGTTCCTCTTTGCTCCCCCCATTCCAGACTAATCCCCCCGCCCTACCCCACCATCATTATCAGTCTCACCCCATCTCCTCCAAGCTTATTTCATCCATGACGCCCATCCCTTACTCTCCCTCAACCTTCCCCATTCAACAACCCCTCTCCCTGCAACACTCCAGCCTTGTGTTAATGGCATCTTTTCCTCAGGCACCATCCTTCTCCCTTTTGAAATCACTATTATCAGTCACCCCCCTTCCTCCTACCCCCCCCCCCACCAACCCTTTACAAATCCACCCTCCATCCATCTCTTCTTTTCTTAACTTTTCCTGGGTGCATCATTGCCACCCAACTCTGGCCATCTCTCCTGAAACTACCTGTTACAATGCCTCCAGTGCAGCGGCTGACAGGTTTTTGTCCTGGGCGATCTCTCACCTTGCACCCTCCATAAACCTGAGCACATCCAAGACTCTGCTGCCCGTACCTTAACTCATGTGAAGTGTTGTTCATCCATCACCCAATGGCTTCCGGTTAGGCAAAGTCTCAATTTTTAAAATTCTCATCCCTGCATTCAAATCCCTCTATGGCCTCACCCCTCCCTATCTCTGTAATCTCCTCCAGTCCCACAAGCCTCTGAAAACTCTGGGGTCTTCCAGTTCTGGCGCCTCTCACTTCCCCAATTTTCTTCACTCCACCATTGGCGGCTGTGCCTTCAGCTGCCGTAGCCCTAAATTCTGGAATTCCTCTCCCTACACCTCTCCGCCTCACTCTCCTCCTTCAAGACACTCATTAAAACTTACCTCTTTGACCAAGCCTTTGGTCACCTGTCCGATATCATCATATGTGGCTTGGTGTCATTACGTTGATGGTTCCTATGAAGCGTTGAGATGCTTTAAAATGTTAAAAGACGCTATACAAATGAAGTTGTTGTATTGCCCTGGTGTAACTGGCTTGATGTGACTTGACAGACCTAATCAATGAGATTGTTTTCTCTTTTTTTTTTCAGGATTCTCTGAGACTGACGCTTTAACATGTCGTTCCAAACATGTGGTCCCAACGAGGCCATGGTAGTTTCAGGTATAGTAACACCGCTTCTCTTCAGTCGTGTTCTGCATAATTGCTCAGACTCTTTGGCTGCTTAGGGCATCGCAGCTGAGACAAGTTTTTTTTCTCACCCAGCAATCTACTTGTGCGAGAATCGCTGGTCTGCGATCAAGGGCAGGGGCCCTGGCTAACTTGAATTCTTGTTGAAGTCCTCCCTTGCCCTCGCACCCACCCCACATCCTGAGGGCCTTTGTAGTAACCCAAAAGGCAGAGAGCAACCAAGGAAGCAGAGACCAGGGACTCGGTCGTCAAAGGAGTCAGAGTGAATAAAAAAGAGGGGAAAAAGAAGAACTTGCATTTATATAGCCCCTTTCTCGACCAGGGCATCCCAAAAGCACTTTACCACCAATGAAGTACTTCTTGAAGCTGTCATTGCTAGGCCCCCACCTGCCAAGAATGAGGCACATCAATTTTGTCATGAACATTGATTTTTAACTGTTGATGGAGCGAGAAAATGACTTGTTAAACAGATCAGCCATGGCTGGGGAAAAAAACACTTAAATACTAACAGACATCGAAGGTGAGGAAGTGCATTCCAGGGCTTGCTGAGGAGGATACAATCCACAAGGGCCAGAACTGGTTAGACCAGCTGGTCACATGACGACCTGGCTGTTCCAAGGTTTTCTTTTGAATTGTCCACAGAGAGTTTGAAGGCAGAAAGTCTGTTTGCTTCTGAACTGAGAAGATCTTTCCTGTCTGCTCCCATCTCTTTCCTACAAGCCTCTGAATCCACTGAAGACACATGAACCCCAAGAGAGAAAAGTCTCCTCCAGCAAGCAAGAGTTTAGTTTAGAGATACATCACTGAAACAGGCCCTTCGGCCCACCGAGTCTGTGCCGACCATCAACCACCCATTTATACTAATCCTACACTAATTCCATATTCCTACCACATCCCCACCTATCCCTATATTTCCCTACCACCTACCTATACTAGGGGCAATTGTTAATGGCCAATTTACCTATCAACCTGCAAGTTTTTGGCATGTGGGAGGAAACCGGAGCACCCGGAGGAAACCCACGCAGACACAGGGAGAACTTGCAAACTCCACAGAGGCAGTACCCGGAATTGAACTCGGGTCGCTGGAACTGTGAGGCTGCGGTGCTAACCACTGCGAAGAATACTGGGTCCCATTGAAAAGCAAGATCTACCTGCAATCAAGGATTCTACAGTGAGCTCGAGGAACTGTAACAATAACTCTTTAGATATTGCCTCAAACTTTCCACTTTATTTCTTCTGCTCTGTTCTGTCTCTATCTGCATGGGCGTTTCATGTATGCATGCTAGTGTGGGTGCTTCGTGTATTCGCAGGCGTCAATGGAATTAGAGTTTAAGTTTGATAAATTGCTACTTTTCTTCATTAAACCTAAGAAAGCCTGTTTGTGCTGGTTTCTTTGCCTTATAATTGGAAAGCGGTGAACAAGGATTCACGAAGGGGGAGTTAAAACACAGTGTGTTTAAAATTAAACCCTGTTACAGTAAGACCAGGTGAAGGCTGAAAGGGAACCCTAGACCTCTTTCTCACCTGGTCGTAACAAAGGTTTGTAAGGTCCCACAAACAGTGATATAACAATAACCAGATAATCTGTTTTTAGTCACCTTGGTTGAGGCACAAATATTGGCGAGGACATCGTGGAGAAATTCCACCTCTGCTCTTCAAAATACTGGCTGTGGGATCTTTTACATCCACCCTTAGAGGGCAAACAGGGCCTCGGTTTCCCGTCGCATCCCAAAAACGTCGTCTCCAACAGTGTAACACTCCCTCAGTGCTGCACTGGATTTTGCCTAGAGTCTCTGGAGAAGGACTTGAACCAACCATCTGCTGACTCGGGCAAGAAAACGAGGGTGCTGTGGGGGCAGGGGGGTGGGTGGTGTTTGAGGGTGTGTGGGGTTTGGGTGACGCCGTTACTGCTGGCTCTCCCTCCCTCCCTCCCACGCAAACAAGGAAAACCGGTTGAGAGGGTACAGGATGTGATTGGCTTATGTAAGGAAATAATTTTGTTAAATTAAATCAAGCTTACAAGGAGATTCTCTCCAGTTATGACTTGGTCTTTGTCACTGAGCATTATTTACAAGCTGGTAAGCAGTACTGTACCAGCAGCTGCCCCCACTTCCTGTTTATAGTGGCAGAGTTGCAGTCGCAGTTTGACTCCCCTCTTTTTAATTGATGTATCTTGTGTCTCCCATGCTTCCCACTCACCCGCCACTGCTGTTCATCTAACTCACACCAAATCCTGTTTGCCCATCGCCCCTTTTGCTCGCTGATCGACACTGGCTCCCAGTTCCGGTGACTACTCCGTTTTAAAATTCTCATCTTTATTTTCAAATCTCCCCAGGGCCTAACCCTCTGTAATCTCCTCCATTCCTAAAACTCTCGGAGATCTCTCCGCTCCTCCAGCTCTGGCCTTTTGCCATCCCTGATTTTCACCTCTCCACCACTGGTGGTGCTGCCTGGGCCCGAAACACTGGAATTTCCTCCCTAAAACCTTCCACCTCTCTTTAAAATGCTCCTTGATTCCGACCAATTAACTGTTTTAATATCTCCTTATGTGGCTGGGTGTTAAATTTTGTTTGATGATGTTCCTGAGAGGTGCTTTAGGACATTTCAATATGTCAAAGGCACTATATAACTGAGAGTTATTTTTGTGTGCGCATATGTGCATGTGTGTGTGCGCCTGGGTGAGTAGGTATGCATATGTGGGCAGTTGGAGCAGCAAAAACCTTTTATTGAAGCTAGCAATCTGGGTCAGTTAGTCAAGGGGCTTCCTGAAATACGATGTCATGAAAACCCTCAGCAACCACTTTCCCACCAGTCAGATGTTAACAGTGCTGCCACTTTTACAATTTTTTTTTAATGACTTGTGCTTTTACAGTGCCTTTTAATGTAAGAAGATTGAAATGGCGCACATTTATGCCTTTCACAGCCTCATGAGACCATCTGATCAAGGGAGATGGTTTGCACAGTGGTAATGATACTGGACTAGTTATCGAGAGACCCAGGCTACTGCCCTGGGGACAAGGGTTCAAATCCCACCACGGCAGAAGGTGGAACTTAAATTCAGTTGACGAATAAAAAATGTAATGCTGCCATGAAACTATCACGGTCATCATAAAAACCCATCTGGTTCACCAATATCCTTTAGGGAAGGAAATCTGCCATCCTTACCTGGTCTGGCCTACATGTGACCCCAGACCCACAGCAATGTGGTTGACTCTTAACTGCCCCCTGAAATGGCCTAGCAAGTCTGTCGAGGGCAATTATGGTTGGGCAACAAATGCTGGCCTTCCAGCGACACCCACATCCCATGAAAGAATTCAAGAAAAAAATTATGTCCCAAAGCACTTTCCAGCCAGATCCTTTTGAAGTGCTCACTGTTGTAATGTAGGAAATGCAGCGGCCAATTCGCACACAGCAGTGTGACAATGACCAGATAATTCTGCTTCAGTGATGTTGTTTGAGCAATAAATATTGGTTCGGGGCACCGAGGATAACTCCCCTTCTCCTCTTCAAAATAATGGCCTTGCCGTCTTCTACGTGAGCCTGAGAGCACCGATAGTTCTTCGGCTTCATATCTCATCCGAAAGACAGCACCTACAACAGTGCAGGGCTCCATCAGTGCTGCATGGGGAGTATCAGCTTGAATTCTGTGCTCATGTATCGACGGTCGGATTTGAACCCACAAATTTCTGGCTCGTTGGCACGAGTGCTAAGCACTGAACCACGGCTGACACAAAAGGAGAAACTTGCCTTTATGAAGTGTGTTCCATTTCCTCTGGATTTCCCCACTGTTTCATGGCCATTTAATTATTGTTCCTTTTTTTTTTCAAAAGAAGTGCAGTCATTGTTCTGGAGGTAAATGCAGGAGCCAATTTGCATACACAGCAAGCTTCAGACACCGCCGTCAGGCAAACAAATGTTTCTGAAGGTGCTGTTTGAGAGAGGAATGCTGGTCCAGACAGTGGGAGGTCCCACCCGCTCTTTGGGGGGGAAAACAATGCCGTGAGATCTTTAATGTCCCTGTAGCATTGTATCAGAAAGACAGTTGCAACATTCCCGCATCGAACAGAAGTATAGGCCTAAATTATATGGTGAAGTCCTGGAGTGTGGGGCTTAAAGCGACCACCTCCTAACTCACAGACAAGCTAACAATTACTCAGACTGATGCAAAGGGAACAAAGCCTTCAAGGAACCAATCTAGAGCTCAAACCAGATTGAAGAGGGTGGTTTCAGGACAGCTTTTGGAAGTGAATAGGGGAGATGGCAAAGCAGAGAAGCATTTGGGAAGAGAATTTCACAAGAGCAGAGGCACGATGGTTATTGGCTTGGCGACAGAGGTGGAGCAAATGGAGGGGAGTTCAGCATAGACTACATGTATCCAGCTCATTCAGTGAGCTGTTACCTGAGCCTTGTAGATCTGTGAGGCCACTGGTTTGAGGCTGTGCTGAGTTAATATTGGTGGGTACTACAGTTGGCCCCAGTCTAGCTACCCCCGCTGGAGAGTGTAAGTATAAATAAACATCAGTCGAGGTCAGTATTGGGCTCTTGTGTTGTGCTCCCTGCTTCCAAGTATCCAGCAGACACCTGTGTGGTTCGCACACAAAGCATAGGTAATTAATAGAGTACCCATGGGAATCCCCCCCCCCTCCCCCCAATCCGAATAAGAGTATCAATGGGACCCTATCTGAACTGAAGGGTCACTCGTACTGATGGGACCCACACCCCAACAAGGAGTCTAGACAGGACAGGAGGGGGAGAAAATTGGCAGGACAAAGATGTTGGCAAGTTAATTGATTAGACAAGTTAATCAAGTTTGTTAATCAGCACGGTCGTGCAAGTAGTTTAACTCCTCGTCCTGTCCTGTCCTGACTCGTGGTCCACAAGCTCACTCGGGGATCAGTGGATAGCCATTGGGAGCAGAGGCCTGGTACTCGCCCATCTCTTAATGTAGGGGTGTTGATGTCAATTGAAACATTCCTGCGGCAGCCTCAGCTGTGTGACTGATTCTCCAGCCTTCAGGGAATGTACTGCCGGCTGCTTGTGAGATTAACGGTGCTGGGCCATTGTAGAAAGGTAGTGGGGAGGGGATGGGGGTGGTGGTGAGGCCTGGGGGTTCAGAGGTTGAATACGGCACGGCTTGATGAAGTGTATTTGAATTAAAACGGAGCAGAAACGTCATTATCCTTTTCCTTCTCATGCCCCTGAAACATATCAAAAGCCCTTAACATACAATGAGTTTCCTTGAAATCTGCTTTGTGGCAATGAGGTCAGGAAACCCAGCACAGGCCAGGGTTTGAGTCTGCAACTTTTCCAGTCACTGTGGCACTACTATATGAGCTTTGATCCAGATTGATGCCAATTACAAGTTTTTTTTTTAAAAAAAGATGCAATTCAAAAGTGATGCATCCAAGATTCGGTTTGCCCAGAACATGTAGAATATTTGTTTTTCAGCTCTCAATGTCTATCAGGGCTCAGAATAAAAAAATCTGGGAACTTCTGAACTCAGACTCTATCCCAGACATTATCCCAGCCCTGTAAAAGTCCAGGGGCAGCACTCCCTGCCCTCTCCCACATTTCCTCACCCAACTTATTGAACTGGAATGGGAGAACAGTCTAATCCGTCGTGTAAAATAATTTATTGATCAAAATTAGCTGCAGGGACAACCCATATGTATCAAGGGTGACCTGCTGTCCCTGTAGGAAATGAGGGAAAGTACCTGCAGGCTTTGCTGCAATCTTCATGCAACCCGACTGATATCCCTCAAAGTTTTCTTTCTTTCTTTCTTTTGGGCCTCCTTATCTCGAGAGACAATGGATACGCGCCTGGAGGTGGTCAGTGGTTTGTGAAGCAGCGCCTGGAGTGGCTATAAAGGCCAATTCTGGAGTGACAGGCTCTTCCACAGGTACTGCAGAGAAATTTGTTTGTCGGGGCTGTTGCACAGTTGGCTCTCCCCTTGCGCCTCTGTCTTTTTTCCTGCCAACTACTAAGTCTCTTCGACTCGCCACAATTTAGCCCTGTCTTTATGGCTGCCCGCCAGCTCTGGCGAATGCTGGCAACTGACTCCCACGACTTGTGATCAATGTCACACGATTTCATGTCGCATTTGCAGACGTCTTTATAGCGGAGACATGGACGGCCGGTGGGTCTGATACCAGTGGCGAGCTCGCTGTACAATGTGTCTTTGGGGATCCTGCCATCTTCCATGCGGCTCACATGGCCAAGCCATCTCAAGCGCCGCTGACTCAGTAGTGTGTATAAGCTGGGGGTGTTGGCCGCTTCAAGGACTTCTGTGTTGGAGATATAGTCCTGCCACCTGATGCCAAGTATTCTCCGAAGGCAGCGAAGATGGAATGAATTGAGACGTCGCTCTTGGCTGGCATACGTTGTCCAGGCCTCGCTGCCGTAGAGCAAGGTACTGAGGACACAGGCCTGTTACACTCGGACTTTTGTGTTCCGTGTCAGTGCGCCATTTTCCCACACTCTCTTGGCCAGTCTGGACATAGCAGTGGAAGCCTTACCCATGCGCTTGTTGATTTCTGCATCTAGAGACAGGTTACTGGTGATAGTTGAGCCTAGGTAGGTGAACTCTTGAACCACTTCCAGAGCGTGGTCGCCAATATTGATGGATGGAGCATTTCTGACATCCTGCCCCATGATGTTCGTTTTCTTGAGGCTGATGGTTAGGCCAAATTCATTGCAGGCAGACACAAACCTGTCGATGAGACTCTGCAGGCACTCTTCAGTGTGAGATGTTAAAGCAGCATCGTCAGCAAAGAGGAGTTCTCTGATGAGGACTTTCCGTACTTTGGACTTCGCTCTTAGACGGGCAAGGTTGAACAACCTGCCCCCTGATCTTGTGTGGAGGAAAATTCCTTCAGAGGATTTGAACGCATGTGAAAGCAGCAGGGAGAAGAAAATCCCAAAAAGTGTGGGTGCGAGAACACAGCCCTATTTCACACCACTCAGGAAAGGAAAGGGCTCTGATGAGGAGCCACCATGTTGAATTGTGCCTTTCATATTGTCATGGAATGAGGTGATGATACTTAGTAGCTTGGTGGACATCCGATCTTTTCACCCACAGCTGTTACAAAAATTTCTAAATTCACTTGTAACAGCCCTTCAAAACACTCCCACAGGGGATGCTGAGACCAAGTGGGCCCACATCAGAGACGCCATCTATGAGTCAGCTTTGACCACCTACGGCAAAAGTGCGAAGAGAAATGCAGACTGGTTTCAATCTCATAATGAAGAGCTGGAACCTGTCATAGCCGCTAAGCGCATTGCACTGTTGAACTACAAGAAAGCCCCCAGCGATTTAACATCCGCAGCACTTAAAGCAGCCAGAAGTACTGCACAAAGAACAGCTAGGTGTTGCGCAAATGACTACTGGCAACACCTATGCAGTCATATTCAGCTGGCCTCAGACACCGGAAACATCAGAGGAATGTATGATGGCATGAAGAGAGCTCTTGGGCCAACCATCAAGAAGATCGCCCCCCTCAAATCTAAATCGGGGGACATAATCACTGACCAACGCAAACAGATGAACCGCTGGGTTGAGCACTACCGAGAACTGTACTCCAGGGAGAATGCTGTCACTGAGACTGCCCTCAATGCAGCCCAGCCTCTACCAGTCATGGATGAGCTGGACATACAGCCAACCAAATCGGAACTCAGTGATGCCATTGATTCTCTAGCCAGCGGAAAAGCCCCTGGGAAGGACAGCATTACCCCTGAAATAATCAAGAGTGCCAAGCCTGCTATACTCTCAGCACTACATGAACTGCTATGCCTGTGCTGGGACGAGGGAGCAGTACCCCAGGACATGCGCGATGCCAACATCATCACCCTCTATAAAAACAAAGGTGACCGTGGTGACTGCAACAACTACCGTGGAATCTCCCTGCTCAGCATGGTGGGGAAAGTCTTTGCTCGAGTCGCTCTGAACAGGCTCCAGAAGCTGGCCGAGCGCGTCTACCTTGAGGCACAGTGTGGCTTTCGTGCAGAGAGATCGACTATTGACATGCTGTTCTCCCTTTGTCAGATACAGGAGAAATGCCGTGAACAACAGATGCCCCTCTACATTGCTTTCATTGATCTCACCAAAGCCTTTGACCTCGTCAGCAGACGTGGTCTCTTCAGACCCTCAAGGTAATCACTTATCAATAGCCCTCTGCATTGTTATAAGGAATCATAGAATGGTTACAGTGCAGAAGGAGGCCATTCAGTACTTCGTGTCCATGCCGGCACTCTGGAAGAGCAACTCGGCTAGTCCCACTCCCCCACCCTTACCCATAGGCTGAAAATCTTTTCAGATAGTTATCCAATTCTCTTTTTGAAAGCCATAATTGAATCTGCCTGCACCACTCTCTAAATCAGTGCGTTCCAGATCCTCAATACCTCTCTTTATAAAGCCCAGGATCCTGTATGCTTTATTAACCACTTTCTCAACCTTCCCTGGCGCCTTTAATAATTTATCCATATATACCACCAGGTCTCTGCTCCTGCACCCCCTTTAGAATTGTATGCGCTATTTTATATTGCCTCTCCTTGTTCTTCCTACCATTATGTATCACTTCACACTTTTCTGTATTAAATTTCATCTATGTGTCCGCCCATTCCATCAGCCTGAGTCCTCGTGAAGTCTCTCCCTATCCTCCTCACAGTTCACAATAATTCTGAGTATTTTTACTTGCTATAATCATCAAGACAAATACGTGCTGACAGTTGGACAGCATGTTGCGTGTCCTTGGGAGTTGTATTCGAGCCCAGTGAGCTATGGTAAATATTGATCCTGTGCTCTGATGTCCTGCTGCTGGATACAGTGTCAGCAGCTGGTGGCTTAACTACTGTCAGAGTAAAAACTCTTGGAAACTTATCCCCCAACTCTTCTGTTTCTCTTTGTCTGCCATTAGCTAGCAGTGTTATGAAACACCATTAAACATTTCCATTGTCCTCCGGCACACACTCCCTCCTGTTGTTTTTATTTCCCCAGTGCACAAGTTCCCGAGCTGGATCCTCAAGACCATTAGGTTTTTCTACTTTCTGACATGCCAGTTTTGCTGTGTGGTAATCTTTGTTTTAAAAAGTCTGTTTCGGCAATGATAGTCCTTTGGGTCGATAACATGTGGTTTAGAACAGGGCTTGTCAGGAGTGTTAGCAGGAATTTCTGGATGCGTGTCTGTATTTGCTGTGAAGAGCATAAAGAAAAGTTTGAAAATGCCAGTGTTAGTGCCCTCCCTCTTGTCAGTTGAGACCTTCTAATACATGGAATTGTGCAGCCCGGAAGGAGGCCTTTCATCCCATCATGCCTATACTGGCTTTCTAAGACCTAACAAAATAGTCCCATTCACCGACCGTATCCCTGCAAGTATTTCCATTTTCTGAAGAATACTTGCTGTGTGTGCTGAATATAGATCGACAGATGTGTTATTCAGCCTCTCAGCGCTTCCTCTGGTTATTTCCTCTCTTCAATAGGCAACCTTTTGTCTTTTTGTTTGTGCGGTTCAAATACTAAGAGGAGGTTTGAGGAGTTTTCTAAAATAGTGAAAAGTTTTCAAGGACTAATTCCTCTACTTTTACCCAGTAAACCATCCGAGAATCATCACGGACCAGGCATCGGGATCTTTACCCAGTAAACCACCCAGGCATCAGCACGGACCAGGCATCGGGATCTTTACCCAGTAAACCACCCAGGCATCAGCACGGACCAGGCATCGGGATCTTTACCCAGTAAACCACCCAGGAATCAGTATGGATCAGGGATCGGGATCTTTACCCAGTAAACCACCCAGGAATCAGTATGGAGTAGGGATCGGCATCTTAACCCAGTAAACCACCCAGGAATCAGTATGGAGTAGGGATCGGGATCTTTACCCAATAAACAATCCAGGAATCAGTATTGATCAGGGATCGGGATCTTTACCCAGTAAACCACCCAGGAATCAGTATGGATCAGGGATCGGGATCTTTACCCAGTAAACCACCCAGGAATCAGTAGGGATCAGGGATTGGGATCTTTACCCAGTAAACCACCCAGGAATCAGTATGGATCAGGGATCGGGATCTTTACCCAGTAAACCACCCAGGAATCAGTATGGATCGGGGATCGGGATCTTTACCCAGTAAACCACCCAGGAATCAGTATGGATCAGGGATCGGGATCTTTACCCAGTAACCCACCCAGGAATCAGTATGGATCAGGGATCGGGATCTTTACCCAGTAAACCACCCAGGAATCAGTATGGATCGGGGATCGGGATCTTTACCCAGTAAACCACCCAGGAATCAGTATGGATCAGGGATCGGGATCTTTACCCAGTAAACCACCCAGGAATCAGTATGGATCAGGGATCGGGATCTTTACCCAGTAAACCACCCAGGAATCAGTATGGATCAGGGATTGGGATCTTTACCCAGTAAACCACACAGGAATCAGTATGGATCAGGGATCGGGATCTTTACCCAGTAAACCACCCAGGAATCAGTATGGATCAGGGATCGGGATCTTTACCCAGTAAACCACCCAGGAATCAGCACTGACCAGGGATCAGGATCTTTACCCAGTAAACCACCCAGCAATCAGCACTGACCAGGGATCGGGATCTTTACCCAGTAAACCACCCAGGAATCAGTATGGATCAGGGATCGGGATCTTTACCCAGTAAACCACCCAGGAATCAGTATGGATCAGGGATCGGGATCTTTACCCAGTAAACCACCCAGGAATCAGTATGGATCAGGGATCGGGATCTTTACCCAGTAAACCACCCAGGAATCAGTATGGATCAGGGATCGGGATCTTTACCCAGTAAACCACCCAGGAATCAGTATGGATCAGGGATCGGGATCTTTACCCAGTAAACCACCCAGGAATCAGTATGGATCGGGGATCGGGATCTTTACCCAGTAAACCACACAGGAATCAGTATGGATCAGGGATCGGGATCTTTACCCAGTAAACCACCCAGGAATCAGTATGGATCAGGGATCGGGATCTTTACACAGTAAAACACCCAGGACTCCGTATGGATCAGGGATCGGGATCTTTACACAGTAAAACACCCAGGACTCCGTATGGATCGGGGATCGGGATCATTACCCAGTAAATCAGCCTGGATTCAGCACGAACCAGGGAATGGGATCTTCACGCAGCGAACCACCCAGGAATCAGTATGGATCAGGGATCGGGATCTTTACCCAGTGAACCACCCAGGAATCAGTATGGATCAGGGATCGGGATCTTTACCCAGTGAACCACCCAGGAATCAGTATGGATCAGGGATCGGGATCTTTACACAGTAAAACACCCAGGACTCCGTATGGATCGGGGATCGGGATCATTACCCAGTAAATCAGCCTGGATTCAGCACGAACCAGGGAATGGGATCTTCACGCAGCGAACCACCCAGGAATCAGTATGGATCAGGGATCGGGATCTTTACCCAGTGAACCACCCAGGAATCAGTATGGATCAGGGATCGGGATCTTTACCCAGTGAACCACCCAGGAATCAGTAGGGATCAGGGATCGGGATCTTTACCCAGTAAACCACCCAGGAATCAGTATGGATCGGGGATCGGGATCTTTACCCAGTAAACCACCCAGGAATCAGTATGGAACAGGGATCGGGATCTTTACCCAGTAAACCACCCAGGAATCAGTATGGAGTAGGGATCGGCATCTTAACCCAGTAAACCACCCAGGAATCAGTATGGAGTAGGGATCGGGATCTTTACCCAGTAACCCATCCAGGAATCAGTATGGATCAGGGATCGGCATCTTAACCCAGTAAACCACCCAGGAATCAGTATGGAGTAGGGATCGGCATCTTAACCCAGTAAACCACCCAGGAATCAGTATGGAGTAGGGATCGGGATCTTTACCCAGTAACCCATCCAGGAATCAGTATGGATCAGGGATCGGCATCTTAACCCAGTAAACCACCCAGGAATCAGTATGGATCGGGGATCGGGATCTTTACCCAGTAAACCGCCCAGGAATCAGTATGGATCAGGGATCGGGATCTTTACCCAGTAAACCACCCAGGGATCAGTATGGATCAGGGATCGGGATCTTTACCCAGTAAACCACCCAGGAATCAGTATGGATCAGGGATCGGGATCTTTACCCAGTAAACCACCCAGGAATCAGTATGGAGTAGGGATCGGGATCTTTACCCAATAAACCATCCAGGAATCAGTATTGATCAGGGATCGGGATCTTTACCCAATAAACCACCCAGGAATCAGTCTGGATCAGGGATCGGGATCTTTACCCAATAAACCACACAGGAATCAGTATGGATCAGGGATCGGGATCTTTACCCAATAAACCATCCAGGAATCAGTATGGATCAGGGATCGGGATCTTTACCCAGTAAACCACCCAGGAATCAGTATGGATCAGGGATTGGGATCTTTACCCAATAAACCACCCAGGAATCAGTATGGATCAGGGATTGGGATCTTTACCCAATAAACCACCCAGGAATCAGTATGGATCAGGGATTGGGATCTTTACCCAGTAAACCACACAGGAATCAGTATGGATCAGGGATTGGGATCTTTACCCAGTAAACCACACAGGAATCAGTATGGATCAGGGATTGGGATCTTTACCCAGTAAACCACACAGGAATCAGTATGGATCAGGGATCGGGATCTTTACCCAGTAAACCACCCAGGAATCAGTATGGATCAGGGATTGGGATCTTTACCCAGTAAACCACACAGGAATCAGTATGGATCAGGGATCGGGATCTTTACCCAGTAAACCACCCAGGAATCAGTATGGATCAGGGATTGGGATCTTTGCCCAGTAAACCACCCAGCAATCAGCACTGTCCAGGGATCGGGATCTTTACCCAGTAAACCACCCAGGAATCAGTATGGATCAGGGATCGGGATCTTTACCCAGTAAACCACCCGGGAATCAGTATGGATCAGGGATCGGGATCTTTACACAGCAAAACACCCAGGACTCAGTATGGATCGGGGATCGGGATCATTACCCAGTAAATCAGCCTGGATTCAGCACGAACCAGGGAATGGGATCTTCACGCAGCGAACCACCCAGGAATCAGTATGGATCAGGGATCGGGATCTTTACCCAGTGAACCACCCAGGAATCAGTATGGATCAGGGATCGGGATCTTTCCCCAGTGAACCACCCAGGAATCAGTATGGATCAGGGATCGGGATCTTTACCCAGTAAACCACCCAGGAATCAGTATGGAGTAGGGATCGGGATCTTTACCCAATAAACAATCCAGGAATCAGTATTGATCAGGGATCGGGATCTTTACCCAGTAAACCACCCAGGAATCAGTATGGATCAGGGATCGGGATCTTTACCCAGTAAACCACCCAGGAATCAGTAGGGATCAGGGATTGGGATCTTTACCCAGTAAACCACCCAGGAATCAGTATGGATCAGGGATCGGGATCTTTACCCAGTAAACCACCCAGGAATCAGTATGGATCGGGGATCGGGATCTTTACCCAGTAAACCACCCAGGAATCAGTATGGATCAGGGATCGGGATCTTTACCCAGTAAACCACCCAGGAATCAGTAGGGATCAGGGATTGGGATCTTTACCCAGTAAACCACCCAGGAATCAGTATGGATCAGGGATCGGGATCTTTACCCAGTAAACCACCCAGGAATCAGTATGGATCGGGGATCGGGATCTTTACCCAGTAAACCACCCAGGAATCAGTATGGATCAGGGATCGGGATCTTTACCCAGTAACCCACCCAGGAATCAGTATGGATCAGGGATCGGGATCTTTACCCAGTAAACCACCCAGGAATCAGTATGGATCGGGGATCGGGATCTTTACCCAGTAAACCACCCAGGAATCAGTATGGATCAGGGATCGGGATCTTTACCCAGTAAACCACCCAGGAATCAGTATGGATCAGGGATCGGGATCTTTACCCAGTAAACCACCCAGGAATCAGTATGGATCAGGGATTGGGATCTTTACCCAGTAAACCACACAGGAATCAGTATGGATCAGGGATCGGGATCTTTACCCAGTAAACCACCCAGGAATCAGTATGGATCAGGGATCGGGATCTTTACCCAGTAAACCACCCAGGAATCAGCACTGACCAGGGATCAGGATCTTTACCCAGTAAACCACCCAGCAATCAGCACTGACCAGGGATCGGGATCTTTACCCAGTAAACCACCCAGGAATCAGTATGGATCAGGGATCGGGATCTTTACCCAGTAAACCACCCAGGAATCAGTATGGATCAGGGATCGGGATCTTTACCCAGTAAACCACCCAGGAATCAGTATGGATCAGGGATCGGGATCTTTACCCAGTAAACCACCCAGGAATCAGTAGGGATCAGGGATTGGGATCTTTACCCAGTAAACCACCCAGGAATCAGTATGGATCAGGGATTGGGATCTTTACCCAGTAAACCACCCAGGAATCAGTATGGATCAGGGATCGGGATCTTTACCCAGTAAACCACCCAGGAATCAGTATGGATCGGGGATCGGGATCTTTACCCAGTAAACCACCCAGGAATCAGTATGGATCAGGGATCGGGATCTTTACCCAGTAACCCACCCAGGAATCAGTATGGATCAGGGATCGGGATCTTTACCCAGTAAACCACCCAGGAATCAGTATGGATCGGGGATCGGGATCTTTACCCAGTGAACCACCCAGGAATCAGTATGGATCAGGGATCGGGATCTTTACCCAGTAAACCACCCAGGAATCAGTATGGATCAGGGATCGGGATCTTTACCCAGTAAACCACCCAGGAATCAGCACTGACCAGGGATCAGGATCTTTACCCAGTAAACCACCCAGCAATCAGCACTGACCAGGGATCGGGATCTTTACCCAGTAAACCACCCAGGAATCAGTATGGATCAGGGATCGGGATCTTTACCCAGTAAACCACCCGGGAATCAGTATGGATCAGGGATCGGGATCTTTACACAGCAAAACACCCAGGACTCAGTATGGATCGGGGATCGGGATCATTACCCAGTAAATCAGCCTGGATTCAGCACGAACCAGGGAATGGGATCTTCACGCAGCGAACCACCCAGGAATCAGTATGGATCAGGGATCGGGATCTTTACCCAGTGAACCACCCAGGAATCAGTATGGATCAGGGATCGGGATCTTTCCCCAGTGAACCACCCAGGAATCAGTATGGATCAGGGATCGGGATCTTTACCCAGTAAACCACCCAGGAATCAGTATGGAGTAGGGATCGGGATCTTTACCCAATAAACAATCCAGGAATCAGTATTGATCAGGGATCGGGATCTTTACCCAGTAAACCACCCAGGAATCAGTATGGATCAGGGATCGGGATCTTTACCCAGTAAACCACCCAGGAATCAGTAGGGATCAGGGATTGGGATCTTTACCCAGTAAACCACCCAGGAATCAGTATGGATCAGGGATCGGGATCTTTACCCAGTAAACCACCCAGGAATCAGTATGGATCGGGGATCGGGATCTTTACCCAGTAAACCACCCAGGAATCAGTATGGATCAGGGATCGGGATCTTTACCCAGTAACCCACCCAGGAATCAGTATGGATCAGGGATCGGGATCTTTACCCAGTAAACCACCCAGGAATCAGTATGGATCGGGGATCGGGATCTTTACCCAGTAAACCACCCAGGAATCAGTATGGATCAGGGATCGGGATCTTTACCCAGTAAACCACCCAGGAATCAGTATGGATCAGGGATCGGGATCTTTACCCAGTAAACCACCCAGGAATCAGTATGGATCAGGGATTGGGATCTTTACCCAGTAAACCACACAGGAATCAGTATGGATCAGGGATCGGGATCTTTACCCAGTAAACCACCCAGGAATCAGTATGGATCAGGGATCGGGATCTTTACCCAGTAAACCACCCAGGAATCAGTATGGATCAGGGATTGGGATCTTTACCCAGTAAACCACCCAGGAATCAGTATGGATCAGGGATCGGGATCTTTACCCAGTAAACCACCCAGGAATCAGTATGGATCAGGGATCGGGATCTTTACCCAGTAAACCACCCAGGAATCAGTATGGATCGGGGATCGGGATCTTTACCCAGTAAACCACCCAGGAATCAGTATGGATCAGGGATCGGGATCTTTACCCAGTAAACCACCCAGGAATCAGTATGGATCAGGGATCGGGATCTTTACCCAGTAAACCACCCAGGAATCAGTATGGATCAGGGATTGGGATCTTTACCCAGTAAACCACACAGGAATCAGTATGGATCAGGGATCGGGATCTTTACCCAGTAAACCACCCAGGAATCAGTATGGATCAGGGATCGGGATCTTTACCCAGTAAACCACCCAGGAATCAGCACTGACCAGGGATCAGGATCTTTACCCAGTAAACCACCCAGCAATCAGTATTGATCAGGGATCGGGATCTTTACCCAGTAAACCACCCAGGGATCAGTATGGATCAGGGATCGGGATCTTTACCCAGTAAACCACCCAGGAATCAGTATGGATCAGGGATCGGGATCTTTACCCAGTAAACCACCCAGGAATCAGTATGGAGTAGGGATCGGGATCTTTACCCAATAAACCATCCAGGAATCAGTATTGATCAGGGATCGGGATCTTTACCCAATAAACCACCCAGGAATCAGTCTGGATCAGGGATCGGGATCTTTACCCAATAAACCACACAGGAATCAGTATGGATCAGGGATCGGGATCTTTACCCAATAAACCATCCAGGAATCAGTATGGATCAGGGATCGGGATCTTTACCCAGTAAACCACCCAGGAATCAGTATGGATCAGGGATTGGGATCTTTACCCAGTAAACCACCCAGGAATCAGTATGGATCAGGGATTGGGATCTTTACCCAGTAAACCACCCAGGAATCAGTATGGATCAGGGATCGGGATCTTTACCCAGTAAACCACCCAGGAATCAGTATGGATCAGGGATTGGGATCTTTGCCCAGTAAACCACCCAGCAATCAGCACTGTCCAGGGATCGGGATCTTTACCCAGTAAACCACCCGGGAATCAGTATGGATCAGGGATCGGGATCTTTACACAGCAAAACACCCAGGACTCAGTATGGATCGGGGATCGGGATCATTACCCAGTAAATCAGCCTGGATTCAGCACGAACCAGGGAATGGGATCTTCACGCAGCGAACCACCCAGGAATCAGTATGGATCAGGGATCGGGATCTTTACCCAGTGAACCACCCAGGAATCAGTATGGATCAGGGATCGGGATCTTTACCCAGTAAACCACCCAGGAAACAGTATGGATCAGGGATCGGGATCTTTACCCAGTAAACCACCCAGGAATCAGTATGAATCAGGGATCGGGATCTTTACCCAGTAAACCACCCAGGAATCAGTATGGATCAGGGATCGGGATCTTTACCCAGTAAACCACCCAGGAATCAGTATGGATCAGGGATCGGGATCTTTACCCAGTAAACCACCCAGGAATCAGTATGGATCAGGGATCGGGATCTTTACCCAGTAAACCACCCAGGAATCAGTATGGATCAGGGATCGGGATCTTTACCCAGTGAACCACCCAGGAATCAGTATGGATCAGGGATCGGGATCATTACCCAGTGAACCACCCAGGAATCAGTATGGATCAGGGATCGGGATCTTTACTCAGTGAACCACCCAGGAATCAGTATGGATCAGGGATCGGGATCTTTACCCAGTAAACCACCCAGGAATCAGTATGGATCAGGGATCGGGATCTTTACCCAGTAAACCACCCAGGAATCCGTATGGATCAGGGATCGGGATCTTTACCCAGTAAACCACCCAGGAATCAGTATTGATCAGGGATCGGGATCTTTACCCAGTAAACCACCCAGGAATCAGTATGGATCAGGGATCGGGATCTTTACCCATTAAACCATCCAGGAATCAGTATTGATCAGGGATCGGTATTTTTACCCACTAAACCACCCAGGAATCAGTATGGAGTAGGGATCGGGATCTTTACCCAATAAACCACCCAGGAATCAGTATGGATCAGGGATCGGGATCTTTACCCAGTAAACCACCCAGGAATCAGTATGGAGTAGGGATCGGGATCTTTACCCAATAAACCACCCAGGAATCAGTACTGACCAGGGATCGGGATCTTTACCCAGTAAACCACCCAGGAATCAGTATGGATCGGGGATCGGGATCTTTACCCAATAAACCACCCAGGAATCAGTATTGATCAGGGATCGGGATCTTTACCCAGTAAACCACCCAGGAATCAGTATGGAGTAGGGATCGGGATCTTTACCCAATAAACCATCCAGGAATCAGTATTGATCAGGGATCGGGATCTTTACCCAGTAAACCACCCAGGAATCAGTATGGAGTAGGGATCGGGATCTTTACCCAGTAAACCACCCAGGAATCAGTATGGATCAGGGATCGGGATCTTTACCCAATAAACCACCCAGGAATCAGTATTGATCAGGGATCGGGATCTTTACCCAGTAAACCACCCAGGAATCAGTATGGAGTAGGGATCGGGATCTTTACCCAATAAACCATCCAGGAATCAGTATTGATCAGGGATCGGGATCTTTACCCAGTAAACCACCCAGGAATCAGTATGGAGTAGGGATCGGGATCTTTACCCAGTAAACCACCCAGGAATCAGTATGGATCAGGGATCGGGATCTTTACCCAATAAACCACCCAGGAATCAGTATGGATCAGGGATCGGGATCTTTACCCAATAAACCACCCAGGAATCAGTATGGATCAGGTATCGGGATCTTTACCCAGTAAACCACCCAGGAATCAGTATGGATCAGGGATCGGGATCTTTACCCAGTAAACCACCCTGGATTCAGCATGAACCAGGGAATGGGATCTTCACGCAGCGAACCACCCAGGAATCAGTATGGATCAGGGATCGTGATCTTTACCCAGTGAACCACCCAGGAATCAGTATGGGTCAGTAATCGGAATCTTAACCCAATAAACCACCCAGGAATCAGTATGGATCAGGGATCAGGATCTTTACCCAGTAAACCACCCAGGAATCAGTATGGATCGGGAATCGGGATCTTTACCCAGTAAACCGCCCAGGAATCAGTATGGATCAGGGATCGGGATCTTTACCCAGTAAACCACCCAGGAATCAGTATGGATCAGGGATCGGGATCTTTACCCAGTAAACCACCCAGGAATCAGTATGGATCAGGGATCGGGATCTTTACCCAGTAAACCACCCAGGAATCAGTATGGATCAGTGATCGGGATCTTTACCCAGTAACCCATCCAGGAATCAGTATGGATCAGGGATCGGGATCTTTACCCAGTAAACCACCCAGGAATCAGTATGGATCAGGGATCAGGATCTTTACCCAGTAAACCGCCCAGGAATCAGTATGGATCAGGGATCGGGATCTTTACCCAGTAAACCACCCAGGAATCAGTATGGATCAGGGATCGGGATCTTTACTAAAATAAAAGCAAAATACTGTGGATGCTGGAAATCTGAAATAAAATCAAGAAATGCTGGAACCACTCAGCAGGTCTGGCAGCATCTGTGGAAAGAGAAGCAGAGTTAACGTTTCGGGTCAGATGACCCTTCATCAGGATCTTTACCCTGTAAGCCATTCAGGATTCAGCACGAACCAGGGATCGGTATCTTCACGCAGCGAACCACCCAGTATTAGTATGGGCCAGGGTTTGGGATCTTTACCCAGTAAACCATCTGGGAAATAGTATGGACCAGGGATCAGGATCTTTACCCTGTAACCCATCCAGGAATCAGCAAGGACCAGGTCATTTAAAACCATCGCGCTGTGTGCAGGTATTAATTTTGTATCTTTGCCCTTTTCCATTGGGGAACAGTGAAGTAGTGTTGAATCTGCAGGCAGATTAACTGTCTGACAGGTGCCAGATGAATGCGACCATCTTGATTTCAGCTGATGGGGGTGTTAGTCCAATAGAGTAGGAGGATTTTAAAGGCTTCTGTGACCGTATGATGGGGACAGGGGTGGGTTTTACAAACCAACCAGCTGCTGGTATCCTCTGGATGCTGGCTAGAGTTCAGAGGGGGAGCTCTGGTCTCCACTCTCCGGGATCATATGGAGTCTAGCTCAAAAGCTGCATCTTCAACTTTGAGGTGAGAATGCTAACCGCTAAGCCAATACCTGACTCTTTGCCACAGGAGTGGATGAGGCAGAGATTGTTACATGTTTCAAAGGAAGCGTGGATAAATATTTGAAATAGAGGAAGATACAGGGCTGTGGAGCGAGAGCGTGGAGGCAAAGTAGCTTTGGATTTAGTGGAGCTTTGCTCTCGCAAAGAGATGGCATGGACTTAATGGGTGGAGCAGTCTCTTTCTATGCTGTAAACCTCAGCTTTCTTGCTCAAGGCCTTGGAATGGGTGTAGAGGAGATTTACAAGAACGGCAGCGGGAATTAAGGACTTCAGTTATTCGAGACTGGAAAAGCTCTCAGAGCAGAAACTGTTAATGAAGGTTTAATAAATGTGTTCAAAATTATGAATGGTTTTGCCGATTAAATACAGAGAAACTGTTTCAAGTGATAGATGGGTCAATTACAAGAGGAGACACATTTAAGGTAATTGGCAAAAGAGGTGAGATGAGAATTTTTTGTTAATGCAGGGAGTTAAGATCTGGGGTGCGCTGCCTTAAAGGCTGGTGGAAGCAGATTGAACAGTAACTTTTGAAAGGGAATTGGATATATAATTGAAAGGCAGAAAATTTCAGGGCTATGGGGCAAAGAGTAGGGGAGTGCGATTAACTGGATCGCTCTCTAAAAGAGCCGCCACAGGCACAATGGGCTGAATGGCTGTATCATCATCTAAGGAGTGAAGTAAAATGCAGCATCTCAGAGTTACCTCCCCTCCCTTGCTGACCTGGTATCCTGCAAGATCTTCCTCACAGGATCCTCAAGGATCCAAGGTAGAGGCCGATAAATTTGCCAAGAAAAACAACAGACCTGAGGATTGGGAGCAGTTCAGAATTCAGCAAAGGAGGACCAAGGATTTAATTAAGAAGGGGAAAATAGAGTACGAGAGCAAGCTTGCGGGGAACATAACTAACTAAAAGTTTCTATAGGTTTGTGAAGAGAAAAAGATTGGTGAAGACAAATGTAGGTCCCTTACAGTCAGAAACGGGAATTTATTATGGGGAATAAATAAATGAATGACCAACTAAATGCGTACTTTGGTTCTGTCTTCACAAAGGAGGACACAAATATCAGAGCAGAAATGTTGGGGAATACAGGGCTTAGTGAAAGAGAGGAACTGAAGGAAATCAGTATAGTAGAGAAATGGTGTTAGGGAAATTGTTGGGATTGAAGGCTGATAAATCCCCAGGGCCTGATTGTATGCATCCTAGAGTACTTAAGGAACTGGCCCTCGAAATAGTGGATGCATTGGTGGTCATCTTCCAAGATTCTATAGCCTCTGGAACATTTCCTACAGATTGGAGGGTAGCTAATGAAACCCCACTATTTAAAAAGGGAAGTAGAGAGAAAGCAAGGAATTATGGACCAGTCAGGCTGACGTCGGTAGTGGGGAAAATTCTCGAGTCCATTATCAAAGATTTTATAGCAGAGCACTTAGAGAACAGTGGTAGAATCAGGCAGAGTCAGCATGGATTTATGAAAGGGAAATCATGCTTGACAAATCTTCTAGGGTTCGAGGATGTAACTGGTAGAGTTGATGAGGGGGAGCCAGAGGATGTGGTTTATTTGGACTTTCAGAAGGCTTTCAACAAAGTTCCACATAAGAGATTAGCATGTAAAATTAAAGCATATGGGATTGGGGGTAGTATATTGCGATGGATAGAAAATTGGTTGGCAGATAGGAAACAAAGAGTAGGCATAAATGGGTCTTTTTCCGAATGGCAGGCAGTGACTAGTGGGGTACTGCAGGGATCGGTGCTAGGACCCCAGCTGTTCACAATATACATTAATGATTTAGATGAGGGAACGAAATGCAATATTTCCAAATTTGCAGATGACACAAAACTGGGTGGGAGGGTGAGTTGTGAGGAGGATGCAGAGAGGCTTCAGGGTGATTTGGACAAGTTGAGTGAGTGGGCAAATGCATTGCATATGCATTATAATGTAGATACATGTGATGTTATCCACTTTGGGAGCAAAAACAGGAAGGCAGATTATTATCTGAACGGCTAGAAACTGAGCGAGGGGAATATGCAGCGAAACCTGGGTGTTCTCGTACACCAGTCGCTGAAGGTAAGCATGCAGGTGCAACAGGCGATAAAAAAGCCAAATGGTATGTTTGCCTTTGTAGCGAGAGGATTCGAGTACAGAAGCAGGGATGTCTTGCTGCAATTATACAGGGCCTTGGTGAGGCCACACCTGGAATATTGTGTGCAGTTTTGGTCTCCTTATCTGAGGAAGGATGTTCTTGCTATAGAGGGAGTGCAGCAAATGTTGACCAGACTGATTCCTGGGATGGCGGGACTGACGTATGAGGAGAGATTAAGTGGGTTAGGATTATATTCGCTGGAGTTCAGAAGAGTGAGGGGGATCTCATAGAAACCTATATAATTCTAACGGGACTTGACAGGTAGATGCAGGAAGGATGTTCCCAATGGTGGGGGAGTGCAGTACCAGGGGTCATAGTCTAAGGATACGGGGTAAAGCTTTCAGGACTGAGAGGAGAAATTTCTTCACCCAGAGAGTGGTGAACCTGTGGAATTTGCTACCAAAGAAAGCAGTTGAGGCCTAAACATTGTATGTTTTCAAGAAGGAGTTAGATATAGCTCTTGGGTCGAAAGGGATCAAAGGGTGTGGGGGGAAAGCTGGAACAGGCTACTGAGTTGGATGATCAGCCATGATCATAATGAATGGCGGAGCAGGCTCGAATGGCCTACTCCTATTTTCGATGATTCTCGAGTGGTAACTGGGAGGGAGGTCATTCAATGATGTAAATTTGGGGAGATGCTCACTGTCACCCTCTTACATGCTCCGATCTCTTTGGTCTATTTCAGGGTTCTGTCGATCCCCGCCGGTGATGATTGCTGGAGGCCGAGTGTTCGTTTTGCCATGTGTGCAACAGATTGAGAGGTAACGGCATTTGGAGGATGATAACTGGTGGTGGCTGGATGCTGCAGTGGGTCAGACACTGTTCTTTTCCCCTCTGGGACTCGGTGGAGCAGTGGGTCAAACACTGTTCTTTTTCCCCTCTGGGACTCGGTGGGGCAGTGGGTCAGACACTATCCATTTCCCCTCTGGGACTCGGTGGAGCAGTGGGTCAAACACTGTTCTTTTTCCCCTCAAGGACTCGGTGGGGCAGTGGGTCAGACACTGTCCTTTTCCCCTCTGGGACTCGGTGGGGCAGTGGGTCAGACACTGTTCTTTTCCCCTCTGGGACTCGGTGGGGCAGTGGGTCAGACACTGTTCTTTTCCCCTCTGGGACTAGGTGGGGCAGTGGGTCAGACGCTATCCTTTCCCCCTCAGGGACTCGGTGGGGCAGTGGGTCAGACGCTATCCTTTCCCCCTCAAGGACTCGGCAGGGCAGTGGGTCAGACGCTATTCTTTTCCCCTCTGGGACTCGGTGGGGCAGTGGGTCAGACACTATCCTTTTCCCCTCTGGGACTCGGTGGGGCAGTGGGTCAGACACTGTTCTTTTCCCCTCTGGGACTCGGTGGGGCAGTGGGTCAGACACTGTTCTTTTCCCCTCTGGGACTCGGTGGGGCAGTGGGTCAGACACTATCCTTTCCCCCTCAATGACTCGGCGGGGCAGTGGGTCAGACACTATCCTTTTCCCCTCTGGGACTCGGTGGGGCAGTGGATCAGACGCTATCCTTTCCCCCTCAATGACTCGGCGGGGCAGTGGGTCAGACACTATCCTTTTCCCTTCAAGGACTCGGTGGAGCAGTGGGTCAGACACTATCCTTTTCCCCTCTGCGACTCGGTGGAGCAGTGGATCAGACGCTATCCTTTTCCCCTCTAGGACTCGGTGGAGCAGTGGGTCAGACACTATCCTTTTCCCCTTCAAGGACTCGGTGGAGCAGTGGGTCAGACACTATCCTTTTCCCCTCTGCGACTCGGTGGAGCAGTGGGTCAGACGCTATTCTTTTCCCCTCTAGGACTCGGTGGAGCAGTGGGTCAGACGCTATCCTTTTCCCCTCTAGGACTCGGTGGAGCAGTGGGTCAGACACTATCCTTTTCCCCTTCAAGGACTCGGTGGAGCAGTGGGTCAGACACTATCCTTTTCCCCTCTGCGACTCGGTGGAGCAGTGGGTCAGACACTATCCTTTTCCCCTTCAAGGACTCGGTGGAGCAGTGGGTCAGACACTATCCTTTTCCCCTCTGCGACTCGGTGGAGCAGTGGGTCAGACGCTATTCTTTTCCCCTCTAGGACTCGGTGGAGCAGTGGGTCAGATGCTATCCTTTTCCCCTCTAGGACTCGGTGGAGCAGTGGGTCAGACACTATCCTTTTCCCCTTCAAGGACTCGGTGGAGCAGTGGGTCAGACACTATCCTTTTCCCCTCTGCAACTCGGTGGAGCAGTGGGTCAGACGCTATCCTTTCCCCCTCAAGGACTTGGCGGGGCAGTGGGTCAGACGCTATCCTTTTCCCCTCTGCGACTCGGAGCAGTGGGTCAGACACTATCCTTTTCCCCTCTAGGACTCGGTGGAGCAGTGGGTTAGACGCTATTCTTTTCCCCTCTAGGACTCGGTGGGGCAGTGGGTCAGACACTATCCTTTCCCCCTCAAGGACTCGGTGGAGCAGTGGGTCAGACGCTATTCTTTTCCCCTCTAGGACTCGGTGGAGCAGTGGGTCAGACACTATCCTTTTCCCCTCTAGGACTCGGTGGAGCAGTGGGTCAGACACTATTCTTTTCCCCTCTAGGAGTCGGTGGAACAGTGGGTCAGACACTATCCTTTTCCCCTCTAGGACTCGGTGGAGCAGTGGGTCAGATGCTATCCTTTTCCCCTCTAGGACTCGGTGGAGCAGTGGGTCAGACACTATCCTTTTCCCCTTCAAGGACTCGGTGGAGCAGTGGGTCAGACACTATCCTTTTCCCCTCTGCAACTCGGTGGAGCAGTGGGTCAGACGCTATCCTTTCCCCCTCAAGGACTTGGCGGGGCAGTGGGTCAGACGCTATCCTTTTCCCCTCTGCGACTCGGAGCAGTGGGTCAGACACTATCCTTTTCCCCTCTAGGACTCGGTGGAGCAGTGGGTTAGACGCTATTCTTTTCCCCTCTAGGACTCGGTGGAGCAGTGGGTCAGACACTATTCTTTTCCCCTCTAGGACTCGGTGGAGCAGTGGGTCAGACGCTATTCTTTTCCCCTCTAGGACTCGGTGGGGCAGTGGGTCAGACGCTATTCTTTTCCCCTCTAGGACTCGGTAGGGCAGTGGGTCAGACACTATCCTTTCCCCCTCAAGGACTCGGTGGAGCAGTGGGTCAGACGCTATTCTTTTCCCCTCTAGGACTCGGTGGAGCAGTGGGTCAGACACTATCCTTTTCCCCTCTAGGACTCGGTGGAGCAGTGGGTCAGACACTATTCTTTTCCCCTCTAGGAGTCGGTGGAACAGTGGGTCAGACACTATCCTTTTCCCCTCTAGGACTCGGTGGAGCAGTGGGTCAGACACTGTTCTTTCCCCTCTCTGAGATTGGGTTCAGATTGAGCTGAGGTTGATGATATAAAAGATTTTAGTTCCCGGTTTAAGGGTTGTGCTTGTGATGCTTTTGAGGTCGGAATGCATTCCTAAACAGGAGAGAAATGACCATTGCTGTTACTTTGGTAGTTTCAACTGGGATTCAGTCCACAGCATTAGAGGGATGTCAAGTTGACACTAATTTATGAATCTTATTGAAAAGCTCCAAGATGACCTATGTCTGAAATTAAAAATTATCTTGTGGGTAGAGTAAGGGAATATTCCAGTTCTGGCTTTGAAGGTGTAGCACGTTGAGAAGTATAAAGGGAGTTTTGCTTGACATTTAACTTCCATTCCAGTAACAGCCCCCATCACAGCAAGCACAAAGTTCAGTGGGTCTCTTATTAAATTGGCTAAGTACGGGGGAGAAGGGTGAAGCCGCGTTTCTCACTGATCGATGCTGAAATTGTCCCACAAAATAACCTCTGCGGCAGTCTGATGTCTTCCTGGAACAGTTCTGGCTTCTAACCTGTTTCCCTCCCCCCTCTCTGCTCCTTTGTAGGATTTCCCTGAGCACATTGACACTGAATGTGAAAAGTGAGAAGGTCTACACACGCCATGGTGTCCCGATCTCTGTCACGGGAATCGCGCAGGTACAGTACTGGCTGGGCTGCCTTTCAGCCTGGGATTAGCAGGCAGGTTAGTGGAGCCGTTTGTCTGCTCTCCCCACCCCATCCCATTTCAACCCAATAAAATGGTTTGGCCTCAACAACTGGTTGCCTAGAAAAGTATCCAAAAAGGAGAGCTGTTTCCTGCATCTGGTGTGCATACATTATAGATATTCAAACAAATTGTTCGACCTGTTCTGAAGGTGCTAATTCTTACTGGCGCTTCGCACACTTGCAGGCACCCGATTACCTTCTGGTGTTTCGGCCCAGCAACTAACCTCTGCTGCCAGTCCAGACTCTGCATGTTAACTATCTGGTTCACTTTGTGTCATTGATGGGGTCTGAAGATAGTAACACGTCCCAAATATGTCAGCAAACGACAAGATAATCTGTTTGTTTTTGTGATGTTGGTTGAGGCATTAATATTGGCCAGGACACCGGGGAGAGCTCCCTCTGCTCTTCTTCAAAATAGTGTCGTGGGATCTTTGATAGCAACAAGAACTTACATTTATATCACACCTTTAACATAACATAGGGCGGCGCAGTGGTTAGCACCGCAGCCTCACAGCTCCAGCGACCCGGGTTCAATTCTGGGTACTGTCTGTGTGGAGTTTGCAAGTTCTCCCTGTGTCTGCGTGGGTTTCCTCCGGGTGCTCCGGTTTCCTCCCACAGCCAAAAGACTTGCAGGTTGGTAAGTAAATTTCCCCTAGTATAGGTAGGTGGTAGGGAAATATATAGGGACAGGTGGGGATGTGGTAGGAATATGGGATTAGTGTAGGATTAGTATAAATGGGTGGTTGATGGTCGGCACAGACTCGGTGGGCTGAAGGGCCTGTTTCAGTGCTATATCTCTAAACTAAACAAAGCGTCCCAAGGTGATTTACAAGAGGTAGGTGTTAAGGAGTGTCTTCAAGGAAGAAAGTGAGGTGGAGAGGTGTAGGAAGGGATTCCAGAACTTGGGGTTTAGGCATCTGAAGGCGTGGCTACCAGTGGTGGAGCGATTAAAAATCAGGATGCACAAGAGGCCAGAATTAGAGGAGCACAGAGATCTCAGAGTTGTGGAGCTAGAAGAGATTACAGAGATGGGGTGAGACCATGGATGAATTTGAAAACAAGGGTGAGAATTTTAAAATTATGATGATGCTTGACTCGGAGCTAATGTAGGTCAGCAAACACAGGGGTGATAGGGGAACGGGACTTTGTGCAAGTTCAGACATGGGCAGCAGAGTTTTGAATGACCTCAAGTGTACGGAGAGTGCAATGTGGGAGACTAGCCAGGAGTGCGTTGGACGAGTCAAGTCTAGAGATAATGAAGGTATGCATGAGGGTTTCAGCAGCAGATGAGCTGATACAGGTAACGTCAGGCGATGTTACGGAGGTGGAAATAGGTGATCTTCGTGATGGCATGCATATGAGGTCAGAAGCTCGTCTCGGGGTCAAGCAGACTGGCTTAATCTCAACGCTGCCAGGGAGAGGGATCGAGTCAGTAGCTAGGGAGCAAAATTGGAGCTGGGACCAAAAACAATGGCTTCAGTCTTCCCAGTATTTAATTGGAGGAAATGTCTACTCATCCAGTCCTGAGTTCACCCAAGAGGGCAGACAGAGCCTCAATTTAATACCTCCTATGAAAGACAGCACCTCTTGAAAGTGCCGCACTCTGGCAATACTGCAGCTGGGAGTGGCAGCCTGGATTTTGTGCTGAAGTCTTTGAGGTGAGACCTGAATCCAGAAGCTTCTGACTCGGGCAAGTAATCTACCAGCTGAGCACTGCAGCCAAAACCTGTGTTGGCAATGAACGGATTTGATTTCCCACAGGCCCTTCCTCCTGAGGATTCTCTTTGCAATAATGGCCTTCATCCTCTGTTAATGGCTTCTCCTGTCTGCTTTGAAGATTGAATTAAGACCCACACAGGAAGTCCTGAACAGTGCATCAATAACTGCTCGGCTCCAGTTAAAGTAGAAATCAGTACTGAGCTTGGTTACTATATTTCCTGCATTGCTTGTTAACTGTTTGCATTTCAAACTGTACCTCTATGAGGCAGCGTGGGTTCGATGTCCCCACATCATGTTCTAAATAAGACCTTTTCAGCTAGAACTAGGAAATGCCCGATGTTCTCAATGTCAAGACAGATCAAAGCCTTTCCCGTTAACTCGGACTACACAAAATTCCAGTGGATCAGTCAAGCACCTTTCCATTGTGTTTGTTTAGTACAGAATACTTCATGGATCAAAGCCCTTTTTATCGCTCTTGCTCTTGCCCATGCAGTCAGGGCTCCTTCCTAGCTTCACTGAGCAGTCGTCGAATTTGTGATGCAGGCAGTCCTGACAAACACAAGCTGATTTAAAGCACTTGGGTCAGTGTATAGTCATTCAGTAACACAATCCAAACAAGCCCAGAATCTGTTATTTTTTGATGATTCATAGTGCAGGATAGAATCTGTCATTTATACCAGCCAGTAAGCTGGTTAGGCAACACAGCTGGAAGGGCTTTGGGGGCATTAACATTGGGAAACTTGGATCAGGAATTGTGCACGGTATGAGTGCATGGGAAGGGATTTGATGCATTGGGATCTGGATAGTGTGAATGAATGGGATGGGATTTGATCCATTGGGATCGCCACAGGAGGAGTGATTAGCAGTTAGCATTATCTGTTGGAATCTGTACCGTGGCAATGAATGGGAAGGGTTTTAAACCATTGGTGACCTGTATAGTGGAAGCCATTGGGAAAGAATTTGATCCATTGGAATCTATAAAGTGGGAGCGATTGGGATTTAGTATAATCTGCTGGAATCTGTGCAATGGGAATGAATGGGCAGGGATTTGATCAGTTGGGATCTGTTCCTGGAAGTGAATGGAAAAAAGGTTTCATTCATTCTTTAAGGATAAGAGTGCCTAAGGTACTGTATGCTGAGAATGAATGCAAAGAGGTTTGATGCTGTTGAGTGGGCTTGTTCCATCAGTATTAACTCTTTGTCCAACTCCTCCTGTTTACACCTAAACGCTTTGCTCTGGGGTCGTTTCTGTTGGGTCTGTTCTTTTTCTTTGATGGAGCACATCCCTGTTCCGTCCCTTTCAGTGCCTTGTCCCTAGTGACCTCTTCCTCTTACAGGTGAAAATTCAGGGGCAGAATAAGGAGATGCTGGCTGCTGCCTGCCAGATGTTCCTGGGGAAATCGGAGATGGAAATCGCGCAGATCGCCCTGGAGACACTGGAGGGTCACCAGAGGGCCATCATGGCTCACATGACTGTGGAGGTAGGGCTCGTCCCCAGCTTCTCGCCTATTTCTCTCAACCTTGACCTTGTATCCCTTTTCCTTTCGCCTGGCATTGTCCACCAATTACAAAGTTCTTGGGTAAGACAAAATGTCAAGTGCCAACATATTCACCAAAGCGGTTTGTGCCCCAGGCCTCCACCTAATCTCCCTTGTGGGGGGGAGAGGGCGAGTTACAGTAGTTGATGGACTTGGGGGCCCTCCAGTTTTTCACTTGCCGTTCTTGTTTCCGTTCCCTTCCCAGGAGATCTACAAAGATCGAAAAAAGTTCTCCGAGCAGGTGTTTAAAGTGGCGTCTTCTGACCTGATCAACATGGGCATTGGGGTGGTCAGTTATACCCTGAAGGACATCCATGATGACCAGGTAGGCTGGAGTGGAAGATTCTGCGCATGTTGATGCACTTTACCATTGACATAGCCCAGTATACGTTCACTGTAACACATCCCTCACCATGAACAAACTCTCCAGTATACGTTCACTGTAACACATCCCTCACCATGAACAAACTCTCCAGTGTACATTCACTGTAACACATCCCTCACCGTGAACACACTCTGCAGTGTACATTCACTGTAACACATCCCTCACCGTGAACACGCTCTCCAGCGTTCTTTCACTGTGACACATCCCTCAC
The DNA here is from genome assembly GCF_036365525.1 of Heterodontus francisci. Classification (NCBI taxonomy): domain Eukaryota; kingdom Metazoa; phylum Chordata; class Chondrichthyes; order Heterodontiformes; family Heterodontidae; genus Heterodontus; species Heterodontus francisci. Next base: position 30,593,331 of record NC_090399.1, read on the forward strand.
CGTGACGTGCTCTCCAGCGTACATTCACTGTAACACATCCCTCACCGTGAACACGCTCTCCAGTGTACATTCACTGTAACACATCCCTCACCGTGAACACACTCTGCAGTGTACATTCACTGTAACACATCCCTCACCGTGAACACGCTGTCCAGCGTTCTTTCACTGTGACACATCCCTCACCGTGACGTGCTCTCCAGCGTACATTCACTGTAACACATCCCTCACCGTGAACACGCTCTGCAGTATACGTTCACTGCAACACATGCCTCACTGTGAACACGCTCTCCAGCGTTCTTTCACTGTAACACATCCCTCACCATGACCGCGCTCTCCAGTATACGTTCACTGGAACACATCCCTCACCGCGAACACACTCTCCAGTGTAAATTCACTGTAACAGATCCTTCACCGTGAACACACTCTCCAGTGTACATTCACTGTAACACATCCGTCACCATGAACACTCTCTCCAGTGTACATTCACTGTAACATATCCCTCACTTTGAAAACGCTCTCCAGTATACATTCACTGTAACACATCCCTCACCGTGAACACGCTCTGCAGTATACGTTCACTATTACACATGCCTCACCGTGAACACACTCTCCAGTGTACGTTCACTGTAACACATCCCTCACCGTGAATACACTCTCCAGTGTACACTCACTGTAACACATCCCTCACCGTGAACACACTCTCCAGCGTTCTTTCACTGTGACACATCCCTCACCGTGACGTGCTCTCCAGCGTACATTCACTGTAACACATCCCTCACCATGACCGCGCTCTCCAGTATACGTTCACTGTAACACATCCCTCACCGCGAACACACTCTCCAGTGTAAATTCACTGTAACAGATCCCTCACCGTGAACAGACTCTCCAGTATACATTCACTGTAACACATCCCTAACCATGAACACTCTCTCCAGTGTACATTCACTGTAACATATCCCTCACTTTGAAAACGCTCTCCAGTATACATTCACTGTAACACATCCCTAACCATGAACACACTCTCCAGTGTACGTTCACTGCAACATATCCCTCACCATGAACACACTCTCCAGTGTACATTCACTGTAACACATCCCTCACCGTGAACACGCTCTGCAGTGTACATTCACTGTAACACATGCCTCACCGTGAACACACTCTCCAGTATACGTTCACTGTAACACATCCCTCACCGCGAACAGACTCTCCAGTATGCATTCACTATAACACATCCCTCACCCTGAACACACTCTCCAGTGTACATTCACTGTAACACATCCCTCACCGTGAACACGCTCTGCAGTGTACATTCACTGTAACACATGCCTCACCGTGAACACACTCTCCAGTATACGTTCACTGTAACACATCCCTCACCGCGAACAGACTCTCCAGTATGCATTCACTATAACACATCCCTCACCCTGAACACACTCTCCGGTGTACATTCACTATAACACATCCCTCACCGTGAACACACTCTCCGGTGTACATTCACTATAACACATCCCTCACCGTGAACACGCTCTCCAGCGTTCTTTCACTGTGACACATCCCTCACCGCGAACACACTCTCCAGTGTAAATTCACTATAACACATCCCTCACCGTGAACACGCTCTCCAGCGTTCTTTCACTGTGACACATCCCTCACCGCGAACACACTCTCCAGTGTAAATTCACTGCAACACATCCCTCACCGTGAACACACTCTCCGGTGTACATTCACTATAACACATCCTTCACCGTGACGTGCTCTCCAGTGTACATTCACTGCAACACATCCCTCACCGTGAACACGCTCTGCAGTATACGTTCACTGTAACACATCCCTCACCGCGAACACACTCTCCAGTGTACATTCACTGTAACACATCCCTCACTATGAACACTCTCTCCAGTATACGTTCACTGTAACATATCCCTCACCGTGAACACACTCTCCAGTGTACATTCACTGTAACATATCCCTCACCGTGAACACTCTCTCCAGTATACGTTCACTGTAACACATCCCTCACCGTGAACACACTCTCCAGTGTAAATTCACTGTAACAGATCCCTCACCGTGAACAAACTCTCCAGTGTACATTCACTGTAACACATCCCTCACCATGAACACTCTCTCCAGTATACGTTCACTGTAACACATCCCTCACCGTGAACACACTCTCCAGTGTAAATTCACTAACACATCCCTCACCATGAACACTCTCTCCAGTATACGTTCACTGTAACACATCCCTCACTATGAACACACTCTCCAGTATACATTCACTGGAACACATCCCTCACCGTGAATACGCTCTGCAGTGTACGTTCACTGCAACACATCCATCACCATGAACACACTCTCCAGTGTACGTTCAATGTTACACATTCCTCACCGTGAACACGCTCTCTAGTGTGCATTCACTGTAACACATCCCTCACCGTGAACACGCTCTCTTGTGTGCATTCACTGTAACACATCCCTCACCGTGAATACACTCTCCAGTGTACATTCATTATAACACATCCCTCAACGTGAACACGCTCTCCAGCGTTCTTTCACTGTGACACATCCCTCACCGTGACGTGCTGTCCAGCGTACATTCACTGTAACACATCCCTCACCATGACCGCGCTCTCCAGTATACGTTCACTGTAACACATCCCTCACCGCGAACACACTCACCAGTGTAAATTCACTGTAACAGATCCCTCACCGTGAACAGACTCTCCAGTATACATTCACTGTAACACATCCCTAACCATGAACACTCTCTCCAGTGTACATTCACTGTAACATATCCCTCACTTTGAAAACGCTCTCCAGTATACATTCACTGTAACACATCCCTAACCATGAACACATTCTCCAGTGTACGTTCACTGCAACATATCCCTCACCATGAACACACTCTCCAGTGTACATTCACTGTAACACATCCCTCACCGTGAACACGCACTCCAGTGTACATTCACTGTAACACATCCCTCACCGTGAACACGCTCTGCAGTGTACATTCACTGTAACACATGCCTCACCGTGAAAACACTCTCCAGTATACGTTCACTGTAACACATCCCTCACCGCGAACAGACTCTCCAGTATGCATTCACTAACACATCCCTAACCGTGTACATTCACTGTAACACATCCCTCACCGTGAACACTCTCCGGTGTACTTTCACTATAACACATCCCTCACCGTGAACACACTCTCCGGTGTACATTCACTATAACACATCCCTCACCCTGAACACACTCTCCGGTGTACATTCACTATAACACATCCCTCACCGTGAACACGCTCTCCAGCGTTCTTTCACTGTGACACATCCCTCACCGCGAACACACTCTCCAGTGTAAATTCACTATAACACATCCTTCACCGTGACGTGCTCTCCAGTGTACATTCACTGCAACACATCCCTCACCGTGAACACGCTCTGCAGTATACGTTCACTGTAACACATCCCTCACCGCGAACACACTCTCCAGTGTACATTCACTGTAACACATCCCTCACTATGAACACTCTCTCCAGTATACGTTCACTGTAACATATCCCTCACCGTGAACACACTCTCCAGTGTACATTCACTGTAACATATCCCTCACCGTGAACACTCTCTCCAGTGTACATTCACTGTAACACATCCCTCACCATGAACACTCTCTCCAGTATACGTTCACTGTAACACATCCCTCACCGTGAACACGCTCTCCAGTGTACATTCACTGTAACACATCCCTCACTATGAACACACTCTCCAGTGTAAATTCACTAACACATCCCTCACCATGAACACTCTCTCCAGTATACGTTCACTGTAACACATCCCTCACTATGAACACACTCTCCAGTATACATTCACTGGAACACATCCCTCACCGTGAATACGCTCTGCAGTGTACGTTCACTGCAACACATCCATCACCATGAACACACTCTCCAGTGTACGTTCAATGTTACACATTCCTCACCGTGAACACGCTCTCTAGTGTGCATTCACTGTAACACATCCCTCACCGTGAACACGCTCTCTTGTGTGCATTCACTGTAACACATCCCTCACCGTGAATACACTCTCCAGTGTACATTCACTGTTACACATCCCTCACTGTGAACCCGCTCTCTCGTGTGCATTCACTGTAACACGTCCCTCACTGTGAACACACTCTCCAGTGTATGTTCACTGCAACACATCCCCCCCCAACCCCTGCCCCCTCTTCCTTACCACTGTCCAATGCTACCAATATATTTAGTCCAATAACAACACTGATAACTTGTTTGAGTGTGTGCGGCAGGATTCTGTCCCTGTTCGGCAGCCCGCCCCACTCCTGTATCTCTAACCTGATGTTCCAACCCCAGTGCACTGTGCCCCCTCTGAGTCTTTGTTCCTGTGGTAACTGGCCTGCTGTTCTAATGGTGTTCCATGTCTCAACAGGGTTACCTGCACTCATTGGGGAAATCGCGCACAGCGCAGGTACAGCGGGATGCCCGGATCGGAGAGGCCGAGGCTAAGCGAGACTCTGGCATCAAGGTACCTGGTTTGCGTGAGTTTGGGTAGGGGAGGCAAGTGGGGATGCTCGACTACTGATTTACCTTTTACAGTAGCAGTAGATGTGGATCGGGTGCAATTGAGTGTTGCCTGTAATCAGCAGTATTTCTGTTCAACAATTTTTTGTTTCATTTTCTGCCCATTTGAGGCTGCGGAGTTGAATGTTTTGTTTGTACTGTGATTGTTCAGTGTCAGAGCTGAGCACTGCCAGGGCAGGTACAGCCCTGGTTAGATACAGAGTGAATCTCCCTCTACACTGTGCCCATCAAACATTCCCAGGGCAGGTACAAGCACAGGTTAGATACAGAGTAAAGCTGCCTCTACACTGTGCCCATCAAACACTCCCAGGGCAGGTACAGCCCTGGTTAGATGCGGAGTGAATCTCCCTCTACACTGTGCCCATCAAACATTCCCAGGGCAGGTACAAGCACGGGTTAGATACAGAGTAAAGCTCCCTCTACACTGTCCCCATCAAACACTCCCAGGGCAGGTACAGCACGGGTTAGATACAGAGTAAAGATCCCTTCATTGTTGTCTAATAGTGCACTTTCATCCCAAACTCAGAAGCATGTCATTTATGTTCCCACGTGTTATTTCACACTTCCAACCTCGGGTGTTGCTTCCTGTGGCCACAGAGCAGTTTCAGTGAGCAGGGTAGACGAGGAGAATCCTGCTCCCTAGTGACACTCCCTGGAACTACCAGACACACATTATTTACCTTTCATAGAATGTCTTTCACAACCTCTGGGAGTTCCCAAGTCTCTGCAACCAGCAGAGTACATTTTCGAAGTGTCGTCGCTGTTGTGATGCAGGGAATTGCAGCAGGCAGTTTGTACAGAGCAAGATCCCACAATTGTAGTTCTTCTGTAGCGGCCAAACTGACGACGTGTCGCAGCTGGGGAATTGTACACAATGAAATGGGAGCTGCCCTGTCAGGCAAGCCAGCAATGTCACACACGGGGTCTAATGCGCACGGTCAGTATCGAGCACTGTGTGTCATTGCTGCTTGAACTTTGTGATGAAACTCACCTCTCACCTTTGAACCCTCCCCTGCCCCCTGACAGGAAGCCAGGGCCCAGCAGCAGAAGGTCTCAGCGCAATATGTAAATGAAATCGAAGTGGCCAAAGCGCAGCGTGATTACGAGCTGAAGAAAGCAGTCTACGACACGGAAGTGAACACCAAGAAAGCTACCTCGGACCTGGCCTACCAACTGCAGGTCAGTGAGGCTGGGGGTCAGGAAGAACTGGTTTACCAACTTCAAGTCAGTGATGTCAGGGAGCAGGGGTCTGGAAGACTTGGTCTACCAACTCCGTCTCACGTGTCAGGCAGACCTGACTTAACCAACTCGAGGTCAGGTTAGATCAGGGGACAGAGTCAGGGGTTAGGTTGACCTAGCCTATGAACTGCTGGTCAGAGAGCGGGGTCAGGCTGACCTGGCCTGCCAACTGCCGGTCAGTGAGGTTGGGGGACAGGGTCAGGAAAACTTAGCCTACGACCTGCAGGGCAGAGAACGGGGTTAAGCGGACTAGCTTACGAATTGTAGGTCTGGGAACGGGGTCAGGCTGATCTTGGCTATCAACTGCAGGTCAGTGAGGTTGGGGGACAGGGTCAGGAAGACTTAGTCTACGACCTGCAGGTCAGAGAATGGGGTCAGGCTGACCTTGCCTATCAACTGCAGGTCAGTGAGGTCGGGGGTCAGGCTGGAGGAATTTGGAAACAAGGATGGATGTTTTCAAAATGAAACGTCGCTTAACTGGGAGCCAGTGCAAGCGCAGGGGGTGAGGGGTGAGCAGGACTTAGTGTGAGTAAGGACATAGGCAGCAGGGTTTTGGATGAACTGAGGTTTATAGAGGCTGGAAGGTGGGAGGCCAGTCAGGAGCCTGTTGTATAGTCGAGTTGGAGGTGACAGAGACACACATGAGGGTTTCAGCAGCAGCCGGGCTGAGGCTGAGGTGGAGACAGGCGACAGTAGCACTGGTAGAGGAGGTAACCGCTAACCCTGTTCCCCCTCATCGTGCGCTGCAGGTTGCCAAGACTAAACAGCAGATCGAGGAGGAGAAAATGCAGGTTCAGGTGGTGGAGCGCGCCCAGCAGATCCAGGTCCAGGAGCAGGAGATTCTCCGGCGCGAGAAGGAGCTGGAGGCAAAGGTCAAGAAGCCAGCCGAGGCCGAGCGTTACCGACTGGAGAAACTGGCTGAAGCCGAGAGGTAAAAGCCTGCGGCCGGAAAGCAGGATGAACGGTGGTGGTGGGGGGGGAATCGGACAGGGATCAAAGGGCCTTGGGAGATTGGCACAGGCCTGGAGACCTGGATGCTTTTAATAATGGGGCTGGGATCTTGAGTTGCACCGATGGTGGGAGCGGGAAGCTCTGGGTGGCCAGGTACATGGGGTCAAAGGTGATGTTTCTGTAAATGAGAAAAATCCTAAGGAGAAGTAAAGCTTGCATTTATAAAGCGCCTTTTACATCCTCAGGGCATCTCGAAGCTCTGTCTCCCCCCCCCCCCAACCACGAGATTCCTCTTTCCAACTTCCTTCTGTTTGTCTTTATTTTCCAGGTTGAAGCTCATCATGGAGGCGGAGGCAGAGGCCGAGTCCATACGAGTGAGTAACGTCCTCCCTTATGTTGTACAGAGCAGGAAGGACATATCCGCCTTGGAGGGAGATCATAGATTCAGCAGAATGATACCGGGGGTTAAAGGGTTAAATTATTGAAGCCTGGTTTCATAGACTAGGCTTGTATTCCCTTGAGTATCGAAGCGTCTGGGGAAAGAGCAGGGGGGCGTGGGACTAATTGGATCACTGTTTGAAAGAGCCAGCACAGGCACGATGGGATTGAATGGCCTCCTTCAGTGCTGTTTGATTATGTGACTCTAATTGCAGTGCTTCAAGTAGGAGATTTAATAGCAAAAACAAGAAATGCTGGATTCACTCAGCAGGTCTGGCAGCATCTGTGGAAAGAGAAGCAGAGTTAACGTTTCGGGTCAGTGACCCTTCTTCGGAACCGAAGAAGGGTCACTGACCCGAAACGTTAACTCTGCTTCTCTTTCCACAGATGCTGCCAGACCTGCTGAGTGAATCCAGCATTTCTTGTTTTTGTTTCAGATTTCCAGCATCCGCAGTATTTTGCTTATATATAGGAGATTTAATAGGGTAGGTACAAAAACAAACTACTACTGGTGCATGAATCCAGAAGGATTAAGGGGACACGACATGCAAACTTGTTTGTTTGTTCATTGGTGTCATCTTCTTCCCAGAAGGCTGACTGTCATGGATCTCCTTACACATTCTGCATAGGTCAACTGCATCCAGTGCATTATATCTGTCATCCATTTTCTTCCCTGCTTTCCTCTCCTACATGTTCCATCGATCTTTCTTTCCAATAATTGTCTCTGTCTACCTTCTGCTCTAATGATGTTACTGAAGTATTGTATCTTTCTCTCTTTGATGTGATACATTAATTTCCTCTTTTCTCCGGCCATTTGCAGCACCTCTTCATCAGTCTTTCTATCCGTGTAAGATATGCGGAACATCCTCTGATATGTCCACATCTCGAATGCATTCAGCTTATCAATAGTCTTTGTTTATTGTCCGTGCCTCTGAGGCATATAACATAGATGACAAAATGTAAATGACAGTTAGTGCCAGGTTATTTGGGAGTGAAATAAGGAAGTGCTTTTGCACACAAGGGGTAGTGGAAATGTGGAATTTGCCTCCCCCCACCCCCACGAACACTGTGGGGGCAGGGGTCCAGGAATTGAAATTTTCCAGATTGAGTTCAACAGATTTTAATTGGATCAGGGTATTTGGGAATAGGGATAAAAGGGTGAGGAAATGGAGTTAAGACACAGAACAGCCACGATTGAATTAAATAGCTGGTGTAAAGAGTGGGGGCACCTGGAGGAGATATCGGAGACGGTGGGTGGGAGCACGGGTTCAGCAGCTTTGACACTGACGGTGGGAATTCCCCTATTGTTGTTCCTGAATCCGTGTCCTTCCCTCTGTTTCCTCCGTAGGTGAAGGGAGAGGCGGAGGCCTACGCTATCCATGCCAAGGCCAAAGCCGAGGCCGAGCAAATGGTCAAGAAAGCGGAGGCTTTCCACGAGTACAAGGATGCTGCCATGGTAGACATGCTGCTGAACAAGCTGCCTGAGGTGAGTGCTCTGGATACTGAGCTGTCCTGGACTTGTGGGTGTGGATTGGCCCCAAGCCTGAAACTCTGCTCTGGGGGGGATCTTCTATATAATATAGCAATACCCCCTTCCCTCCATCCCCTGTGATCTTTCTCCTGGGTGTTACTCACTGCAGTGCCCAGGAGATTAATCTTTAATTCCTGGAGACTTCAGGGCAATCCTGGAGGGTTCACAAACCCCTAGTTTCACCTCACAGTAGGATGTGTGTGTCTCTCTCTCTGTTAACCTCCCCCCCCACAAAAAAAATAACTTTTATCTCTCTCCCTCCGTCACTCACTATAAACCCCTCTCCTCATCCTCCCTTCACCATTCCCATCCCCAATGCTTAGTGATTGAAGAACGTATGTGTGTGGCAGGCCTGATCTGTGATCTAAGTGTAGCGAAGCTTTTTTATTTGAATGATACTGCACGTTCTCTGAAGCAATCTCTTCACTTCCTGTTCTTTTATCAGGTAGCGGCTGAGATCAGCGAGCCATTCTCAAAGGTCAAGAAGATCACCATGATCAGCAGTGGAAATGGGGAAGTGGGAGCGGCCAAGCTGAGCGGTGAGGTGCTGGACATCATGACCAGGCTTCCCGAGACCATAGAGAAGCTCACCGGAGTCAGCATTACCCAGGTGAGCAGTTTGCAAGTGTCAGGAACATGATCAGAAATGCCCAGCGGTAGACACTCTCCTTTCCTCCTCTGGGACTGGGTGGGGCAGTGGGTCAGATACTGTCCTTTCCCCCTCTGGGACTGGGCGGGGCAGTGGGTCAGACACTGTCCTTTCCCCCTCTGGGACCGGGTGGGGCAGTGGGTCAGACACTGTCCTTTCCCCCTCTGGGACCGGGTGGGGCAGTGGGTCAGACACTGTCCTTTCCCCCTCTGGGACTGGGTGGGGCATTGGGTCAGACACTGTCCTTTTCCCCCGCTGGGACTGGGTGGGGCAGTGGGTCAGACACTGTCCTTTCCCCCTCTGGGACTGGGTGGGGCAGTGGGTCAGACACTGTCCTTTTCCCCCGCTGGGACTGGGTGGGGCAGTGGGTCAGACACTGTCCTTTTCCCCCGCTGGGACTGGGTGGGGCAGTGGGTCAGACACTGTCCTTTCCCCCTCTGGGACTGGGTGGGGCAGTGGGTCGCGCCCTGTGGATTATCTGTCTGACACAAATGGCTTTGAGGATGAAAGTGGTGATGTTCAAGCTGTCTGTTACACTCCATCTCTTTCAACCTCCCGTTCTACGTGCAGGGAGCCTCGAAACCCGTTCGGATGTCCTAAATTGATGGAGCGCGTGAGAGTGGATGGAAGGTTCAGAACGGGACAGCGTCCAAAGCAAGCGAGAGCTGAGGGGGCTCCACCTTTGCATGTGTATTCGCCTCTGTGTCACTGTTGATTCTGCATGCCTTTCTCACCTAATCTTATACTCCTGCTCACTGTTGTCATGTTGGTAAATTTCAATAGAAGGACAGAGACACATCCAGACAGTAATCCTGTAGGCCATTGTAATCCAGCTTTATTTTCCTGCATCTTGATCCTGTTGTGAAAGGTCACATCTGTTCTAACTTGTGAATTTGATCATTTTGTCAGTCTTTTTGAGCAGTGGTGTCAAACGCTCCTACACTTTATAATTGGACTGTGTCTGTATGGATTCTGACAGTAAATCGGGGAGGGAGTCCAGTTCATGGTTTTAATCACTGCTACTTGTCAACGTGGTTGCATTCTGGTCTAGACTGGGGAGGGGAGGGGGATAAAACAATTATATTTTAACAGTTTTTTTTTTAAGGAGGCGGTGCCTTGTTGAAAACAGGCTTGTCCCTGGCAAGGCCAAAACTTTTACCAGCTGTGTCATTCATTTTGGGATTTAATGTCCTTTGTCGGGACACGTTAACACAGTCTCATAAAATTCTCCTCGGCTGTTTCAAATGTTAATCTAGTTTTGAAAATATACCTTTATTCCCAAATATGTGTTGAAATAGCTCAAAAGGATGTTGTATCACTCACTACACTGTTAGAAGATACTCAGCTCTGTTTATTTTGAAGTATGTTGTGTATATATTATATAGAATCACCTTGTTGCCTAAACCTTTTTGTTGGAGCATTTAGAGACACTCGAGGTTACTGACAAGCTGCTCTGACAAAATGAAATAAAATAACTCGTATGCCTTGCGTCTGCTTCTGGTATTTATTTACTTGGGGTGGTGGGGAGGGGAACAGGTCACTCCCCTTTGTGTTCTGAATTTCTCCCCTCCTCTCCCAGTGCCCCTGAATCACTGGTGTACAGTTAAATGATTTTGATTTCTTTGTGTACCTGCCCTTGACATTTTAATGATCTGTGTACGTGAACCCCCTAAGTCTCTTTGGACCGCCACTGTTTCCAGATTTTCACCATTTGGAAAGTACCCTGAGCTATCTTTTTTGCGTTGCCTTTATTGAAATCCATTTGCCAGGCTTTTGTGGCAGGAGCTGAATAGCTTCCTCCTGTTCCTGTACTCTTGTCATCTCTTGTGTGGGCATCACTGCCCGGACAGGTTCTCCGGAACTCATCAAATGGTCACAAGTGTTATTTGCCAAGGACTCTGCTGAATTAGATGGTGTTTTTTTGTCCGCTCCTGCCCTTAACCCAGGAATGTTGAAACCTCACTTATTTCCGCTTTGGCCGAGATCAGTTAATGGGGTTAAGAAGAGGAATGTGACCTGAACTGTCCTAGTCTGTATGGCTCAACTGTTTACTGAATAAAACTTTGCCCCAATTTCAGTTTCCATTCACAAAAACACATGTTCAGTTTACTTGGACCTGCATTTCTTCAGGTTCATGTAACTAATTTCAACATTATCTGTAGGAAGAACAAGACTTTTAAAACTAAGGAACAGTTCTGGCAGTGCAGGGTCCCTGTTGGATCCCATTAGTTGCACAAAGTGAGACGAAGTCCGACTGTAGCTTTAAGAAACTTTATTGCAGTACGAAATGGTTACATCAGCAAAGCGAACATACACACACCTCTGCCTCCACCTGCTTGCGCAGGGAAATCAAGCCTTTCTTATAGTTCTTCATACAAATCAGTGACACCCCCTTTATGTTCCCAATTGGTTTACAAACTTTGCAGTTTCCTGGTGTCAGGGCCTGATTGGGGTACTGCCTTGTCAATTTGTTTCACCTCCGTACTCTAGCTGTTTCTCATCCCCCTATCTCCTTGGACCATTAGGCTGATTGTTGTACAATAGGCGACTATTAAGCAGTCTGCAGCTGTCCTGTTAGTTTCTGCTTGCTAGTCTGCTTCTACTGATAAGCTGTCTCTGCAGCACTGAAGTTACTTTATTATTTCTGATAAGCTGTCTGCTGAAGCTCTAAGGTTATTTTGTAGGTAGTCTATAATTAATTGATTAGCTGTCCTTAAATGTCCCCATTATTCTGTCCCCACAGTCTTCCCTTTGATTCTTCAAACACTTTTAAGAATCAATCCCTTGATCCCACCTCGGTGCCTTTGATGGTCTCTATTTGTCTAGAAACAGCCTTCAACACCTGGAGGGGTCACACTCAATACGTTTCCTGCTTATGCCACAAGAGGGGCCCGCGGGAGCTCTGTAAAGGCATAAGTTTTGCAGGGGCTTCAGTTACTTGTTTACAACAACACCTAATAAGCAAAAATGTCAAGAATTACAATCATCACTAAAAAGATGACCAAACCCTGTACCACCGAGGTCCCTATCGAGCCCAACCAACTGGTAGCCCAACTCCATCAGGTGAGGGTTGGGGGTTGTTTTAGCTTTTCCACCTCCTTTCGGATGTGTTCTGCCAGATTAGAGATTTCTTTGGAGCTATCTGGAATGCAGGTGCAGCACTCGGGTCCTATCAGGGCACATGTACCCCCCTTTTCTGGTCGGACAAAATCTCAGGCCATTTGGTTCTGGAGTGCTGCTGTGCGGATAGCTACCATTTCTGCATTTATTTTAACAAGGGCTTCGGCGGTGTCATTGGCCACTTTTTCTAGGACCGAAGCCATGTTGATGGGTTCCCTAGCTACTTTAGCTGTCCCATACCACGGGAACATGATTGAGAAAAACCTCTCCGTCTCAGTGATAGCTCGTCTCAGCCTTTGCCCCTGAGGCGGCTTAGGCAGGGAGGTCAAATGATGGATATAAGGTGTAACATAGCCTAAGTAACACGATCCTGTCCAAAATTTCGGTAACCAGGGATAGGCTTTATTGCCGCAAATAAAATAAGTACCATTATAGGCAATGGGGTTTTTAGCCGTTTTGCGATCCAATCGCCAGCCGGTGTCCTGCCCTTTTAGTTCCTTAAGGTCCCGCAGGAGAATAGCTTTAGCGCCCGGAGTTACATTGAAATAGTGGGAGCAGTTACTTCGTCCCACCTCTTGTCCACCCCTTTGGTCTCTGACCAGGCATATGAATCCCAGTGGTCTTCCCATGCCTGAGGTGTTAGTAAGGACCAAGAACGGGAGCTCTTGGGTCCGATCGTAATGGGGCAGGTACCACCCCATGAAGGCCTTTATGTTCCGAGACCCTTTTATGATCCATTCAGCTGTCTCCGACGCATTAAAGGGAATGGGGCGTAAGGGGATGCCCCCCCCCCTGCCCCCCTTGAGTGGATGGGCACGTGTGCAGATACCCAACGGGAGATTCCCAGCGGGAGAGGTTAGCTTCTTTGGCATATGTATAAGACATATAAAGGAGAGAGTTAACATGTAATTCCCTAGATACCCGATTAGTTTCCCCATGTGGACAGGCTTGGTTAGTCAAAAGTGAGCAACTACTTAAAATACATGCAAAGAAGATAATCCAAGTTCTGAACATAGCAGCAACTAATAATTCGGCGTTCAATCACGGGTCGCTCGTTTTACGTGAGAGGCGTGTATCCAGGCTTTCTTTCCTTCGACTTTAACTGCTGCCTGGGTGGTCAGTAGCACCCTCCCACTTGGCGCCCAAAGGTTCTTTGTGTATTTTCTTCACGTAGACCCAGACTCCCGGGACGATGTCGTGCCCTCCTTCTGGTGCTGTCGATACCTGCGAGGAAGCAGAACTGATAGCATTTGTTAGGTTCTGGCAATATTCTAGTAAAGCGTCGCTCATCAAGTGACAATTAGCTTTACGCAGATCAATTGTTCCCGGTAAAGACATGGGTCTCCCTGTTATTACTTCAAATGGGCTCAAGCCCGTAGTTCTGTTTGGGGTCGCTCTGATGCTACACAGAACTAACAGTAACGGCAACGCCTGAGGCCATGGTATTCCTTCCTCGTGATACTTGGATAGTCGCTGTTTTAGCGTCTGATTCAATCGTTCCACTTGGCCTGATGACTGGGGATGGTGAGGACAGTGTAAATCCCACGTAATGTTCAGTAGTCGACTGACTTCCTGACAGACCGCGCCTGTGAAATGAGTTCCTTGGTCAGAGTCAATGCAGTCCGGTACTCCCCATCTGGGGATGTAATCCTTACCCAGGACCTTAGCAGTGTGATTGGTCGTGGCTTTGTCGACAATGACTAAAATGCCGGTGTATCCCTGACCAGGTGGGAGAGTCATGTAGTCAACTTGTAAGCACTGGAATGGGCTGGCTGGAGCAGGGGCTTTCAGTTGAGGCATTATTGTAGTGGGTCGTGGATTGTTTTTCTGACAGACCACACAGTGGTCAGCCACCAGCTGTGCGTGTTTTTTGAACCCTCGACCCCACCAGCTTTTCTGGAACCGTGCTGTCATCTGTTGCGGGGCCAGGTGTCCCCAGGAGTGAATTTGTTGGGCTAAAAAGGGCATCAGCGCCTGTGGTGCGGCGGGTTTCTCGGTGTCCTTTTGTCTCCAGATACCGTCGTCACATAACTTAATCCCTGCTTCTATCCAGGTCCATTTTTCATCTTTGGAGCATTTACTCTGCATCACCTGTAGGTCTTGTGCCAGATGGGACGCATTCAGTTCACATATTTGCGCCCGTGCGTCCGGGGGATCACCTTGCGAGGCGGCTTCCTTGGCTGCCTTGTCGGTTAGGGCATTCCCCTTTGCCTCTATGGTGTTGTCTTTCATATGGGCTTTACATTTCAAGATGGATACCTTTTGTGGCAATTACATGGCCTCTAGTAAGTCTCGGACCTCTTTCCCATTTCGAATAGGTGTACCAGCAGCGGTGAGAAATCCTCTTTTGCGCCACAGCTGACCAAAGTCGTGAGCGACTCCAAAAGCATACCGTGAGTCTGTGTAAATATTAGCTGTCTTCCCCTCTGCTATTCAACACGCTTCCGATAGGGCTCGCAGTTCAGCTTGTTGGGCCGATGTCCCTGAAGGCAGGCATCCCGCTTCCACAACTTCAGTATCACAGCTGTACTGCGGGAGGACAACTCAGAGAGGTCATGCAGCGAGGCAATATGGGTGGAGCTCAGGAATAGGAAGGGTGCAGTCACAATGTTGGAGGTTTACTACAGGCCTCCCAACAGCCAGCGGGAGGTAGAGGAGCAGATATGTAGACAGATTTTGGAAAGATGTAAAGGCAACAGGGTTGTAGTGGTGGGTGATTTTAACTTCCCCAATATTGACTGGGACTCACTTAGTGCTAGGGGCTTGGATGGGGCAGAATTTGTGAGGAGCATCCAGGAGGGCTTCTTGAAACAGTATGTAGATAGTCCAACTAGGGATGGGGCCATTCTGGACCTGGTATTGGGGAATGAGCCCGGCCAGGTGGTCGAAGTTTCAGTGGGGGAGCATTTCGGGAGCAGTGACCATAATTCCATACGTTTTAAGGTACTTGTGGATAAGGATAAGAGTAGTCCTCGGGTGAAGGTGCTAAATTGGGGGAAGGCTAATTATAACAATATTAGGCAGGAACTGAAGAATTTAGATTGGGGGCGGCTGTTTGAGGGTAAATCAACATCTGACGTGGGAGTCTTTCAAACGTCAGCTGATTAGAATCCAGGACCAGCATGTTCCTGTGAGGAAGAAAGACAAGTTTGGCAAGTTTCGGGAAGCTTGGCTAACACAGGATATTGTGAGCCTCGTCAAAAAGAAAAAGGAAGCATTTGTAAGGGCTGGAAGGCTAGGAACAGATGAAGCACTTGAGGAATATAAAGACAGTAGGAACGAACTTAAGCAAGGAGTTAGGAGGGCTAAAAGGGGTCATGAAAAGTCATTGGCAAACAAGATTAAGGAAAATCCCAAGGCTTTTTATACATATATAAAGAGCAAGAGGGTAACCAGGGAAAGGGTAGGCCCACTCAAGGACAGAGATGGGAATCTATGCGTGGAGCCAGAGGAAATGGGTGAGGTGCTAAATGAGTACTTTGCATCAGTATTCACCAAGGAGAAGGACTTGGTGGATGATGAGCCTAGGGAAGGGAGTGTAGATAGTCTCAGTCATTTCATTATCAAAAAGGAGGAGGTGTTGGGTGTCTTGCAAAGCATTAAGGTAGATAAGTCCCCAGGGCCTGATGGGATCTACCCTAGACTACTGAGGGAGGCAAGGGAAGAAATTGCTGGGGCCTTGACAGAAATCTTTGCATCCTCATTGGCTACAGGTGAGGTCCCAGAGGACTGGAGAATAGCCAATGTTGTTCCTTTGTTTAAGAAGGGTGGCAAGGATAATCCAGGAAATTATAGGCCGGTGAGCCTTACGTCAGTGGTAGGGAAACTATTAGAGAGGATTCTTCGGGACAGGATTTGCTCCCATTTGGAGACAAACGAACTTATTAGCGAGAGACAGCATGGTTTTGTAAAGGGGAGGTCATGTCTTACTAATTTGATTGAGTTTTTTGAGGAAGTGACGAAGATGATTGATGAGGGAAGGGCGGTGGATGTTGTCTATGTGGACTTTAGTAAAGCCTTTGACAAGGTCCCGCATGGCAGACTGGTGCAAAAGGTGAATCACACGGGATCAGAGGTGAGCTGGCAAGATGGATACAGAACTGGCTCAGTCACAGAAGACAGAGGGTAACAGTGGATGGGTGTTTTTCTGAATGGAGGGATGTGACTAGTGGTGTTCCGCAGGGATCAGTGCTGGGACCTTTGCTGTTTGTAGTATATATAAATGATTTGGAGGAAAATGTAGCTGGTCTGATTAGTAAGTTTGCGGACAACACAAAGGTTGGTGGAGTTGCGGATAATGATGAGGATTGTCAGAGGATACAGCAGGATATAGATCGGTTGGAGACTTGGGCGGAGAAATGGCAGATGGAGTTTAATCCGGACAAATGTGAGGTAATGCATTTTGGAAGGTCTAATGCAGGTGTGAGGTATACAGTAAATGGCAGAACCCTTAGGAGTATTGACAGGCAGAGAGATCTGGGCGTACAGGTCCACAGGTGACTGAAAGTGGCAACGCAGGTGGATGAGGTAGTCAAGAAGGCATACGGTATGCTTGCCTTCATCGGTCGGGGCATAGAGTATAAAAATTGGCAAGTCATGTTGCAGCTGTACAGAATCTTAGTTAGGCCACACTTGGAATAATGCGTGCAATTCTGGTCGCCACACTACCAGAAGGATGTGGAGGCTTTGGAGAGGGTACAGAGGAGGTTTACCAGGATGTTGCCTGGTCTGGAGGGCATTAGCTATGAGGAGAGGTTGGAAAAACTCGGATTGTTTTCACTGGAACGACGGAGGTGGAGGGGCGACATGATGGAGGTTTACAAAGTTATGAGCGGCATGGACAGAGTGGATAGTCAGAAGCTTTTTCCCAGGGTGGAAGAGTCAGTTACTAGGGGACATAGGTTTAAGGTGCGAGGGGCAAAGTTTAGAGGGGATGTGCGAGGCAGGTTTTTTACACAGAGGGTGGTGAGTGCCTGGAACTTGCTGCCAGGGGAGGTGGTGGAAGCAGATACAATAGCGACGTTTAAGAGACATCTTGACAATGATATGAATAGGAAGGGAATAGAGGGATATGGGCCCCGGAAGTGCAGAAGGCGTTAGTTTCGGCAGGCTTGGAGGGCCGAATGGCCTGTTCCTGTGCTGTACTATACTGTTCTTTGTTCTTTGTTCTTTGTTGTAACTGCCCATCCTGCTTTCCGTGTACCGTTGTCGACAAAGGAGTATCCGTCTGTGAATAGGATTAAATCTGGGTTGAGCAATGCTTCCTCTGCCACTAGGGTTACCTCCTCTGTCTCTCCCATAACCTCCACACAATCATGTTCTTCTTCCTCCATCTCTTCAGGCCACGGATTTACCGGGCTGGCCCGGATGATGTGGAGATTGGGAGCCTCTAGGACTGTTGTCCATCGGGTCCATCTGGCTGCTGTCACTTGGGATACTCTGTTCATAGATAGCAAAGTGTGGACTGTGTGCGGACACTTAACGGTTAACCTTTAATCTAACACCAGACCTGCAGTAGCCATCACAGTTTGGCATGTAGCTTCCATGGCTCTTAGGCAACTGCCCCATCCTAGGGCGACTGTGTCCAGTCTTTTCAAATAATATCCAATAGGTCTCTGTTTGTCCCCATGCTCCTGTGTTAGTATGGCAGTCAAATATCCCTCTTTTTCATGTACAAACAGGGTAAACGGTTTCCCGTTGTCGGGGATTCCCAGGGCTGGCGCTAAGCACAAAGCCCTCTTTAAATTTTCGAAAGCCTCTTGTTGTTCTTTGGTTAGGGTAACTGATTCTTTAGAGGCCCGCTTTCCCTTCAAGAGATCGGTTAATGGTTGAGCCAGCTGTGTGTAGGAGTCGATCCAGTTTCTGTTGAAGTTACACAAACCCAAAAAGGACCTCAGCTCCTGGATAGTGGTGGGCAGTTTGGCAGCTCGAATGGCGGCGGTCCTGTCCTGGGTGAGTTCTCTCCTTTCGAAGTCTTTTGTCCCAGGTACACGACCTCTCCTTCTGTTATCTGTGCTTTGTCGATACTGGCTTTATGTCCTCTCTGATGAAGGTGGTCCAGCAGGGTACGCAGATCTTGTTCGTGCTGTTCTTCTGTCTCAGAGGCTAACAGAATGTTGTCCACGTACTGGATGACCGTGGAGTACATGGGAGGTAACTCCCTCAAATGGTTTTGTTGGGCCATATAAAATACCGTGGGGCTGTTGAGAAAACCCTGCGGCAGGCGAGTCCAGGTGTACTGTTGTTGTTGTACAGTAAAGGCGAACCACGGTTGGACCTCGGGTGCCAGTGGCACTGACCAAAATCCGTTGGCCATATCGATAACAGAGAACCATTCGTGTTCCGGCTTCAGGGCATTAAATACCGTAGAGGGGTCAGCTACCAGAGGGGCCTTTTGATCAATACACTGGTTAGCCCTTCTATAGTCGACAGTAAGCCGCCAGGTCCCATTTGGTTTCCGACTGGCCACACAGGGCTGTTTGAGGTACTGTGTGTTTTAACCAGCAGGCCTCACTCCTCTAGCTGTCTAATTACGGGTAGGATCCCTGCAAGAGATGTTTGACTGATGGGGTATTGCTTAGTACAGGGCGGAGCGGATCCCGTAAACGTTGCCGATTCCATCTGAAGTAGCCCACAATCGTTCTTATCCTGGGCCTATATTGGGTGCTCCCTCAGCTGCTCTTTCTTCAGACTTCTGATAGACCAAGTTACCTGGCCGCCTTCGAAATGCAACAAAGAGTTCAGCTGAGTGAGAACGTCCATACCGAGGAGTGCTTGGTCTACCGGGCCTATCCAGACCGGTGTTATCAACTCGTACGGACCAAGACCAATGCGTACGGGCTGGGTCCTCTTAATTACCAACCCATTGCCCCTGGCCCTGTGGGCTGTTTTAGTCTATCCGTCCATCGGTAGGGAGTTTCCGTATTGTTGAGGTAGACACGTTAATTCGGCTCTGGTATCCAATAAGAAGTCAATGTCTTGGTCGCCCACCCTCGCAGTTACATACAATCCATCTTTTCTATTTTCTACTAGCGCTAGGAGAGGTGCCGAAAAGGCAAGGGAGGGCTCCTCTAGTTTTTTGTCGCATTGAGTAAGGAGGATAACTCCTTCTGTTGCTGGGGTGTCAACTGTTTGAATTTCTCAAGGAGGTCATTGCCATCAGGGGAGGGACCTGGTTTGGGTGCCGGGTCGTGTCCTTGGCGTCCTCTGCCTCGGCCTCTCGCTCTACACGTCTTAGCCCAATGGCCTTCCTTCCCGCAGTAATAACAGGGGCCGGGACGCCTATCTTGCTCTTTGTCAGGATCTTTCGGTACTCGACCCGTCTGCAGGGCTCGTAGCTTGACTCCCATATCCCTGTCCAGCTGAGCACATTTGTCAATTAACTCTGAGTATTTTACTCGTACTGCGTCCCAATCCGGTAGGGTAGCCTTCAGTATTTTAGACAATTCTGGCTTTAGTCCAGCAACAAAAGCGGTTTTTAAGGGTCCAAAGCTGGTGTCGTCCAGCTCCTCTGGAGCAGGGTCTACTATCCCTGAGTGTTCCACCCAGATGGACCTGAACCTTTCTTCATACTCCCGCACTTCCTCCGAGTTCTTCTGCTGACAGTCTGCAATTTTGCCCCAGTCCGTTTTTGCAGGACAAAACTCTCGCAACCACTTGTTAATCGCCATCCATCCGGCGTCTAGTAGTTGTCCATCTTCACCCAAAGCAATTTGGACTTCTCTCCTTAGCTTCCGGCTCGCTCGCCCGGGCACCGTTACAGTCAGAATCTGTACCCCGTCCCATGGATGGAGATTGTAAATTCCCTTCAATCGTTCCAGCTGCTCCCACATTTTCAGACCCCCTTTTTTCGGGTCGGGCAATCTTGTGGACCACTTGTCGATTTTCTCAGGGGCAGCCGGGACGTGTGTCCAGTACGTGTTGTGCTCGGCCGTGGTGACCTCGTTACCGTCCACAGTCCTCTTTTCCGTCTTGACCATAACGTGTTTCTGTTTAAGGGGAGCTGGTCGCGGAAAAGGTAACCCATCATCAGTTTCTAACTGTTCCGATTTAAGTTTTTCCCTTTTCAGTTGTTCGCAGACCGCCTTCAGTTGATCATTTGCACTAGTCAGGTCGCGATCATTTTGGGCTTGTCGCATAATCTCGTTACGCTGCTGAATCTGGCCCATTATGGCTAGGGACCATTGGGTCCATTCTCTATCCATTAAGCGGGTTGTTTTTCCCCAGACTCTCTTTATATCTTCCAAGGACTACTGTCCCGTGGAGGTGCCATATTTTTGCCCAATTTCGGTGTACGTTTTGGCCAAATTAAACTATTGCTCTACATATTCTTTTAACTGCCGAAGGATTTCATCTTCGGGAACGTCAGGTGGGGCCCGCCCACCTTTGACGGTAGTTGGTAACTGTCGGTTGCCTTCGCCGGTCATTTTATCGATTCAAGTAGGGAGGTAGGTCTCGAGCCATTAAGCTTTTCAGCCGAGTAGGTATTTCGTCAAATACCGCCAAGTTAGACCTCAAAAAGGGGTCTCGAGCCGCAAAAGAAAAGTTCAGGATCTCGTGGTGGAGTACCGAGCCTAGACAATGGCCGAGGACTTTTTTAAAACAAAGAGGAGTCCTTACCTCCGTGGGCCGATGTAGGTCCGATGTCCAGTGCTTTGGTCTTTATCCTCCAGCGATCCTGCCGACCACGCCAAGTTGTTGGATCCCATCAGTTGCACAAAGTGAGACGAAGTCTGACTGTAGCTTTAAGAAACTTTATTGCAGTACGAAATGGTTACATCATCAGCAAAGCGAACATACAAACACCTCTGCCTCCACCTGCTTGCGCAGGGAAATCAAGCCTTTCTTATAGTTCTTCATACAAATCAGTGACACCCCCTTTATGTTCCCAATTGGTTCACAAACTTTGCAGTTTCCTGGTGTCAGGGCCTGATTGGGGTACTGCCTTGTCAATTTGTTTCACCTCCTTACTCTAGCGGTTTCTCATCCCCCTATCTCCTTGGACCATTAGGCTGATTGTTGTACAATAGGCTACTATTAAGCAGTCTGCAGCTGTCCTGTTAGTTTCTGCTTGCTAGTCTGCTTCTACTGATAAGCTGTCTCTGCAGCCCTGAAGTTACTTTATTATTTCTGATAAGCTGTCTGCTGAAGCTCTAAGGTTATTTTGTAGGTAGTCTATAATTAATTGATTAGCTGTCCTTAAATGTCCCCATTATTCTGTCCCCACAGTCCCTTTAAGAAGTTGGGAACGGTTCTGGCAGTGCAGGGTCCCTTTAAGAGGTTGGGGCTACCCCCTCCCTCGCCCAGATGGTGCCACTGCCCTCCTGTGAATCCCTGATGATTTGCCCTCTATTGGCAGTGTACTGTTCATCCGCCAGCAGTGGATGGTGTATCATTTTAATCACAAGATCAATAATCCTGTTTGATGACGAGACCATTCGGCCCCTTTTTAATTCATTCATCCAGAGAGAAAAGTTCCTCATTGCAGCAACCAGCTGCTCCTGAAATGGCATTGGGGTTTTCATGTCCACTGCCAAATCTGCCTGTCCCTTCCTGAATTGATCTTTTCTTTTCTTTCCTACCACTCCCCTTGCTCTTTCCCTGTAATTTTTCCTGTCAACTGTTTATCCAGGTGTACAGAACCAGGAGCCAATGCACATTAGCGAGCACGGGTATGATGGGTAAAGGGGATTTGGTGTGAGGATCGATGGACAGAAAACAGAGTCGGAATAAGCGGGTCATTTTCAGGTTGCCAGGCTGGCAGTAGTAGCTGCCTCACGGGTCAGTGTTAGAGCTGCAGCTGTCTACAATCTATATCAATGATGTAGATGAAGGGATTGTGTATCATTTTAGTTTTAGAAAATATAGAATTCAAATTCGTGATAACCCTGTGCGGGGTTTGAGCTCCTGCTTTTTCTCAATCAGCTCAGGCCTTCACATTAAAACATGCAAAAGAGATTCGCCTTCCCACTGCTATTGTCTGACTCTCTCAGGTTTTGTATATCGTTCTCTTCTTTCAAGGCAGAAGACTTCAGAGTTAGTCAGACACTGGTTCTGAGTTTCATTCTCTCAGGGTATTCAGCGTAAAAAAGCTTCAATTCTGTTTATCTGCAAGGACCACAATCAAATTCTCGCATTCAATCAACCAAACGCTGCACCTCGTATTCAACCGGCCCAGTTCTTGTCTCTGCAAAGATAACACGTAGTTCCAAGATGCAGGAATGTTTGGATGGAAACAACTTTTAATCCATTTCCCAAGACAACTGTTAACATTTTACTGGCCCTTCACAAATGAGGAGGAATCTGAAGGCAGGATGATACCAGGAGATGCTCAGAGGGAAAAATACACAGCCAGTTGTTGTGATGTGGAATGCACTGACTGAAAAGTTAGTGAGAGTAGATTCAATATTAACTTTCACGAGGTAATTGGATAAATACTTAAAAGGACAAAAAGAATTCCAGGGAAAGAGCAAGGGGAGTGAGAGAAACAAGGAAAAGATTAGTTCCGGAAAGGACGTGGCAGTGAAAGTGAAAAGCCTAAAGTCATTTCAGAAGTGGCTGGTTGCTGCAATGGGGGATCTTTACCCTCTGGATAAATTCATGAAAAAGGGGCCAAACAACCTCTTCCTGCAACCTGTCCCTTTCTCCTGTCATATCACATACAGCACCAACCCAAGCTGACAGGAGCCACAAGTCAACATGGAGATAAAGAGGGAAGCAGTGTTTCACTCAACTCGCAAACTTAGTTCAACTTGGAAACACTCGCAAACAGTTTTAAAACTCTGGAACCAACCATTAGACTTGGTATTGTGTAATATGACAGGATTAATTAAGATCCTCAGATTAACAGAACCTCTAGGTAGCAGCAACACGATGTGATTGAATTTTGCATCCAGTTTGAAAGAGAGAAGAGTGGGTCTAAAACTAGGTATTTTAAACTTAAATAAAAGACAACTATGTGGGCATGAAAGCTGAGCTAGCTGCAGTGAACTGGGTTACTAGGCTAGGAGATAGCTCAATAGAGAAGCAGTGGCAGACATTTCAGGGGATATTTCAGAATACTCCAGATAAGTATATTCCTACTATAAAGAAGAATTCCTAAGGGGAGGACCCACCATCCGTGGTTAACTAAATAAGTTAAGGAAAGCATCAAACTTAAGGAAAAAGCATATAATTGCGCAAAGATGAGTGGCAGGTCAGATGATTGGTCAGAATATAAAGAATGGCAGAGAATGATTAAAAGGTTAATCAAGAGAAAGAAATTAGAGTATGAGAGGAAGCTAGCTAGAAATGTAAAAACAGATAGCAAGAATTTCTACAGGTATTTAAAAAGAAAAGAGTAAGTAAAGTGAGTGTTGGCCCTCTAGAGAGTGAGAATGGGGAGTTAATAGTAGATTAATTAGTAGATTAGGGTGGCACAGTGGCGCATTGGTTAGTACCGCAGCCTCACAGCTCCAGTGACCCGGGTTCAGTTCTGGGTACTGCCTGTGTGGAGTTTACAAGTTCTCTCTGTGACCATGTGGGTTTCCCCTGGTTTCCTCCCACAGCCAAAGACTTGCAGGTTGATAGGTAAATTGGCCATTGTAAATTACCCTAGTGTAGGTAAGTGGTAGGAGAATTGAGGGAAGGTGGGGATGTGGTAGGGAATATGGGATTAATGCAGGATTAGTATAAATGGGTGGTTGTTAGTCAGCACAGACTCAGTGGGCCGAAGGGCCTGTTTCAGTGCTGTATCTCTAAATAAAAATAAGGAAATGGCAGATGAAATGAACAAATATTTTGTTTCTGTCTTCACTATAGAGGATACAAAAAACATTCCAGCAATAGCTGTAAATCAGGAGGTGGAAGGAAGAAAGGAACTTGGTGAAATTACAATCACCAAGGAAGCGGTACTGAGCAAACTGATGGAGCCTCAGACTGACAAGTCTCCGGGTCCTGATGGGCTTCATCCTAGAGTCTTAAAAGAGGTGGCTAATGAGGTAGTAGATGCGTTAGTTTTAACTTTTCACAATTTGCTAGATTCTGGAAAGGTTCCATCAGACTGGAAAGTAGCAAATATAATCCCTCTATTCAAGAAAGGGGAGGGCTGGGGCGGGGGAGCGGGGGTGGGGGGATGCAGAAAATAGGTAACTATAGGCCAGTTAGCTGATATCTGTTCTGGGGAAGGTGTTAGAATCAATCATTAAGGAGGCTACATCTGGGCACTTAAAAAAACTCAAGGTAATCGGGAAGAGTCAGCGTAGTTTTGTGAAAGGGAGATTGCATTTAACCAATTTATTGGAGTTCTTTGAAGGAGTAACATGTGCTGTGGATTAAGGGGAGCCCGTTGACATATTGCACTTGGATTTCCAGAAGGCATTTGACAAGGTGCCACATAAAAGGTTATTGCGTAAAGTAGGAACTCATGGTTTAGTGGGTAAGATATTAGCATGGATAGAAGATTGGCTGGCTGGCAGAAAACAGAGAGTATGCATAAATGGGTCCTTTTCTGATTGGCTGGATACGACAAGTGGAGTCCTGCAGGGGTCTGTGCTGGGGTCTCAACTTTTTACAATTTATATCAATGACTTAGATGAGGGGAGCGATGGCATGGTCGCTAAATTTGCAGATGACACAAAGATGGGTAAGAAAGTATGTTGTGAAGAGGTCATAAGGAGGTTGCAGACTGATATGGATAGAATTAGAATTAGAATTAGAATATTACAGCGCAGTACAGGCCCTTCGGCCCTCGATGTTGCGCCGATCATCTGACCTACACTATTCCATTTACATCCATATGTCTATCCAATGACCACTTAAATGCCCTTAAAGTTGGCGAGTCTACTACTGTTGCAGGCAGGGCGTTCCACGCCCCTACTACTCTCTGCGTAAAGAAACTACCTCTGACATCTGTCCTATATCTTTCACCCCTCAACTTAAAGCTATGTCCCCTCGTGTTTGCCATCCTCATCCGAGGAAAAAGACTCTCACTATCCACCCTATCTAACCCTCTGATTATCTTGTATGTCTCTATTAAGTCACCTCTCCTCCTCCTTCTCTCTAACGAAAACAACCCCAAGTCCCTCAGCCTTTCCTCGTAAGACCTTCCTTCCATACCAGGCAACATCCTAGTAAATCTCCTCTGCACCCTTTCCAAAGCTTCGACATCCTTCCTATAATGCGGTGACCAGAACTGCACGCAATACTCCAGGTGCGGCCTCACCAGAGTTTTGTACAGCTGCATCATGACCCCGTGGCTCCGAAACTCGATCCCCCTACTAATAAAAGCTAACACACCATATGCCTTCTTAACAGCCCTATTAACCTGGGTAGCAACTTTCAGGGATTTATGTACCTGGATACCAAGATCTCTCTGCTCATCTACACTACCAAGAATCTTCCCATTAGCCCAGTACTCTGCATTGCTGTTACTCCTTCCAAAGTGAATCACCTCACACTTCTCCGCATTAAACTCCATTTGCCATCTCTCAGCCCAGCTCTGCAGCCTATCTATGTCCCTCTGTACCCTACAACACCCTTCGACACTATCCACAACTCCACCGACCTTCGTGTCATCCGCAAATTTACTAACCCACCCTTCTACACCCTCATCCAGGTCGTTTATAAAAATGACAAACAGCAGTGGCCCCAAAACAGAACCTTGCGGTACACCACTAGTAACTAAACTCCAGGATGAACATTTGCCATCAACCACCACCCTCTGTCTTCTTTCAGCTAGCCAATTTCTGATCCAAAGCTCTAAATCACCTTCAACCCCATACTTCCGTATTTTCTGCAATAGCCTACCGTGGGGAACCTTATCAAACGCCTTACTGAAATCCATATACACCACATCCACGGCTTTACCCTCATCCACCTGTTTGGTCACCTTCTCGAAAAACTCAATAAGGTTTGTGAGGCACGACCTACCATTCACAAAACCGTGCTGACTATCGCAAATGAACTTATTCTTTTCAAGATGATTATAAATCCTGTCTCTTATAACCTTTTCCAACATTTTACCCACAACCGAAGTAAGGCTCACAGGTCTATAATTACCAGGGCTGTCTCTACTCCCCTTCTTGAACAAGGGGACAACATTTGCTATCCTCCAGTCCTCCGGCACTACTCCTGTCGACAATGACGACTTAAAGATCAACAACAACGGCTCTGCAATCTCCTCCCTGGCTTCCCAGAGAATCCTAGGATAAATCCCATCTGGCCCAGGGGACTTATCTATTTTCACTCTTTCCAAAATTGCTAACACCTCCTCCTTGTGAATCTGAATCCCATCTAGCCTAGTAGGCTGTATCTCAGTAATCTCCTCGGCAACATTTTCTTTTTCTACTGTAAATACTGACGAAAAATATTCATTTAACGCTTCCCCTATCTCCTCTGATTCCGCACACAACTTCCCACTACTATCCTTGATTGGCCCTGTTCTAACTCTTATCATTCGTTTATTCCTGATATACCTATAGAAAGCCTTAGGGTTTTCTTTGATCCTATCCGCCAATGACTTCTCGTGTCCTCTCCTTGCTCTTCTTAGCCCTCCCTTTAGATCCTTCCTGGCTAGCTTGTAACTCTCAAGCGCCCTAACTGAGCCTTCACGTCTCATCCTAACATAAGCCGCCCTCTTCCTCTTGACAAGCGCTTCAACTTCTTGAGTAAACCACGGCTCCCTCGCTCGACAACTTCCTCCCTGCCTGACAGGTACATACTTATCAAGGACACGCATTAGCTGCTCCTTGAATAAGCTCCACATTTCGTTTGTGCCCATCCCCTGCAGTTTCCTTCCCCATCCTACACATCCTAAATCTTGCCTAATCGCGTCATAATTTCCTTTCCCCCAGCTATAATTCTTGCCCTGCGGTATATACCTGTCCCTGCCCATCGCTAAGGTAAACCTAACCGAATTGTGATCACTATCGCCAAAGTGCTCACCTACATCTAAATCGAACACCTGGCCGGGTTCATTACCCAGTACCAAATCCAATGTGGCATCGCCCCTGGTTGGCCTGTCCACATACTGTGTCAGAAAACCCTCCTGCACACACTGAACAAAAATAGACCCATCTAAAGTACTCGAACTGTAGTATTTCCAGTCAATATTTGGAAAGTTAAAGTCCCCCATAACCACTACCCTGTTACTCTCGCTCCTGTCGAGAATCATCTTCGCTATCCTTTCCTCTACATCTCTGGAACTATTCGGAGGTCTATAGAAAACTCCCAACAGGGTGACCTCTCCTCTCCTGTTTCTAACCTCGGCCCATACTACCTCAGTAGACGAGTCCTCAAACGTCCTTTCTGCCGCTGTAATACTTTCCTTGATTAACAATGCCACACCCCCCCCTCTTTTACCCTCTTCTCTGTTCTTTCTGAAACATCTAAATCCCGGAACCTGCAACATCCATTCCTGCCCCTGCTCTACCCATGTCTCTGAAATGGCCAGAACATCAGGATCCCAGGTACCAACCCATGCTGCAAGCTCACCCACCTTATTCCGGATGCTCCTGGCGTTGAAGTAGACACACTTTAAACCAAGTTCTTGCTTGCCAGTGCCCTCTTGCGTCCCTGTAACCTTATCCCCTACCTCACTACTCTCAACAGCCTGTACACTGGAACTACAATTTAGGTTCCCATTCCCCTGCTGATTTAGTTTAAACCCCCCCGAAGAGCACTAACAAATCTCCCCCCCAGGATATTGGTACCCCTCTGGTTCAGGTGAAGACCATCCTGTTTGTAGAGGTCCCACCTACCCCAGAAAGAGCCCCAATTATCCAGGAAACCAAAACCCTCCCTCCTACACCATCCCTGCAGCCACG
Organism: Heterodontus francisci; assembly: GCF_036365525.1. Classification (NCBI taxonomy): domain Eukaryota; kingdom Metazoa; phylum Chordata; class Chondrichthyes; order Heterodontiformes; family Heterodontidae; genus Heterodontus; species Heterodontus francisci. The sequence continues at coordinate 30,621,650 of NC_090399.1, forward strand.
TGTTCAACTCCTCTCTCTCCCTATTCCTCTCTTCGCTAGCACGTGGCACAGGCAACAACCCAGAGATAACAACTCTGGTTGTTCTCGCTCTAAGCTTCCACCCTAGCTCCCTGAATTTCTGCCTTAAATCCCCATCTCCCTTCCTACCTATGTCGTTGGTGCCTATGTGGACCACGACTTGGGGGTGCTCCCCCTCCCCCTTAAGGATCCCAAAAACACGATCGGAGACATCACGTACCCTGGCACCTGGGAGGCAACACACCAACCGTGAGTCTCTCTCGTTCCCACAGAACCTCCTATCTGTTCCCCTAACTATGGAGTCCCCAATGACTAATGCTCTGCTCCTCTTCCCTTTTCCCTTCTGAGCAACAGGGACAGACTCTGTGCCAGAGACCTGCACCCCATTGCTTACCCCTGGTAAGTCGTCCCCCCCAACAGTATCCAAAACGGTATACCTGTTGTTGAGGGAAACGGCCACAGGGGATCCCTGCACTGCCTGCTGGTTCCCTTTCCTTCCCCTGACGGTAACCCATCTACCTACTTCTTTTACCTGAGGTGTGACTGCCTCCCTATAACTCCTGTCAATAATCCCCTCCGCCTCCCGAATGATCCGAAGTTCATCCAGCTCCAGCTCCAGTTCCCTAACGCGGTCTGCGAGGAGCTGGAGTTGGGTGCACTTCCCGCAGATGCAGTCAGCAGGGACACTCTTGGCGACCCCTACCTCCCACATTCTGCAGGAGGAACATACAACTGCCTTTACCTCCATTCCCACTATTCTAGATTCTCGTTCTGTCAAGGCTGCTCCTCGCAAAAGACAAAGATTTTAAAACTGCCCAAATAAATAGTTTTCCCCTACCCAGCAGTCCCCGGTCCTCCGAAACAAAAAAGGGATTAACTTGCAACTTACTGAAATTGACCGCTCTGCTGAAAGTCCGCTCCGCACCTCGTTCTGTCAAGGCTGCTCCTCGCAAAAGACAAAGATTTTAAAACTGCCCAAATAAATAGTTTTCCCCTACCCAGCAGTCCCCGGTCCTCCGAAACAAAAAAGGGATTAACTTGCAACTTACTGAAATTGACCGCTCAGCTGAAAGTCCGCTCCGCACCTCGTTCTGTCAAGGCTGCTCCTCGCAAAAGACAAAGATTTTAAAACTGCCCAAATAAATAGTTTTCCCCTACCCAGCAGTCCCCGGTCCTCCGAAACAAAAAAGGGATTAACTTGCAACTTACTGAAATTGACCGCTCAGCTGAAAGTCCGCTCCGCACCTCGTTCTGTCAAGGCTGCTCCTCGCAAAAGACAAAGATTTTAAAACTGCCCAAATAAATAGTTTTCCCCTACCCAGCAGTCCCCGGTCCTCCGAAACAAAAAAGGGATTAACTTGCAACTTACTGAAATTGACCGCTCAGCTGAAAGTCCGCTCCGCACCTCGTTCTGTCAAGGCTGCTCCTCGCAAAAGACAAAGATTTTAAAACTGCCCAAATAAATAGTTTTCCCCTACCCAGCAGTCCCCGGTCCTCCGAAACAAAAAAGGGATTAACTTGCAACTTACTGAAATTGACCGCTCAGCTGAAAGTCCGCTCCGCACCTCGTTCTGTCAAGGCTGCTCCTCGCAAAAGACAAAGATTTTAAAACTGCCCAAATAAATAGTTTTCCCCTACCCAGCAGTCCCCGGTCCTCCGAAACAAAAAAGGGATTAACTTGCAACTTACTGAAATTGACCGCTCAGCTGAAAGTCCGCTCCGCACCTCGTTCTGTCAAGGCTGCTAGGTAGAGTGAGTGGGCAAAAATCTGGCAGATGGAGTATAATGTTGGAAAATATGAAGTTGTTCACTTTGGCAGGAAGAATAAAAATGCAGAGTATTACTTAAATGGAGAACGACTGCAGAATTCCGAGGTGCAGAAGGAGCTAGGTGTTCTAACGCGTGAGTCTCAAAAAGTTAGTATGCAGGTACAGCAAGTAATAAAGAAGGCTAATAGAATGCTATCCTTTATTACGAGAAGAATGGAAAATAAAAGTAAGAATGTTATGTTTCAGTTATACAGGGCATTGGTGAGACCACATCTCAAATACTGTGTGCAGTTTACTCCTTATCTAAGGAAGCGCTGCACTGTCAGAGGGGCGGTACTAAGGGAGTGCTGCACTGTCAGAGGGGCAGTACTGTGCGAGTGTTGCACTGTTGAAGGGGCTGTAGTGAGAGAGTGCTGCACTGTCAGAGGGACGGTACTGAGGGAGTGCCCAACTGTTAGAAGGGCAGTACTGAGGGAGTGCTGCACTGTCAGAGGGTAAGCACTGAGGAAGTGCTGCACTGTCGAAGGCTCAGTACTGAGGGAGTGCTGCACTGTCAGAGGAGCAGTACTGTGTGAGTGCTGCACTGTTGAAGGGGCTGTAGTGAGGGAGTGCTGCACTGTCAGAGGTTAAGCACTGAGGAAGTGCTGCACTGTCGAAGGCTCAGTACTGACGGAGTTCCCAACTGTCAGAGGGGCGGTACTGAGGGAGTGCTGCACAGTCAGAGGTTAAGCACTGAGGAAGTGCTGCACTGTCGAAGGCTCAGTACTGACGGAGTTCCCAACTGTCAGAGGGGCGGTACTGAGGGAGTGCTGCACTGTCAGAGGGGCAGTACTGTGCGAGTGTTGCACTGTCAGAGGGGCAGTACTGTGCGAGTGTTGCACTGTTGAAGGGGCTGTAGTGAGAGAGTGCTGCACTGTCAGAGGGACGGTACTGAGGGAGTGCCCAACTGTTAGAGGGGCGGTACTGAGGGAGTGCTGCACTGTCAGAGGGGCAGTACTGTACGAGTGCTGCACTGTCAGAGGGGCTGTAGTGAGGGAGTTCTGCACTGTCAGAGGGGCGGTACTGAGGGAGTGCTGCACTGTCAGAGGAGCAGTACTGTGAGAGTGCCGCACTGTTGAAGGGGCTGTAGTGAGGGAGTGCTGCACTGTCGGAGGGTCAGTACTGAGGGAGTGCCCAACTGTTAGAGGGACAGTACTGAGGGAGTGCTGCACTGTCAGAGGGTAAGCACTGAGGGAGTGCTGCACTGTCGAAGGCTCAGTACTGAGGGAGTGCTGCACTGTCAGAGGGGCTGTAGTGAGGGAGTTCTGCACTGTCAGAGGGGCGGTACTGAGGGACTGCTACACTGTCAGAGGGGCAGTACTGTACGAGTGCTGCACTGTTGAAGGGGCTGTAGTGAGGGAGTTCTGCACTGTCAGAGGGGCAGTACTGAGGGAGTGCTGCACTGTCAGAGGAGCAGTACTGTGTGAGTGCTGCACTGTTGAAGGGTCTGTAGTGAGGGAGTGCTGCACAGTCGGAGGGTCAGTACCGAGGGAGTGCCCAACTGTTAGAGGGGCAGTACTGCGGGAGTGCTGCACGTTAGAGGGGCAGTACTAAGGGAGTGCTGCACTGTCAGAGGGTAAGCACTGAGGAAGTGCTGCACTGTTGAAGGCTCAATACTGAGGGAGTGCTGCACTGTCAGAGGGGCGGTACTGAGGGAGTGCTGCGCTGTTGAAGGGGCTGTAGTGAGGGAGTTCTGCACTGTCAGAGGGGCAGTACTGAGGGAGTGCTGCACTGTCAGAGGAGCAGTACTGTGTGAGTGCTGCACTGTCAGAGGGGCGGTACTGAGGGAGTGCTGCACTGTCAGAGGGTAAGCACTGAGGACGTGCTGCACTGTCGAAGGCTCAGTACTCAGGGAGTTCCCAATTGTCAGAGGGGCGGTACTCAGGGAGTGCTGCACTGTTAGAGGAGCAGTACTGTGTGAGTGCTGCACTGTCAGAGGGGCGGTACTGAGGGAGTGCTGCACTGTTAGAGGAGCAGTACTGTGTGAGTGCTGCACTGTCAGAGGGGCGGTACTGAGGGAGTGCTGCACTGTCAGAGGGGCAGTACTGTACGAGTGCTGCACTGTTGAAGGGGCTGTAGTGAGGGAGTTCTGCACTGTCAGAGGGGCAGTACTGAGGGAGTGCTGCACTGTCAGAGGAGCAGTACTGTGTGAGTGCCGCACTGTTCAAGGGGCTGTAGTGAGGGAGTGCTGCACTGTCAGAGGGTAAGCACTGAGGGAGTGCTGCACTGTCGACGGCTCAGTACTAAGGGAGTGCTGCACTGTCAGAGGGTCAGTATTGAGGGAGTACCGCATTGTCGGAGGGACAGTACTGAGGGAGTGCTGCACTGTTGGAAGTGCCGTTTGTTGGATGTGACGTTAAACCGAGGCCCCGTTGGCCATTAAAGACCCCACAGCACCCTTTCACAGAAGACCAGAGGGAGTTATCCCCAGTGTCTGGGCTGATATTTATCCCTAAACCAACATCATTAAAATGCCTGATCTGACCATTGTGTCATCGCTGTATGTGGGAGCTTGCTGTGCATGAACCGGCTGCCGGGTTTCCCCCATTACTACAGTGACTAGACATCAAAATTACTGATGTGACTGTGCAGCACTTTGGACATCCTGAAGTCATTAAATCTGCTGTATAAATACAAGTTCTTTCTTAATTACAATTGTACAAATCTCGATATTTGTTCAGGTCTGGCGTCACTTTCAAGCCACCCACTAAAGTGTCTGTCATTCTGAATCTGGGTGATTTCAATGGGCCTCTGCAGTACACAGTCTGGAAACAAATGCTGGGAATTATCAATCCAGGTAAAGCTGGGCTTCCAGTTGCCAGAATGGTATCAAAACGGTGAACAGTAACCTTCCTCATTGGGAAACAATGGGGGAAATTTTAATCTGCCTGGCTAGACGAGAAATCCATGGGATTGGGTGGAAGATCTATTTTACACCTGTTTTTCAATGTAAAACCAGCCTTGCACCTGATCCCATCAGTTTCCCGACAGGCAGATTGGGTTAAAATTGCCTCCATTCTTGCAGTGAAACAGTCCGTCAGTCATAACAAACACCTTCAAATAAAACTGATTCTTCTCACACGGATGGAGAGTTCTGCAGTGGAACTAAGTTCAATAGTTCCAATTGATTAACCTTGATTATTTTGTGACAGTATTGGTTGCTCTGTCTGGGGAGTGGGGTAATTTAGACTTTATGTGAGAGTGTGACTTTGAGTGATAACAAATTGCCATCCGTTTTACATCCCCTCCCCCACCAAGTCCCCCCCCCCACCCCAATCCCCGCTCTCGAATTTTATTTCCGTTCAAGTCAAAAAAATTTGGCAGATGTTGGTCAAAGCAGCTGTTGTGTTCAACATGACAGAGTAATTAGATATTTGTTAGAATATTGGAAATGGGGTAAATTGACATAATTTTCTTAATGCTTTTAACCATCATGCTCAGGAGGTGGGTTACTCGCCACAGAATTCCCAGCCTCTGACCTGCTCTTTTAGTCACAGTATTTTTGTGGCGGCTTCAGTTCAGTTTCTGCTCAATGGTAACCTCCCAGGATGCTGATGGTGCAGGACTCGATGATAATAATGCTGTTGAATATCAAGGGGAGATGGTTAGACTGTCTCTAGTTGGAGATGGTCATTGCCACTTGCCTGGCCTATTTTGCTGAATTTTAAATTGTTAGCCAGTGACTGACCTTTACCCTCACTGTGTGGCAAAGCAGTTACATGACAAAAGAGGAACAGGTGCCCCAAAAGCAGAACAATAATCTAAAACAGCCATAAAAGCAGGACAGAGATGAGAGAGCTGGACAAGTGCTGTCAGACAGTCTAGCAACCTTGAGAAACAACCTTGCAAACTGTCACACAGATGGAACAGTCGAACATTTGCAGGGCTATGAGGAAAGGGTAGGGGAGTTGCGCGAGCAGAGTTGCTTTTGCAGAGGGCCAGTAGTATTGGTGAAGGCGTCTAATGTTGCCCCGGTCTCTCGATTATTATAATTGCCTCATTTCTTGATCCTTTTACATGTTTGATTTAACTATCAGTAAATGAGACATTGATTACCATTTAGCGTCACGGGTGAATCAGTCACACCGTGACAGGTCACTCCCACATGTGCACACTCGCAACTGCTGCATAGGATCATTCAGAACAGGAGGAGGCCATTCAGCCCCTCCAGCCTGTCCTGTATCTCCATTCAATTAGATCACGGCTGATCTGCATCTCAGCCCCATTTACCCGCCTTTGTTCCATATCCCCTGATGCTCTTCGTTGCTGCCAGTTGTTGATGTGAATGAGCTCAAACGGCTGAAACAAAAAACTAGAACACAACGCTTTCATTTTTTTCCTTCTGTTTCAGTCCCAGCTTCCCTGACCCTGGATCCGAGAACGGCCAATCCCTTCCTGGAAGTGTCTGACGACCGGACCGAGGTGAGACTGGCGGAGAAGCAACGGGATGTCCTGGACAACATGGAGAGATTCAGTACCTGCCTCTGTGCCCTGGGTGCGGAGATATTCACAACCGGGAGACACTACTGGGAGGTGGAGGTGGGCGACAACACAGCCTGGATCGTGGGTGTTGCCAAAGAGTCGATCCAGAGGAAGAAGGATCTCACGCTGAAACCCCAGAACGGTTTCTGGGCCCTGGAGCTGTTGTTCTGGAGGTACCAAGCTCTGACCTCGCCTCCCACCCATCTCCTCCTGAAAGTCAGACCCAGGAAGCTGGGCGTTTACCTGGACTACGCGGCAGGGCAGGTGTCTCTGTGTGACGCTGGCGACATGTCCCACCTTTACACCTTCACTGACACCTTCACTGAGAAACTCTGCCCTTTCTTCTGGACTGCTTGCAAAGGGGGATCACTAAAACTAACCGCCTTACATGTATAGAGTCATTATCCAAAAATCACTGCTTGTGCTGAGAGCTTAGACAGGCTGAGAGACTGGCTCAATTACTTAATATTCAGAACAGATTAATATCATCAGTCCCCTCCCAGTAACAGCACAGTACAAATGGAGTGCTGTCTGTAATCTTTGTCAATAAATATATTTCCAACAAAAATCAAAATGTTGGAAATGCACCTGGGGTAATTTTAACCGTGGGCGATAGGTTAAAATGAATGATAACAAATTAGATATCAAAGGAAGTCAATAGAAGGGAAGGTCAGGCGATGTGGATAATAGACGGTCCATTCAATATGGCCCACTTTACACTATCATCCCTAATTTTAAATTACCCCCAGCAAGTCCGTCTGCGGCAGAAACATAAAGTGAATTTTAACCTAATGCAGGGAGAGGGATCCCATGGAATTGGGTGCGATGTCAATTTTACACCCCGTCTGATATTAACTTCAACAAAGGAAGTAAAATCAGGGCTGGAGTTAAAACCAGAGATGGTGCTGCTGCCCTCCTGTTGACTCCTGTGAATCCCTGACAATTTTCGCGCGATCGGTGTAGTACTGTCCATCAGCCAGCAGAGGATGGTGTTGTATCATTTTAATCACAAGTTCAATAATCCTGTTTGAGGAAGAGACCAATTGGATAAATCAGGATAGGCAGAGAGAGAAAGAGAGTGAGTGAAGTGGATAGAGGGACACTGACACTGTCAGCTCCTGTATGTGTACATCACACGGTGGGTAAAACTCCAGCTCCCTCTCTTCCTGCACCCACTTTAGTTTATATCGCCTCTCCTCAATCTTCCTTCCAAAATGCATCACTTCACATTTCACAGTATTTATATCAATCTGCCATGTGTCTGTCCATTTCTCCAGACTACTTCTACCCTCCTGAAGGCTGCTGCTATTCTCTTCCCTGTTTACAAGCCACTGTAAACCCATGTCCAGCTCATTAATATATATCAAAAAGAGCGGGGGGTCCTAATATGAACATCTGGGTGACACCATTCTATACCTCCCTCCAGTCTAAACAACCATTCACCACTACTCTCTGCATTCTGCCCCTTAGCCATTGCTGTATCCACTCTGTCACTGCCCCTTTAATCCCACGAGCATCCATTTTGCTAACAAGTCATAAAAGAGAGGGACAATGCAGACATTGTGGTTAAGGAGGAGTGTGAAATATTGGATATGAACATACAATCATACGAATTAGGAGCAGGAGTCGGCCACTTGGTCCCTCGAGCGGGCTCCGCCATTCAATAAGATCGTGGCTGATCTGTTTGTAACCTCAACCCCACATTCCCGCCTACCCCCAATAACCTTTTACCCCCTTGCTTATCAAGAATCTATCTACCACTGCCTTAAAAAATATTCAAAGACTCTGCTTCCACCGCCTTTTGAGAAAGAGAGTTCCAAAGACACACAAACCTCTGGGAGAAAAAAATTCTCCTCATCTCTGTCTTAAATGGGAGACCCCTTATTTTTAAACAGTGACCCCTAGTTCTAGATTCTCCCACAAGGGGAAACATCCTTTCCACATCCATGTTATATGTTTCAATTAAGTCGCCTCTTACTCTTCAAAACTCCAGCAGATACAAGCCTAACTTGTCCAACTATTCCTCATAAGACAACCCATCCATCCCAGTTATTAAACCTTCGCTGAACTGCTTTCCAACGCATTTACATCCTTCCTTAAATTGGAGCCCAGAGTACTCCAGATGTGGTCTCAACAATGCCTTGTGTAACTGAAGCATAACCTGCCTATTTTTGTATTCAATTCCCTTTGCAATAAATGATAACACTCTATTAGCTTTCCTAATTATGTGCTGTACCTGCAAACTAACCTTTTGCGATTCATGCACTAGGACACCCAGCTCCCTCGGCATCTCAGAGCTCTGCAATCTCTCACCATGTAGATGATATACTTTTTTATTCTTCCTGTCAAAATGGACAATTTCCCACATTATACCCCATTTCCCAGGCTTTTCCCACTCACTTAACCTATCTATATCTATTTGTAGCCTCCTGATGTCCTCTTCACAACTTACTTTTTCCTACCTATCTTTGTGTCATCAGCAAATTTAGCAACCCATACCTTCGTCCTTCATCCGAGTCATTTATATAAATTGTAAAACGTTGAAGCTCAAGCACAGATTCCTGTGGCACACAACTTGTTACATCTTGCCAACCAGAAAATGACCCATTTATGCCTACTCTCTGTTTCCTGTTAGCTAGCCAATCTTCTATCCATAACAATATGTTACCCCCTGCACCATGAGTTTTTATTTTCCACAATAACCTTTCATGTGGCACCTTATCAAATGCCTTCTGGAAATCCGAGTACAATACATCCACCAGTTCCCCTTTATCCACAACACATGTAACTCCCTCAAAGAACTCCAATAAATTGGTTAAACATGATTTCCATTTCACAAAGCCATGTTTACTCTTCCTGATAACCTTGAAGTTTTCTCAGTTCCCTGCTATAATGTCTTTAATAATAGCTTCTAACATTTTCCCTATAACAGATGGTATGAACAGAGCAAAATACCAGGGCTCCAAGCGTTAAGCTATGAGGGACAATCATAGACAAGAGGAGCCATTTTAAAAATTAGATCTAGTACTGTTCAATGTGAAATCACAGAATGATGGAGCACAGAAAGAGGCCATTTGTCTATAGTACCTTTGTTGGCTCTTTCAAGAGCCTGGCAGCTCTCTATGGTGTCCTGGCCAATATTTATCTCTCAACTAAAATCACTAAGAAAGAAGATTCTGCTCATTGTCACATTGCTGTTTGTGGGAGCTTGCTGTGCACAATTGGATGTACCGCTGTCTATTTTAATCCAGTCTGAGAAACACCAATCACAGCTGCTCTCTGCATTTTGTCTCTTGGTCTATCCACTTGTCATATCCACTCTGCCACTGCTCCTGTTAGATACAGAGTAAAGCTCCCTCTACACTGTCCCATCAAACAATCCCAGGACAGATACAGAACAGGTTAGATACAGAGTAAAGCTCCCTCTACAAATAAAAGAAAAAAAAAATGGGTTCGATACAGAGTAAAGCTCCTTCTAGACTGTCCCATCAAACACTCCCAGGACAGGTACAGCACGGGTTAGATACATCTGAGGCATGAAGGAAACTGCAACTGGACAGCCCTGAAGATGCTTAGTTTATAGTTGCCAAGGCCATTCACGATGGAGTGATTGAAGCCAGTATTAAACATGAAAGAGGATACGTCCAGTCTAAAGAGACCATCGACATTTATGGCACACGGGAGCCTCAGCTGGCATTCCACCAGAGAATCTCCTTCTGTCTGTCAAAGCGATGCGATTCCCACCTAAGTCATACAACAAAGACCTGGAGTCGGCTGAGGAACGGCAAGAACGGGAACAGCAAGACCTGGAGTTTGCAAAAGAAATGGCAGTGGATGATGATGATGGATTCCCATGAGCCTGTATGGGATATTGATTCTGAAATGTTTGGAGTACTGTAACTGCAAACAGTAAAGATAAATAAAACCAGAATCGTGACTTTAAAGTATGGTGGAAGCCCTTTAATAGACTTAAGTCTGTCAGCATGTTTGAGAATGGAATGTTCTCCTCTCTCCAGGTTTGATACATGTTTACCTGCTTTTATTTCTCTTCATTCACTGTTGTTTTCCTAGGAATAGTTACCTTTGTCCCTTTAAACCTTGTAAACAATAACTTACTGATAAATATATGGTCAATAAAACTGATAAATACTTGTGAAAAAAAAGACGGGTTAGATACAGAGTAAAGTTCCCTCTACACTGTCCCCCATCAAACACTCCCAGGACAGGTACAGCATGGGGATTGGCTCCTCTGTGATTGGGAATATTGAGTGCCTCAGCGAGGTGCAGCTGACGGTGCTGCAGTCAGTTGCTGGAGGTGCTGCTGGAGAGGGAGAGCTGAGGAGAAACTGCAAAAACTTTGAACAGCATTTGCTGCAGAGGAAGAGAGACTTTTGGAATAAGCCTGTATTTGGAGGTGGGTGTTGAGCACCAGACTCATTTCATTTGGACTGCTGTGGGAGGTGGAAGAGGCCAGAAGAACAAGGGGTGGGGGCTATACAATTCTGCAGGGAGCTGCGCAGTTGCACTAAAGTTGCAGGGAAGCTCCCTCCCCACCCCGATTGCCCAGCCTGAGTCAACTGAAGCTGCCTGGCTAAATGGGCGGAAGGGGATAAATAGTGCCTGGGCAGCTTCAGCTGACCCAGGTGAAGACGCCTCCCCCAACCAGAAGACCGGAAGACCAAGTGTGCTGGCAGAGACTGTTTTAAGTGTGCTGTGTGCACCACCTCCAGAAAGGAAAAGAAAGTCATCCCTTACAGCTTGTCTTTCCCTCTCCTCTATTCCCTCAACCTCTCCCCTAACCTGTTGTTTGTTTGTTTGTTTTGTGCATCTTAAAGTTATTTTCAAGCCTACAATTTGGGGTGGGTTAGCTCTTAGACCCATGGCAAGCCCTTCATCACAGGTGGCGGGGCCCTCTACATCCTATGCAGCTGCAGCCTCTGTCGCTGCCCATGTGGCCCCGTCACCCTTTAAATTAATAACATCCAGCCATGGGGTGAAGCGCTATCCCCACCCCAACATGTCCATTGAGGCCTGTGTGAAGGCAATGGCCGAGGTTGTCGGCCCCTCGGCCATTGTTGCGGCCTCAAAGATGTATGGGAAGGCTGTGTTTTTTCTAAAGACCGAGTGGGCCGTGTCCCTGGCCCTGAGTAAGGGGCTCACTGTGGGGGGGACCTTCCTGCCGGTGGACCCTCTGGGGGCCACTGCGCAGCGGATAATGTTATCAAACGTCCCACCCTTCATTCCCAGTGAGCTCCTCCTCCCCCACCTACACCATCTGGGGGAGGTGAGGTCAGGGATCACCCCAGTCCGGCTTGGTCTTCGGGAACACAGCCTCCAACATGTCTACTCCTTCCGCCACCAGGTATTTATGCAGCTGGCGCGGGAGGAGGACTTGGAAGGCCAATTTAATGTGGAGTTCCAGGGGACGGCCTACCGCGTCTTTTGGACCTCGGACGGGGCGCGGTGCCACGTCTGCAAGGGGGTGGGGCATGTTCATAAGAACTGCCCCAACCTCCCGGCCGCCAGCTCCACCTCGGCGGCCCAGAGTGGTTCCACAGCACCTCCTCCCATTCCCTCCACACATCCAACAGACACCGACCGCTCAGTCGGTTCTGGAGGCTGTGGTTGTCACAGCCTCCAGCGGGGAGGGGAGTGCCCGTCCATGTGGAAGGAAGACGCGGAGGCAAAAGAAACATCAAGAGGCGTGTCCCCTGGACACATTGAAACAACCCGAGCCTGAGCTCAGCCCAAAGCCCATTCTCATGGAATCCACCTGTCCCAGGGCTGGGCTCAGGCCCAGGGTGACTAAAAAGGAGGGTGCGGAGGCGGAGGCCTCTGATGACATGGAGGTCTCTGAGCCTCTGTGCCCCAGTGGGAAAAAGAGGAGAAGGCACCCCTCCACAGAGGTAACGAGGGGCCCAGAGGCGCAGGGCCCATCTGTTGGAGGGGAGCTGTCTCCTGTTTCGGGTCCCCAGGTTTCGCCAGCGAGGTGGTGGATTCCCTCGTGCCTCCCACCGAATCTCCCCTTATCCCCACGGCGGAACTCCGGGATTTCCTCGCGGCTTGGAGGGGTTGCCACGATAAAGTTCAGCTGGCCATCGGCCGTTGGTCGAATCTGGCGCTGATCATACAGTCCGTCCGTGCCGCCCTGAAGAAAGCAGGGAAGGGCGCGGGCGTGAAACTGGTTGAGAGGCGCCGTTTTCATGTGCTCCTCAATGGGTTGCTGGGGGAGTGGAAGGCCAGGTGCACTTCCACTCCCTCCTCACAGTGAGCTGTTGGTGACGGGTTTTAAGTACCTTTGACATGAAGATAACCATAGCCAGCCTCAACATCCACGGCAGCAGAGGGGTCTCACCGCAGATTTCACAATCTCTCAGTCCTCAGGGAAGGGAGATACGCGGTGAGCTTTCTGCAGGAAACCCACACCGTTCCGGGAGACGAAGCCACCTGGCTCCTGGAGTGGCAGGGTGGGGTCTACATGAGTCACCTCACCCCTATTTCTAGTGGGGTGGCTATCTTGTTGGCCCCGACTTTTCAGCCGGAGATCTTGGGGATCAAGGAGCTGATGCCGGGCCGCTTGCTCCACCTCGCCGTTCGCCTGGGTAGCATGCCGCTCCACTTTGTGAACGTGTACGCGCCCAGGCCCGGCGCGTTGCAAGCGCGCTTCTTTGAAGAAGTGTCCGCTCTCTTGAGCTCCATCGATAGCGGCGAGTGCATCATCCTCGGGGGGGATTTTAACTGCACCCTCGAGGTGGGGGATCGCTCCGGTCCCCAGCGCGGCCAAGCGTCGGTGGAGAAGTTGAGGGGACTGATCAGCTCCCTTAACTTGGTGGACGTCTGGTGGAATCTCCATCCCGACTCCAGCGCCTTCACGTGGAGGTCTGGAGGAGGAGGGTCGCGAATCGACCGCCTCTACTTTTCGCAGGCGTACGTCTCCCGCGTCTCGGCGGCCTCCATGCGGCTGGTGCCGTGCTCAGACCACCGTCTGGTGTGGGCGGAGTTCACTCCGCTACGCATGCGGGCAGGGTCCGCGTACTGGCACTTCAACAACCGAGGACGAGCGATTTCGGGACTCGTTCTGTCGATTCTGGGCCGACTGGAGAAGGAAGCAGGGGGGCTTCCCCTCCTTGAGGCTATGGTGGGATGTGGGCAAGACTCACATCCGCGTCTTCTGTCAGGAGTACGCGAAGGGGTCGACCAAGAGGCGGGAAGCCGAGATCGGGCGCCTTGAGAGGGAGGTGCTCGACTTGGAGTCCCGCCTCGGTCATGCCGTCGTGGACCCGGCCCTGTGGCAGGCGTACAAAGAGAAGAAGGGCGCGCTGAGGGACCTGCAGCTCATAGGGTCCCGAGGCGCGTACATGAGGTCGCGGATCCAGATCCTGGAAGATTTGGACCGCGCCTCACCCTTCTTCTACTCACTGGAAAAATGGGGGGTCCGTGAGCAGCTCGTCGAGCTGCTGGCCGACGACGGATCCTCCATCACAGATCCGGAGGGAATGGGCCTCCTGGTCCGTACTTATTACAGTGTGTTGTTCTCTCCGGATCCGTCCAGCGAGGATGCGCGCAGAATTTTGTGGGAGGGCCTGCAGCAGGTCAGCCTGGAGGGCGCCGAAGGATTGGAGGCTCCGCTCACGTTGGCAGAGCTGACTGACGCCCTCCACCTGCTCTCAAGGGGCAAATCCCCAGGGCTGGATGGGTTGACCGTGGAGTTCCTCAGGGCGTTCTCGGACGTCCTGGGGGACGATTACGCGCGGGTCCTGGGGGAAAGCCTGGCGACCGGGGAGATGCCCCTCTCGTGGCGCAGGGCGGTCATCGTCCTGCTGCCGAAGAGGGGCGATCTCCGCTTGCTTAAAATCTGGCGTCCGGTCTCCCTTCTCAGCACTGATTATAAGATCTTTGCCCGGGCTATGTCTACCCGCCTGGGCTCTGTGCTGGACCACATGATCCACCCCGACCAGTCCTACACGGTCCCGGGCCGGTCCATCCAGGACAACATCCACCTGGTCCGGGAACTGGTCCATCTTTCCCAGAGGACTGGTCAGTCGGTCGCCTTTCTCTCCCTCGATCAGGAGAAGGCGTTCGACAGGGTGGATCACGAATACCTATTCGGGCCTCTGCGCGCTTTCGGACTCGGGCCGCATTTCGTGGCCCAGGTCCGACTTTTATACGCCGCTGCAGAGTGTCTAGTCAAAGTTAACGGGTCCTTGACGGCGCCCCTTCGCTTTGGGAGAGGAGTGCGTCAGGGATGCCTCATGTCCGGCCAATTGTATACCATCTGCGTGGAGCCCTTCCTGTGCCTGCTTCGCAGAAGGTTGACGGGATTGGCTGTGCGCGAGCCGGCCATGCGGGTCATCCTCTCGGCTTACGCCAACGACGTGCTCCTCGCGGTCACAGATCCCGTTGACTTGCGGAGGATGCGCGACTGCCAGCAGACCTTTACTGCCACGTCCTCCGCGAGGATCAATTGGGAGAAATGTTCCGGACTCCTGGTGGGTCAGTGGCGGGTGGACTCCCTGCCGGAGGATATGAAACCTTTTGCGTGGAGCACCACGCACCTCCTCTATCTGGGAGTCCACCTGAGCCCAGACTGGTTGGCCCTCTGTTCCAGGAAGAAGCGGACAGCCCTCAAACAGTCCTGGTGGGGGATGGAGGTGTAGAGCGATTGGACGTCCATAGTGAAGAGGAGGCGGTTGGGACCAGGAAACTGGAAATTGTCAAAATGATGTAGGGCGTCAGAAGAGTCACGGATGTAGGTGGGAAGAGACTGGACCAGCGGAGAAAAGATAGAGTCTAGATAGGAAGAAATAAGTTCAGTGGGACAGGAGCAGGCTGACACAATGGGTCTGCCGGGACAGTCCCGTTTGTGGATTTTGGGAAGGAGGTAGAAGCGGGATGTCCGGGGTTGTGGGACTATGAGATTGGAAGCTGGAGAGGGAAGATCTCCAGAGGAGATGAGGTCAGTGACAGTCCTTTGGACGGTGGCTTGATGTTCGGTGGTGGGGTCATGGTCCAGAGGGAGGTAGGAAGAAGTGTCCGTGAGTTGGCGTTGAGCTTCTGCAAGGTAGAGGTCGGTACGCCATACGACAACAGCACCACCCTTGTCTACAGGTTTGATGACCATGTCGGGGTTAGACCTGAGAGAACGGAGTGCCTCAAGTTCAGAGGGGGACAGGTTAGAGTGAGTGAGGGGGGCAGAGAAATTGAGATGACCAATGTCTCGCCAACAGTTTTCAATGAAGAGATCAAGAGCGGGTAAGAGGCCAGGGGGAGGGGTCCAGGTAGAGGGAGAATGCTGGAGGCGGGTGAATGGGTCTGCTGGGCGGGGGGAGGACTCCTGGTCAAAGACGTGAGCCCGGAGGCGGAGGCGACGGAAGAAGAGCTCAATGTCATGCCGAGCGTGAAATTCATTGAGGTGGGGGCGTAAGGGGATAAAACTGAGACCTTTGCTGAGTACAGAACGCTCAGCATCAGAGAGGGGGAGGTCAGAGGGTATCGTGAATACATGGCAAGGGGTCAGATCTGAAGGGGTGGGGTCAGAGGGAAGTGAAGGGGAAGAAGGATCTGGAGGGGCATTTGTCCCCATCAGCTGCTGGAGCTTGCGTTCCTTAACACCTGAAAGGAAGAAAAAAAGTTTTTTGTTAATGCGTCGGATGAGACAAAAGATGAAATGAAACTGCGGAATAGAACAGCTTTGAGATAAGGTGAGGCGGTGCTGCTGGAGAGAGAGGTCCAGTGTGTACATATGGCGGCGCATAGCACTGAGTGTGGATCTCAGGATGCACATAGTATTAAATGGCGTTTGTTTATGAGGGATTTAGATGGGGGGTCTGTTTACCGGATGGTATTAAATGGGGGTATGTTCACAGTGAGGATATTAGATGTGAGGGGGGCTGTTCACGAGGAGCGGGTATTAGAATGTGGGGCCTGTTCACAGGACGGTATTAGACGGGGGTCTGTTGACAGGAGATGTAATTAGATGAGGGTCTGTTCACAGGGGAGGTAATTAGATGAGGGTCTGTTCCTGGGGAGGGTATTAGATCGGGGTCTGTTCACGGGGAGGGTATTAGATCAGGGTCTGTTCACGGGGAATGAGGTGTTAGATCGGTTTTTTTAATGGAAGGGTATTAACTGGTGGTCTGTTTACAGGAGGATATTAGATGGGGTCTGTTCACGGGGGGGTGGGGGTGGTGTTAAATGGGGATCGGTTCACGATGGGGGATAATTAGATGGGGTTCTGCACACGGGGGGGTAATTGAGTGTCTGTTCATGGGGTGGTAATAGATGGGTGGTTGCTCATGGGGGGGATATTTGTGGGGGGAATTTTTGCAGCGGAAAATATTTGCAGGAGACAAATTTGTGTGCGGCGACATTTTCAGGGGATGAATTTGCAGGGGGAAGAATTTGTGGCGGGGCAAATACATAGTTGGGGGAAATTTGTGGGGGGCCCAAAAATTCCAGGGAGGGGTTTCCCCAAATATCCCAGTGGGGGCCACCCCCAAAATGCCAAGGATGTGGGTGCCCCAAAAATTACAAGGGGGGGTGGGGAATTACAGGCACCAGAGAGACAAAAAAACAGTGAGCAAGAAAGCCTGAGGGAATAAAGGGAGAGAAATGACAGAGAGAGAAGAAAGAAAAAAGGACAAAAAAAGGAGAAAGAAACACGAGAAAGAAAAAAGAGACAGAGAAAAAGGAGCGAAAAAAAGAGACAGTGCAGGTAAGAGTGAGATTGAGGGTAAAGGTGAGATCGAGGGTAAGAGTGAGAGAGCGAGGGTAAAGGTGAGATCGAGGGTAAGAGTGAGATTGAGGGTAAGGGTGAGATTGAATCCAATTGTTAGAGCATGTATAAGGATTATGGAAAGGTGAAGTGAAAAGATTACGATGATATGTAAAAATCATAGAATGGTTGCAGCTCAGGAGGCCATTCAGCCCATCGTGTCCATGCCAGCTCTCTGCAAGAGCAACTCAGCTTGTTCCGCTCCCCCTCCCTTTCCCCGGAACCCTGCAATTTCTTTTCTCTTCAGATAATTATCCAATTCTCGTTTGAAAGCCATGATTGAATCTTCCTCCCCCACACTCTCAGGCAGTGCATTCCAGATCTGAATCACTTGGTGCGTAAAAAAGATTTTCCTCGTGTCGTCATCGGTTCTTTTGCCAATCATTTTAAATTGGTGTCCTCTGGTTCTTGAGCTTTCTGCCAATGACAACAATTTCTCTTTATCTCTTTTGTCCAGTCCCCTCATGATTGTGTACACTTCTATCAAATATCTTCTCAAACTTCTCTGAGAACAACCCCAGCTTCTCCAGTCTATCCATGTAACTGAAATCCCTCATCCCTGAAACTATTCTCAGAAATTTCTTCTGCAGCCTCTCTAAAGCCTTCACGTCCTTCCCTAAAGTGTGATCCAATGAGAACTGGACACAATACTCCAGTTGTGGCCGAACCAGTGTTTTATAAAGGTTCATCATAACTTCCTTGTTTTTATAATGTCTACCTTTTCAATCACTTTCTCAGTCTGCCCTGCCACCTTCAATGATTTGTGCACCTATACCCCCAGGACTGTTTGTTCCAGCACCCACTATAGAATTGTACCTTTTATTTTATATTGGATAATAATCTGGTCATTATTACATTGCAGTTTGTGGGAGCTTGCTGTGCGCGGAGTACTGTCCCTTTAATAACCATTCGGCTCGCTCCTCCCACCGGAAAGCCTGCTGTGTTCTCTGCCAAAGTGAAAGACAGAAAGTAAAGTCAGAAGCTGTGGTGGTGAAATGGCGTCTGAAAAGCAATTAGAAAAGATAAAAAATGAGGTGACCTGTTCAATTTGTTTGTCTTTTTACGATGATCCGGTGACCCTGGACTGTGGGCACAACTTCTGCCGAGCCTGTATTTTACAGTATTGGGAACCAGAACAAGGGAATGTCACTTGTCCTGAGTGCCGGAGCGAGTTCACCCAAAAGAGTGTCAGGCCCAACTGGGTTCTATCCAACATTGTGGAGAGTGTCAGGAAACTGAGCCCGGCTCAGAAACAGGCTGAGACGGATTTGCACTGTGAGGAGCACGACGAGAAGCTGAAACTCTTCTGCAGCGATGATCAGAGAGCGATCTGTGTGGTGTGTTCCATGTCCCGTGAGCACAAGGACCATGCAGTCAGTCCGATAAAGGAAGCTGCTGAACTTTTTAAGGTATGTCCTTTCTTGGTGCACATGTGTGGTTTGGGTTGTTTCTGATTCTGCATCCCCGCGTCCCTCGAATTGGCTGCTGGTTATAAACGCTGTCCAATCAACATCCTGAAACTTCCCATTGACCAGAAACTGAACTGGAGGAGTCCTATAAATACCAAGGCGACTATTTTAATATCGCCCATTTTACACCGTCGCCCAATGTTAAAATTATCCTCCAGTAATGCAGAGCAAGAGTACTAGGTCTACTGTTTATCCATTGCTAAAAACAATGAGCTTTGAAACATATAACTTATCTTAGTGTTAAACTATATTAAGTAAATGTTACTTAATGGAAATGTGTGGCTTTGAAATTCTGTGGTACTCTCCTGGTCTCCTCCCATACTGTGGATTCTTTTCCATTTCACGCGCTGCATAAATCATAGAATGGTTACAGCACAGAAGGAGACCATTCGGCCTGTCGTGTCTGTGCCGTCTTTTGGCAACTCTTCTCATCCCACTCCCCTGCCTTTTCCCAGAGCCCTGCAAATATTTCTCTTCAGGCAATTATCCAGTTCTCTTTTGGAAGCCTCAGTTGAATCTGCCTCCACTCGGGCAGTGCATTCCAGATCCTGACCACTTGCTGCATAAAAAACTTTTTCCTCTTGTTGTTTCTTTTGCCAGTCATAGAATCATCATAGAATCCTAGCAAATTTAAGGCACAGAAAGAGGCCACTTGGCCCATCGTGTCTGTGCCGGCTGAAAAATAATCCACCTATTCTAATCCCACCTTCCAGCATTTGGTCTGTAGCCCTGCAGATTACAGCACTTGAGGTGGATATCCAGACTCCTTTTGAATGAGTTGAGAGTTTTTGCCTCAGCTACCCTTTCAGACAATGAGTTCCAGATGCCCACCACCCTCTGGGTGAAAAAGTTTTCCCCATCTTCCCTCTAATTTTTCTACTAATCAGTTTAAATCTGTACTCCCTTGTCACTGACCTCTCTGCTAAGGTGAATAGACCCTTCACCTCCACTCTATCCAGGCCCTTAAAATTATGTACATTTCAAATCAGATCTCCCCTCAGCCTTCTCTGTTCCAAGGAGAACAACCCCAGTCTGTCCAATCTTTCCTCATAGCTGCATTTTTCCAGTCCTGGCAACATCCTCGTAAATCTCCTCTGTACCTTCTCTCGTGCAATTACATCCTTTCTGTAATGAGATGACCAGAACTGCACACAGTACTCAAGTTGTGGCCTAACCAATGAGTTATACAGTTCTAGGATAACCTCCCTGCTCTTATATTCTATACTTCAGCTAATAAAGGAAAGGATTCCATTTGCCTTCTAAACCACCTATCGACTTGTCCTGCTACCTTCAGTCCAAGGTCCCTCACTTGCTCTGCACTTCTCTGTATTTTCCCATTAATCGTGTATTCCTTTGCCTTGTTTGACCTCCCCAAATGCGTCACCTCACGCTTCTCCAGGTTGAATTCCATTTGCCACTTTTCTCTCCATCTAACCAGACCATCAATATCTTCCTGCAGCCGACAGCTATCCTCGCTATCTACCACACGGCCAATTTTTGTGTCGTCTGCAAACTTCTTGATCATGCCCCCTACATTTACATCCAAATCGTTAATATATACAACAAAAATCAGGGGACCCAGTACTGAGCCCTGCGGAATGCCACTGGAAACAGCCCACCAGGCGTAAAATCGCCCGTCAACAATTACCCTTTGTTTCCTGCCACTGAGGCAATTTTGTATCCACCTTGCTGCATTTCCCTGGATCTTACGGGATTTTATTTTTTTAACTAGTCTGCCATGTGGGACCTTGTCAAAAGCCTTGCTAAAATCAATGTAGACCACATCAACTGCACTACCCTCATCTATCTTCCTTGTTACTACTTCAAAAAATTTAATCAAGTTGGTCAAAAAAGATTTTCCCTTAACAAATCTATACTGACATTCCTTGATTAACCTGTGCCTTTCCAAGTGACAGTTTACTTTAATCACTTAATTACTCAATTTGGTTTCTCTGGCTCTGGATCCTTTTGCCAATGGGAACCGTTTCTCCCTATCTACTCTATCCAGACCCCTCATGACTTTGAACGGCTCTACCAAATCTTCTCTTCTCCAAGGAGAACAGCCCCAGCGTCTCCAATCTATGCATGTAACTGAAGTTCCTCATCCCTGGAACCATTCTCGTCAATGTTTTATGCACTCTCTCTAATGCCTTAACAACTTTCCTGAGGTGCGGTGCCCAGAACTGGACGTAATACTCCAGTTGAGGCTGAGCTCCAGAGGTGAGGTCAGAGTGACTGCCCTTGACATCAAGGCAGCATTTGACTGTTTATGGCATCAAGGAGCTCTAGCAAAACTGGAGTCAGTGGGAATCAGGGGCAAAACTCTCCGCTGGTTGGAGTCATACCTAGCACAAAGACAGATGGTTGTGGTTGTTGGAGGTCAATCATCTCAGTGCTAGGACATTGCTGCAGGACTTCCTCAGGGTAGTCTCCTAGGCCCAATCATCTTCAGCTGCTTCATCAATGACCATCTCTCCATCATAAGGTCAGAAATGGAGATGTTCGCTGATGATTGCACACTGTTCAGCACCATTCGTAACTCTTCAGATACTGAAGCAGCCCATGTCCGTGTGCAACAAGACCTGGACAAAATCCAGGCTTTGCTGATAGGTGGCAATTAACAATCACGCCACACAAATGCCAGGCAATAACCATCTCAAACAAGAGAGAATCTAACCATTTCTCCTTCATGTTCAATGGCATTACCATTGCTGAATCCCCCACCATCAACATCTTGGAGGTTACCATTGACCAGAAACCGAACTGGAGCAGCCACTTAAATACTGTGGCTACAAGAGCAGGTCAGAGACTGGGAATTCTGCAGTGAGTAACTCACCTCCTGTCTTCCCAAAGCCTGTCCACAATCTACACGGCACAATTCAGGAGTGTGATGGAATCTTCTCCACTTGTCTGGATGGGTGCAGCTCCAACAACACTCAAGAAGATCGACACCATCCAGGATAAAGCCCGCTTGATTGGGACATGATTGACCACCTTCCACATTCACTCCCTTCACCACCGACGCACAGTGGCAGCAGTGTGTACCATCTATAAAATACAGTGCAGCAACGCACCAATGCTCCTTAGACAGCACCTTCCAAACCTGCAACCTCTACCAACTAGAAGGATAAGGGCAGCAAATGCATGGGAACACCACCACCTGCAAGTTCCCCTCCAAGCCGCACGCCATCCTGACTTGGAACTATATCGCCGTTTTTTTCTCTGTCACTCATCACCACCTTCTCAAGGGCAATTAGGGACGGGCAATAAATGCTGGCCCAGCCAGCGATGCCCACATCCCACAAATGAATTAAAAAAAATAACCAGTGTTTTATACAGGTTTATCATAACTGCCTTGCTTTTGTACTATATGCCCCTATGTATAAAGCGCAGGATCTCATGTGCTTTGTTAACTGCTTTCCCATATAATCCCAGGTCCTTCTGCTCTTGCAGCCCTTTAGAATTGTACCCTTTAATTTATATTACCTCTCCTCATGCATCCTACTAAAATAAATCACTCCACACTTTTCTGCATTAAATTTCATTTCCCACGTGTCCGCCCATTCCACCAGCCTGTCGATGTCCTCTTGAAGTTTACCACTATCCTCCTCACAGTTCACAGTACTTCCAAAATAATAAAAGCAAAATACTGCAGATGCTGGAAATCTGAAATAAAAATAAGAAATGCTGGAAATACTCATCAGGTCTGGCAGCATCTGTGGAAAGAGAAGCAGAGTTAACGTTTCAGGTCAGTGACCCTTCATCAGAACTGGCAAATGTTAGAAATGTAATAGGTTTTAAGCAAATAAAGCAGGAGTGGGGCAAGAGATAACAAAGGGCAAGATGTTGATAGGACAGAGGGTCACAGAGAATAACTGAGTAGAAGGTCATGGAGCAAAGGCAAACGGTATGTTAATGGGGTGCTGAAAGACAAAGTGTTAGTGCAGAGAGGGTGTTAATTGACAGAAAATGAATGAAAAATGAACAGCCCTGGCCCAAAGCATAAACATGAAAAAAAAATTGGGTAGGCACATGGTAAAGAAATGAATGATGAAACAAACTCCGACTTATTCCACGTGGATTCCAACTGCAGTTTCACCCATCATGTTTTGAATCCACCCAGGATTACAGGTATCTCCGAGAAATTCAACATTCCTCGGACAGCTGTTCTACTCCGCAGTTTCATTTCATCCTTCATCTCATCTGACGCATTCACAAAAAACTTTTTTTCTTCCTTTCAGGTGTTAAGGATCGCAAGCTCCAGCAGCTGTTGGGGACGAATGCCCCTCCAGATCCTTCTTCCCCTTCACTTCCCTCTGACCCCAACCTTTCTGATCTGACCCGTTGCCATGTATTCACTATACTCTCTGACCTTCCCCTCTCTGACGCTGAACGTTCTGTACTCAGCAAAGGACTCAGTTTTATCCCCTTACACCCCACCTCAATGAATTTCGCGCTCGGCATGATGTTGAGCTCTTCTTCCATCGCCTTCACCTCCGGGCTCACTTCTTTGAAAAGCAGACCCATTCACCCGCCTCCAGCATTCACCCTCCACCTGGACCCCTCCCTCTGGCCTCTTAACCGATCTTGATCTTTTCATTGAAAACTGTCGGCGAGACATCGGCTGTCTCAATTTCTCTGCCCCGCTCACTCACTCTAACCTGTCTCTCTCTGAACCTGTCGCACTCCGTTCTCTCAGGTCCAACCCCGACTTTGTCATCAAACCTGCAGACAAGGGTGGTGCTTTTGTTGTCTGGCGTACCAACCTCTACCTTGCAGAGGCTCAGTGCCAACTGTCAGACTGTTCTTACTTCCCCCGGACCATGACCCCACCACCGAACATCAAGCTACTGTCCACAGGACTGTCACTGACCTCATCTCCTCTGGAGATCGTCCCTCTACAGCTTCCAACCTCATAGTCCCGCAACCCCGGACAGCCCGCTTCTACCTCCTTCCCAAAATCCACAAACAGGACTGTCCTGGCAGACCCATTGTTTCAGCCTGTTCCTGCCCCACTGAACTTATTTCTTCCTATCTTGACTCTATCTTTTCTCCGCTGGTCCAGTCTCTTCCCACCTACATCCGTGACTCTTCTGACGCCCTACGTCATTTTGCCAATTTCCAGTTTCCTGGCCCCAACCGCCTCCTCTTCACTGTGGACGTCCAATCTCTCTACACCTCCATCCCCCACCAGGACTGTTTGAGGGCTCTCTCCTTTTTCCTTGAGCAGAGGCCCAACCAGTCCCCGTCCACCACCAACCTCCTCTGCCTGGCTGAACTTGTTCTCACACTGAACAACTTCTCCTTCAACTGTATACACTTCCTTCAAGTAAAAGGTGTTGCTATGGGTACCTGCATGGGTCCTAGTTATAAAAGCAAAATACTGCAGATGCTGGAAATCTGAAATAAAAACAAGAAATGCTGGAAATACTCAGCAGGTCTGGCAGCATCTGTGGAGAGAGAAGCAGAGTTAACGTTTCAGGTCAGTGACCTTTCTCCGGAATGGGTCCTAGTTATGCCTGTCTATTTGTGTGATATGTCGAACACTCCTTGTTCCAGCCTGACTCAGGCCCCCTCTCCCAACTCTCTTTCCAGTACATTGATGATTGTATCGGTGCCGTTTCCTGCCCCCGCCCCGAACAGGAAAACTTTATCAACTTTGCTTCCGGTTTCCACCCTTCTCACACTTTTACATGGTCCATCTCTGACACATTCCTTCACTTCCTCGACTTCTCTGTCTCCATCTCTGGGGATAGGCTTCTATTAATATTCATTATAGGCCCACTGACTCCCACAGCTACCTCGACTACACTTTTTCACACCCTGCCTCCTCGAAGGACTCCATTCCATTCTCCCAGTTTCTCCGTCTCAGACGCATCTGCTCTGATGATGCTACCTTCCATGACGGTGCTTCTGATATGTCTTCCTCTTTCCTCAACCGAAGATTCCCCCCACTGTGATTGACAGGGCCATCGACCATGTCCAGCCCATTTCCAGCACCTCTACCCTCACCCCTTCCCCTCCCTCCCAGAACCACGACAGGGTTCCCCTTGTCCTCACTTTCCACCCCACCAGCCTCCACATCCAAAGGATCATCCTCCGCAATTTCTGCCATGTCCAGTGTGATGCCACTACCAAACACATCTTCCCCTCCCATCCCCAGTCAGCATTCCGAAGGGATCATTCCCTCCGCGACACCCTGGTCCACTCCTCCATTACCCCAACACATTGTTCTCTTCTCACGGCACCTTCCCATGCAATCGCAGGAGGTGCAACACCCACGCTTTAACCTCCTCTCTTCTCACTATCCAAGGCCCCAAACACTCCTTTCAGGTGAAGCAACGATTTACTTGTACTTCTTTCAATTTAATATACTGTATTCGCTGCTCACAATGTGGTCTCCTCGACATTGGGGAGACCAAATGCAGATTGGGTAACCGCTTTGCAGAACACCTCCGCTGAGTCCGAAAACATGACCCCGAGCTTCTGGTTGCTTGCCATTTCAACACTCCCCCCTGCTCTCATGCTCACATTTCTGTCCTGGGCTTGCTGCAGTGTTCCAGTGAACATCAGCGCAAGTTGGATCAACAGCATCTCATTTACCAATTAGGCACACTACAGCCTGCCGGACTGAACATTCAGTTCAATCATTTCACAGAGCATGAAGGGCTCCCCTTTTTTATTTTTAGTTATTTTTCTTTTTTATTATTTATTATTTTTCATTTGTTTATTTTATTTTAGTTTGTTTCATCATTCATTTTTTTTACCATGTGCCTACCCACTCTATTTTTTCATGTTTGTGCTTTGGGCCAGGGTGTCAATTAACACCCTCTCCGCATTAACGCTTTGTCAATACGCCATTAACATACCGTTTGCCTTTGCTCCATGACCTTCTGCTCAGTTATTCTCTGTGACCTTGTCCTATCAGCACCTTGCCCCACCCCCACTTTATTTGCTTAAAACCTATACATTTCTAACATTTTCCTGTTCTGATGAAGGGTCACTGACCTGAAACGGTAAGTCTGCTTCTCTCTCCACAGATGCTGCCAGACCTGCTGAGTATTTCCAGCATTTCTTGTTTTTATTATTATCACAGCACTTCCAAGTTATGTGTACTCTGCAGAATTTGGAATTGTTGCCTGTACACCCAAATGTGTGTATAATACCTTCCTCCAGTTTGAAAAACCATTCATATCTAGTCTCTGTTTCCTGTCACTCAGCCAATTTCGTATCCATGCTGCTACTGTCCCATTTATTCCATGGGCACTAACTTTTCTGACAAGCCTGTTATGTGGCACTTTATCAAGTGTCTTTTGGAAGTCCATGTACACCACATCAACCACATTACCCTCATCGAAAAACTCAAGCAAGTTAGTTAAACCTGATTTGCCTATAACAAATGCATGCTGGCTTTCCTTCACTAATCCAAATTTGTCCAAATGACTATTAATTTTATTCTGAACTATCATTTATGTAAGTTTTCCCATCACTGAGGTTAAACTGACTGGCCTGTAGTTGCTGGGCTTCTCCTTACACCCTTTTTTGAACAGGGGCGCAACATTTGCAATTCTCCAGTCCTCTGGTACCACCTCTGTATCGAAGGAGGATTGGAAGATAATGGCCAGTGCCACTGCAATTTCCACCCTTGCTTCCCTAAGTATCCTTGGATGCATCTCATCCTGTCCTGGTGAGTTATCAACTTTTAAGTGCAGGCAGTCGATCTAATGCCTCCTGTTTATCAATTTTAAGCCCATCTAGTGTCTCTACGACCTCCTTCTTCACCATGACTTGGGCAGTATTTTCTTCCTTGGTAAAGATAGATAGCACATTACTCATTTAGTACCTCAGCCATGCCCCTTGCCTCCATGTATAATATAAATCCCCTTTTAGGTCCCTAATTGGCCCCAGTCCTTCTTTCACAACCCTCTTACAATTTATATGTTAGCTATGAATCTCTTCTCACACACTCTCTTTTCTTCTCTTATTTGTTTTTTCACTTCCCCTCTGAACCTTCTATGTTCAGCCTGGTTCTCAACTGTGTTATCCAACTGACATCTGTCATCTGCACCGTTTTTCTGCTTCATCTTCATCTCTATCTCTTTCATTATCCAGGGAGTTCTGGATTTGATTGCCCTCCCTTTCTGCCTCATGGGAATGTACCTTGATTCTACCTGAACTATCTCCTCTGTAAAGGCAGCCCATTGTTCAGTGACCGTTTTGCTTGCTGATCTTTGATTCCAATTTATTTGGGCCAGATCCCCTCTCACTCCCTTGAAGTTGGCCCTCCCTTAATTAATTATCTTTACTTAGAAGTGCTCCTTCTTTTTCTAAACCTTATGATACTATGGTCACTGTCCCCTCAATGTTCCCCTACTGACACTTGATCCACCTCATTCCCCAGAACCAGATCCAGCAATGCGTCCTTCCTCATTGGACTGGAAACATACTGATGGAGAAAATTTTCCTGAACGCACTATAAACTCTTGCCCCTCTCTGCTCTTTACATTATGACTATCCCAGTCTATATTAGGATAATTAAAGTCCCCCATATATCTACTCTATAATTCCTGCGCGTCTCAGTAATTACCTTGCAAAGTTGTTCCTATATATCTTTCCCAGCCTATAGTACACACCCAGAGTGCATTGGTAGCTCTATTGTTTTTTTTAGCTCTAACTGAATAGATTCTGCCCTTGACCTCTCTAGTACATCCTGTCCCTCCAGCACTGTAATCTTCTCAATCAATACAACCACCCCTCCTCCTTTCCGACCTCCCCTATCTTTCCTAAACACCTCAGCTGGAAATTTACGCCACCACAAAGGAGTGGGTTAGTGGTGGGAAGGGTCGGAAGACTGAGCGGGAGGTAAGGGGTGCCACTCCTGCCACCTTCCCGCCCCCTGCTGCAATTTTACCAGGGATGGCAGCAGCAAGAAACAGCCCACCTGCCCCAGGCCAATCAAGGCCCTGAAATGGACAATTAATTGCCACTTAAGGGCCTCCTCCCACCGCCGCTGGTATTTTAGGCCCCACAGAAGGCTGCCAAGTAAAACCTGGTGGCCTCCTTGTGGGCTTGGGGGAGGGGGGCCCTCCTGGTCAGGCACCCTGTGCCCTACGGAGCGTTTTCCCCTCCACCCACGCCCAAAACCCAACTGCCCCCACTGAAATAAAGTCCCCCCCACCCCAACCAACTACCCATGCCTCTCCAGGGCCCGGCCGATTGTCCCCGGCAAGGCCCCAAAACATACCTCTCTTCTGGGGCCGACATCCACGATCCCTGTGGACTGCTGATTGGCCGGCAGCTCTTAGACGCGGAACCTCCTGCCTCAAAGAGGTGGAAGTCCCACCCAAGTCCAATTAAGGGCCTGGGGAGTGTAAAAACCTGGCATTGCTCCCCAGGCCCAGCAAAGGTGGGTCGCCTCTGATTTTTTGTCTGGTGGTCGGGCTCTTTTTTGAGCCATGTCTCCACTATTGCCATGACATCATATTTCCTGCTGGCTATCTGTGCCTGCAGCTCACCAAGCTAACTTACCACACTCCGCGTATCACATACATGCACAGTAAATCTAATTTAGACCTTACTACATTCCCTCTTTAAAATGCCACGAGAAAGTGCAGAAAATAATCAAAAAGGCTAATGGAATGCTAGCCTTTAT
Source organism: Heterodontus francisci (assembly GCF_036365525.1). Taxonomy (NCBI): domain Eukaryota; kingdom Metazoa; phylum Chordata; class Chondrichthyes; order Heterodontiformes; family Heterodontidae; genus Heterodontus; species Heterodontus francisci. The sequence continues at coordinate 30,649,853 of NC_090399.1, forward strand.
ATCTAGAGGATTGGAGTATAAAGACAGAGATTATGCTGCAGCTGTACTAAACCCTGGTTAGACCCCACTTGGGGTACTGTGAGCAGTTGTGGGCACCACACCTTCGGAAGGATATATTGGCCTTGGAGGGAGTGCAACGTAGGTTTACAAGAATGATACCTGGACTACAGGGGTTAAGTTACGAGGAGAGATTTCACAAATTAGGCCTGTTTTCGCCAGAATTTAGAAGGTTAAGGGGTGATCTGATTGAAGTCTTCAAGATATTAACAGGAAAAGACAGGCTAGATAGAGATAACTATTTCCACTGGTTAGAGATTCTAAATCTAGGGGGCATAGTCTAAAAATTAGGACCAGACTGTTCATGAGAGATGTTAGGAAGCACTTCTTCATGCAAAGGGTGGTAGAGGTTTGGAACTCACTCCCACAAGCAGCAGTTGAAGCTAGAACTGTTGTTCAGTTTAAATCTGAGATAGATAGATAGATTTTTGTTAAGCAAAGATATTAAGGGATATGGGCCAAAGGCAGGAGTTAGGCCGCGGATCAGTCATGATCTCATTCAATGGCAGGACAGGCTCGAGGGGCTGAATGGCCTACTCCTGTTCCTATCTTCCTATGTTCCTCCTACACTGACCCCACCTAATGCCTTACTATTTCCTACTCTAGAGCTATCGGTCCCTCCCAATTCTCTGTGCACCTTGGTTTTCCTCTCTGATATTACCTTCTGGTTCCCACAAGTTGTTGTTACTGCTTTCGCTTTATGGAATATCCTGAAACATTCTGATGCACTGGATGATGGTTCTGTCTAATTGTGTTCAGGAGGAGCTGCTAAAGGCACTGGATTTCCTTCAGAAACAAATTCAAGACATTTCCAAAAGTCAGAGTGAAGAAGAAGGACATCTAATAGAATTGAAGGTGAGATGTGTCCCTGTCTTCCAAGGGCCTATTATCATAGAATCTGAACAGAAACTGAACTGGAGTAGCCATATAAATACTGTGGCTACAAGAGCAGGTCACAGGCTAGGAATCCTGCAGCGAGTATCTCACCACCTGACTCCCCAAAGCCTGTCCAACCATCTGCAAGGCACAAGTTAGGTGTGTGATGGAATACTCTCCACTTGCCTGGATGGGTGCAGCTCCAACAACACTCAAGAAGCTCGACCCCATCCAGGACAAAGCAGCCAACTTGACTGGCACCCCATCTACAAACATTCACTCCCTCCACCACTGATGTACAGTGGCAGCAGTGTGTACCATCGAAAAGATGCACTGCAGCAACGCACCAAGGCTCCTTAGACAGCAACTTCCAAACCTGCGACCCCTACCACCTAGAAGGACAAGGGCAGCAGATGCGTGGGAACACCACCACCTGCAAGTTCCCCTCCAAGCCACACACCATCCTGACTTGGAACTGTATCGCCGTTCCCTCACTGTTGCTGGGTCAAAATCCTGGAACTCCCTTCCTAATAGCACCTACCCCAAATGGACTGCAGCAGTTCAAGAAGGCAGCTCACCTCCACCTTCTCGTGGGCAATAAATGCTGGCCTGGCCAGCGATGCCCACATCCCATGACCCAAATAAAAAAAAATCATAGAATAATCGAGTGATATAGTACAGAAAGAATCCATTGGGCCCATTGTGTCTGCTCTGGCTTTTCGAATGAGCTATTTAATTGCAAATAACAAAATTTACAGCAAACGAACGGGCCCTTTGGTCCAGTTATGTTTTGCTGAGCATCTGCCCACCATATTTCATCTAACCGTATCAGAATTAATATCAATTCTTTTCTCCTTCATATACTTATCCAGCTTCCCCTTAAAGTTATCTGTGCTATTAGCCTTAACCACTCCATATGGTAGCAAGTTCTAGAATCCAGCCACTCTCTGGCTTTCGCCTGAATTCTTTATTGGATTTATTAGTGACTACCTGAAGTAGTTTCACTCCCTTGATCTTTCCCATAGTCTGGAATTCATTTTCTTTTCAAGTACATATCCAATTCCCAATATCAACATGGGAAACCGACGCAGAGTATCACTGCCTCAAGTGTGTAATTCCTGACTTGGAATCCAAAACTGGGGGAATGTTTCTGCCAGAGATTTATGTTTGAGCTTGTTCTGGATTTGAACAAACTTTCCAATTCTTCAGAATTCTGAATGCTTCCCTGCCACTGGAAAATGAAAGAAAAAGAAACAATAGCTAAACAGGGTCATTATAATCAGCCCGATGTTCCATATCACTGTTGCTTCCCTTTCTCATTTAATCTATCTTTATACAATAAAATGATATTATGTAACTGGTAACATGTTGGACAATGTATTGCTTATTAAATAAAAAAAAGCAGAAATTTATAAATTTCTCTCCCATCCAGTGGGTGACACAAAGTAATGCTCATTTCTTTGGGTTTCATTTAGTCTCTTTAAAATCAAACTTTGTGACAGGGTTCTCATTTCCATTTATAATAAATCCATACAGTCAGAACTGGTTTGATCACTTATCAGTCGGGTACATCTATCTGAGCTGATATTTCTGACTGAACTTGCCAGGTGAGAAACCCACAGGATCGGGTGGAACACTGGGCTCAATTTCACCAGCCCTCTGGGAGGCCAGTTGAGCCACTTAAGTGGTCAATTAAGGGCCACTTCCCACCTCCATGGACAATTTTCCTCCATCAGGAGGGATCATCATCACCTTCCAGCAGACTTTGGGGGCCCTTCCTTTAGGGACATTCCATGACCCACGGACGATCCTCCTGGGGGCAATGGCCACCCCCGTGCCTGCCCTGATTGACCACTGCCCCCTTCCCTTCGTTGGAGCCTGCCTGGGAAATGTGTTGCTATGGCTCAAGTACTCACTGGCTGAACTCCCTAAGCTATTAGCGAACTCTTAACTTGCACTGTTGTAACCAATATAATTATATCATCATCTCCTATTCGCCCCTGTGTAGCATTCAGGTGCAGGTGGGAGATGATTTACAACAACATTTTGTTTTTTTTTCAGCTAGTTCTTTCAATGTTAATACATATTTAAATCATGCTGTGCAGATGATCAAATATATCATTAGGTCGTTTCTGCAAAGTTTCTGTGTTTAAGAATGTTCGGTTTACTTCATCAGAACCAAGGGGACAAACTGCGGCAGAAGATTTTGTCTGAATTTGGTAAATTACACCAGTTTCTAAACGAAGAGGAACAAGCCCTGCAAAAGAAAGTGGAAGAAAAGGAAAGGGTGTTGATGCAGCAGATAGAAGCAAACATCAAGGCCATTTCGGAACAGAGTGACTCCATTAACCAAATCATCACAGATATACAGAAGAGACTGAGACTCCAGGAGATGGAGTTCCTACAGGTATAATAGCTTACCATATAAATAAATCGTGAATAAGAAATTAAAAACAGGTGCTAATTCCAATTGATATATCTAATCAAAACAGTGAATTTAGGTGTCCTAACTAGTAAAGTCATTTTGGTACAGGATGGAGGACTGATTAAGAAAATGAATGTGCATTGCTGTAAAAATTCCATCTCGCAGATATCTTAGAGGCATTTAGAATTTCCTGGAAATTTACACCATTGTATCGGCACATCTACAGCATTGTGCTTGTTCCACACAATACAAGACCCAGGAAATTATGATAACGATTCATGCATTTATATACACCACCAGACCATAATTTCCAGGGACTTTTGCACCAATCTGCCAACACATCTGAAAAATTGAAAGCTTTGATTATCATAGCTCCACAGACCCCCAGTTAATTGTGACCTGAAATTTCCTGGATTTCTCTTTGCATCCACAGATTGTAAAATAATGTTGTAGGTGAATGCATTTGAATATATGAGGTCAAACTAATTAATTATAGGTAAGTAAAATCTCTGTGGGTAGAAATCCATCCGAGACACCAGCCCGAGATAGCTGGTTCAATTCCAGACAGCCATATTATTGAGCACAATTGAACTGAATATTGAGTGGGGCATATAACGGGTGATCCAGGTGAATCTGCCCTTTTTTGTCCCACTATCCAGGATGAGTTTCTACTCCTTGCTCTTTTATAATATTTTTAATTCAGTTCTGAAACCCATCAAAATAATTCTGGCGTAAATGTCAGTTCCTTCTAAAAGGAAGTTACGATGACCTTCATAAAATACTGAAACAAAAACAAGAAATGCTGGATTCACTCAGCAGGTCTGGCAGCATCTGTGGAAAGAGAAGCAGAGTTAACGTTTCGGGTCAGTGACCCTTCTTCGGAACTTCTTGGGGTTCCGAAGAAGGGTCACTGACCCAAAACGTTAACTCTGCTTCTCTTTCCACAGATGCTGCCAGACCTGCTGAGTGAATCCAGCATTTCTTGTTTTTGTTTCAGATTTCCAGCATCCGCAGTATTTTGCTTTTATTTATAAAATACTGGTTCGGTCACAACCAGAGTATTCAGTTCTGGGCACCACACTGTAGGAAAGTTGTGAAGGCCTTAGAGAGGATACAGAAAAGATTTATTGGAATAGTTTCAGTGATGTGGGACTTCAGTTACATGGATAGATTGGAGATGCTGGGTTTGTTCTACTTAGAGAAAGTTGATAGATTTAATAGAGGTGTTCAAAATCATGAGTGGTCTAGACTGTTTAGATGGAGAGAAACTGTTCCCATTGGCAGAAGGGTTGAAATCCAGAGGACACTGATTTAAGACGATTGGGAAAAGAACCAAGGGCGACATGAGGAAAAATATTTTTACGCAGTGAGTCTTTAGGATCTGGAAAGCACTGCCTGAGAGTGTGGTGGAGGCAGATTCAATCACGGCTTTTAAAAGGAAATTAGATGAGAACTTGAAGGGGAAAAATGCAGGGTGGGGAATGGGACAAGCTGAATTACTCTATCTGAGAGCTGGCACAGACCCGATGGCCACAATGGCCTCCTTCGATGCTGTAACCATTCTATGGTTCTAATTTCTGGTGATTGTGTAAAATGGATATCGGGTCAGCCACTATTTTGTAAAAATTTTGTAAAAATAATCACTACTTAAAATTTGTCTCCAACTCCCTGTAATATTTACTATTTTCTTTTTCCAGGACATCAAGTTGATTATTGACAGGTATGTGACATTTTTATATCTACTAAGTAAATGCCTGGTGCATATCATCCTGTGAATATTCATGGAATCATAGAATCATACAGTACAGAAGGAGGCTATTGGCCCATCATTCCTGTGCTGGCCCTTTGAATGAGCAATCCATTTAGTTCCACTCCCCTGCCCTTTCCCCATGGCAATTCAAATTTTACTCTTCAAGTATTTGTCCAATTCCCTTTTGATAGTTATTACTTTCAGGCAGTGCATTCCAGACCATAACAGTTCACTGTGTAAAGAAAACATTCTCCTCATCTTGCCTCTTGTTCTTTTGCCAGTTGTGTTAAATTTATATCATTATTAATGTCACTGCACAATGTACAAGAGTGGAGTCTGAACACACTCATCAATTACTGTGTTTAGTTCTGGTAATCACAGCTGAAAGGAATACACAACTGCCAGAGAAAGTGCAGCTGAGAGCAACAGGACAAAAATAGGGAAGGTCAGGTGCCTTATATTTTGAAGAAGTCAGTTAAAGGGTAATTCTGATCAAGGTACACAAAATACTGAATGATAGTAGATAAGGTAACCAAAACATTCATTGAAATAAAACAAAGGAAGCAGTACCAAATAATATACATTTATATCAGCGAAAATAAGCTTAATCCAGTTAATAAGAGGACATAATAATAAAAGCAAAATACTGCGATGCTGGAAAACTGAAACAAAAACAAGAAATGCTGGAATCACTCAGCAGGTCTGGCAGCATCTGTGGAAAGAGAAGCAGAGTTAACGTTTCGGGTCAGTGACCCTTCTTCGGAACTGACAAATATTAGAAAAGTCACAGATTATTAACAAGTGAGGTGGGGGTGGGGCAAGAGATAACAAAGGAGACGGTGCAGATTGGACCAGGCCACACAGCTGACCAAAAGGTCACGGAGCAAAGGCAAACAATATGTTAATGGTGTGTTGAAAGACAAAGCATTACTACAGATTAGGTGTGAATATACTGAATATTGAACATCAGCAAGTGCAAACCTGAAGAAAAACAACCTGAAAAAAACAGTGGGTAAGCAAACTGAACAAACTAAGATGAAATGAAATAAATGCAAAAAAAGATTGTAAAAAATGTAAAAAGGAATGCAAAAAAAAGAAGAAAAAATAACTAAAATGACTGAAAAAGAAAGTAAAGTGGGGGGCTGTCATGCTCTGAAATTATTGAACTCAATGTTCAGTCCGGCAGGCTGGAGTGTGCCTAATCGGTAGATGAGATGCTGTTCACTGGAACACTGCAGCAATCCCAGGACAGAGATGTGAGCATGAGAGCAGGGGGGAATGTTGAAATGGCAAGCAAGCGGAAGCTCAGGGTCCTGCTTGCGGACTGAGCAGAGATGTTCCGCAAAGCGGTCACCCAGTCTGCGCTGGGTCTCCTCAATGTAGAGGAGACCACACTGTGAGCAGCGAATACAGTATACTACATTGAAAGAAGTACAAGTAAATCGCTGCTTCACCTGAAAGGAGTGTTTGGGCCCTGGGATAGTGAGGAGAGAGGAGGTAAATGGGCAGGTATTACACCTCCTGCGATTGCAGGGGAAGGTGCCCTGAGACAGGGACGAGGTGGTGGGGGTAATGGAGGAATGGACGAGGGTGTCGTGGAGGGAACGATCCCTTCGGAATGCTGACAGGGGAAGGGAGGGGAAGATGCGACTGGTAGTGGCATCACGCTGGAGGTGGCGAAAATGGCGGAGGATGATCCTTTGGATATGGAGGCTGGTGGGATGAAAAGTGAGGACAAGGGGAACCCTGTCACGGTTCTGGGAGGGAGGGGAAGGGGTGAGGGTAGAGGTGCGGGGAATGGGTCGGACACGGTTGAGGGCCCTGTCAACCACAGTGGGGGGAAATTCTCAGTTGAGGAAAAAGGAGGTCATATCAGAAGCACCGTCATGGAAGGTAGCATCATCAGAGCAGATGCGTCGGAGACGGAGAAACTGGGAGAATGGAATGGAGTCCTTACAGGAGGTAGGGCGTGAAGAAGTGTAGTCGAGGTAGCTGTGGGAGTCAGTGGGCTTATAATGGATATTGGTAGACAACCTATCCCCACAGATGGAGACAGAGAAGTCGAGGAAGGGAAGGGAAGTGTCAGAGATGGACCATGTAAAGGTGAGAGAAGGGTGGAAATTGGAAGCAAAGTTGATAAAGTTTTCTAGTTCTGGGCGGGAGCAGGAAACGGCACCGATACAGTCATCAATGTACCGGAAAAAGAGTTGGGGGAGGGGTCCTGAGTGTGTAATAAGAGGACATTCCTGTCTCAAATAGTAATAACTGTTTGGAATAATCTGGTGATGAAATAGTGGGAACAAAATGATCAGGTGCATTGACAAGGCTGTTGAATAAACTGCAATAGGAGTGTTTGAGCAATGGAGTGAAATGTTTGGTCTAATGATCATTTCTCGCCCTTAGATTTTTTTGCTGATGTAAAATATTTTCACTATTGCCAATTATTTCAGATTTATTCCAGTATATTTTGTCTGACACAATATTTTAATAAAGCCAATTATCTCATCATTTTCATGGACTCATTGAATCCTGCAGCTGTTTGGGACTTCTTAACTGTGTCAGCTCTTTGAAAGAGCTATCCCCTTCGTCCCACTCCCCAGCCCTTTCCTCGCTGCTCTGTCAATTTTCCTTGTCCAATGTCTAACAAGTTATGTTTTGAAAGTCACTGCTGAATCTGCTTCCACCACCCTTTTCAGGCATTGCATTCCTAATCAACACAACTGACTGCTGAAGGGCTGACTTTGCAAATTCAGATGAACAGAGATGACCCTCGCCTACCGATTGCACACATCAGAATATTATGCTCACACCAACCGTGATTTCCAGTGTTTAATTTGAATGGATGAAAGTTGTGAGCAACACACGCATGTGCAATTAATGGCTGATGTAAATTCAGAACAATGACCCTTAAATGGAAATCTGGTAGCAATGTTTTCCAAACAGAACTAATGCTAACTGAATTATTTAGGATGAGGTCATTCTGCCCTCCAGCTCCCTAAGCATCATGGGGTGTGAAATCAGACATGGGTGGGGACGCAGAATAGTTGGGATTGCATTGGTCACCTGTAATATACAATTTTATCCCCCATTTCCAGTAAGATCCTTGGATGTATTTCTTTAGGTTCTGGTATTCTGTCCTACTTTAGTTTAACTAACTTCTTTGATATCTTTTTATTTGTTCCAATATCTCTCATCTCATTTTCAACATGTTCAAGATTAATCTCACCCCTAAAACCTTCTCTTCTGTAAACAATGAAATGAAGCATTGTGAAGTATTCCCACCAAGTCTGTTTATCCTGTATTAAATATTTATTATCTATCCTCTCCTCCCATAGGCCCTACCTCACATTTAACATTCTCTTTTTCCTAATACATTTGTACAATACCCTGCTATTCTAAATAAATTTCAGATTCTCTCCTCAAACTCCTTTCTTGATTTTCTCATCCCTTTCAGTTGTGACTCAGTTGGTAAGAGGGTAATACATGTGATGTAGTCTATTTGGATTTCAGCAAAGCTTTTGTAAAGGTCCCACATGGCAGACTGGCCCTGAAAATAAAAGCCCATGAGGTCCAAGGCAAAGTGGCAAGTTAGATCCAAAACTGGCTCAGAGGCAGGAAGCAAAGGCTAATGGTCAACGTGTGTTTTTGTGCCTGGAAGGCTGTTACCAGTTGGTTTCCGCAGTCCTCAGTATTAGGTCCCTTGCATTTTGTGGTATATATAAATAAATTTGGACTTGAATGTTGGGGGAATGGTTCAGAAGTTTGCAGATGATACAAAAATTGGAGGTGTGGTTGTTAATGAAGAATAAAGCTGTAGGCTGCAGGAAGATATCAATGGACTCGTCAGGTGGGCGACCCAGTGGGAAATGGAGTTCAATTTGGAGAAGTGTGAGCTAATGCATTTGGGGAAGGTCGACATGGCAAGGGAATACACGATAAATGGTGGGATACTGAGAAGTGTAGAGGAATCTTGGAGTGCATGTCCACAGATCCCTGAAGGTGGCTGGACAGGTAGATAAGATGGTCAAAAAGTCATAGCAGGTTCTTGCCTTTACTCGTGAGATGTAGAATGTAAGAACAGGGAGGTTATGCTGGCGTTGTCTAAAACACTGGTTAGGCCACAGCTGGAGTACTGCGTGCTGTTCTGGTCACCGCACTATAGGAAAGATGTGATTGCACTAGACAGGGTACAGAGGAGATTTAGGAGGATGTTGCCTGCACTGGTGAATTTTAGATATGAGGAAAGATTGGATGGGTGAGGATTGTTTTCTTTGGAACAGAGGAAGGAGATTTAATTGAGGTGTATAAAATTATGAGGGGTCTAGATAAAGTGGATAGGAAGGCCCTATTCCCCTTGGTTGAGGAGTTCATAACCAGGGGTATAGATTTAGGGTAAGAGGTAGGAGGCTTAGAGAGGATTCGAGGGGAAATCTTTTCTCCCAGAGAGTAGTGGGGATCTGGAACTCACTGTCACAAAGGGTGGTAGAGGCAGAAACTCACAACATTTAAAAGTACTTGGACATGCACTTGAAGTTCCATAACCTACAAGGCTACGGACCAAGAGCTGGAAAGTGGGATTAGGCTGATGGGCTGTTTGTCGTCCGGCATGGACACAATGGCCACCTTCAGTGCTGTAAAGTTCTATTTCTACGAACACACTGACTTCTAAGTCAGAAGGTTGTAGGTTTAAATCCCTCTCCAGGACTTGTGCAGAGAAGTTAAGGCTGACACATTAGTCCAGTACTGAGGGAGTGCTGCTCTGTTGGAGGTGCCCTCTTTCAGATGACACGTTAACCCAAAGCCCCGTCTGCTCAGATTATTAAATACATAAGAATGACCTCTGGCTTTAAATAAAAGCATTGGAATCATTGTAAATCTGCTTTCTAACAACATAGCGTTTTAATTAACATAAATAATTGATGGGAACCTTTAAAATGTATTAAATTTGCCATTTTACAGGTCCAGGGTTGAATTTAAAAAACCCAAACCAAGTTGTTCTGTTCTCAGACTAGTGGAGTTCAAGATCCCTCTGGATTACACAGCTTGGAAACGAATGTTGAAGATGATCAACCCAGGTAATCTTCCTGTAGAAATTTTTCAGCAATAGCACAAGGGTGGTATTGCATGAGTCATTCCTTATACACCCTGACTGATATTCACATTCAGTAAAGTCAATAGAACTGAATATGGGGCGTGGCATATAACAGATGACCAATGTGATGCTGCCTGATTTGTGAGACTGCCCAAGTCGAACTTCTGTCCCATTGTGTTTTTGTTGGGAAGCTGGTGAATTTGGTGAAATACAATAGAAATATATTGGTAATCAGATTCTATCAATGGATGAATTTGAGTTAGAAACAAATTAATGTTCAATAATTCAGTATAAAGAATAATCCAACACAAAGTAAAACAAAAACAATATTTTCCACAATCTTATAATTCATTCTTGGGATGTGAGCATCGCTGGCAAGGCCAACATTAATTGCCCAGCCCTGATTGCTCTAGAGAAGGTGGTGGTGAGCTGCCTTCATTAACCGCTGCAGTCCATGTGGTGTAGGCGCACCCACAATGCTCTTGGGGAGGGAGTTCCAGGATTTTGACCCAGTGAAAGTGAAGGAATGGCGATATAGTTCCAAGTCAGGACACTGAATTGGAGGGGATCTTGCAGGTGGTGATGTTCTCATGCAGCTGCTGCCCTTGTCCTTCTAGATGGTAGAAGTTGCGGGTTTGGAAGGTGCTGTTGAAGGAGACTTGCAGAGTTGCTGCAGTGCATCTTGTAGATGGTACACACTGCTTCCACTGTGCGTCAATGGTGAAGGGGGTGAATGTAGGAACATTAGAATTAGGAGCAGGAGTAGACCATACTGCCCCTTGAGCGTGCTCCGCCAGTCAATACGATCATGGATAATCTTCGGTTTTTCTCCACTTTCTCACTCACTCTCCATATCCCTTGATCCCCTGAGAGACTAAAAATCTATTTCCGGGGCTGTAAATATATTGAACAATGGAGCATCCACAACCTTCTGGGGTAGATTGAATGTTTAATGTGGTGGATCATAAGAAATAGAATCAGGGGTAGGCCATTCAGCTGCTTGAGCCTGCTCCACCACTCAATGAGACCATGGCTGATCTGTTTGTGGCCTTGACTCCACTTTCCTGTCTGCTTCCCCATATCCCTTGACTCCCTTGTAGATCAAAAATCTGTCTAACCCAGCTTTGAATATATTCAATGACGCAGCCTGCACTGCTCTCGGGGAAGAGAATTCCAAAGATTTACGACCCTCTGAGAGAAGAAATTCCTCCTCATCTACGTCTTAAATGGGAGACTCCTTATTTTGAAACTGTGCCCCCTAGTTCTAGATTCCCCCATGAGGGGAAACATCCTCTCAGCATCTAACCTGTCAAGCCCCTCGTAATCTTATATGTTTCAATAAGATTGAAGGAGCAAAATGTAGAATCAATTTGGGTGGAACTAGAAAACAGCAAGGGGAAGCAAATGTTGGTGGGAGTTGTTTATCGGCCGCCAAACAGTAGTGGTAATGTTGGGCATGGTATAAATCTGGAAATTAAAACTGCATGTAACATGGGCAATACAGTAATAATGGGTGTCTTCAATTTACATATAGATTGGGTAAACCTAATTAGCACTAATGTTGTGGAGGATGAATTTCTGGAATGTGGTAGAGAATGAGGAAATGGCAGGAGATGAAACAATTACTTTGTGTCTGGCTTCACGGAGAAAGACAGAGTATCTGCCAGAAATACTAGGGAACCAAAAGACTTGTGAAAATGAGGAACTGAAAATAATTAGTATCAATAAAGAGGTAGTACTCGAAAAATTAATTGAATTGAAAGTTGCTTAATCCCCTGGACCAGTTGAGCTACATCCCAGAGTATTGAAGGAGGTGGCTATAGAGATAGTAGATGCATTGGTGGTTGTCTTTCAAAATTCTATAGATTCAGGAAGGGTTCCTGCAGACTGGAAAGTAGAAAATGTAACCCCCACTATTTAAGAAGGGAGCGAGAGAGAAAAGAGAGAACTGCAGACCTGTTAGTTTGATATCAGTAGTCGGGAAAATGTTAGAATCTATTATAAAGGATGAGATAACTGGACACTTGGAAAATAATTATATGATTGGGCAGAGTCAACATGGATTTATGAAAGGGAAATCATGTTTGACAAACAGGTTGGAGTTTTTTGAGGATGTTACTTGTAGCATAGATAAAGGAGAACCAGTGGATGTGGTGTATTTGGATTTTCAGAAGGCTTTTGATAAGGTCCCACACAGGAGGTTAGTAAACAAAATTAGAGCACATGGAATTGGGGGTAATATCCTGCAATGAATTGAAAATTGGTTAACAGACAGAAAGCAGAGAGTAGGAATAAATGGGTCATTCTCTGGATGGCAGGCTGTTGCTAGTGGTGTACCACAAGGATCAGTGCTTGGGCCACAGCTGTTTACAATCTATATAAATGATTTGGATATGGGGACCAATTGTATCATTTCCAAATTTGCAAGTGGCAGAAAGCTAGGAGGGAGTGTATGTTGTGAGGAGGTTGCAAGAAGGCTTCAAGGGGATTTGGACAGGCTAAGTGAATGGGCAAGAACATGGCAAATGGAATATCATGTCAATAAGAGTGAAGTGTTCCACTTTGGTAGAAAAAACAGAAAGGCAGAGTATTACTTAAATGGTGAGAGGTTGGGAAGTGTTGATGTCCAAAGGGATCTGGGTATCCTTTTTCAGGAGTCATGAAAAGCTGGTATGCAGGTGCAGCAAGCAATTAAGAAGACCAATGGTATGTTGGCCTTCATTGCAATGGGATTTGAATACAGGAGAAAAGATGGATTGTTTCAATTGTAGAAAGCATTGGTGAGACCACTAAGGAAGGATATACTTGTGAGAGAGGGAATGCAATGGAGATTCACCAGACTAATCCCTGGGATGGTGGGATTGTCTTGCGAGGAGAGAGATTGCAGAATCTGGGCCTGTATTCTGCAGAGTTGCGAAGAATGAGAGGAGATCTCATTAAAATTACAAAATTCTTACAGGGCATGACAGGGTGGAATTGGATAGGATATTTACTCTGGCTGGTCTGTCTAGAACAAGGGGACACAGTCTTGTAAAATAATATGATTGGGCAGGGTCAACATGAATTGATGAAAGGGAAATCATGTTTGACAAACTGGTTGGAGTTTTTTGAGGATGTTACTTGTAGCATAGATCAAGGAGAACCAGTGGATGTGGTGTATTTGGATTTTCAGAAGGCTTTTGATAAGGTCCCACACAGGAGGTTAGTAAACAAAATTAGAGCACATGGGAATAAGGGGAAGGCCATATAAGACTGAGATGAGAGGAATTTCTTTACTCAGAGGGTGGTGAATCTGTGGAATTCTCTACTGCAGAGGGCTGTGGAAACTCAATTATTGAACATATTTAAGGTATATCGGGATATTGGGGAAAAATGGCAATGAGGTAGATGATCAGCCTTGATCTGTTTGAATGGCGGAGCAGGCTAAACAGGCCGAATGGCCTACTCCTGCTCCTGTTTCCTGTGATCCTATGATCACCTCTCCTTCTTCTAAACTCCAATGTGTGTAGGCCCAACCTGCTCAAATTTTCCTCATAAGAGATCCCCTTCATCCCAGGAATCAGCCTAGTGAACCTTCTCTGAACTGCTTCCAATGCAAATGTACACAGTACTCCAGGTGCGATCTCGCCAATGCCCTGTGCAGCTGTAGCAAGACTTCCCTACTTTTATACTCCATCCCCCTTGCAATAAAGGCCAACATTCCATTTGTCTTCCTAATTACTTGCTGTAGCTGCTTGCTAATGTTTTCTCATTCATGTGTGAGGACACCCAGGTCCCTCTGTACCGCAGCATTCTGCAGTCTCTCTCCACGTAAGTAATATTCTGCTTTTCTATTCTTTCCACCAAAGTGGACCTCATATTTTCCCACATTATACACCACCTGCTGCATTTTTGTCTACTCACTTAACCTATCTCTATCTCTTTGCAGACTCTTTGTGTCCTCCTCACAACTTGCTTTCCTACCTATCTTTGTATTGTCAGCAGATTTGGCTACAATACACTCGGTTCCTTTATTCAGGTCATTAATATATGTCATAAATAGCTGAGGCCCAGGCGCTGATCCCTGTGGGACTCCCCTAGTTACAGTTTGTCAACCTGAAAATGCCCCATTTCACCCGACTCTCTTGTTTCCTGTTAGTTAGCCAAACCTCTATCCATGCCCCCAACACCATGAGCTCTTATCTTGTGTAATAACCTTTTATGTGGCACCTTATCAAATGCCTTTTGGAAATCTAAATACGCGACATCTACTGGTTCCCCTTTATTCACCCTGCTTGTTACATCCTCAAAGGACTCTAATAAATTTGTCAAACACGATTTCCCTTTCATAAACCATGTTGACTCTGCCTGATTGTATTATGATTTTCTGACTGTCTTGCGACGACTTCTTAAATAATGGATTCTAGCATTTTCCCAATGACAGATCTTTGGCTAAGTGACCGATAATTTCCTCTTTGTGTTTCCCTCCTTTTTTCAATAGCGGTGCCAATCAAGCGGGCTGCATTGTCCTGGATGTGTTGGGCTTCTTGAGTGTTGTTGGAGCTGCACTCATCCGGGCAAGTGGAGAGTATTCCATCACACTCCTGACTTGTGCCTTGTAGATGGTGGACAGGCTTGGGGAGTCAGGATGTGAGTTACTCGTAGAATTCCCAGCCTCTGACCTGCTTTTGTAGCCATGGTATCTACGTGGCTGGTCCAGTTAAGTTTCTGGTCAATGAGAACCCCCAGGATGTTGATGGTGGTGGAGTCAGGGATGATAATGCTGTTGAATGTCAAGGGGAGATGGTTAGATTCTCTCCTGTTGGAGATCATCATTGCCTGCGATTTGTGAGACGTGAATGTTCCTTGCCCCCTTATCGGCTCAAGCATGAATATTGTCCAGGTCCTGCGCTATGTGGACACGGGCTGGTTCAGTATCTGAGGTGTTGTGAATGGTACTGAATACTGTGCAATCATCAGGAAACATCCCTACTTCTGGCCTTGTGTTGGAGGGTGGGTCATTGATGAAGCAGCTGAAGGCGGTAGGGCCGAGGACAGTACCTTGAGTAACTCCTGCAGCAGTGTATTGAGGCTGAGATGATTGGCCTCCAACAACCACAATCATCTTCCTTTGTGCTAGGTATGACTCCAACCAGTGGAGAGTTTTTCCCCTGATTCCCATTGACTTCAGTTTTGCGAGGACTCCTTGATGCCATACTCAGTCATATGCTGCCTTGAGTCAAGGGCAGTCACTCGTACCTCTTACTCAGCTCTTTTGTCCATGTTTGGACCAAGGTGTAGAGAGGTCTGTAGCTGAGTGGTCCTGGCACAACCCAAACTGAGCATTGGTGAGCAGGTTATTGCTGAGTAAGTGCCGCTTGCTAGCACTGTCGACGACACCTTCTATTAGTTTGTTGATGATTGACAGTAGACTGATGGGGTAATTCGCTGCATTGAATTTGTCCTGCTTTTTGTGGACAGGACATTCCTGACCAATTTTTCACTTTGTCGGGTAGGTGCCTGTGTTATTTTTGTACTGAAACAGCTTGGCTAGGGTCACAGCTAGTTCTGGAGCACAAGCTCTCAGTCCTACAACTGGGATGTTGTCGGGTCCCATAGCCTTTGCTATATCCAGTGCCTCCAGCTGTTTCTTGTTATCATGGAGAGTGAATCAAATTGTCTGAAGATGGTCTTCTACCATTGTAGGGACCTCAGGAAGATGCCAAGATGGATCATCCACCTGGCACTTCTGGCTGAAGATGGTTGCAAATGATTCAGCCTCGTATTTTGCACTAATGTGCTGGGCTCCCTCATCCTTGAGGATGGGAATATTTATGAAGCCTCTTCCTCCTGTTAGTTGTTGAATTGTACACCGCTATGCACGACTGGATGTGGCAGGACTGCAGAGCTTAGATCTGCTCTGTTGATTGTGGGTTCACTTGGGTCTGTTTATAACCTGCTGCTTATGCTGTTTAGCGTGCATGTAGTCCTGTCTTGTAACTTCACCAGATTAGCACCTCAATTTTAAGTATGCCTGGTGCTGCTTCTGGCATGCTGTCCTACACTGCTCATTGAACCAGGGTGGGTCCCCTGCCTTAAATGGTAATGGTAGAGTGGGGGACATGCCAGGCTATGAGGTTACAGATTGTGGTTGAATACAATTCTGCTGCTGATGATGGCTCATTGTGCATCATGGATGTTCAGTTTTGATCTGCAAGATCTGTTCTGAATCTATCTCATTTAACAGGGAGATAGTGCCACACAAAACGAGGGAGTGTATCCTCAATGTGAAGACGGGAGTTCTTCTCCACAAGGACGTGTGGTGGTCACGCCTACCAATACTGTCATGGGCAGGTGCATTTGCACCAGGCAGATTGGTGAGGGTGAGGTCAAGCAGGTTTTTCCCTCATGTTGGCTCTGTGACCACCTGCCACAGGCCCAATCTGGTCAGTATGTCCTTCAGAGCTCGGTCAGTAGTGGTGCTGCCGAGCCACTGTTGGTGGTGGAGATTGAATTCCCCGAACCAGAGTACATTCTGTGCCCATGCTACCTTCAGTGATTCTTGCAAGTGGTGTTCAACATAGCGAAGTACTGATTCTTCAGCTGAGGGTGGGCAGTATTTGTTAATCAGCAGGAGCTTTCCTTGCCTGTCTTTGACCTGATGACATGAAACCTCCTGGGGTCTGCAGTCAATGTTGAGGACTCTCAGTGCCACTGCCTCCTGACTGTATACCACTGTGCCGTCAGCTCTGGTGTGTCTGTCCCGCCGGTGGGACATTGGCTGTAAGGTATGTTTGGGTCATGTGATCATTTCAGGGGAATATGGTGCAATTTGATTTTTTTTTCAGATGTTCTGCGCAGCACCTACTCTGCATGATGTCTAATCTTGCTCTCCTGTATTGTCCTCGGTGTCTGTCTTGTATATTACCTGTAGGTACAAG
Source organism: Heterodontus francisci (assembly GCF_036365525.1). NCBI lineage: Eukaryota > Metazoa > Chordata > Chondrichthyes > Heterodontiformes > Heterodontidae > Heterodontus > Heterodontus francisci. The sequence continues at coordinate 30,666,973 of NC_090399.1, forward strand.
AAGATAGCAATCATCTATGAGAGTGAAACTGGACGTGGGCGGGAGCTGAGAGCAGGCAGTGTCACATAGACGTCAATAGAACTAAATATCAGACCTGTCATATCCGCCTGTATTACCTCCCATTCCGTGCCCAATTCACCTCTCATCTGTTTACATCCTGGCGAAAAGTTAAAACTGTCCCCCACCCTTGGTTTTGCAGCCAAGCAGCAAGTAGCATGCCTACCCCATAATATAATCCCTGTCTGTGGGATATCTGCGGCTGGTTCTCCTGACCTCGTTCATCCCTGTTTCTGTTCAGCATTATTCGAGACAGCGGGGGAGACTTCCAGAGAAGAAATGACCATTGAATTGTTTGCCTCACAAGCCTTAACTACTCAATATTTCTCTGTTTCAGTTCTAGCTCCCGCTGCCCTGATCCTGGATGCAAAAACAGCAAATCCCTGGCTCTTTTTATCCGACAGCTGCAGGACGGTAACAGTCGCTGACCGGAAGCACCAGGTTCCAGACAACCCGGAAAGATTCAGCAACTGGCGCTGTGTCTTGGGGTCTGTGGGATTCACATCGGGAACACATTACTGGGAGGTGTATGTGGGAGACAACACGGGTTGGGGAGTGGGCGTGGCGAGGGAGTCTGTGCCGCGGAAGGAACTTTATGCATTGAGCCCGAAGGATGGGGTCTGGGCTGTGGAGCTGTGGAGTGACAGGTATAAAGCCCAGACCTCATGTACAACTTCTCTTTACCTGAATGTGAGACCCCAGAAGCTTGGAGTTTACTTGGATTATGAAGGAGGTCAAGTATCAATATGTGACGCTGATGACTTGTCAGATGTGTTCACTTTCACTGATACATTCACGGAGAAAATATACCCTTTCTTCAGCATTTACTGTACAGGAGAGTCTCTGAAACTGCTCCCCTTACAGCAATAATAAACATTTAATCATTATCAGACCCCACAGTATCTGTAATGGAGACTTACTGAAACTGCTTAAATATCAAGAATATTTAATTATTATTCTACTCTAATGGTGTCTCATCACATTTATAATAACACTTCTTAATAAATTAATGTATTTTGCTGCATCATTCAGCAAAATGGGAACTTTTGGCCACTTTCACAGAAACAGGAATATTAAAGGACACTGAAATGTGTTTTGTAATGCTTTCATGGTCTGTCACATACCGGTATGAGGAGAGACATGGGATAATTTGAACTTTTAGCAACAAGGTACAACGGGTGATATTGATTCAGGCACTCGTTATATCCATCATTATTTACCTTTCTGCTGATGTCTACCTAGCTGAATGCTATCAATGTTTAATCATTTTAAATACAGAAATCAGATCTCCAAGTTTATACTTGTCCACAGTGATTTTAAAATCAGTGCACCAAAGTCTGTCTCTACGGCTCAGTTGAATTAGGCTGGGGTTCACCATTCTCTGTACCTTCAGCTATGTTTGAAAGTATTTCTGCACGGGGGCAACCAGCTGATTCAGATAAGACCTCAGCAAAGCCCCTTAGGGTGACATTGTGGTTTTGTTGTTGAACAGTCTGGGTAATAGAACCCTGTTAGTTTTGGCTGAAGCTGCTGACACTGAACTTGCACTTTGCAAGCCTCTCCCTTCCTGCCACTTTGAATTCACAGTACCCCATGTGATACTGTACTGCCGAATTCTGCACACCGAGGCACCGAGCAGCTCACTTACCTATCTTAAAAGACATTTACCAATTTTGGGTCCGCACTTATTAAACCTATTCAGTTCCACTTGTAATCCATTTCTGCCTTTTCCTAACATCCTGACTTCATCACATAATGTCATATTTAATTTAACCACGAGTTATATCATGTCGAATTGTTCATTTGTACATAATACAAAATGATGCAATTAATACCAATTAATACCGTTTAGCTTTTGATGATAGTATAAAACAGGTGGCATTGGATCTGTGAACCACACTGGCCCACATCCCATACCGGTATGTAACAGAACATTAAAGCATTACAAAATGACATTTTAGTGCCTTTAAATATTCCTGTTACTGAACATGGCCAAAAATTCCAATTTGCTCAATGTTAACTCTGTTATCTAAGCCCAGCTCCAGAATGATAATATGTATAATAGACAAGACGAGGCCCAACAGTGAACTGTGGGATACTTTACCAATTACCGGACCCGACTGGAAAGCAGTCCCATATTTAAAACTGTGTTTTGCCATACATCTTTTGTCAATGTGCCATCCATTGTGCAAGAACACTTTTCAGGCCATTGGAATTAAATTTCAGCACCCACTTTGTCAAAAGGTTTTTGTTATTCAATATTGTTGATCCACTGATAAAGCAGTGAGTTCAGAGGCTGGGGTTTGAAATGGAATTTACAGTAATGAGCACCATTATGACCAGCACCAAGCAAGCTGAACTGTGTAGGTCCTTACACCACAGCGGAAGAAGATGCCTTTTGTATATCTGATGAAGAGCCTGAGAAATTGGTATAAAATTAGAGGAGAAAGCATAAACAGGGTCTAGTTGGGGTTGACCTGATGACGATGCTTAGCCAGATGAAGGGAGCTCAGAGGCAGGTCAAGATTATGTGACAAACCTGGTACCCAGTACCTGAAGCGAGCAGTAATCCAGAACAACGTTAATATGTAAGAACGAAGCCTACCTTCTTGTGGAAGCTGAAGGAATCAACTTTAGACTGGACCCTTTCATTTGCCCTGATGGAGAATGTAAACAGGAGGCTCTGGTGTCTCCCAATATATTTATAGGAGGTATGGGAGGGTAGTGCCAAGTCTCGATGTGCTGCAGGTTTCTGTGTCCCCTATGTTACACCCTTGTTCAAAAAAAAAATCTAAATAATAGCCAAACAACTACAGGCCAGTCAGTTTAATCTTGGTGGTGGCGAAACATCTAGAAACAATAACTTAGGATCAAATTATTAGTCACATGGGCAAATGCAGTTTAGTTAAGGAAAAATCATGTTTAACTTGCTCGAGGTTTTTTTTGAAGAAGGTTGATGAGGGCAATGCTGTTGATGTGGTGTACATGATCTTTCAAAAGGCATTTGATACAGTGCCACACAACAGACATGTGAGCAAAGTTATCGCTCATGGAATAAATGGGACAGTAGCAACATTAATATGAAATTGGCTGAGTGGCAGGAAACTGAGAGTCGTGGTTAATGGATGTTTTTCTGGCTGGAGGAAGGTTTGTAGTGGAGTTCCCCAGGGACCGGTGTTGGGACCCTTACTTTTCCTGATATTTATGAATGATTTAGATCTTGGTGTACAGGGCACAATTTAAAAGTTTGCAGATGATACAAAACTAGGAATTGTGTGCAGGATATTGTAGAACTTCAAGAGGACATAGACAAGCTGGCGGAATGGGCACACAAGTGGCAGATGAAGTTAAATGCTGAAAAATGTGAAGTGATTCATTTTGGTAAGAAGAACATGGAGAGACAATATAAAGGGTACAATTCTAAAAGGATTGCAGGTGCAGAGGGACCTGGGTGTACATGTGCATAAGTTATTGAAGGTGGCAGGACAGGTTGAGAGAGTGGTTAATAAAGCATACAGTATCCTGTGCTTTATTAATAGGGGCATAGAGTACAAGAGCAAGGAGGTTGTTTTAAACTTGCATAAGACACTAGTTCAGCCTCAGCTGGAGTATTGCGTCCAGTTCTGAGCGCTGCACTTGAGGAAAGACGTGAGGGCATTGGAGAGAGTCCAGAAAAGATTCACAAGGTTGGATCCAAGGATGAGAAACTTCAGTCATGAAGATAGACTGGAGATGTTTTTCCTGAAGAAGAGAAGGCTGAGAGGAGATTTGATAGAGGTATTCAAAATCATGAAGGGTCTGGACAGAGTGGATAGGGAAAAACTGTTCCCACTCGTGAAAGGATCGGGAATGAGAGGGGACAGATTTAAAAGGATTGGCAAAAGAAACAAAAGTGACATGAGGAAAATCTTTTTCACACAGCGAGTGGTTAGGATCTGGAATGCACTGCCTAAGAGTGTGGTGGAGGCAGGTTCAATCGAGGCTTTCAAAAGGAAATTAGACTGTTATCTGAAAAGGAAGAATATGCAGGGTAACAGGAAGAAGGCAGGGGAATGGCACTAGGTGAGTTGTTCATTCGGAGAGCCGGTGAGGACACGAAGGGCCAAATTCTGTGATTCTATCTTGTGGATCAGTGTATGAGATTGATAATGCAATCTACAGGTGGTATATTGTGCTGAAGTACAGCGAATCCCACCTAGCCCAGAAATACTTGTAAGTTTAATGGATAAGTAAGTATTTGCGTGTATCCATGTGTTTGTGTGTGTGTCTGTATGTATTTGTGATGGATCTGTGTGTTTCTGTCTCTGTGAGAGTATGTAACTGTCTGTCTATATCTGTACGTATGTATCTGTTTGTGTATGTATTTATGCATGTGTGCCTTTGTGTTTCTCTATGTGCCTGTCTGTGTGTATATGTCTGTTTGTGTGTATGTCTCTCCTGCTCTGTATGTGCCTGTGTTTGTGTGCTTATCTCCCTGTCTCTGTGCCCATGTGTCTTTGTGCATGTATTTATGCATCTGCTTGTCTGTGCATGTGTCTGTGTCTCTGTGCATGTATTTATGCGTGTGTGTCTCTCACTGTTTCTGTATGTGTATCTGTGTGTAATTATGTGTCTGTGTATGTTTCTCTGTTTCTCTTTGCTTATCTTACAAATTTTCACTGCAGTTTTACAAGTGTTGGCACAAATCAACCATAACATGACCTGAAATATTGCACAATTCCACATGTGCAAATAGGTTTTGTTCTGAGCATTTAAAACATTTGTATAGCTTAGACTTTCAATAAATTTCAATTTTTTAATAGCCTAACCCTAATATTTTACACTCATATTGCACTATTGGCATTTCTTTAAATACAGTAAATTAGTCACGGAAAGAAATTTTAAGTATCCCAACAAATTTGCAACTGGTCAAGACTGATCATGGAGTGGAACACTGGATTCAGAGTCTGCAGATGCCCAGATAGGTCACAGAGTCATAAAGTCATTTATGGAGAGAAGGAGGCCATTCAGCCCATCGAGTCCATGCTGGCTTTCCACGGAGCTATGCTGTCAGTCCCAGGCCCCAGCTCGATCCCTGTAGCCCTGCAAGTCTATTTCTCTCATGTCTTTGCCCTCTATTCCAGCATACAGCACTGATGTATACAGCCAAACATAAGCAGACAGATGCACACTGCACCATCCATCCATGTAGCAAATACATATTCACTGCATTTCCTGCATTTTAGTTGTGTTAGCTTTGTTTAAGGAGGGGCCATAAAAGGTGTATGTGTCTGGCATCAATTTGGGGTATGAGCGAAGGAAATGCAATTCCCCTTTAATTAATTATCAGGAATGTGGAAACCTGGGCATCAGTTAGTATCAAAGCTCCAGAGACTACAGCACACAATCCAGGCTGACGCTCTCAGTGCAGTACTGATTGAGCATTGCACTGTCAGAGGTTCTGTCTTTCAGATGAGACATTAAACTGAGGTCCCATCTGCCCTCACGTGAAGATGTAAAAGATCCCATGGACCTATTTTAAAGAACAGTAGGGGGAGTTCTCATTGTTGTATTGGCCATTATTTATTCGTTAACCAAAATCACTAAAGAAAAATCTTGTCATAATCACATTGCTGTTTGTGGGAGCTTGCTGTGCGTAAATTGGCTGCTGCATTTCCTACATTACAACAGTGAGTACACTTAAGATTGTTCAGGTTGTTGCAAATATATATCATAGAATGGTTATAGCACAGAAGGTGGCCACTCAGCCCGTCATGACTGTGCCAACTCTCCACAAGGGTAACTGACCGAATCCCACTCCTTTTCCCCGTAGTCCTGCAATTTTTTTTTTCCTCTTCGGGTAATTATCCATTTCCCTTTTGAAAGCCGCTATGAAGGTTCAATGGGGAATGGCCACTGTGCAAGGTCCTCTCGACAAAGCTTACCGAGGGTCTGGAACCTGTGGAAAACCCCTTGGGCTGTATGCATTAAAATGTTTTTTGCTGTATAATGCCAACATACATTGCATATAAAATGGAATGGAAGCAGCTGTGAGGCACCTCATGTTTCTGTATGGAAGAAATCGGATCTCTGTTGTACTTTCCGAAATATGAAATTTGAACTGTTTTGTAATGTATTTTTGCAAATGTTTATGAATAAAGTATATTTTTGGGGGATAAAAAAGTCTTGATCAAAAAATAAGCTGTCCCAGGCTGAGGCTGCACCCATTGCATTTCGGGTCTGCTGATACCTGTGATGACTCCAAATGTTGGGACACTCGACTGTAGAATTTGTGGTTGTGGGGACAGAATTTCGATAATGATCTATGCAGCAACTGTAACAATGTGCTGCAAGCACTGCGAACTGAGTCTCTTCTTCAAACTGCGTGTGCAGCGTGGAGGACTTCAATTTACTGGGAGGAACTAGGAGGCAATAATGTGCAGGAGGAGAGGAACCTCCCTGGGGGAATAAGTGCATAATTCATTAAAGATGGCAGGGCAGATTGAGAAAGCCCACAGGACCCAGGGCGTTATCTTTATAAATAGGGGCAGAGATTACAAAAGCAAAATCAGAGGATCATTTACGCCATAGGAGGCCATTCGGCCCATCGAGTCCATGCTTATGATCCCAAATCATCTTTTTGGTGAGAGGGGGGCAACTGAGTGCAGTGAGACAGGGGCACCAGCAGAGGGAGATGGTGAGAGGGGGTTACTGACGACAGTGAGACAGGGACACCAGCACATTCCAAGGTCCAGGACTACGCGCTGAGGGATGCACTGAAGTGTGGGGCAGTTGCCGCAAAGACTCAATGGGGAAAGGCCACTGTGTAAGGTGGCTGGAACCTGTACAACCCCCTCGGGCTGTATACACCAAAATGTTTTTGCTATGTAATGCAAATGTACATTGCTTATAAAATGGAATGGCAAGAGCTGTGAAGCACTTCATATTTCTGTATCGAAGAAAACGGATGTCTATTGTACTTTCTGAAACGTGAAATTTGAACTGTTTTGAAATGTATTTTTGCAAATTTTTATGAATAAAGTATTTTTGGGAAAAAAAGAGGGGTAGAGACAAAAAGAGAGGAGAGACAGAGAATGGAAAGAGACGGAGAGAGAGACAGGGATGAGAGACAGAGAGGGGAGAGACATAGAGAGGGAGGAGAGACAAAGAGGGATGAAAGACAGAGAGAGGGGAGACAGAAAGGGGGGAGAGACAGAGCGGGAGGAGAGACAAAGAGAGGGAGTGGTGAGACAGGGAGGGAAGAGACATACAGAGAGGGAAAGGGGGGAGAGACACAGAGAGAGGTGATAGACAAAGAGAGGGGAGAGACACTCAGACAGTGCGTGAGGGGGAGGAGGAGAGAAAGAGAGGAGAGAGATAGACACAGAGAGTGGAAAGAAAGAGATCGAGATCACTCCTGACACATGGACATCTATCCAGAATACTCCACATCGCTGCACCAAGTGTGAAGGCAGAGACAGACTACAAATGCAAGCAAAGACAATGCCAGATACGTCGCTAAGTCAGTGTTCAACATAATGACAAGAAAGTAAGTGAATAAATTAGTCTCATTTGAAGCTTGTTCACAAAAATGCACATTAGTTCTTGTTTTGATTCAATGTAAGATAAATTTTAATGCCTTTATGTTTCTGACATTTTCTCTATGTAGCACAAACATTGTAATGTGGCCCCCACACAAAAAGGTTGGACACCCCCTTGTTGAAATATGGTTTTTATTGATAACTGAATTTGTAACTTTGAGACGCAAAGTAACAAGAGCAATTACAGAAATAAAACACATAGCGTCCACAGACTGACACACTTCAAATTAAAATGCTTTAATTTACAAATGTGAATTCATAGAAGCCCAACTAGATATTACACAATATCAGAATATTTATTTCAAGATACAGCACTGAAACAGGCCCTTCGACCCACCGAATCTGTGCCAACCAAGAACCACCCATTTAGACTAACCCCTACAGTAATCCCATATTTCCTACCACCTACCTACACTCGGGGCAATTTACCTATCACCTGCAAGTCTTTGGCAGTGGGAGGAAACTGGAGCACCCGGCGAAAACCCACACGGTAACCGGGAGAACTTGCAAACTCCACACAGGCAGTAGCCAGAATTGAACCCGGGTCCCTGCCATTGTGAGGCTGCGGTGCTAACCACTGCGCCACTGTCTCACCCAATATTGATATAGCTGTCCGTGGACTGGGTACAATGTAAGTCTTTTTATGCATCTCTCCTACTTGTATTTCATCAAATCATTTTTCCATTGTTCATAAATTCCATTCATCACAAATAATGTGCAAATGTTTTGATTGCCAAGGAAAAATGTTTTGGTAAGGTTATTATTCAAATTTTTACTGTAAACAGTCAGTTGGGAGGTCAAAGAAGCAACAGAGTAAATTAAAGTTTCCAAGTTCTCAGATTTGTTTGTCTAAATCAGAGTATAAAAAATGAGCAACTTTTTTTATTTACTGAGGATACTTTACTAAGTTCTAAACGCTCTACATTGGATGTGTGATACTTTCAGGTAACTGAACCCTTTAATTCGAACAAGAATGGTCATTGCATTATTAAACATGGTACACTTTTTATGTTCAGGAAGATGGAGAAAGCCAAGATCCACTGAAAGTTTATTGCGCAAAGAGTTAGCTTTTAAGAAGAGTCTTAAAGAAGGAGAATGTGGCAAAAGGGTGGTTGGGTTTAAGAATGGACTTCCAGAGCTTAGGGTCAAAGCATCTGAGGGCATAATGAAATGTTCCTTATCCTTGAAAGGAGAGGAATTTCAACAACTCACATTAGAGGCAATGCAGAGATGGTAATAATGAAACATTCCTTATCCCCTTCGGTACAGCAGTTTATAAGACTCCACATTGCAGAAACTGTGGGTGTTCTGATAATTGAATGGTTTTATATCTGTAAGGGGATCAATTTCAAAGGATCGATGGGACAGCCTGTTAAGAGGAACGGATAGAGTTTCTCAGTGAATTTATCAGTGAAAGTGTACAGATGAGACATATCATCAGCATCATACAGTGACAGCTGCCCTGCTTCATAGTCCAGGTAGACTCCCAGCTTCCGGGGCTTGGTTCTGACGGGCAGGGCAGTACGAGGTGAGGTGAAAGCGGTGTACTGCTCCCCCAGTCGCCACAAGACCCAGAGTCCAGTTTTAGGATCCGGCGAAAAGTCCTTCTTTCTCGGCACAGACTTTTTTGCCACTCCCACAGCCCACATGGTATTCTTCCCCACCTCCACTTCCCAGTGATGTCTGCCTGTTTTGAATCCCTGACATGCCAGGACACTGTGCCAGTGCGTGAACCTTCCTGCTTTATCAGGGACCTGCTGTTTGCTGTGACCAAATCTCACAGTGGTCTGGTTATCAGACAGGATGAGTCTGGGATGTGCTGTATCCGGATCCAGGTTCAGAGGAGCTGGAACTGAAGGAAAGGAAACATTAGAATACTCATTAAGTAAGTTGCTTGAGTTGTTTATTCTTTGCAGATTTAATGTTCTCTCTGCAAACATGGGCGGGAAGAAAATCAGGATCAATCGCTGCAGCTCACACATGAGCTTCAAATACATGGCGGAACTTATATGATACCAGAAGTGATACACTTTGGTTGTTCAATTGCTCCAGCCCTCCAGCCTCTTGCATACTTTTATATTCTTTCCTTGTTGGCTTTTTGCTGGTTCTATACGTGCTTAAAAACTTCCCAGCTTGATGACAGTCTCACCGAGCGAGAAACCCATGGGGTCCAGTTGGGTGGAGCATTGGTTTTAGACCTCGATCTATTTTACCTTCCATTGATTTCAATGAAGCTTAAAGTTAAGTGAGGTGTAAAGCCTCGTTTTACCCAAACCGTTCATTTCCCAACAGGCAGGTTAGGTTAACTTTGCCCCATCACTGTTTCTGGCTCCACACATACTGGCTGACATGCTGCGCGGTTCAGCATTTTCTGTTTTTGTTCAAGGTTACAGGAGAGGGGTAAACTGACGTTGACCATATGGGTTAGACTAGAGAGAGTGACGAGCTACTTTTCATGACTAAGGAATATAGATCTATCCAAATAGGGATAGAGATTAAATTAAGAGAAATAGGTTTGAGTGTAGGTGATTTTTTTTTTAAACAGGAGGCTGTGAGGCCTTTGGATGTATTACCAGAGTTAATGAATATCATAGAAACTTTGAATTTTACAGTCAGAATGTGACCATTCTCCCTGTCGTGCTACTCAGCTCTTTGAAACAGCTAGGTGATTAGTTCCGGTCCTCCTTTCCCATAGCTCAGTAACTCTCTCCCCTTCAATCATTTATCCAATTCTATTTTGAAAGTTACTACGGAATCTGCTTCCACCACACTTTCAGGCAAAATATTCCACATCATAACAACTCTCAGATTTAAAAAAGTCTCGTCATTGTCCGTTCTGGATCTTTTGGCGATTTCTTTAAATCTGTGTCGCCTGGTTACTGACCAGTCTGCCACTGGAAAAAGTTGATCATTAATTATTCTACCAAAACCCTTCACGATTTTGAACATCTGATCTCCATATAACCTTCTCTGCTCTAAGAAGAACAATCCCAGCTCGAGTTCCTTAGTCACGCTACCTATCCCAAAATGTCAAAGAACAATTTACTGGGAGATAAAACAGAATGATATTGGAACTCCGATTGAAGCAGAGACCGTGTTAACGTTTAAGAACAGGTGAGATAAGTGCTTGAAGGAAAGGGCAGTAAAGGGATTTGGGAAAAGATCGGGCACAAGGGATTAGGGATTTACTGCTCGTGTGGGGGCTAAACAGCAAAAGGGGCTGGCTATCAAAACTCTGCTTCAGGTTGTCATCTCTGTGTACTTCTAGTATTATCCATTAATGTGTGAAAAACACTACCACATTTGCTTCATTTCAACTGTTCTCATTATAAATTCCAATATCCATATCAGAATTGCAAACAACCTATGTAAACTATTGTAAGGAATCCTCAAAAGGGGTGGTGCAGTAGCATCACCTAGAGGAGGATGTCATTACAATATGATGATGCGTGAAAAACGTATGAATTTATAATGGGAAGTTACAAAACATATAGACAGAATGTCTGACTTTGACATGGGGACTGAATGACAGCAGCATACCCAGGGCCAACTCACCCCTGATTTTTAAAATCCAGCTTTAACTTTATATTTGTGAAACACCGCTATGTGCATTTCCTGAACTTGTACTACTTGAGTTCAAGAAAAAATAGTTTTATGGCAAACAAGTTCACTTCAACGGCATTTGACCATAATCCCTCCCCACTCCTTCCAAATAGACAACTTTACCTGGATTAATCAACTTCAGCATTCGTTTCCAGGCTCTGTACTGCAGAGGGCCACTAAAATCACCAGGGCTGAGCTCAACAGGAATTCTTGCGGGTTTCTTAAATTGCACTGTAGGCCTGGGCAAAGTTTAAAATGCAGAATATAACTCAGATTTAACAATAACTTGAAAGCAAAAGATTACCTGCAGATAAAACAAAACGGCACTAAAACCCCAATTTTACTTCTCAAAAGGTTTGCAAGGCTGTTCACAGCCTGCACAAAAGTCTCAGATGGTCAGTCTGCTTAAAGGGTGAAACATTTATATAAGGGAAAACGTTATTAAATGTGAACATAAAAGGAAAGAAAGACCTGCATTTACATAGCGCCTTTCATGCCTTCAGGGCATTTCAAAACACTTTACAGCCAATTAAATCCTTTTGCATTGTTTTAGGAACAAGGCACACACAATTTCAGTACGTCAGTATCCCAGAAACAGCAATGTGATATTGAGCAGATAATCTGTTTTTTCAGTAATGTTGGTTGAGGGATACATATTGCCCAAAACCCCAGGAAGAACTCCCATGCTCTTTTTCGAAATAGTGTCATGAGATTTTTTAGGTCCACCTGAGAAGGCAGATGGGGTCTCAGTTTATGGTTGCATCCAAAAGACGGCACCTCCAACAGTGTGGCCCTCTCACAGTACTGCACTGAAGCTCATCCCTGTTACACTAGGCACCATGCTTAGGTGCACATTCTCCAGTGTTTGGGTATGCTCCTGCCTGTGATTGCCAGAACAGAATACAATTCTCAGATACATTTGCGAGGGTATTACTATGAATGGAGCTATCCACGGAGGAGAAGGGGGCATCAAGAAATATAACCGTCATCTGAATATGGTGAAAGAAAGATCACATACCTGTCAAGAATGGATTTAATGCCCTAAAAAAAAAAGGAAGGATAATTTTATCACAGAGAGCTGAAGAGATGTCTAAAGCAAGAAAAAACTTTCTTCAGCAATCAATTATACTTTACTGTCTTTAAACTAAGATTTAATTTATAACTAAATAAAAAATAAATACTTATTGGGGTCAGATTAGATTGTGGCATGCATTTTTTCACAGAGCACAGAATCCGCTCCGATAATGTCACAATTCAACTATCGCTTCTTCATTGCACAGCACAGACAGGTGCTGCCTAATAAATTTAACAATTACGCAATTTTGTGACAAGACCTTTGCTTTTCTTACCTGACACGTTTTAAAACTCTTTTCAGGACAAATACGGTTATTAATACATTTTTTATAAAATTTTCATTCATAGGACGCAAACGTCACTGACCAGGCCAACATTTATTGCCCTTGAGAAGGTGGTGGTGAGCTGCCTTCTTGAACCACTGCAGTCCATGTGGGGTAGGTACACCCTCAGTGCTGTTAGGACGGGAGTTCCAGGATTTTGAGCCAGTGACAGTGAATGAAATGACGATATAGGATGGTGTGTGACTTGGAGGGGAACTCGCAGGTGGTGGTGTTTGCATGTGTCTGCTGCCCTTTGTCCTTCTAGGTGGTAGAGGTTGCAGGTTCAGAAGGTGAGTTGCGGCAGAGCATCTTGTAGATGGTACACACTGCTGCCACTGTGCATCAGTAGTGGAGGGGGTGAATGTTTAGGTGGTGGATGGGGTGCCAATCAAGAGGGCTGCTTTAGTTAGGATAGTGCCGAGCTTCCTGAGTGTTGTTGGGGCTGCACACATCCTGCTAAGGAGAAATTATTCCATCACACTCCTGACCTGTGCCTTGTAGATGGTGGACAGGCTTTGGGGAGTCACTTGGAATTACTCACCACTGAATACCTAGCCTCTGACCTGTCCTTGAAGCCACAATGTTTATCTGGCTGGTCCAGCTAAATTTCTTGTCAATAGTGACCCCCAGGAATATGGATGGTGGGGGTTTCAGCGATGGTAATGCCACTGAACATCAAAAAGAGGTGGTTAGATTCTCTCTTGTTGGAGATGGTCATTGCCTGGCACTTGTGTGGCGCGAATGTAACTTGCCACTTATCAGCACAAGCCTGGATATTGTCCAGGTCTTGCTGCATTTCTACACGGACTGCTTCGGTATCTGAGGAGTCGCGAATGGTGCTGAACATTGTGCAGTCATCAACAAACATCCCCACCCTGACCCTATGATGGAGGGAAGGTCATTGATGAAGCAGCCGAAGACAGTTTGGCGGATCTAAAATAATAATTGGGTCTCCTTATCAGGAGTTTCTCATTTACACTCTTTCCACTGGCAGGTCACAGTTATCAGAGGACACGGATTTCAGATATTTGCCAGAAGAATCAGAGGGAAGCCAGCTGTTATGAAGTGGAATGCAGGTTGAAGGGTGGTGGAAGCAATTTCAGTGGTAACTTTCAAAACAACCTGAGTAAATACTTGAAAAGGAAATAATCACAGGGGTATGGGGAGAGGGCAAGGGAGTGGGACTAATTGGATAGCCCTTTCAAAGAACTGGCACATGGATGATGGGCCAAATGGCCCCCTCATGTGCTGTAAGATTCTATAACTCAGTTATGAACCCAGCCCTTTTGGGAGGAACAGGGTAACTTTGTTTATATTACATTTGACTTTACTCCTCTTTGGTTTTTTAATGTCATGTACCAATAGTTAATACCTGCAGAAATTCAGCCTCTTGTAGAGTCAGTCTCCTCTGCATATCTGTCATTGTTTGTTTAATGTAGACATGTTGTTCAGAGATTTTATTCAGATTTGCTTCTATTTTCTGTATTAAGGTCTTCTCCATTTCCTCCAGTTTAGTTTTCAGGCTCTGTTCCTCCTGATGCAGAAATTGGTGCAATTCGTTGAATTTGGATGCAATGTTCTTCTGCAGACTGTCAGCTTGTTGCTGTTGAAATAAACGGCACCTTGCATTCATTTTAGCACTTTTAAAGTACGAAAATGTCCCAAAGTGGTTCACAGCTGTGATTATCAGATACAAATTTGTCACCGAGCCATATAATGAGTTATTAGCACAAGTGACCAAAAGCTTAATAAAAGAAGAAAGTTTTAAGGAGCACCTTAAAGGAGGAAAGAGTGGTAGAGAGGTGGAAAACTGTAGGGATGGAATTCCAGAGCACAGGGCCTCGGCAGCTGAAGGCACAGCCGCCAATGGTGGAGGGAAGGAATTCGGGAATGCGGAAGAGGTCAGACTTGGAAGAGCGCAGAGATCTCAGAGGGTTGTAGTGCTGGAGGAGGCTACAGAGATAGAGAAGTGCGAGGACAGGGAGAGATTTGAACACAAGGATTCAAATGTTATGATCAAGGCGTTGCCAGACCTGGAGCCAATGTAAGTCAATGAGCACTGGGATGATGGTTAACCATGATTTCTTGCATGTTGGGATATGGAAAGCAGTGTATTGGATGGGCACAAGGTTAGGGAGGTTGGTCGGTGGGAGACTGGCCAGGAGTGTGTTCTAATAGCTGAACTTACACACAGTACAGAATAAAGTACATTGCAACAATGATCAGCTGCACAGTACAATTTAAAATAAGTAAGACTGAAAGAACATTTATAAAAATCAGCTTTGTAAATCATCTCCCCCCTGCTCCTAATTACCACACTGGATCAGATGGGAAAGGATTATCTCATTATTAGTTAACTATTAATCGTCAAAGTAACCTTGACAGTTTGACTGCCTAAAAGAAACCTGTGCAATGGTATTGCATCCATTCCTTCAGCCCTGGTTTCTTATCATTGGAGATTTGGTAAATAAAATTCCAGGAAAATGGGACACATCCTTATTTGTAATGAAGAATTGATATTAGTTATAGTTGACATTATGTTTTATCATTATTAGTACTTGTGGAACTCCACCAATAGCTGTTGGGTTTCTCCAAAGAGTAATTGAGACGTACAGGTCAGGTGGACTGTAGCTTTCACTTCTTGCTGTTGCTGATATGAATGAACCCACACCCACTGAACTCATAGAAATCTGGGCAAAGCAAGAGCTTCAGCGGCCTTCAGCTTCTAAGGTGAAATATCGGCCAAAATCCCACCTCTCGATTGTGACTCGACGGAAAGTGTTCACAGCCAGCAAGGGCACCGTCACATATGACTCTATGACCCTCTATGACATTTGGGATCCATCCACAGAATCATAAGATTCAGCCCCTCAAGACTGTTTCCCCATTCAATTAGATCATGGCGGATCTGTACCTCAAATCAATTTTACTGCTTTTGCAACACATACCTCGATAACTTTACTTTTTAAAATTATTCTTTCATGGATGTGGGCGTCGCTGGCTAGGCCGGCATTTGTTGCCCATCCTGAATTGCCCTTGAGAAGGTGGTGGTGAGCCGCCTTCTTGAACCGCTGCAGTCTATGTGGTGTAGGTACACCAACAGTGCTGTTCGGAAGGGAGTTACAGATTTTGGACCCAGCAACAGTGTAAGGAACGGCGATATAATTCCAAGTTACTTAACAAAAATCTATTGATCGCAGACATAAGAGTTTCAAATGAGCTCCAGCATCGACAGCCTTCAGAGGGGGAAGAGTTGCAGATTTCTACTGCTCTCTGTGTGAAAAATTGCTTCCTGATATTACTCCTAAATGGCCTTTAAATACCTTGGCAACACTCAGTCATTATTGAGGCATAAACAATAGACATTTGGACAAGGTACTGAGATGCTCTTGGACTGGAATCTATCTATTCCATTTCTCAGTGATTACCCAATTGCACACCAGATCATGTTGGTGATAGTGAGAATGGTGTTACACAGTTTGATACTAAGATGAGTTAGAACACAAAATGTAACCCAAAAAAACCCCTTTTTGAAGCATTCGAAAAGGATCATTGAAATATGTTACACTAAGAGGTAGCCCATTTCGGACTGAAATATGGAGGAATTCCTTCACACAGAGGTTGGTGAAACTTTTCAATGCTGGTGCTGAAATGTGTCCATAGAGTGGAGGATTGTATCAATACCATGATCAAAATATCATTAAGTTTGGAGTAGTTATAGAAATGGATAAGGAAAAATCAAATGCAAAAATATTCAAGTGGAGGAGGGCTAATTTCAGTAAGTTGAGAAAGGATCCAGCCCAGAATCAAAGATGGGCAGGGAAAACATTAACTGAGTAAATGGGCAATGGGAGGCCTTCAAAGAGGAGATAGTTTGTGCAGAGACCAGACACAGACCCATGAGGTGGAAAGGAATGGCATCCAAAGCTAGAGATCCCTGGTACTGGGATTAATATGAAGCAGCAAAAGCTGATGGTAATGGTCAGTTCCATAATTCAGTAGAGAAGCAAGCTGAATATATAAAATGCAGGGAAGAACAGAAAAAAAAAGAAAATAAGACAGGCAAAGAGAGTTCCTGGCAATAAACCAGTGGGTAGCATAAAAGAGAACACAAAATGTTTTTATTCACATACAAATAGTAAAAGGGTAGTCAAAGGAAGAGTGGGGCTGATGAGGGAACAAAAAAGAAATCTTCTCATGGAAGCAGACAGCATTGCTGAAGTATTAAATTAATACTCTGCATCTGTTTTCACTAAAGAGGATGTGCCAATGTTACAGTAAAGGATGATACAGTAGAGAAATTGGATAGTATAAAAATAGATTTTAAAAGGTCCTTGAAAGGTTGGCAACGTTCAAAGTAGAAAAGACACCCAGTCTGCATGGGATGTAGCCGAAGTTGTGGAAGGAAGTAAAGGTGGAAAGAGTGGATGCTTTGGACAAAATCTTCCAATTCTTCTCAGATGTTGGAGTGATACGAGAGGAGTCGAGGATGGGAAATGTTGCACCCCTTTCAAATATGGGGAGAACAATAAACCTGCAATTACAGGCCCATTAGCTTGACTCAGGGTGAGGAAATGATTAGAGATATTAGGCTGGGATAATTGGCACTTGAAAAAATATGGGTTAATAAATGAAAGCCACCACAGAATTATTTAAACCAAATCCTGTTTGGCTAACTTGATTGAGTTCTTGATTGGGTGACGGAGAGAATGGAAAAGGGTAGCACGGTTAATGTTGTGTGGATGGACTTTATAAAGATGCTTGATAAAGTACCACATAATAGACTTGCTTGTCAAATTGAAACACATGCGATTAAAGGGGCAGTGGCTGTGTTGATACAAAATTGACTGAGGGATAAACAGCAGAGCGTCGTCGTGAACAGTTATTTTTCAGACTGGAGGCAAGTGTGCAGTGGTGTCCTCCCGGGCTCAGTTTTGGGACCAGTATATATTAATGACCTAGACCTGGGATTACAGGGCAGCATTTCAAATTTTCAGATGAAATGAAACTCGACAAAAGAAATAAACAGACTTCATGAAGCCATAGACAGCTGAAATGGGGAGACACATGGCAGATAAAATTTAACCATGTGTGAAGTGTGAAGTTATTCATTTTGGTAGGAAGAATGAGAAGAGGAAACATAGACTAAATGGTACAATTATAAATGGGGCGCAGGCACAGAGAGGCCAGAGAGTATATGTACAACAGTCTTTGAAGGTGACAGGTCAAGTTGAAAAGACTGTTAGAAACCACAAGGATCCATGAATAGACATATAGAGTCCCAAAGCAAGGAAGATCTGCTAAACCTTTATAAAACAGCAAAAAGCAGTTGAAGTATTGTGGCCAATTCTGGATACCACACTTTAGGAAGGATGTCAGAGTCTTAAGAGGTGCAGAGGAGATTTTCTTGAATGATAAGAGGAATGAAAGACTTCAGAAATGTGAAAAACTGGGATTGTTCTCCATAGAGCAGAGAAAGTTCGAGGAGATTTGATAGAGGCATTCAAAATCTTGAAAGGTTTTAAGAGGGTTAAATAAAGGAAAACCATTTCCAGTGGCACACAGGCCGGTACCCACAGGGCACAGATTTAAGCCAATTGGCAAAAGAACCAGAGCGATCTGAGAAAAAGAAAGATTTACATTTATATAGCGCCTTTCACGACCACGGGATGTCCCAAAGCAATTTACAGCCAACGAAGTACTTTTTGAAATCTAGTCACTGTTGTAATGTAGGAAAGGCGGCAGCCAATTTGCGCACAGCAAGCTCCCACAAGCAGCAATGTGATAATAACCAGATCATCTGATTGTTTGGGGTGCTGATTAAGGAATAAATATTGGTCAGCACACTGGGCATAACACACTACTCTTCCTCAGAATAGCGCTGTGGAATCTTTTACATCCACCTGAGAGGGCAGACTGGGCCTCGGTTTTTTAGATTAGAGATACAGCACTGAAACAGGCCTTTCGGCCCACCGAGTCTGTGCCGAACATCAACCACCCATTTATACTAATCCTGCACTAATCCCATATTCCTACCACACATCCCCACCTGTCCCTATATTTCCCTCCCACCTACCTATACTAGTGACAATTTGTAATCGCCAATTTACCTATCAACCTGCAAGTCTTTTGGCTTGTGGGAGGAAACCGGAGCACCCGGAGAAAACCCACGCAGACACAGGGAGAACTTGCTAACTCCACACAGGCAGTATCCGGAATCGAACCCGGGTCCCTGGAGCTGTGAGGCTGCGGTGCTAACCACTGCGCCACTGTGCCGCCCACAACACCTCATTCGAAAGACGGCACTCCGACAGTGCAGCACCCCCTCAGGGCCGTACTGGGAGTGTCAGCATTGTGCAGCAAGCTGCTGTGATCTGGAACACCCGGCCTGAAATGGTTGTGGAACCAGAATCAACAATAACTTTCAAAAGGGAATTGGATACCTATGTGAAGAGGAAAATGTTGCTGAGTTGTGGCAAAAGAACAGGCAGCAGGACTAATTTGACAGCTCTTAAAAAGGGCTGGCTGAAGCTCAGTGAGTCTGTGCTGGACCATTCAATGATTGTATTGTATAAAGTTTATATAGTGAATGCTTATTGTGAATATGGTCATAGGAATATAAAAAATATATAGTTGGCAGGAATTGCAAGTATCTATACCATTTGTATATATTAATAGATAGATGTATTCCAGGCTGACCAACATTTCTAAAAAAAATGTATCTACCTTCATTACCTCTAGACAGAATTGCAGAAAGCCCCTATTGAATTCCCAGCTGACGTTGATTCTGAGAACATTCCTAAACATAATTAAAATTCATCAAATAGCTCTGTCCACAAAGTCTGCTGCAGACTAAATGAAAAAGGGAAGCTGCTGAAATCCACTCATATCATTATGAACACACAGATCCTATCTGGTTTCTGCGCGACCGATCAGGAAACTGTTCCCATCTCTAGACGTGCTGAGTGATGGTCTAAATCCCAAATCACTCTGACAAAAAAAGTCCCCACGTCCTCATGATGAGTCAGCAATCATATTCGTGGCATTGCAACATTGTGCTGTGGAAGGAATGTGCTATCTGTCCTGTTCCATTTTGTATTTGGTTTTGTTTCAGTGCAGGACTTTGAAGCCGCTTACCTTCAGCGTGTTTCTATCTGCTTCTTCTTCCTTCTGACTTTTGCAAATCTCTTCCATTTGTTTCTGCAGCGAATCCAATGATTTTTGCAGCATTCCCTGGAACAGAGATGTTTTAAAAAGGAAATCACCAAGCGTTTTCGATAGACTGATAGGAATAATCGGTTCCCCGTGATTGAGGAGTTCATTCTCAGTGGCAATGACAATAAAAATGATCAGGAACTGGGTGACGAGAGGTGGACCAGGGTGTCGCAGAGGGAAGGGTCCCTTCGGAGTGCTGACAGGCGAGGGGAGGGGAAGATCCTTGTTTGATGTCAATGAGACCGAAACGTAACTAACGCAAAGAAAGGCTGTACCTTATAGAGTTCAGCAGCTTCCTTTATCGGACTGACTGCATGGTCCTTGTGCTCACGGGACATTGAACACACCACACAGATCGCTCTCTGATCATCGCTGCAGAAGAGTTTCAGCTTCTCGTCGTGCTCCTCACAGTGCAAATCCGTCTCAGCCTGTTTCTGAGCCGGGCTCAGTTTCCTGACACTCTCCACAATGTTGGAAACGAAGCAGTTGGGTCTGACATTCCTCTTGGTGAACTCTCTCCTACACTGTGGGCAGGTCACCTTCCCTTGCACCGCTGCCCAATGCTGTAAAATACAGGCTCGGCAGAAATTGTGACCACAGTCTATGGTCACCGGATCCTGGTAAAAGTCCAAACAGATTGAGCAGATCGCTTCATCTCTCAGACTTTCTAATACTTTTAACGACGCCATTTTTTTCAACAGCAGCGGATTCTTTTACTTTCATTAAACCAGGAAGTATATGGGGGAGGAGCTTTACTGAACTTGTTTTTTTTAAGGGACAGCGCCCTCGGGATTTTTTGGTTGGTTCAGCCAGTTAACGCCTCCCTACTGCCTAAAAGTACCAAATGTCATTTTGTAGGACAAACTATTGATCATGATTCTGCGACAACCTCCACCTCCCCCCCCCCCCCAAAAAAAAATAATAATTCTGGAATGTTTCCCAGTTGTAAGACTTTATCTGCACAGCCACCATCCGGAGCAAGACTGAAGGATGAATTGCTGCAAATCTCACTCTACATCAAATCTCCATTCCATGGGGTTTGAGGTCGGTGTTTTATCCACCGCTCTCGAGTCACCCACCTTTGCTGCTTCAACACATAACCATGGCCAGCAGAGTGTGAATCCGGGATGAAGATCAGAGATACTGGAATACTGGAAGTCTTCATATCAATTGAATAAACATTAGCACTCCGAATGACACCAATCCAGAGATAACCCACATCCTCTTCTTCCCCCAATTTCAATAGAATATCTCCTTTGACATTCGACATTATAGCAGACTAAGTTGGCAACAGCCCTCAAATTTAATGCAATCGAAAATAAACCTAGATACACAATTAGAAAATAACTTGTATTTTATATAGCTCCTTTCACGGCATTACAATGCCTCAAGTTGTTTTGCAACTAATGAAATATTGTTCTGAAGTGTACTCACTGCTGTACAGTAGAAAAGACAGCAGCCAATTTACACACAGCAAGCTCGCAAAAACAGCAGTGTGATGATGACAATTTCTTTTGTGATTTTGGTTAAGGAATAAATATTGGCCAATACAACAATGAGAACTCCCCCAACTGTTCTTTAAAATAGGGCCATGGGATCTTTTACATCCTCCTGTGATGGCAGATGGGAGCTCGGTTTAATGTCTCATCTGAAAGACAGCACCTCTGACAGTGCAATGCTCAATCAGTACTGCACTGAGAGTGTCAGCCTGGATTGTGTGCTGTAGTCTCTGGAGCTTTGATACTAACTGATGCCCAGGTTTCCACATTCCCGATAATTAATTAAAGCGTTTCCTTCACTCATACCCCAAATTGATGCCAGACACATACACTTTTTATGGCCCCTCTTTAAATAAATCTAACACAACTAAAATGCAGGAAATGCAGTGAATATGTATTTGCTACATGGATGGATGGTGCAGTGTGCATCTGTATGTGTGCGTGCTTATGTTCGGCTGTATACATCAGTGCTGTATGTTGGAATAGAGGGCAAAGACATGCGAGAGTTAGACTGACAGCATAGTTTCGTGGAGAGCCAGAAAGGACTTGATGGCCCAAATGGCCTTCTTCTGTGCCATAAATGACTCTATGACTCTTTGACATATCAAGGCATCTGCAGACTCTGAATCCAGTGTTCCACTCCATAATTAGTCTTGACAAGTTACAAATTTGTTGGGATACTTAATATTTCTTTCCATGACTAATTTACTGTATTTAAAGAAATGCCAATAGTGCAATATGAGTGTAAAATATTAGGGTTAGGCTATTAAAAAATTGAAATTTATTGAAAGTCTAAGCTATACAAATGTTTTAAATGCTCAGAACAAAACCTATTTGCACATGTGGAATTGTGCAATATTTCAGGTCATGTTATGGTTGATTTGTGCCAACACTTGTAAAACTGCAGTGAAATTTTGTGAGATAAGCAAAGAGAAACAGAGACACATACACAGACACATAATTACACGCAAACAGATACACGTACACAGACAGAGAGAGACACACACACCTGTGCATAAATACAGCACAGAGACACATACACATGCACAGACAAGCAGATGCATAAATACATGCACAAAGACACATGTGCACAGAGACAGAGTGACAAGCACATACACACAAACAAGCACACAAACACACACATACAGAGAAGGAAAGAGAGAGACACACACACACAGGGACATATACACACAGATAAGCACACTGGCACATAGAGACACAAAAAGGCACACATACACTAACAGATACATACGTGCAGATATAGACAGGCAGTTACATACTCTCGCAGAGATAGAAACACATAGGTGCGTGCAGATACACCACAAATACATACAGACACATAAATACACATACAGACACACAAAAATACATAAATACACATACATACACACAAATACTTACACATTAAACTTACAAGTGTTTCTGGGCTAGGTGGGATTCGCTGTACCTCAGCACATTTTACCACCTGTAGATTGCATCATCAATCTCATACACTGATCCACAAGATAGAATCACAGAATTCGGCCCTTCGTGTCCTCACCAGCTCTCCGAATGAACAACTCACCTCGTGCCATTCCCCTGCCTTCTTCCTGTTACCCTGCATATTCTTCCTTTTCAGATAAAAGTCTAATTCTCTTTTGAAAACCTCCATTGAACCTGCCTCCACCACACTCTCAGGCAGTGCATTCCAGATCCTAACCACTCGCTGTGTGAAAAAGTTTTACCTCATGTCGCTTTTGCTTCTTTTGGCAATCCTTTTAAATCTGTCCCGTCTCATTCCCAATCCTTTCATGAGTGGGAACAGTTTTTCCTTATCCACTCTGTTCAGACCCCTCATGATTTTGAATACCTCTATCAAATCTCCTCTCAGCCTTCTCTCCTTCAAGGAAAACAGTCCTAACATTTCCAGTCTATCTTCATAACTGAAGTTCCTCGCCCCTGGACGAAATCTTGTGAATCATTTCTGGATTCTCTCCAATACCTTCACATCTTTCCTGAAATGCGGCGTCTAGAACTGGATGCAATACTCCAGCTGAGACCGAACTAATGTCTTATACAAGGTCAACTTAACCTCCTTGCTCTTGTACTCTGTGCCCCTATTAATAAAGCCCTGGATACTGTGCGCTTTATTAACCACTCTCTCGACCTGTCCTGCCACCTTCAATGACTTATGCACACTTACACCCAGGTCCCTCTGCTCCTACACCCCATTTAGAATTGTACCCTTTATATTGAATCTCTATGTTCTTCTTACCAAAATGAATCACTTCACATTTTTCTGCATTGAACTTCATCTGCCACCTGTCTGCCCATTCCACCAGCTTGTCTATGTCCTTTTGAAGTTCTGCAATACACTGCACGCATTTCCTAGTTTTGTATCATCTGTAAACTTTTAAATTGTGCCCTGTACCCCAACATCTTCAACAAGCTGTGCTGCCTAAACTAAAGCTCTTCTGTGTAATCTACATCATATAACTCTATCTGCAACAGGCTGATTAACCTGAGATCCTGACTGTTTGCCAACCTGATTATTGTGGGTGTGACAAAACAAAGCTGGCAGTTTAAGAGGTGGTGGAGCGTCCAAAGTACGAACAATATTTTAAAAAGCTACCACCGTATTTCAGTTCACACACACACACACACGCACGCACACACACACCTCATTACACAACATGCTCAGGTGATCGCAACTGGCAATATAATACAGCACAGGGCAAAGCAGGCTACAACCCAAAATGTATCCCAATAAATCAACACCTACAGGTCACCAGGGTACACTGATTAGACACCGTATGAGATTGATTGATAGGAGGTAATTATAGAGACTGTAGTCCTTATTGATGTCTGGCTGGCTTACACGGAAGGTTAGTCAAGGAAAGGGAGAAACTGATGATCCTTTCACTTGGATCTCTAGAGAATGGTGGAGTTTCAGAACTCGCGAGTAACGAACATCAAGACTGAAAAAGGCCTGTTTTGTAAATCTTAAGGTGGTGAACCTGACACTTGTTGTGGGAAAAATATTAGAGGCTATTCTGGAGATGAGTATGATGAAAACCCTAGAAGAGGATAAATTCCTCATGGTCAGTCAGCATGGTTTTCTACCAAGGAGCTCATGGTTCAGCAACTGATTATAATATGTGAGGTGGTTGTGAATTGAGGGAACTTGGCGGCCGTTATTTATCTAGATTTCATAGCCCTTTCATAGAAACATATAAACATAGAAAATAGGAGCAGGAGTAGGCCATTCGGCCCTTCGAGCCTGCTTCGCTATTCATTATGATCATGGCTGATCATCCAACTCAGTAACCTGTTCCCGCTTTCCCCCCTATATCCTTTGATCCCTTTCGCCCCTAGAGCTATATCTAACTCCTACTTGAAAACATACAATGTTTTGGCCTCAACTGCTTTCTGCGGTAGCGAATTCCACAGGCTCACCACTCTCTGGGTGAAGGAATTTCTCCTCATCTCAGTTCCGAATGGTTTACCTTAGACTATGACCCCTGGTCTGGACTCCCCCACCATCGGGAACATCCTTCCTGAATCTACCCTGTCAAGTCCTGTTAGAATTTTATAGGTTTCTATGAGATCCCCCCTCACTCTTCTGAACTCCAACGAATACAATCCTAATCGACTCAATCTCTCCTCATATATCAGCCCTGCCATCCCAGGAATCAGTCTGGTAAACCTTCGCTGCACTCCCTCCATAGCAAGAACATCCTTCCTCAGATAAGGAGACCAAAACTGCACACAATATTCCAGGTGTGGCCTCACCAAGGCCCTGTATAATTGCAGCAGGACATCCCTGCTCCTGTACTCGAATCCTCTCGCTATGAAGGCCAACATACATTTGCCTTTTTTACCGCCTTTTGTACCTGCATGCTTACTTTCAGCGACTGCTGTATGAGAACACCCAGGTCTCGCTGGATATTACTCTCTCTCAGTTTATAGCCGTTCAGATAATAATCTGCCTTCCTGTTTTTGCTACCAAAGTGGATAACCGCACATTTATCCACATTATACTGCATCTGCCATGCATTTGCCCACTCACTTAACTTGTCCAACTCACCCTGAAGCCTCTCTGCATCCTCCTCACAACTTAAGCTCTCACCCAGTTTTGTGTCATCTGCAAATTTGGAGATGACACTTTCCTCACACAGTGTCACTTACATTCCTCTTCTTCTTTGGCCTCCTTGTCTCAAGGGACAATGGGTAAGCGCCTGGAGGTGGTCAGTGGTTTGTGGAGCAGTGCCTGGAGTAGCTATAAAGGCCAATTCTAGAACGATAGACTCTTCCACAGGCGCTGCAGATAAAATTGGTTGTCGGGGCTGTTACACAGTTGGCTCTCTCCTTGCACTTCTGTCTTTTTTCCTGCCAACAGCTAAGTCTCTTCGACTCCCCACTCTTTAGCCCCGCCTTTATGGCTGTCCGCCAGCTCTGCCGATCACTGGCAACTGACTCCCACGACTTGTGATCAATGTCACAGGACTTCATGTTGCGTTTGCAGATGTCTTTAAAATGGACACATGGACGACTGGTGGGTCTGATACCAATTACCTTGCTGTACAATGCGTCCTTGGGGATTCTGCCAACTTCCATGCGGCTCACATGGCCAAACCATCTCAAGCGCCGCTGGCTCAGTAGGGTGTATATGTTGGCCGCTTCGAGGACTTCTGCGTTGGAGATACGGTCCTGCCACCTGATGCCAGGGATTCTCCGGAGGCAGCGAAGATGGAATGAGTTGAGACGTCGCTGTTGGCTGACGTACATTGTCCAGGCCTCGCTGCCGTAGAGCAAGGTACTGAGGACACAGGCTTGAAAAACTCGGACTTGTGCGTTCCGTATCAGTGCGCCATTTTCCCACACCCTCTTGGCCAGTCTAGACATAGCAGCGGACGTCTTTCCCATGCGCTTGTTGATTTCTGCATCGAGAGACAGGTTACTGGTGATAGTTGAGCCTAGGTAGGTGAACTCTTGAAACACTTCCAGAGCGTGGTTGCCGATATTGATGGATGGAGCATTTCTGACATCCTGTCCCATGATGTTTGTTTTCTTGAGGCTGATGGTTTGGCCAAATTCATTGCAGGCAGCCACAATCCTGTCGATGAGTCTCTGCAGACACTCTTCCGTGTGGGATGTTAATGCAGCATCGTCAGCAAAGACGAGTTCTCTGATGAGGACTTTCCATACTTTGGTCTTTGCTCTAAGACGGGCAAGGTTGAATAACCTGCCATCTGATCTTGTGTGAAGGAAAATTCCTTCTTCTGAAGACTTGAATGCATGTGAGAGCAGCAGGGAGAAGAAGATCCCAAACAGTGTAGGTGCGAGAGCACAGCCCTGTTTCACGCCACTCAGGATAGGATAGGGTTCTGATGAGGCACCACTATGCTGAATTGTGCCTTTTATATTGTCATGGAATGAGGTGGTGATGCTTAGTAGCTTTGGTGGACATCCGATCTTTGCAACTAGTCTGAAGAGACCACGTCTGCTGACGAGGTCAAAGGCTTTGGTGAGATCTCTGAAGGCAACGTAGAGGGGCATCTGTTGTTCATGGCATTTCTCCTGTAGCTGGCGAAGGGAGAACAGCATGTCAATGGTGGATCTCTCTGCTCGAAAGCTGCACCGTGCCTCAGGGTAGACACACTCAACCAGCTTCTGGAGTCTGTTTAAAATGACTCGAGTGAAGATTTTCTCCACTATGCTGAGCAGGGAGATTCCACGATAGTTGTTGCAGTCACCCTTGTTCTTATAGAGGGTGATGATATTGGCATCGTGCATGTCCTGTGGTACTGCTCCCTCATCCCAGCACAGGCAAAGCAGTTCATGGAGTGCTGAGAGTATAGTAGGCTTGGCACTCTTGATTATTTCAGGGGTAATGCCGTCCTTTCCAGGGGCTTTTCCACTGGCTAGAGAATCAATGGCATCACTGAGTTCCGATTTTGTTGGCTGTTCGTCCAGCTCATCCATGACTGGCAGAGACTGGGCTGCATTGAGGGTGGTATCAGTGACAACATTTTCCCTGGACTACAGTTCTAGGTAGTGCTCCACCCAGCGGACCATTTGCTTGCGTTGGTCTGTGATCGTTTTCCCCGATTTAGACTTGAGGGGGGCGATCTTCTTGATGGTTGGCCCAAAAGCTCTCTTCATGCCATCATACATTCCTCTGATGTTTCCGGTGTCGGAGGCCAGCTGAATACGACTGCATAGGTGTTGCCAGTAGTCATTTGCACAACGCCTGGCCGTTCTTTGTGCAGTGCTTCTGGCTACTTTAAGTGCTATGAATGTTAACTTGCTGGGTGCTTTCTTGTCGTTCAACAGTGCAATGCGCTTAGTGGCTATGACAGGTTCCAGCTCTTCAAAGTGAGATTGAAACCAGTCTGCATTCTGCTTCTCACACAGTTTCACTTAGTAGCTCGGTAAATTAGACAATAAAGGCCAAGTAGGTGACCGGATATCGGAATGAATTGGCAACTGATGCATCAAAGGAAAACAGCATGATGGTGACATCTTTTTGTCAGAATAGTCAGAAATGTCCAGGATATTGCCGCAAAGATCAGTTCTGGAACCTTTGGTATTCAAGCTGTATACCATTGAAGAAAAAGTAATGATAGACACAGAACTGTGAACCCATGGCACCAAGTTAGGTTTGGAAGAGGCGTTTGCCAAGAATGAAAGACAGGCTGGCCAGGTGCAGACAGATGTGAAGAGATTTAGAGATTGGGGAATTGGGGAATAGAAATAGCAAGTACAATAACACCAACAAGTCCAAAGTGATGAGACAACATGTGATTGCACTTGTAAAGCTTGTTTAAAATAATGAGACATCCAGTGTCACTTCACAGAGGTACCTTCAGACAAAGAATGTCACGGAGCAGCTGCAGGACATTCTGAAGGGGGAGGGTGAATAGTCAGAGGTCATGGTTCACATTGGTACCAACAACATAAGTAGAAAAAAGGTTGAGGTCCTGCAACAAGAATTTAGGGAGCTAGGTAGCAGATTAAAAAGCAGGACCTCAAAGGTTGCAATCTCTGGATTACACCCAGTGAGTGCCACGTGCTGATGAGTATAGGAATAGGACGATAGAGCAGATGAATGCATGGATGAAGAGATGGTACAGGAGGGAGGGATTTAGTTTTCTGGATTACTGGGTCTGTTTCTGGTGGGACCTATACAAGTTGGACGGGTTGCACCTGAACCGGAATGGGACCCATATCCTTTCAGGAAGGTTTGCTAGTGCTGTTGATGGGGGGGGTTTAAACTAATTTGGCAGGGGCATGGGATACAGAGTGGAGGTACAGTAAGGAGTGATGCACAGTCAAATATAGAAGAGAAACTGAGTCAGTCTGGAAGGCAGAGCAAATATAGACCTGTTGAGGCACAAGCGAACAATGCAAGGCTGGATTGCATCTATTTTAATGCAAGGAGTTATACTAGTATGGCAGATGAATTGAAGGCATTGATTAACACATGGCAATATCATATTATTGCTATCACAGAGACATGGTTGAGGGAAGGGCAGGACTGGCAGCTCAATATTCCAGGGTATAGAATCTTCAGGCGTGACAGGGGAAGGTGTAAAAGAGGAAGTGGCATTGCACTGTTGATCAAGGAGTCAATTACTGCAGTAAGGAGGGATGATATCTTAGAAGGTTCCTCAAATGAGGCTATATGGGTAGAACTTAAAAAAAAGGGGGCAATCACTTGGCTGGGAGTGTACTATAGGTCCAAACAGTCAGGGAGGGATAGAGGAGCAGATATGTAATCACAGAGAGGTGTAAAAATAATAGGGTAATAATAGTAGGGAATGAAGCCGGACAAGTGGTAGAAGTATCAGTGGGGGAGCATTTCAGGGATAGTGACCATTAAAGGCCTTGTCAGGTCAGGGAAAAAAAACCCGACCCGAACCCGACAGGACCACATTGGACCCGTGCCCGACCCGGGCTGAGACCCTCCAAATTTTCCCGCGCCCGACCCGACCTGAGCCCAACCCCGACCTGACCCGACCCGAGCCCGATCCGACCACCGGAATGTTCCCTTTACTTACCTTGCTACTCCCAATCTTCAGGAATCTGCAGCATGAGAGTGATGATGTCATAGAAATGCTGACTTGCAGACTCAGAGTTTCCCTCCTTGACGTCCCGGACTTGCAGCTCAGGTGAGTTTTTAACTTTTAACACTTACCTGCAATTCTTGCTGTGTGTGTCCGACCCTGGGCCGGCCCACCCGGACCCAACTCGACTCGACCCGAGCCCGAAAACTGGACCCAGAAGATCAGCCCAACCTGACTGGAACCCGACACATGTCGTCGGATCCCGTCGGGTTCGGGTCGGGTAGCAGGCCTTTAGTGACTATAACTCTGTAAGATTTAAGGTAGTTATGGAAAAGGGCTAAGAGGGACCGGAAATAAAAGTACTGAATCGGGGGAAGGCCGATTTCAATATGATAAAACAGGACCTGGCCAAAGTGGACGGGGAGCAGCTACTTGTAGGAAAATCTACATCAGATCAGTGGGCGTCATTCAAAAAGGAAATAGTGAGAGTTCAGGGCCAACATGTTCCCCTAAAGACGAAGGGTAGGACCAACAAGTCCAGGGAACCCTGGATGTTAAGGGATATAGAGCATTGGATAAGGAAAAAAAGGAGGCTTATGGCAGATTCAAAGTGCTGAAAACAGCAGAGGTATTAGAGGAGTATAGAACGTGTAGGGGATACTTAAAAAAGTAATTAGGAGAGCAAAGAGGGGACATGAAGAAACACTGGTAGGTAAAATAAAGGAAAATCCCAAAGCATTTTATAAGTATATTAAGAGCAAGGGGATAACCATGGAACGAGTAGGGCCCATTAGGGACAAAAGTGGCATTCGGTGTGTGGAGTCGGAGGACATCGGTGAGGTTTTAAATGATTACTTTTCATCTGTGTTCAATATGGAGAATGATGATGTAGGGGTAGGGATCAGACAGCAGGATTGTGATACACTTGAACAAATTAGCATTGAAAGGGAGGAAGTATTAGTTGTTTTTGCGGACTTAAAAGTGGATAAATCCCCAGGCCCAGATGAGATGTATCCAGAATGTTATGTGAGGCAATGGAGGAGATTGCAGGGGCTTTGACACAAATGTTCAAATCCTCTCTGGCCACAGGAGAGGTACCAGAGGACTGGAGGACAGCAAATCTGGTACCATTATTCAAGAAAGGTAGCAGGGATAAACCAGGTAATTAGAGGCCAGTGAGTCTAACAGGTAGGCAAAGTATTGGAAAAAATTCTGAGGGACAGGATCAATCTCCACTTGAAGAGGCAGGGATTAATCAGGGCTAGTCAGCATGACTTTGTCAGGGGGAGAACATGTCGAACAAACTTGACTGAATTTTTTGAGGAGGTAACTAGATGTGTAGATGAGAATAAAGCAGTTGATGTCGTCTACATGGACTTCAGTAAGGCTTTTGATAAGACCCCGCATGGGAGATTGGTTAAGAGGGTAAGAGCCCATGGGATCCAGGGCAATTTGGCAAATTGGATCCAAAATACGCTTAGTGGCAGGAGGTAGAGGGTAATGGTCGAGGGTTGTTTTTGCGACTGGAAGCCTGTGACCTGTGGTGTACTGCAGGGATTGGTGCTGGGACCCTTGCTGTTTGTCGTGTACATCAATGATTTAGATGTGAATATAGGAGGTATGATCTGTAAGTTTGCAGAAGACATGAAAATTGGTGGTGTCATAAATAGTGAGGAGGAAAGCCTTAGATTACAGGACGATACAGATGGGCTGGTAAGATGGGCGGTGCAGTGGCAAATGGAATTTAATCCTGAGAAGTGTGAGGTGATGCATTTTGGGAGGATTAACAAGGCAAGGGAATACACAATGGATGTTAGGACCCTAGGAAGTACAGAGGGTCAGAGGGACCTTGGTGTACTTGTCCATAGATCACTGAAGGCAGCAGCACAGGTAGATAAGGTGGTTAGGGAGGCATATGGGATACTTGCCTTTTCTTAGCCGAGGCATAGAATATAAGAGCAGGGAGGTTATGATGGAGCTGTATAAAATGCTAGTTAGGCCACAGCTGGAGTACTGAGTACAATTCTGGGTACCACACTATGGGAAGGATGTGATTGCACTGGAGAAGGTGCAGAGGAGATTCACCAGGATGTTGCCTGGGCTGGAGCATTTCAGCTATGAAGAGAGACTGGATAAGCGAGGGTTGTTTTGCTCAGAGAAGGCTGAGGGGGGGAACTGATTGAGGTATACCAAATTATGAGGGGCATTGATTGTTAGGAAGAATTTTTTTTCCCTTAGCAGGGGGATCAGTAACCAGGAGGCATAGATTTAAGGTAAGGGGCAGGAGGTTTAGAGGGGATTTGAGGAAAAAAAATTTCACCCAGAGTGTGGTTGGAATCTGGAATACACTGCCTGATGGGGTGGTAGAGGCAGGAACCCTCACAACCTTTAAGAAGTATTTAGATGAGCACTTGAAATGCCATAGCATACAAGGCTATGGGCCGAGTGCTGGAAAATGGGATTAGATGCTTGGGAGTAGGTGCTTGCTGGCCGGCACAGACACAATGGGCCGAAGGGCCTGTTTCTGTGCTGTATAACTCTAAAAACTGACACTGAGCCATAACTGACTAGAGACGGTGTTGAAATAGAAACATAGAAATATGGAAAATAGGAGCAGGAGTAGGCCATTTGGCCCTTTGAGCATGTTCCGCCATTCATTATGATCATGGCTGATCATTCAACTCAGTAACCTATTCCCACTTTCGCCCCGTATCCTTTGATCCCTTTCAACCCAAGAGCTTTATCTAACTGCTTCTTGAAAACATACAATGTTTTGGCCTCAACTGCTTTCTGTGGTAGTGAATTCCACAGGCTCACCACTCTCTGGGTGAAGGAATTTCTCCTCATCTCAGTTCCGAATGGTTTACCCCGTATCCTTAGACTATGACCCCTGGTTCTGGACTCCCCCACCATCGGGAACACCTTCCAACAAATACCCTGTCAAGTCCTGTTAGAATTTTATAGGTTTATATGAGATCCCCCCTCACTCTTCTGAACTCCAGCGAATATAATCCTTACCGACTCAATCTCTCCTCATACATCAGTCCCGCCATCCCAGGAATCAGTCTGGTAAACCTTCGCTGCACTCCCTCCATAGCAAGAACACCCTTCCTCAGATAAGGAGACCAAAACTGCACACAGTATTCCAGGTGTGGCCTCACCAAGGCCCTGTATAATTGCAGCAAGATATCCCTGCTCCTGTACTCGAATCCTCTCGCAATGAAGGCCAACATACCATTTGCCTTTTTTACCACCTGTTGCACCTGCATGCTTACCTTCAGCGACTGGTGTACGAGAACACCCAGGGCTCGTTGCATATTCCCCTCTCAGTTTATAGCCGTTCAGATAATAATCTGCTTTCTTGTTTTTGCTACCAAAGTGGATAACCTCACATTTATCCACATTATACTGCATCTGCCATGCATTTGCCCACTCACTTGACTTGTCCCAATGACCCTGAAGCCTCTCTGCATCCTCCTCACAACTCACCCTCCCACCCAGTTTTGTGTCATCTGCAAATCTGGAGAGATTATATTTTGTTCCCTCATCTAAATCATTAATATATATTGTGAATAGCTGGGGTCCTATCATTGATCCCTGTGATACCCCACTAGTCACTGCCTGCCTTTTGGAAAAAGACCCATTTATCCCTACTCTTTGTTTCCTGTCTGCCAACCAATTTTCTATCCATCACAATACACTATCTCCAATTCCATGCGCTTTAATTTTACACGCTAATCCCTTATGTGGGACTTTGTCGAAAGCCTTCTGAAAGTCCAAATAAACCACATCTACTGGCTCCCCCTCATCAATTCTACTAGTTACATCCTCGAAGAATTCTAGTAGATTTGTCAAGCATGATTTCCCTTTCGTAAATCCATGCTGACTCTGTCCTATTCTACCACTGTTCTCCAAGTGCTTTGCTATAAAATCTTTGATAATGGTCTCTAGAATTTTCCCCACTACCGACCTCAGGCTGACGGGTCTATAATTCCCTGTTTTCTCTCTACCTTCCTTTTTAAATAGTGGGGTTACATTAACTACCCTCCAATCTGCAGGAACTGTTCCAGAGTCTATAGAATCTTGAAAGATGACCACCAATGCATCCACTATTTCTCGGGCCACTTCTTTAAGTACTCTGGGATGTAGATTATCAGGCCCTGGGGATTTATCGGCCTTCAATCCCATTAATGTTCCCAACATGATTTCTCTACTAATACTGAATTCCTTCAGTTCTTCTCTCTCACTGAACTCTGTGCTCACCAACATTTCTGGTATGATATTTGTGTCCTCCTTTGTGAAGACAGCACCAAGGTACGCATTTAGTTGGTCAGCCATTTCTTTGTTCCCCATAATAAATTCCCCTGTTTCTGACTGTAAGGGGCCTACATTTGTCTTCACCAATCTTTTTCTCTTCACATACCTGCAGAAACTTTTACAGTCAGTTTTTATGTTCCCCGCAAGTAAATATTGATATTAGGCTAAGATACAACACAAGAAATGAATTTATTTCATGGAGGTGCTTTGGGATGTTTGATAAGGAGGGTATGAAGCCATATGCTGTAAATGCAAATATATTCCGAGATCATTTATTTTGAACTGGACTGTACTCAGCAGGAAGTACTCGCTGCTGTGGTGCACAGGAAAATTCTGCTCTGTGTTTACATCTTACTGTGCTTGTGAGAGAAGGGTTTTATTCCAAGACTAAATAACGTGGGAATCAAGTTCGATTTCCCTACACTAACATTCAACCCAACTTTGCACAATATATTCAGAAGGATGCTAAGCTTCTGGCAGGATAATGACGGGTTGGGAAAGGCGTCTCACTAATCCATCCCATATGTTCCTAACACCACCGCCCGGATCTCATTGAGAAGAACAATTCTAAACATTGTTGAAGGTGAATTTGCAGACAGGAACTGAACGACCTTCATAAACATGCATGATGGTGGATAAAAGCAAAATACTGCGGATGCTGGAAATCTGAAATAAAAACGAGAGATGCTGGAACCACTCAGCAGGTCTGGCAACATCTGTGGAGAGAGAAGCAGAGTTAATTCCGAAGAAGGGCCACTGACCCGAAACGTTAACTCTGCTTCTCTTTCCACGGATGCTGCCAGACCTGCTGAGTGGTTCCAACATTCCTTGTTTTTGTTGTATTCTGGTGGAACCGCCTCCTGCCTTCTCATTAAGAAAGTGAAAGTGATCATTAGAAAGTGGAGCAGCGACTGGTTCAAATGGCCTTAAGAAAACACCTGGAAAATCTGAACAAAGATCTTTCCTGTTCTATCTGCCTTGATTTTTTCCAAGACCCGGTGTCTCTGGATTGTGGACATGTTTTCTGCAAAGCCTGCATTTTGATCTTTTGGGAGGATGGGAACTGCTCGTGTCCGGAATGTCGACTCTTTTTTCCAGGGAAAGTATTGAGACCCAACAGACCGATGGCGAATATCGTGACGACCGTCCAATCGCTCCTGGAGACTTCAACAGAGAGAGAGAATAGCGAGGGGCTGAATTTGTTCAGTGGGACCAGTCAGAACATCATTGACCCAAGTCTGCAGCTCACTGCTAACAGCAGACATATCAAGGTGCATTCAGTTTGCTTCTCAGCACTCTGCAAGTCATTGTTCAGCACCCACTTGTATCAGTTGTGGGGTTACACCTTTCTATATTTCTGTAAATGTCTAATATCTCATTGATTAGTCCTGATATCCTGGATTGCTCGCCAGTTCTGGGCTACTTTACAAGGGTTGGGAGATCAGTTTCTTTAACAGTACACGTCAGCAGTATTTCAGGCACTATGGGCGTTTCCAGCCAGAGGAAAATACAAAGCAAGTAGACTTTCTAGTAGTTTTGACTGAATGTATTTGGGCTAAAGTTTTTTTTCTCTCTGCACACTATTGTTTTTGTTGCGCTTGCTCACTCATTCTCCAACAAAAGAGAACTTCACCATTTCCCCTTGACATCAAATCCGCCCCCCCACCTTTCCCCCCGCCACCCCTGAACATCCTGGGGATCTCCGTTGACCAGAAACTTAACTGGACCAGCCATATGAATACTGTGACTACAAGGGCAGGTCAGAGGTTGAGAATTCAGCAGCAAGTAACCCACCTCCTGACTCCTCAAAGTCTGTCCACCCTCTACAAGATGGAAGTCAGGAATGTAATGGAATATAGGAACATAAGAGCAGGAGTAGGTCCTTCAGCCCATCGAGCCTGCTCCACCATTCAATCGGATCACGGTTGATCATCCACTTCAATGCCACTTTCCTGTACTTTCCCACTATCCCTTGATGTTATTAGTATCCAGAAATCTATTGAGTCCTGTTTTGCACATGCTCAATGATTGAGCTTCCACAGCCCTATGGGGGAAAAAATTCCAAAGATTAACCACCCTCAGAGTGAAGAAATCCATCCTCATCTCAGTCTTAGATGGCCTACACCTTATTCTGAGACTATGGCCCCTGGTTCTAGACTCACCAGCAAGGGGTAACATCCTATCCATTACGCGCTGTAAGAATTTTGCAAGTTTCAACGCGATCGTCTCTCATTCTTTAAAACTCTAGAGAATACAGGCCAAGTTTCCTCATTCTCTCTTCATAAGATAATCCCGCCACACCAGGGATTAATCTGGTGAACCTCCATTGCACCCCCTCTATGGCAAATATATCCTTCCTTAGATAAAGAAACCGAAACTGTACACAATTCTCCAGGTGCAGTCTCACCAAGGCTTTATACAATTGCAGCAATGGAATATTCTCCACTTTCCTGGATAGGCGCAGCTCCAGCATCACTCAAGAGGCTCGACACCATCCAAGACAAAGCAACCACTCGATTAGCACCCCATTTACTCACATTCACTCCCTTCACCAAAAGTGCATGCTGCTGCAGTGTGTACCATCTACTAGAAGGACAAGGGTAGTAGGTGCATGGGAATACCACCACCCACAATTTCCCCTCCAAGCTACACACCATCCTCATTGAAACTATATCGCCTTTCCTTCACTGTTGCTGGGTCAAAATCTGGAACACCCTCACGAAGAGCACTGTGGGTGTACCTATCCCACATGGACTGCAGCAGTTCAAGAAGGTGGCTCACTACCACCTTCTCATAGGCTTATAGGCAATTAGGGATGGGCAATAAATGCTGGCCTTGCCAGTGACGTACACATCCCAGAATGAATTAAAAAATTAAATATGCCTATGTAAAATGCAACAACATTCTGAATCTCATAAAATTATGATGATAACTTGTCAATAGTTAAGGGACATCAATTTGTAAGATGTCAGAAGCACTTGCTCAGCTGTGTAATTGTAGGGTATTACATAGAGAATGTAGGGATCTTCATGGTTGGAGCATGAATTATGAAATCCATGGAAAAGAAAAATGAACTGTTAACATCAAGTTTTACCATTTTCTTACTGTGTCCTGGAAGATGATTCCAGACATTAATCACTGTTATGTGAAGAAGTTACCACAGCCCTTAACTTGTTTTTTTATTAGTTTTTGCTCATATCTTCAGGGCATAACTTGAAATAGCACCCTCAATTTGTCTTAAATATACTTAGTATCTTATTTGACTCTATAAGGTCTCCTCTCATTCGAAGACTTTGGAGGTTGGAAATTGGAGTTTAAAAAAAAAACTTTATTCCTAACTCAATCCTCTGATGATTGGAATGAACCTCATGTCCATCTTCTGTTCTAGATAGAAGATGAATATAATACTGCATTATTACTTTTGTAGAGAAGGGTACAGCAGCTCACAAACCGCTTTGATGCTGAATTTGCTGATTTGCACCAAATTCTTAACCAAGAAGAAAAGGAACTGAAAAGACGATTCAACCAGAGAGAGCAAGAAATATTACACAGACTGGGGAGTGGCACCAGAGCAACGACCGAAATGAATCCTTCCTTCAAGCAAGTGATGTGGAATTTTCTGAAGGTACTTATTGAACCTATTGCTCCTGTTGACGACACAGTTATAAGCGTGACACACTCACTATTCAAAGCAACAAAAAATCTTCCCTCCTTTAGAAAGTGCAGATTTCACTTATCTTCTTCAGACAAATTTCATCCAAGCTTGGGGGAAATATGAGTTGGAAGGTTACAGAAAGAGAAGCTTGCTGTTTTACATCAGTGTAATTATACAAATATTCACTTGCTTTCTGCAAGGTTGGATTTTTTTTTTATTCAGAACACGCTGAGATTCAGATAATGGGACTGTGCAGGAGTGTTCTGCATAGAAGAATAGTGAGACAGAGGCAAAGTGCATGGAAGGAAGAAGAAGGGATGGCGTTGCTTTGTAGCAGCTACAAGTAGCAGAATCAGCTATGGAATTGTATTGAACTGATATTAAAAAAAACATGTTCCTCAATGCAATTGCACACAATGTACTAACACACAAGATGTATACAGGTTGTAGTGTTTGGCTTTAGAAGGTTTTGGTTTGTAGTGGGGGTTGTGTAGATCCACGATCACTAATATAACTTTATTCAGGTCTCATCAGAGGTCGGAGTTAATAGATATTGTCCTTATAGGGATGCTTCCCTGGAATTAACAGCCGCAACTAAAATTCTCAATGGATGTGGGCACATGGCTGAAAGTTGTTGATAATATGTTAACTAGTAAACTTTCCTATTTCCCACTGCTACTTTGTGCCTTTCTTTTTCTTTTTACACCAATACCTTAGGCAAAATGGTATTAAGGCATAATGTGTAAAAGAAACATTGCAATGCATCCAATTCATGCTGCATTAGAATTCATATTTCAAATTAATATTAAAAAGTGTATCCAGACAGTTCTACTTCAATCACACACTTTATCACATAACTGAATTCTTAACAGTGTTGATCAGTATGCTACAGAGCAGAGCTTTACAAAATGGGAAAGTGCCCCATCAATGTTATCATGCTGGGGTGGGGAAGAAAATAATATCCTCATGGTGTATGCAATTGTTTCTTAGATAGAGGAACCATGCCGGGGACATGAATCGCCAATGTTAGGCTCAGCAAATAAGTTTGGCAAAGTAGTGAAACATCTAAGCTCACTTAACGTACCAGGTTACCCTATTACTATCTAATCGAAAACTATCAATATTCGTAATAATGAATCTATCAAATTCATATTTTATATATTTATTTTTATTTCAGGAGATAAAAACAATTCTTAGTGGGTGAGTATTTATAGATGTTGTTACTTGATTTTTCTGTCTTGCACTATAAGAACGGTGCAATGTTGATCTACAATTATTAATCTATTTTCTTATTGCTTCTGAAGATCCGATGATGAGATCAGACAAGAAAGCAAAGTTCCCGTCAATATGCTGATTGGTGAATTTGGAGGCCCCCTTCAATACATGGTGTGGAGGCAGATGAGGAAATCGATTAAACCAGGTAGGCACCAGTGTTCCTTGATGTACAAAGTCAATTACTGATCACAGTCTCTACCAACATCCATCTACCCATTAAAATCCTGCTGATTCCAATCATACAGTACTTATGATAAGCTTCAAATTGTGATCACAGTTTTAAAATATTATCTGTTTATTCACCTAATTCAGAAGGATTCAATGAACATAATCAGATTTCCCCCCGGCAGGTAGCAGAAATATAGGGCGAATTTAGTTAACCCGTCGTGGGTTCCGGGGGCAGACTTGGAAGTGGGCCCTGTCGCCGTTTACCGCGGGTGTGTCCGTCCCATTGCAATCATGCAGTGGGCGGCCAATTATTGTAATGGAGGCACAAGGCCTTGTCCAATTATGTGACGGGGCGGGCTCCGAAAGTACTGATTATGGCATCAGATGACCATGGAGCAGGTGCTGGCACCATATTTAAAGCACTGTCAGCCCCGCTTGCATTGCTGCCTTTGAGTCATTAATCTTTGCTGATCACTACTGAACCCGGTGTGGTAGTGACTCCTGGACCACTGCCCTATTCCCCCCACCCCACCACCACCACAGTATGGCAGAGACAAGACGCCAGATGGACCCACGCTTCAGTGATGCTTCCCTGAAGATTCTCCTCCAGGCTGTAAGGGAAAGGCGGGAGGTCAGGGATGGCAAGAAGACACCCTCCCGCCTGACCAAGCAAGCCTGGATGGAGAACGTGGAGGAGCTCAGCAGTCCTGGGGTCACCCACCCTGAACATGGGCGCACTGCAGGAAGAGACTCAACAAGCTCCTTCATTCTGTCAAGGTGAGTCCTCCATACCTCTCTCCTCTTTGGGGCTTGCATGTGGCTACACGAGAGGCAGTGCGACATGGGGAGGGAGACACCACAAAGGTGCCGGCAAAGGGGGTTAGGCATCACCACATCCTGCCAGAAGCATGGCTGCATCTCAGCCACAGGCCACCTTCTTTCACTGCTCACCCCCATTAACTCCCCTGAGCGCTGACGTGGGCAGGAGCCAAGTAGGAAACCCTAGCAGGGGACAAGGGGCTGCCACTAGCAGAACTGTTCTCTCACTATTTCTATCTACTATGTCCCTCTTTCCATTCGCAGGACAAGTGGGCTCATAACAACAGGGAAACCTCAAGGACTGGTAGAGGAATTCCACACGTATGGCCTCTCTCGACAGCTGAGGAGGAGGCACTGAAGTTAGCGGGGACCCAGGGCGGTGCTCAACAGTGGAGCCTCCGCACAAGAAAGTGAGGATTATCCGTCATTCGACAACCAACACATTTCTGGAGATCCACATCACATATGGTTGGCATAACGAGATCGGCAATGACTCACCCACACACATTTGTGTTCTCTCATTCAGGTCGGCATCCTCAGGAGGCTCCAACAGAAGGGGGACAGCCATCAACCTCTACGGACGAGCGCTCAAAGGAAGCACCATCACATGACTCTCCAGCACCTTCCACCCGCGCAGATACCTCCATCTCGGTGGGACTGAATTCGGTCTTAGAATCAGGGTCACAAGCTGGTCAGAGAACCGCACTAGTGCCCGAGCAGCTGGTTGAGGCTGTGTCAGCCGAGGCCACTGACAGTCAGTGAACTGTGAATGGCCACGCCCATGCTGAGCCCCAGGCTGATGACAAGCCTCTGGTGTCGACAGCACAGGGCATGCTGGAGTTGCAGAGAGAGGTAAGGCAACATCTGGCAGAGCTTCCAGAGGCCATGCACTGCCATGAGCGGACGGTAGTGGAGTCCATCCATGCCATGTGTGCTGCCATATCTCAGCCATGTGAGTGCATGGCTTCCTCCATTGAGAGGCTGGCGACCCTCATGGAGAGCCAGATTCCACAGATGCATCCAGATGTGCACACCATCACCTGGGCCATGAGCTCAACACAGCAGTGGCAAGGAGAGAGAAGGACAAGGCACCTAGAGTCTTCTGTTCAAGTGATACTTGAAAGGAAGGAGAGGCTGAACTTCACAGCTGGGGTATCCCCTCAGGGCTTTCTGAGCGTGAACAGTGGCTCCTCAGCCCCTCCGCCAGTGAGTCCAGCTCCAGTAGCTGCGATGCCTGAGGAGAGTCCTGCATCTGTGCAGGAAACCCTCGGGCAGCTGTGTCCCTCCAGGCCTCAGGCAGCCAGAGGGCAGCTGCCAAAGTCAGCCCATGCCATGGGGCAGCCTGATTTACAGCCTGCCTCCAGCCCAGCTGCTATTGTAGGGGTCACACTTCAAAGAAACACACATAAACGTATAAAGAAAACCACCTCGACCCACTTGGAGTTTCAAGGGTGTCTGTCATTTGCCATTTGTTTTGTGCCTTAAAGTATTTTTTTGTTTTTGACGTTAACGTTCATTGTGGAAAATGCTTATTCTTGCGTGCCTTATTTGTGAGATGCTGACTTCACCCTTCCCTCTTATTGGGCTGCCAGTGTAGGCACAGCCCTTTGGTAAGCATCTCAGATGTGCCAGAGTGCATGGTTAAGCCGGGCACTCGGCATCGAATTCAGGGAGAAAGGAGGTGACTGACTGAATGCATTGAGATGAGACTTTATTGATTTCACTTTGAGGGCGCATCAAGGAAGCGGGTACATATGCGAATGTCTCTTGCCTTCCTGGCCCATTGCTCAATTATGCCTGGCCTCCAGAGCAAGGGGTTCAAAATCCAGTGCTGCCTGCTCATCACCCTCCTCCATGTCTGGCGATCAATCATATCCTCTCCATGCAGGGCCTCCCCCCTCTGCAGTGCTAGATTGTGCAGAACACAGCAGATTACCACAATACACAAGACCCTTGCTGGGGTATACTACAGGGCTCCACTGCATCGATCGAGGCAGCAGAATCTTATCTTCAGCAGCCCAATGGTCTGCTCTATGGTTGCTTGGATGGCAATTGTTATATCTCTCCTCTGCTGCATTGCAAGTGTTTCTCACAGGTGTCAGTATCCATGTCATCAATGGGTAGACCTTGTTCCCAATCAATCCCTGAAGGTGAGCAGGGGGCCTGAAAATCTGCAGCACCTGGGACTTTTGAAGTATGTAGTCATGCCGGGAAGCAGGCACACACCCGCAGGAAACGTTTTTGGTGGTTGCAGACCAGTTGAATGTTGATGAAATGGAAGCCCTTCGTGTTGATGACCGTTGGAGCATCGATGGTCACATGCGTGCAGTCTATCGTTCCTTGCACCCGGGGGAATCCAGCGATGGGCCTGAATTCAATGGCCTTCTCGGCCTGACTGCCAGGGTCGGTCCGGCAGCACACATAGTCACTGGCCCTCTTGAACAGGGCATTGCTCACCTCCTTGATGCAGCGGTGGGCTGCAGCCTGGAGACCCCATACATGTTCCCGGTAGATCCTTGGAATGATCAGGATGCGTAAATGTTAAGTGCCACAGTGATCTTCAGGGCCACTGGTATAGGGCATCCACCGAATCCCATAGGTCGCCAGTCATCGTGCAGCATGTGCGTAGTTGGTGACACCCTCCCTGGGGAGCTGCAGTCCTCGCTGACAATGCCACTGGGACATTTGGAGTTAGCTGAGTCAAGTCCAGTGCACTCTCTCGCGCAGGTGGGCCCTTCTTGGTATGGCTGGCTGCTGTTGCTCTTATTTTTATGGTTCTTCAGCTGCCTCTTGGCCCTCCCTCCATCGGAGGCACTGCATCACACCACAGTGGTCCACAAAGAGAGGGTGGATCAGAACCATGCCAGGTGATCTGTAGTCCACCAGAGCGCTGTCCTTGCAGAGACAAAATTGCCTTGGCACCTTTGCCTTTGCTACTCCTCTCGGCTTGTGCGCTAATGGCCCTCAGTGCCCACCCTTGCTGAAAGTCAACCCTCTCACCTGATTGTATGGCCACCCATACAGATCACCCAGCTGTATGGCCACCCAATACCACATACAAACTTTACTGCCAGCCAAGATCACGCCCACCCGGTACTGCCACTCGAGACCAAGCCCACCAGTGTCGAGTGCACAGCACTGCAGGCTGACAATGACCTCCACTCCCTCCTCTTCCCTATCCAGTGCTGGTCAT
Organism: Heterodontus francisci; assembly: GCF_036365525.1. Classification (NCBI taxonomy): domain Eukaryota; kingdom Metazoa; phylum Chordata; class Chondrichthyes; order Heterodontiformes; family Heterodontidae; genus Heterodontus; species Heterodontus francisci. The sequence goes on from NC_090399.1 coordinate 30,709,799, forward strand.
GGCCATGGTGCCGTCACCTTTCAGCAGCGGGGGATTCAAAGGCATGTGAGGGCTTCCCGTCGTTCACTTTCTTCCAAGCCCCCCATTGAAGTTGCTTTCAATTACATGCACATGTGTTATAATTATCTGTTCAGCAATTTAAATTGCCAGCCCATCACCTCAAGGCGGCACCACCACCTTGGAGCTTTCCCTCACTGATTAAATCCGGAACCGACGTAACAACATCGGATTTCCAGGCGGAGGTGTCCAGCGCTATTCTCCGGCTCCCCGACATCTCCATTCCTGCTCCAAACAGCCTCACTAAATTCAGCCCATAGTTTCACCGTGTTTTGAAATTATTTTTGTTTCGATGGAATTAGGTGAAGAATTATGTTATAATCTTTCGTACGTGCACATGATAGTTCAACGTTTAGACCGGAAATGGTAGAACATTTAATCCCAATTGGGGGCAATTTTAACCAAACTTCCCCATCTGGAAACTGACGAGGTCAGGTGAAAGCAATAATTAATGTTCAGGTGTGTTTTAATGCTTTGAGTGGTTGATGTACTGTTTGAACCCATCAAGGTATTTGGAGTAAAATTTAAATGAAGCATGATATGTAATCTAAAAATTACCAATATATGTTCCATACTCAAGAGTACTACAGCCTATAGTAGGTTACATTATAGGTGCTAATCTTCTTGTTTCTTTACAGCATTGACACATTTGACGTTGTACCCGAATTCTGCTCACCCCAGTCTCATCTTGTCTGAGAGCATGACCAGAATGAGAGTTGGTTATGTGAAACAGCATCTCCCAGACAACCCAAAACGATTTCAACATTGTATCTGTGTGCTGGGGTCAAAAGGATTTACATCAGGGAAACACTACTGGGAGGTTGAGGTAGACCAGGGGGCCAAGTGGATGGTCGGCGTAGTGAAAGAATCAGTGAACAGAAAAGAGTTCAGAGCTCTGAGCACGCAGAATGGCTACTGGGTCATAAGTCCTTATACAACCAATTGGATGCAATGGTTGCTGGAATTCTTTGTACAGAAGGAAAGAAACTTGAAACAGGTTGATCACCTCACACTTCAAGTGAATCCAAAAAAGGTTGGCATTTATTTGGACTATGAGGGAGGGCAGGTGTCCTTTTACGATGCTGGGAATATGTCTCACCTGCACACACACTGTGGGAGAATGACTGGAAAACTGTTTTCTGTCTTTTCACCCGGAAATGCCTCAAATAATCAAATGAAGCTCCTTCAGATGTCGTCATAAATCCGATTTGCGTCGTTTTATTGCAGCGACAGTTATGCTGGAGAAATGAATTGCTAAAAATCAGATTTAACGTTCATATTTTAGAGTCATGTTGTAGATTATAAAAACAAAACACAACCACCATTCCTTTGCTGTCACTCTGGGTTATCTTGTGGATGTCTTTGGAATTATTAAGAAGTAATTGGCATTGTTCTGGAATGAATTATTGCTGTATTCCAGCTGAACTGAAACTGTGAGCTTGTATGTTATTGAATAAAGGACATAATAAGGGAAAGGTGTGATTAAATGCCTGTGATTTCATGGGTTCACAACCAATTTCAATCCAGGATGCTGGATTCAATTCATTTTGGCTGGTTTGCTTTACAGATTGTCAGGACTTTAGAAATTGAAGACCCTAGTGGTAAAATTTACAAAGTAACCACACTTAAAACAACAGCAGATACTGAGGGGTGGAATTTCATCCAGACAAAATCACAAATGCAGCAGTTCTTTCAAAGACAGAGCTCCCAAGTGCGTTGGCACTAATCAAACAGAGGCAGCTTCGGTGGATCGGGCACGTCTGCAGGATGGAAGACAGTCACATACCCAAGGACCTTCTGTATGGTGAGGTATCCGGGGCCAGAAGACCAGTGAGGCACTCAAAGCTCCGCTTCAAGGATGCTTGCAAGTGTACCATGAAGGCCCTAAATGTTGACTATCGCACCTAGTCTGGCAAAAGAAGGAAATGGCAACACATCCTGTGGACTGATGTGCACTGCCACGATGACCAGTGGCTACAGCAGCTTGGTAACAGGCTGCAGTGTCAAAAACAACAACTCACAGTGCCACTTGGCAGCTTCATGTGTAGCACTTGTGGCAGAACCTGCCTCTCAAGGATTGGCCTTCACAGCCATCAGCAAAGGTGCAGCAAGAGAAGACACCCCACCTAAATGGATTGTTTGCTGCGTGTCTATCAACTTTCAGAAATGGAAGGATGCGAACAGACAGAGCTTCAATTTGGGTAGTCGAGCAAAAAACAGGCGTTATCGCATCCGCCACACATTATATACCCTGCTTCATATTTAGTTGTCTCAGTCAATAGAACTGAATATCAGGCAGGAAGTAGAATGGGCGACTGATGTCATGTGGCTGCTTTTGCACCCCGCCTATCTCCAATTTCACCAAAAAGTTTCTTGGCTAATATCTGGCCCAATCCATTAACTTAAATCCACAAGCTGCTATCTGGATGGATGTCCTCAGATGTAATAATACACACACATATATATTAAATATCTATCTATATATATATATATATGAGAGAGAGAGCGGCTATCTGTGACAATTGATTTCCTGTAGACCTAATTAACCACACTTTCCACACAACTATTGCTACGTCTACATTTGTAGTGAAAATGCTCACATAAACTTGTCACTCTGATTTCTCAATCTGGACAAGGGTCACAACAACATGGCTAAATCCCTCCATTGTACCATTAAAGTTTGCACTAGAAGATCTTAGCCTTTCCCAAGATCCGGAGCTTGGAGCTAATATTATTTGCCCAGAGCTGTGACTCTGTGAGCTGAGTTCAGATGGATCCATCTGAGCAACTGGCCAATTAAGTGACTTAATTAGGAAGGAAAATCAGGCAGGGTGCTTAACACTAAGTCAAACTAGTACCGCCCATTGTGCATCAATTCGCAGGTTGAATTTCACATCCTGAAATAGGAACAGCAAGGGCAGTTTTTTTGACCGGATGGAGCACTGAAAATCCTCCCACCCCAAATGTGGAACAACAGAGGGAATAATTAATATTTGTATAACCTTCTGCCTTTACACATTTCATTTCTTGAATTGTTTAATTATAAATTTTACAAAATGACGTAATTAACGCCAAGAGCTGAGTTTATATCATAGTGTAAAATGGACGATATTGGATTAGTGACCCATTATAAGCCTCTTCCGATTTTCCTGGTTGCCAGTAGTGCTGATGGTTTTGTCACAAGCTGAATGTTTTCTATGCACTGCTTAAAGCTATTGCTTGACTGAATATCTGAATTTGTTGTGATCTGGAATGGACTGCCTGAAAGGGTGGTAGAAGCAAGTTCAAAAGTAACTTTCAAAAGGGATTTGGATACAGACCTGCAAATAAATCATGTTGTAGGGATCTGGGGAAAGAACAGGGCATTGGGATAATTAGATAGCTCTTCCAAAGGGCCAGCACAAGCAAGATAGAAGTTCTGAAGAGTCACTGACCTTAAACGTTAACTCTGCTTCTCTCTCCGCAGATGCTGCCAGACCTGCTGAGTATTTCCAGCATTTCTTGTTTTTATATACACAGGAACCACCTCTGTGTTTGAGTCCCAAACCAAGTTACTGAGAAATCTTCATTTGTAGAGGTTATCTATGCCTGCTTACATGAGGTCCCTCATAGGACAACATTTATTCAACGTAGGTGATGTGTGGAAGAAGCAAAAGGAACACCAAGTACGAACATGGGAGTTCAACCAACTGAAAGGGTGAATCCTCAGGGTCAATATTATGCTTGAAGAAGTTTATCTGATTAGGATAATGTTACCCATCAGATCACTGGCTTGCTGAATTATTTCAAGATGACAGTGCAAATAAAAAGGTCCAGTCTAAAGTTTATTCCTTCAGCTTCCACAATAAGGTAGGCTTCGTTCTTACATATTAACGTTGTTCTGGATTACTGCTCGCTTCAGGTACTGGGTACCAGGTTTGTCACATAATCTTGACCTGCCTCTGAGCTCCCTTCATCTGGCTAAGCATCGTCATCAGGTCAACCCCAACTAGACCCTGTTTATGCTTTCTCCTCTAATTTTATACCAATTTCTCAGGCTCTTCATCAGATACACAAAAGGCATCTTCTTCCATGGCGGTGTAAGGACCTACACAGTTCAGCTTGCTTGGTGCTGGTCATAATGGTGCTCATTACTGTAAATTCCATTTCAAACCCCAGCCTCTGAACTCACTGCTTTATCAGTGGATCAACAATATTGAATAACAAAAACCTTTTGACAAAGTGGGTGCTGAAATTTAATTCCAATGGCCTGAAAAGTGTTCTTGCACAATGGATGGCACATTGACAAAAGATGTATGGCAAAACACAGTTTTAAATATGGGACTGCTTTCCAGTCGGGTCCGGTAATTGGTAAAGTGTCCCACAGTTCAGTGTTGGGCCTTGTCTTGTCTATTATACATATTATCATTCTGGAACTGGGCACAGATAACATAGTTATCTCAGTAACAGGAATATTTAAAGACACTGAAATGTGTTTTGTAATGCTTTAATGCGGCACAGTGGCGCAGTGGTTAGCACCGCAGCCTCACAGCTCCAGCGACCCGGGTTCAATTCTGGGTACTGCCTGTGTGGAGTTTGCAAGTTCTCCCTGTGTCTGCGTGGGTTTCCTCCGGGTGCTCCGGTTTCCTCCCACAGCCAAAAGACTTGCAGGTTGATAGGTGAATTGGCCATTATAAATTGCCCCTAAAATAGGTAGGTGGTAGGGGAATATAGGGACAGGTGGGGATGTGGTAGGAATATGGGATTAGAGTAGGATTAGTTTAAATGGGTGGTTGATGGTCAGCACAGCCTCAGTGGGCCGAAGGGCCTGTTTCAGTGCTGTATCTCTAAATAAAAAAAAATAAATGTTACATACCGGTATGGGATGTGGGCCAGTGTGGTTCACAGATCCAATGCCACCTGCTTTACACTATCATCAAAAGCTAAACTTACCCCTTGGTATTAATTGCATCATTTTGTATTATGTACAAATGAACAATTCGACATGATATAACTCGTGGTTAAATTAAATATGACATTATGTGATGAAGTCAGGATGTTAGGAAAAGGTAGAAATGGATTACAAGTGGAGCTGCATAGGTTTAATAAGTGTGGACCCAAAATTGGTAAATGTCTTTTAAGATAGGTAAGTGAGCTGCTCGGTGCCTCGGTGTGCAGAATTCGGCAGTACAGTATCACGTGGGGTACTGTGAATTCAAAGTGGCAGGAAGGGAGAGGCTTGCAAAGTGCAAGTTCAGTGTCAGCAGCTTCAGCCAAAACGAACAGGGTTCTATTACCCAGACTGTTCAACAACAAAACCACAATGTCACCCTAAGGGGCTTTGCTGAGGTCTTATCTGAATCAGCTGGTTGCCCCCGTGCAGAAATACTTTCAAACATAGCTGAAGGTACAGAGAATGGTGAACCCCAGCCTAATTCAACTGAGCCGTAGAGACAGACTTTGGTGCACTGATTTTAAAATCACTGTGGACAAGTATAAACTTGGAGGAGATCTGATTTCTGTATTTAAAATGATTAAACATTGATAGCATTCAGCTAGGTAGACATCAGCAGAAAGGTAAATAATGATGGATATAATGAGTGCCTGAATCAATATCACCCGTTGTACCTTGTCGTTAAAAGTTCAAATTATCCCATGTCTCTCCTCATACCGGTATGTGACAGACCATGAAAGCATTACAAAACACATTTCAGTGTCCTTTAATATTCCTGTTTCTGTGAAAGTGGCTAAAAGTTCCCATTTTGCTGAATGATGCAGCAAAATACATTAATTTATTAAGAAGTGTTATTATAAATGTGATGAGACACCGTTAGAGTAGAATAATAATTAAATATTCTTGATATTTAAGCAGTTTCAGTAAGTCTCCATTACAGATACTGTGGGGTCTGATAATGATTAAATGTTTATTATTGCTGTAAGGGGAGCAGTTTCAGAGACTCTCCTGTACAGTAAATGCTGAAGAAAGGGTATATTTTCTCCGTGAATGTATCAGTGAAAGTGAACACATCTGACAAGTCATCAGCGTCACATATTGATACTTGACCTCCTTCATAATCCAAGTAAACTCCAAGCTTCTGGGGTCTCACATTCAGGTAAAGAGAAGTTGTACATGAGGTCTGGGCTTTATACCTGTCACTCCACAGCTCCACAGCCCAGACCCCATCCTTCGGGCTCAATGCATAAAGTTCCTTCCGTGGCACAGACTCCCTCGCCACGCCCACTCCCCAACCCGTGTTGTCTCCCACATACACCTCCCAGTAATGTGTTCCCGATGTGAATCCCACAGACCCCAAGACACAGCGCCAGTTGCTGAATCTTTCCGGGTTGTCTGGAACCTGGTGCTTCCGGTCAGCGACTGTTACTGTCCTGCAGCTGTCGGATAAAAAGAGCCAAGGATTTGCTGTTTTTGCATCCAGGATCAGGGCAGCGGGAGCTAGAACTGAAACAGAGAAATATTGAGTAGTTAAGGCTTGTGAGGCAAACAATTCAATGGTCATTTCTTCTCTGGAAGTCTCCCCCGCTGTCTCTAATAATGCTGAACAGAAACAGGGATGAACAAGGTCAGGAGAACCAGCCGCAGATATCCCACACACAGGGATTATATTATGGGGTAGACATGCTACTTGCTGCCTGGCTGCAAAACCAAGGGTGGGGGACAGTTTTAACTTTTCGCCAGGATGTAAACAGATGAGAGGTGAATTGGGCACGGAATGGGAGGTAATACAGGCGGATATGACAGGTCTGATATTTAGTTCTATTGACGTCTATGTGACACTGCCTGCTCTCAGCTCCCGCCCACGTCCAGTTTCACTCTCATAGATGATTGCTATCTTCTTGTACCTACAGGTAATATACAAGACAGACACTGAGGACAATACAGGAGAGCAAGATTAGACATCATGCAGAGTAGGTGCTGTGTAGACCATCTGAAAAAAAAATCAAATTGCACCATATTCCCATAACATGATCTCATGACCCAAACATACCTTACAGCCAATGATCCACCGGCGGGACAGACACACCAGAGCTGACGGCACAGTGGTATACAGTCAGGAGGCAGTCGCACTGAGGAGTCCTCAACATTGACTGCAGACCCCAGGAGGCTTCATGTCATCAGGTCAAAGACGGGCAAGGAAAGCTCCTGCCGATTAACACATACCGCCCACCCTCAGCTGCAGAATCAGTACTTCGCTATGTTGAAAACCACTTGGAAGAATCACTGAGGGGGGCAAGGACACAGAATATAACTCTGGTTGGGGGACTTCAATGTCCACCAAGAGTGGCTCGGTAGCACCACTACTGTCCGAGCTGGCCGAGCTCTGAAGGACATATTGGCCAGATTGGGCCTGCGGCAGGTGGTCACAGAGCCAACATGAGGGAAAAACCTGCTTGACCTCACACTCACCAATCTGCCTAGTGCAAGTGCACCTGCCCATGACAGCATTGGTAGGAGTGACCACCACATGTCCTCGTGGAGATGAACTCCCGTCTTCACATTGAGGCTGTCTCTTGGTGACCGGAGCGGCGGCTGGCAGACCTGGGAGGAGGCCGATTCGGAATGAGACCTAAAAATAAGAGAGCGGGGCTTGAGGCCCTCACTTACCTGGTGACCGGAGCAGCGGCTGGCGGACCTGGGAGGAGGCTGATCTGGAGCGGCGGCAAGCTCTGTCTCTGTCCGTGACAGCGCGCACTGAGATTCGAAAGAGAGGAAAAAAAACTTAGCGACATCACGTGAAATCTGCAAGATGATTGGTTGGGTAAGTAACTGTGTTTAAATAGCTTAACAAAATAGGGGGAAAGCTTTTTTTTTGGAAAAAAAACCTCAAAACCTACCGTATAAGTGATAAGGTGAATACCACCAAAGTGTGTTTTTCCAAATTAGTGTAATTTATGAAAAACTTTAGATTGCAGTGGGTACTGTTTCAAGTAGAACAAGGCCCCTACTGTAGTTAGTATTTTTATAGGGAGTAACTAATTAATCTAAAGGTAAGTCATGGCAGGAGAGCTCGCACCCGTGATATGCTCCTCCTGCGCTATGTGGGAACTCAGGGACACTGGAAGTGTCCCTGACGACCATGTGCAGGAAGTGTATCCAGCTGCAGCTACTGGCTACCCACATTACGGAAATGGAGCTGCGGGTGGATTCACTGTGGAGCATCCGCAATGCTGAGGACCTCGTGGATAGCATGTTTAGTGAGGTGGTCACACCACAGGTAATGGCTGCACAGGAAGAAAAGGGATGGGTGACCACCAGGCGGAGTAGTAGGCGAAGGCAGGTAGTGCAGGAGTCCCCTGTGGCCATCCCCCTCTCAAACAGATGTACCATTTTGAATATCTGGTGGTGGGGGGAGGGAAAATGACCTCCCAGGGGAAAGCAGCAACAACCAAGTTCGTGGAGGCGAGGATGGCTCTGCTGCACAGCAGGGAAGGAGAAGGAGTGGAAGTGCTAAAGTGAAAGGGGATTCTTTCGTCAGGGGTACAGATAGGCGTTTCTGTGGCCGCAAGTGTGACTCCAGGATGGTATGTTGCCTCCCTGGTGCTAGGGCCAAGGATGTCACGGAGGATATTCTGAAGGGGGACGGTGAACAGTTAGAGGTCATGGTTCACATTGGTACCAACAACATAGGTAGAAAAAGGGATGAGGTCCTGCAACAAGAATTTAGGGAGCTAGGTAGCAGATTAAAAAGCAGGACCTCAAAGGTTGTAATCTCTGGATTACTCCTGATGCCACATGCTAGTGAGTATAGGAATAGGAGGATAGAGCAGATGAATGAGTGGCTGAGGAGATGCTGCAGGAGGGAGGGCTTTAGTTTCCTGCATCACTGAGTCTGTTTCTGGCAAAGGTGGCACTTGAACAAGTTGGACGTGTTGCACTTGAATCGAAACGGGACCAACATCCTTGCTGGGAAGTTTGCTGGTGCTGTTGGGGTGGGGGATGGTTTTAAACCAAGTTGGCAGGGGAATGGGATACAGAGTGGAGTTACAGTAGAGGGGTGATGCACTGTCAAATATAGAAGAGAAACTGAGTCAGTCTGGAAGGCAGAGCAAATATAGACCTGTTAAGGCACAAGTGAAAAATGCAAGGCTGGATTGCATCTATTTTAATGCAAGGAGTCTTACTAGTAAGGCAGATGAATTGAGGGCGTTGATTAATACATGGGATTATGATATTATTGCTATCACAGAGACATGGTTGAGGGAGGGGTAGGACTGGCAGCTCAATATTCCAGGGTATCTTCAGGCGTGACAGGGGAGGGGATAAAAGAGGAGGTGGCATTGCACTGTTGATCAAGAAGTCAATTACTGCAGTAAGGAGGGATGATATCTTAGAAGGTTCCTCAAATTAGGCCATATGGGTAGAACTTAAAAACATAAAAGGGGGCAATCACTTGGCTGGGAGTGTACTACAGGCCTCTAAACAGTCAGAGAGAGATAGAGTAGCAGATATGCAGGCAAATCTCAGAGGTGTAAAAATAATAGGGTAATAATAGTCGGGGATTTTCAACTTACCTATTATCAATTGGGATAGTCTTAGTGCAAAAGGCTTAAAGGGGGTGGAATTCTTAAAATGCACACAGGAGCGCTTTTGGAGCTAGTATGTAGAAAGTCCTACAAGAGAAGGGGCAGTACTGGACCTAATCCGAGGGAATGAAGCTGGACAAGTGGTAGAAGTGTCAGTGGGGGAGCATTTCGGAGATAGTGACTATAACTCTAAGATTTAAGGTAGTTATGGAAAAGGACAAAGACGGGCCAGAAATAAAGGTACTGAATTGGTGGAAGGCTGATTTCACTATGATAAAACAGGACCTGGCCAAAGTGGACTGGGAGTAGTTACTTGTAGGAAAGTCTACATCAGACCAGTGGGAGTCATTCAAAGAGGAAATAGTGAGAGTTCAGAGCCAACATGTACCCGTTAAAGGTGAAGGTTAGGACCAACAAGTCCAGGGAACCCTGGATGCCAAGGGATATACAGGATTGGATAAGGTAAAAAAAATAGGCTTATGGCAGATTCAGAGGGCTGAAAACAGCGGAGGTACTAGAGGAGTATAGAAAGTGTAGGGGGTAGTTAAAAAAGTAATTAGGAGAGCAAAGAGAGGACATGAAAAAACACTGGTGGGCAAGCTAAAGGAAAATCCTAAAGCATTATGTAAGTATATTAAGGGCAAGAGGATAACCAGGGAAAGAGTAGTGCCCATTAGGGACAAAAGTGGCAATCTGTGTGTGGAGTCGGAGGATATCGGTGAGGTTTTAAATGATTACTTTTCATCTGTTTTCAGTATGAGAATGACGATGTAGGTGTAGCGATCAGGGAGAGGGACTGTAATATACTTGAACATGTTAGCATTGAAAGGGAGGAAGTATTAACTGTTTTATCGGGCTTAAAAGTGAATAAATCCTCAGGCCCAGATGAGATGTATTCCAGGCTGTTATGTGAGGCAAGGGAGAAGATAGCAGGGGCTTTGACACAAATGTTCAAATCCTCTCTGGCCACAGGAGAGGTACCAGAGGATTGGAGGACTGCAAATGTGGTACCATTATTCAAGAAGGGTAGCAGGGATAAACCAGGTAATTACAGGCCGGTGAGTCCAACATCAGTGGTTGGGAAACTATTGGAAAAAATTCTGAGGGACAGGATTAATCTCCACTTGGAGAGGCAGGGATTAATCAGGGATAGTCAGTATGGCTTTGTCAGGGGGAGATCGTGTCTAACTAACTTGATTGAATTTTTCGAGGCGGTGACGAGATGTGTAGATGAGGGTAAAGCAGTTGATGTCGTCTACATGGACTTCAGTGAGGCTTTTGATAAGGTCCCGCAGGTAAGAGCCCATGGATCTAGGGCAATTTGGTAAATTGGACCCAAAATTGGCTTAGTGGCAGGAGGCAGAGCGTTGTTTTTGCAAGTGGAAGCCTGTGACCAGTGGTGTACCACAGGGATCGGTGCTGGGACCCTTGCTGTTTGTAGTATACATTAATGATTTAGACGTGAATATAGGAGGTATGATCAGTATGTTCGCAGATGACACGAAAATTGGTGGTGTCGTGAATAGTGAGGAGGAAAGCCTTAGATTACAGGGAGATATAGATGGGCTGGTAAGATGGGCGGAGCAGTGGCAAATGGAATTTAATCATGAGAAGTGTGAGGTGATGCATTTTGGGAGGATTAACAAGGCAAGGGAATAGACAATGGATGGTAGGACCCTAGGACATACAGAAGGTCAGAGAGACCATGGTGTACTTGTCCATAGATCACTGAAGGCAGCAGCACAGGTAGATAAGGTGGTTAGGAAGGCATATAGGATACTTGCCTTTATTAGCCGAGGCATAGAATATAAGAGCAGGGAGGTTATGATGGAGCTGTATAAAATGCTAGTTAGGCCACAGCTGGAGTACTGTGTACAGTTCTGGGCTCCACATATAGGAAGGATGTGATTGCACTGGAGAGGGTGCAGAGGAGATTCACCAGGATGTTGCCTGGGCTGGAGAATTTCAGCTATGAAGAGAGACTGAAAAGGCGAGGGCTGTTTTCCTTAGAGCAGAGAAGGCTGAGGGGGGACATGATTGAGGTATACAAAATTATGAGGGGCATTGATAGGTTAGACAGGCAGAAACTTTTTCCCTTAGCGGAGGGGTCAATAAGCAGGGAGCATAGATTTAAGGAATGGGGCAGCAGGTTTAGAGGGGATTTGAGGAAAAATATTTTCACCCAGAGGGTAGTTATATCTGGAATGCACTGCCTGAAGAGGTGGTAGAGGCAGGAACCCTCACAACATTTAAGAAGTATTTTGATGAGCACTTGAAACGCCATAGCATACAAGGCTATGGGCCAAGTGCTGGAAAATGGGATTAGAACAGTATGTGCTGTATAACTCTATGATTCTATCTCTGTGCTAAATGAGACAGATTCAGAACAGATATAGCAGATCAAAACTGAACATCCATGATGCACTATGAGCCATCATCAGCAGTGGAATTGTGTTCAACCACAATCTATAACCTCATGGCCTTGCATATCCCCCACTCTACCATTACCATTTAAGGCAGGGGAACAACCCTGGTTCAATAAGCAGTGTAGGACAGCATGCCAGGAGCAACACCAGGTATACCTAAAATTGAGGTGCCAATTTGGTGAAGCTACAGCACAGGATTACATGCACGCTAAACAGCAGAAGCAGCATGTTCTAAACAGAGCTAAGTGATCCCACAACCAATGGAGCAGATCTAAGCTCTCGTGCATAGCGGTGTACAATTCAACAACTGACAGGAGGAAGAGGCTTCAGAAATATCCCCACCCTCAAGGATGAGGGAGCCCAGCACATTAGTGCAAAAGACAAGGGTGAAGCATTTGCAATCATCTTCAGCCAGAAGTGCCAGGTGGATGATCCATCTTGGCATCCTCCTGAGGTCCCCACCATGGCAGAAGCCCATCTTCAGACAATTTGATTCACTCTCCATGATATCAAGAAACAGCTAGAGGCACTGGATACAGCAAAGGCTATGGGACCCCTGACAACATCCCAGTTGTAGGATTGAAAGCTTGTGCTCCAGAACTAGCCGGGTCCCTAGCCAAGCTATTTCAGCACAAAGATAACACAGGCACCTACCTGACAACGTGAAAAATTGCTCAGAAATATCCTGTCCACAAAAGATGGAACAAATTCAATCTAGCTAATTACCCCATCAGTCTACAGTCAATCATCAGCAAACTAATGGAAGGTGTTATCGACAGTGCTATCAAGTGCCACTCACTGAGCAATAACCTGCTCACCAATGCTCAGTTTGGGTTCCGCCAGGGTCACTCAGCTCAAGACCTTACTGCACCTTGCTGCAAACATGGACAGAAGAGCTGAGTACTAGAGGTGAGGTGAGAGTGACTGCCCTTGACTCCAGGCAGCATTTGACTGATTGAGGCACCAAGGGGCCCTAGCAAAACTGCAGTCAATGGGAATCAGGGGGAAAACTCGCCAATGGTTAGAGTCATACCTAGCACAAAGGAAGATGGTTGTGGTTGTTGGAGGTCAATCATCTCAACCTCAATACACTGCTGCAGGAGTTCCTCAAGGTAGTGTCCTCGGCCCTACCGTCTTCAGCTGCTTCATCAATGACCCACCCTCCAACACAAGGCCAGAAGTAGGGATGTTTGCTGATGATTGCACAGTGTTCAGTACCATTCACAACACCTCAGATACTGAACCAGCCCGTGTCCACATAGCGCAGGACCTGGACAATATTCATGCTTGAGCCGATAAGGGGGCAACGAACATTCACGTCTCACAAATCGCAGGCAATGATGATCTCCAACAGGAGAGAATCTAACCATCTCCCCATGACATTCAACAGCATTACCATCCCTGACTCCACCACCAACATCCTGGGGGTTACCATTGACCAGAAACTTAACTGGACCAGCCACGTAGATACCATGGCTACAAAAGCAGGTCAGAGACTGGGAATTCTACGAGTAACTCACTTCCTGACTCCCCAAAGCCTGTCCACCATCTACAAGGCACAGGTCAGGACTGTGATGGAATACTCTCCACTTGCCCGGATGAGTGCAGCTCCAACAACACTCAAGAAGCCCAACACATCCAGGACAATGCAGCCCGCTTGATTGGCACCTCTATTGAAAAAAGGAGGGAAACACAAAGAGGAAATTATTGCCACTTAGCCAAAGATCTGTCATTGGGAAAATGCTAGAATCGTTATTAAGGAAGTAGTTGCAGGACAGTCAGAAAATCATAATACAATCAGGCAGAGTCAACATGGTTTATGAATGGGAAATCATGTTTGACAAGCTTATTAGAGTTCTTTGAGGATGTAACAAGCAGTGTGGATAAAAGGGAACCAGTAGATGTAGTGTATTTGGATTTCCAAAAGGCATTCGATAAGGTGCCACATAAAAGGTTATTACAAGTTAAGAGCTCATGATGTTGGGGGCATGGATAGAGGTTTGGCTAACTAACAGGAAACAGAGAGTCTGGAGAAATGGGGCATTTTCAGGTTGACAAACTGTAACTAGGGGAGACCCACAGGGATCAGCGCTTGGGCCTCAGCTATTTATGGCATATATTAATAACCTGAATAAAGGAACCGAGTGTTTTGCAGCCAAATCTGCTGTCGATACAAAAATAGGTAGGAAAGCAAGTTGTGAGGAGGACACAAAGACTCTGCAAAGAGATAGAGATAGGTTAAGTGAGTGGACTATAATGTAGGAAAATGTGAGGTTATCCGCTTTGGTGGGAATAGAAAAGCAGAATATTATTTAGGTGGAGCGAGACTGCAGAATGCTGCGGTACAGAGGGACCTGGGTGTCCTCATACATGAATGAGAAAAATTAGCATGCAGCTACAGCAAGTAATTATTGCAAGGGCGATGGAGTATAAAAATAGGAAAAGCTTGCTACAACTGCACAGGGCACTGGTGTGACCGCACCAGGATTACGGTGTACAGTTTTGGTCTCCTTACTTAAGGAGGGACATATTTGCATTGGAAGCAGTTCAGAGAAGGTTCAGTAGGCTGATTCCTGCGATGAAGGGGATCTGTTATGAGGAAAGGTTGAGCAGGTTGGGCCTAAACACATTGGAGTTTAGAAGAATGAGAGGTGATCATAGGATCACAGGAAATAGGAGGAGTAGGCCATTCAGCCCATCGAGCCTGCTCCACCATTCAAACAGATCATGGCTGATCATCTACCTCTACGCCATTTTTCCCCCACTATTCCCATATCCCTTGATGTCATTAGTATTCAGGAATCTATCAATTTCTGTCTTGAACATGCTCAATGATTGAAATTCCACAGCCCTCTGGGGTAGAGAATTCCACAGATTCACCACCCTCTGAGTAAAGAAATTCCTCCTCACCTCAGTCTTAAATGGCCTGCTCCTGATTCTGAGACGGTGTTCCCTTGTTCTAGACTCACCAGCCAGAGGAAACATCCTATCCACATCCACCCTGTCACGCCCTGTAAGAATTTTGTAAGTTTTAATGAGATCACCTCTTATTCTTCGAAACTCTAGAGAATCCAGGCCCAGATTCTGCAATCTTTCTCCTCATAAGACAATCTCGCCATCCCAGAGATTAGCCTGGTGAACCTCCATTACACTCCCTCCATGGCAAGTATATCCTTCCTTAGATAAGGAGACCAAAACAGTACACAATACTCCTGGTGTGGTCTCACCAAAGCTTTATACAATTGAAGCAATACATCTTCACTCCTATATTCAAATCCCCTTGCAATGAAGGCCAACATATCATTTGCCTTCTTAATTGCTTACTGCACCTGCATACCAGCTTTTCGTGACTCCTGAACAAGGACACCCAGATCCCTTTGGACATCAACACTCCCCAACCTCTCACCATTTAAGAAATGTTTTTTCGGCCAAAGTGGATCACTTCACACTTATTCACACTATATTCCATCTGCCCATTCACTTAGCCTGTCCAAATCCCCTTGAAGCCTCCTTGCAACTTATATTCCCACCTAGTTTTGTGTTACCTGCAAATTTGGAAATGATACAATTGGTCCCCATATCCAAATCATTTATATAGATTGTAAACAGATGTGGCCCAAGCACTGATCCTTGTGGTACACCACTAGTAACAGCCTGCCATCCTGAAAATGACCCATTTATTCCTGCTCTCTGCTTTCTGTCTGTTAACCAATTTTCAATTCATTGCAGGATATTACCCCCAATCCCATGTGCTCTAATTTTGTTTACTAACCTCCTGTGTGGGACCTTATCAAAAGCCTTCTGAAAATCCAAATACACCACATCCACTGGTTCTCCTTTATCTATGCGGCAAGTAACATCCTCAAAAAATTCCAACCTGTTTGTCAAACATGATTTCCCTTTCATAAATCCATACTGACTCTGCCCAATCATATAATTATTTTCCAAATGTCCAGTTATCTCATCCTTTATAATAGATTCTAACATTTTCCCGACTACTGATATCAAACTAACAGGTTTGCAGTTCTCTGTTTTCTCTCGCTCCTTTCTTAAATGGGGGGGCTTACATTTGCTACTTTCTAGTCTGTAGGAACCCTTCCAGAATCTATAGAATTTTGAAAGATAACCACCAATGCATCTACTATCTCTATAGCCACCTCCTTCAATACTCTGGAATGTAGCTCAACTGGTCCAGGGGGTTTATCAACTTTCAATCCAATTAATTTTTCAAGTACTACCTCTTTATTGATACTAAATTACTTTCAGTTCTTCATTTTTACAAGTCCCTTGGTTCCCTAGTATTTCTGGCAGATTTTCTGTCTTCCTCCATGAAGCCAGACACAAAGTAATTGTTTCGTCTCTCTGCCATTTCCTCATTGTCCACCACAAACTCTCCAGTCTCCGTCTGCAATGGACCTACATTCGTCCTTGCTAATAGTTTCCTTTTCACAGACCGAAAGAAGATTTTATAGTCTGCCTTTATGTTTCTAGCTAGCTTACATTCATAATCTCTTTTCCCTTCATCAGTTTCTTGGTCCTTCTTTGTTGGACTCTAAATTGCTCCCAAACCTTGGGCTTACCACTTTTTCTGGCAACCTTTTAAGCCACTTCCTTTGACTAAATGCAATTCTTATCTTCTTTTGTTAGGCACGATTGATTCACCTTTCCTGTTGGGATTTTGTGGTTTAGAGGAATGTATATTTGTTGCAAAGCATGTAATACTTCTTTAGATACCAGCCATTTCCTGTCTACCGCAAATCTTTTAATGTATTTTCCCAATCCACCATAGACAACTTGCCCCTCATACCTTCAAGGCATATGGAGAAGCAGGCAGGAAAGTGGAGTGAAGGCCACAATCAGATCAGCCATGATCTCATTGAGTGGTGGAGTAGGCTCAAGCAGC
Organism: Heterodontus francisci; assembly: GCF_036365525.1. Classification (NCBI taxonomy): domain Eukaryota; kingdom Metazoa; phylum Chordata; class Chondrichthyes; order Heterodontiformes; family Heterodontidae; genus Heterodontus; species Heterodontus francisci. The sequence goes on from NC_090399.1 coordinate 30,726,707, forward strand.
TGAACGGCCTACTCCTGCTTCTATTTCTTATGATCCACCACATTAAACATTCACTCGACCCCAGAAGGTTGTGGATGCTTCATTGTTGAATATATTTAAGGCTCTGAAATAGATTTTTAGTCTCTCAGGGAATCAAGGGATATGGAGAGTGAGTGGGAAAGTGGAGAAAAACCGAAGATCAGCCATGATCGTATTGAATGGCGGAGCAGGCTCAAGGGACAGTATGGTCTACTCCTGCTCCTATTACTAATGTTCCTACGTTCACTCCCTTCACCACTGACGCACAGTGGCAGCAATGTGTACCATCTACAAGATGCACTGCAGCAACTCAACAAGGCTCCTTCGACAGCACCTTCCAAACCCACAACCTCAACTATCTGGAAGGACAAAGGCAACAGTTGCATGGGAACACCACCGCCTGTAAGTTCCCCTCCAAGTCACACAGTGTCCTGACTTGGAACTATATCGCCATTCCTTCACTTTCACTGGGTCAAAATCCTGGAACTCCCTCCCCAAGAGCATTGTGGGTGCGCCTACACCACATGGACTGCAGCGGTTAATGAAGGCAGCTCACCACCACCTTCTCTAGAGCAATCAGGGCTGGGCAATTAATGTTGGCCTTGCCAGCGATGCTCACATCCCAAGAATGAATTGATAGATTGTAGAAAATATTGTTTTTGTTTTACTTTGTGTTGGATTATTCTTTATACTGAATTATTGAACATTAATTTGTTTCTAACTCAAATTCATCCATTGATAGAATCTGATTACCAATATATTTCTATTGTATTTCACCAAATTCACCAGCTTCCCAACAAAAACACAATGGGACAGAAGTTCGACTTGGGCAGTCTCACAAATCAGGCAGCATCACATTGGTCATCTGTTATATGCCACGCCCCATATTCAGTTCTATTGACTTTACTGAATGTGAATATCAGTCAGGGTGTATAAGAAATGACTCATGCAATACCACCCTTGTGCTATTGCTGAAAAATTTCTACAGCAAGATTACCTGGGGTGATCGTCTTCAACATTTGTTTCCAAGCTGTGTAATCCAGAGGGATCTTGAACTCCACTAGTCTGAGAACAGAACAACTTGGTTTGGGTTTTTTAAATTCAACCCTGGACCTGTAAAATGGCAAATTTAATACATTTTAAAGATCCCCATCAATTATTTATGTTAATTAAAACGCTATGTTGTTAGAAAGCAGATTTACAATGATTCCAATGCTTTTATTTAAAGCCAGAGGTCATTCTTATGTATTTAATGCTCTGAGCAGACGGGGCTTTGGGTTAATGAGTCATCAGAAAGAGGGCACCTCCAACAGAGCAGCACTCCCTCAGTACTGGACTAATGTGTCAGCCTTAACTTTTCTGCACAAGTCCTGGAGAGGGATTTAAACCTACAACCTTCTGACTTCGAAGTCAGTGTGTTGACAGAAATAGAACTTTACAGCACTGAAGGTGGCCATTGTGTCCATGCCGGACGACAAACAGCCCATCAGCCTAATCCCACTTTCCAGCTCTTGGTCCGTAGCCTTGTAGGTTATGGAACTTCAAGTGCATGTCCAAGTACTTTTTAGATGTTTTGTGAGTTTCTGCCTCTACCACCCTTTGTGACAGTGAGTTCCAGATCCCCACTACTCTCTGGGAGAAAAGATTTCCCCTCGAATCCTCTCTAAGCCTCCTACCTCTTACCCTAAATCTATACCCCTGGTTATGAACTCCTCAACCAAGGGGAATAGGGCCTTCCTATCCACTTTATCTAGACCCCTCATAATTTTATACACCTCAATTAAATCTCCCCTCAGCTTCCTCTGTTCCAAAGAAAACAATCCTCACCCATCCAATCTTTCCCCATATCTAAAATTCTCCAGTGCAGGCAACATCCTCCTAAATCTCCTCTGTACCCTGTCTAGTGCAATCACATCTTTCCTATAGTGCGGTAACCAGAACAGCACGCAGTACTCCAGCTGTGGCCTAACCAGTGTTTTAGACAACGCCAGCATAACCTCCCTGTTCTTACATTCTACATCTCACGAGTAAAGGCAAGAATGTGCTATGACTTTTTGACCACCTTATCTACCTGTCCAGCCACCTTCAGGGATCTGTGGACATGCACTCCAAGATCCCTCTACACTTCTCAGTATCCCACCATTTATCGTGTATTCCCTTGCCATGTCGACCTTCCCCAAATGCATTAGCTCACACTTCTCCAAATTGAACTCCATTTCCCACTGGGTCGCCCACCTGACGAGTCCATTGATATCTTCCTGCAGCCTACAGCTTTATTCTTCATTAACAACCACACCTCCAATTTTTGTATCATCTGCAAACTTCTGAACCATTCCCCCAACATTCAAGTCCAAATTTATTTATATATACCACAAAATGCAAGGGACCAATACTGAGGACTGCGGAATCCAACTGGTAACAGCCTTCCAGGCACAAAAACACACGTTGACCATTCGCCTTTGCTTCCTGCCTCTAAGCCATGGGCTTTTATTTTCAGGGCCAGTCTGCCATGTGGGACCTTTACAAAAGCTTTGCTGAAATCCAAATAGACTACATCAAATGTATTACCCTCTTACCAACTGAGTCACAACTGAAAGGGATGAGCAAACTCCCTTCTGGATTTTAGGATAGAATCTGAAATTTATTTAGAATAGCAGGGTATTGTACAAATGTATTAGGAAAAAGAGAATGTTAAATGTGAGGTAGGGCCTATGGGAGGAGAGGATAGATAATAAATATTTAATACAGGATAAACAGACTTGGTGGGAATACTTCACAATGCTTCATTTCATTGTTTACAGAAGAGAAGGTTTTAGGGATGAGATTAATCTTGAACATGTTGAAAATGAGATGAGAGATATTGGAACAAATAAAAAGGTATCAAAGAAGTTAGTTAAACTAAAGTAGGACAGAATACCAGAACCTAAAGAAATACATCCAAGGATCTTACTGGAAATGGGGGATAAAATTGTATATTACAGGTGACCAATGCAATCCCAACTATTCTGCGTCCCCACCCATGTCTCATTTCACACCCCATGATGTTTAGGGAGCTGGAGGGCAGAATGACCTCATCCTAAATAATTCAGTTAGCATTAGTTCTGTTTGGAAAACATTTCTACCAGATTTCCATTTAAGGGTCATTGCTCTGAATTTACATCAGCCATTAATTGCACATGCGTGTGTTGCTCACAACTTTCATCCATTCAAATTAAACACTGGAAATCACGGTTGGTGTGAGCATAATATTCTGATGTGTGCAATCGGTAGGCGAGGGTTATCTCTGGTCATCTGAATTTGCAAAGTCAGCCCTTCAGCAGTCAGTTGTGTTGATTAGGAATGCAATGCCTGAAAGGGTGGTGGAAGAAGATTCAGCAGTAACTTTCAAAACATAACTTGTTAGACACTGGACAAGGAAAATTTACAGAACAGTGGGGAAAGAGCAGGGGAGTGGGACGAAGGGGATAGCTCTTTCAAAGAGCTGACACAGTGAAAAAGGCCCAAACAGCTGTAGGATTCAATGAGTCCATGAAAATGATGAGATAATTGGCTTTATTAAAATATTGTGTCAGACAAAATATACTGGAATAAATCTGAAATAATTGGTAACAGTGAAAATATTTTACATCAGCAAAAAAAAACTAAGGGCGAGAAATGATTAGACCAAACATTTCGCTCCATTGCTCAAACACTCCTATTGCAGTTTATTCAACTGCCTTGTCAATGCACCTGATCATTTTGTTCCCACTATTTCATCACCAGATTATTCCAAAGAGTTATTATTATTAACTGGATTAAGCTTATTTTCGCTGATATAAATGTATATTATTTGGTACTGCTTCCTTTGTTTTATTTCAACGAATGTTTTGGTTACCTTATCTACTATCATTGAGTATTTTGTGTACCTTGATCAGAATTACCCTTTAACTGACTTCTTCAAAATATAAGGCACCTGACCTTCCCTATTTTTGCCCTGTTGCTCTCAGCTGCACTTTCTCTGGCAGTTGTGTATTCCTTTCAGCTGTGATTACCAGAACTAAACACAGTAATTGATGAGTGTGTTCAGACTCCACTCTTGTACATTGTGCAGTGACATTAATAATGATATAAATTTAACACAACTGGCAAAAGAACAAGAGGCAAGATGAGGAGAATGTCTTCTTTACACAGTGAACTGTTGTGGTCTGGAATGCACTGCCTGAAAGTAATAACTATCAAAAGGGAATTGGACAAATACTTGAAGAGTAAAATTTGAATTGCCATGGGGAAAGGGCAGGGGAGTGGAACTAAATGGATTGCTCATTCAAAGGGCCAGCACAGGAATGATGGGCCAAATAGCCTCCTTCTGTACTGTATGATTCTATGATTCCATGAATATTCACAGGATGATATGCACCAGGCATTTACTTAGTAGTTATAAAAATGTCACATACCTGTCAATAATCAACTTGATGTCCTGGAAAAAGAAAATAGTAAATATTACAGGGAGTTGGAGACAAATTTTAAGTAGTGATTATTTTAACAAAACTTTTACAAAATAGTGGCTGACCCGATATCCATTTTACACAATCACCAGAAATTAGAACCATAGAATGGTTACAGCATCGAAGGAGGCCATTGTGCCCATCGGGTCTGTGCCAGCTCTCAGATAGAGTAATTCAGCTTGTCCCATTCCCCACCCTGCATTTTTCCCCTTCAAGTTCTCATCTAATTTCCTTTTAAAAGCCGTGATTGAATCTGCCTCCACCACACTCTCAGGCAGTGCTTTCCAGATCCTAAAGACTCACTGCGTAAAAATATTTTTCCTCATGTCGCCCTTGGTTCTTTTCCCAATCGTCTTAAATCAGTGTCCTCTGGATTTCAACCCTTCTGCCAATGGGAACAGTTTCTCTCCATCTAAACAGTCTAGACCCCTCATGATTTTGAACACCTCTATTAAATCTATCAACCTTCTCTAAGTAGAACAAACCCAGCATCTCCAATCTATCCATGTAACTGAAGTCCCACATCACTGAAACTATTCCAATAAATCTTTTCTGTATCCTCTCTAAAGCCTTCACAACTTTCCTACAGTGTGGTGCCCAGAACTGAATACTCTGGCTGTGACCGAACCAGTATTTTATAAAGGTCATCGTAACTTCCTTTTAGAAGGAACTGACATTTATGCCAGAATTATTTTGATGGGTTTCAGAACTGAATTAAAAATATTATAAAAGAGCAAGGAGTAGAAACTCATCCTGGATAGTGGGACAAAAAAGGGCAGATTCACCTGGATCACCTGTTATATGCCCCACTCAATATTCAGTTCAATTGTGCTCAATAATATGGCTGTCTGGAATTGAACCAGCTATCTCGGGCTGGTGTCTCGGATGGATTTCTACCCACAGAGATTTTACTTACCTATAATTAATTAGTTTGACCTCATATATTCAAATGCATTCACCTACAACATTATTTTACAATCTGTGGATGCAAAGAGAAATCCAGGAAATTTCAGGTCACAATTAACTGGGGGTCTGTGGAGCTATGATAATCAAAGCTTTCAATTTTTCAGATGTGTTGGCAGATTGGTGCAAAAGTCCCTGGAAATTATGGTCTGGTGGTGTATATAAATGCATGAATCGTTATCATAATTTCCTGGGTCTTGTATTGTGTGGAACAAGCACAATGCTGTAGATGTGCCGATACAATGGTGTAAATTTCCAGGAAATTCTAAATGCCTCTAAGATATCTGCGAGATGGAATTTTTACAGCAATGCACATTCATTTTCTTAATCAGTCCTCCATCCTGTACCAAAATGACTTTACTAGTTAGGACACCTAAATTCACTGTTTTGATTAGATATATCAATTGGAATTAGCACCTGTTTTTAATTTCTTATTCACGATTTATTTATATGGTAAGCTATTATACCTGTAGGAACTCCATCTCCTGGAGTCTCAGTCTCTTCTGTATATCTATGATGATTTGGTTAATGGAGTCACTCTGTTCCGAAATGGCCTTGATGTTTGCTTCTATCTGCTGCATCAACACCCTTTCCTTTTCTTCCACTTTCTTTTTCTGGGCTTGTTCCTCTTCGTTTAGAAACTGGTGTAATTTACCAAATTTAGACTAAATCTTCTGCCGCAGTTTGTCCCCTTGGTTCTGATGAAGTAAACCGAACATTCTTAAACACAGAAACTTTGCAGGAACGACCTAATGATATATTTGATCATCTGCACAGCATAATTTAAATATGTATTAACATTGAAAGAACTAGCTGAAAAAAAAACAAAATGTTGTTGTAAATCACCTCCCACCTGCACCTGAATGCTACACAGGGACAAATAGGAGATGATATAATTATATTGGTTACAACAGTGCAAGTAAAGAGTTCGCTAATAGCTTAGGGAGTTCAGCCAGTGAGTACTTGAGCCATAGCAACACATTTCCCTGGTCTTCGTTTAGTTGGTTGTTCGCAACTACACCAGCAGCCAGGCTTGATATTTAGCTTCAGCGACCCCGAGTTCAAAAGGTGGAACAGTATCAGAGTCGCCACTCCTAATAATTATCCAGTGACATTTGTAGGAAAGTGCTAGGTGTGGTTGTCCAGTAAGGAAATTGCGCTATCTGGATGGCTTTTTATGAAAGTACTTCCATTTTAAAAAAAATTTGAGGACTTGCGTTTTAAAACTGAAAAAAGGATTCCATAGATGCTGGATTTATGTTTTGAAAAAAATAAAGATCATCGGAAGGTCTTTTCGACTTGGTTTATAAATAACCCTTACTGGAAGTCACCTGTCTTCCGAGAAGTACACAGCGGGGACTTTTTGGCCTTGGGAAGATGTTTACCGAGAAGTAACAGGTCAAGATCTATAGGGGTCAGGAGGCTTGACTCTTCAGATATTGTTTTGGTTTCGCTTTGGACAGGCAGTTGGGGTATGTACAGTATTTTGAAAAGGAGCTAAAAAAAAAAACCTGCCAAGGACAAAACCCCAACTCAGCCTTTTCCAGCTCTTTGAAAAGCCTGCTAGTTTTTCCATCTCTTTGAGAAGCTCTCAGATGCGTGTGTAAAAAATAGAGAAATTGATGCTGCATTCCTCCTGAAAGGCCTGCTTGAAACCCCTGTTGCTGCACTTCTCCCGAGATACTGGAAAAATCTGCGGGATAAATCCTCAACGTCACCTGAACAAATTGCTCCAGAAAAGGATCCCCGTGACCCATCACCGTATACCCGGACGACAGACAAAAAAAGGGAACATTGACATCTTTTCATATCTTCGCTGTTTTCTTCAAGAATTAGCGAGTATTTGGCCAAAGTATTCTTTTTGTGTTTTGTTTGTAACAGATCTCTAAAAAGAATATCTCTATTTTTTCTGGTTAACCCAGGTGTGTGTGTGTGTGTGAGAGGAGCTAGGGTAAAAGGGAACTTTCATATTTCACGCTGTGTGTTAATGCTTTTCTTTGTTACTGATAATATTTTTGTTTATGACAGAAACCTGGTTGGCAAGTTCAGTCAAAAATATCATCTCAGATAGATGTACCCGACTGATAAGTGATCAAACCAGTTCTGACTGTATGGATTTATGATAAATGGAAATGAGAACCCTGTCACAAAGTTTGATTTTAAAGAGACTAAATGAAATCCAAAGAAATGAGCTTACGTTGTGTCACCCACTGGATGGGAGAGAAATTTATAAATTTCTGCTTTTTTAAAAAATTTTTTTAATAAGCAATACATTGTCCAACATGTTACCAGTTACAGAATATCATTTTATTGTATAAAGATAGATTAAATGAGAAAGGGAAGCAACAGTGATATGGAACATCGGGCTGATTATAATGACCCTGTTTAGCTATTGTTTCTTTTTCTTTCATTTTCCAGTGGCAGGGAAGCATTCAGAATTCTGAAGAATTGGAAAGTTTGTTCAAATCCAGAACAAGCTCAAACATAAATCTCTGGCAGAAACATTCCCCCAGTTTTAGATTCCAAGTCAGGAATTACACACTTGAGGCAGTGATACTCTGCATCGGTTCCCCATGTTGATATTGGGAATTGGATATGTACTTGAAAAGAAAATGAATTCCAGACTATGGGAAAGATCAAGGGAGTGAAACTACTTCAGGTAGTCACTAACAAATCCAATAAAGAATTCAGGCGAAAGCCAGAGAGTGGCTGGATTCTAGAACTTGCTACCATATGGAGTGGTTCAGGCTAATAGCACAGATAACTTTAAGGGGAAGCTGGATAAGTATATGAAGGAGAAAAGAATTGATATTAATTCTGATAGGGTTAGATGAAATATGGTGGGCAGATGCTCAGCAAAACACAATTGGACCAAAGCGCCCGTTTGTTTGCTGTAAATTCCGTGCAATTAAATAGCTCATTCGAAAAGCCAGAACAGACACAATGGGCCCAATGGATTCCTTCTGTACTATATCACTCTATGTTTTTTTTTTATTATTTATTTCATGGGATGTGGACATCACTGGCTGGGCCAGCATTTATTGCCCATCCCTAATTGCCCTTGAGGAGGTGGTGGTGAGCTGCCTTCTTGAACCGCTGCAGTCCATTTTGGGTCGGTATACCCACAGTGATGTTAGGAAGAGAGTTGCAGGAATTTGACCCGGTGACAGTGAAGGGACGGCGATATAGTTCCAAGTCAGGATGGTGTGTGGCTTGGGGGGGTACCTTGCAAATGGTGGTGCTCCCAAGCATCTGCTGCCCTTGTCCTTCCAGGTGGTAGAGGTTGCGGGTTTGGAAGGTGCTGCCTGAGTAGCCTTGGTGTGGTGCTGCAGTGCATTTTGTAGATGGTACACACTGTTGCCATTGTGCGTCGGTGGTGGAGGGAGTGAATGTTTGTGGATGGGGTGCCAATCAAGCGGACTGCTTAGTCCTGGATGGTGTCGAGCTTCTTGACTGTTGTTGGAGCTGCACCCATCCAGGCAAGTGGAGAGTATTCCATCACACTCCTGACTTGTGCCTTGCAGATGGTTGGACAGGCTTTGGGGAGTCAGGTGGTGAGATACTCGCTGCAGGATTCCTAGCCTCTGACCTGCTCTTGTAGCCACAGTATATGGTGTGTTAGCTTTTATTAGTAGGGGGATCGAGTTTCGGAGCCACGAGGTCATGCTGCAGCTGTACAAAACTCTGGTGCGGCCGCACCTGGAGTATTGCGTGCAGTTCTGGTCACCGCATTATAGGAAGGATGTGGAAGCTTTGGAAAGGGTGCAGAGGAGATTTACTAGATGTTGCCTGGTATGGAGGGAAGGTCTTACGAGGAAAGGCTGAGGGACTTGAGGTTGTTTTCGTTAGAGAGAAGGAGGAGGAGAGGTGACTTAATAGAGACATATAAGATAATCAGAGGGTTAGATAGGGTGGATAGTGAGCGTCTATTTCCCCGGATGGTGATGACAAACACGAGGGGACATAGCTTTAAGTTGAGGGGTGATAGATATAGGACAGATGTCAGAGGTAGTTTCTTGACTCAGAGAGTAGTAGGGGCGAGGAACGCCCTGCCTGCAACAGTAGTGGACTCGCCAACTTTAAGGGCATTTAAGTGGTCATTGGATAGACATATGGATGAAAATAGAATAGTGTAGGTCAGATGGTTTCACATGTCGGCGCAACATCGAGGGCCGAAGGGCCTGCACTGCGCTGTAATGTTCTATGTTCTATTTATATGGCTACTCCAGTTCAGTTTCCGTTCAGATTCTATGATAATAGGCCCTCGGAAGACAGGGACACATCTCACCTTCAATTCTATTAGATGTCCTTCTTCTTCACTCTGACTTTTGGAAATGTCTTGAATTTGTTTCTGAAGGAAATCCAATGCCTTTAGCAGCTCCTCCTGAAAACAATTGGACAGAAGCATCATCCAGTGCATCAGAATGTTTCAGGATAATCCAGATAACGAAAGCAGTAACAACAACTTGTGGGAACCAGAAGGTAATATCAGAGAGGAAAACCAAGGTGCACAGAGAATTGGGAGGGACCGATAGCTCTCGAGTCGGAAATAGTAATGCATTAGATGGGGTCAGTGTAATAGGGATTGCAGTAAGGTCTAAATTAGGTTTACTGTACATGTATATTAATGCGCAAAGTGTGGTAAGTTAGGTTGGCGAGCTGCAGGGCACAGATAGCCAGCAGGAAATATGATGTCATGGCAATAACGGAGTCTTGGCACAAAAAAAAGAATAGGATGGGGACTAAATATTCCTGGATACAATGGCCGGAATTTTTACATTGGGCAGGAGGCCCTGCCCACAGGCCAAAAAGTCAGGGGCGACCCACGTCTGCCAGGCCTGGGGAGCGATGACAAGTTTTACACTCCCCAGACCCTTAATTGGTGATGGGCGGGACTTCCACCTTTCCGAGGCAGAAAGCTCCGCGTCCAAGAGCTGCCGGCCAATCAGCAGACCACCGGGATCGTGGATGTCTGCCCCGGAAGAGAGGCGTGTTTTGGGGCCTTGCCAGGGACAATCGCCCGGGCCCTGGAGAGGCATGGGTGGTTGGGGTGGGGGTGCTTAATTTCAGTGGGGGCAGCTAGGGCTTCGGGGTGGGAGAGACCCTCCATAAGGCACAGGCTGCCGAGCAGGAGGGGCCCCCCTCCCCCCAGCCCACAAGGAGGCCACCAGGTTCCTCCTGGCGGCCTTCTGTGGGGCCTAAGGTGCCTGGCAGCCACTGATAAAATACCATCAGTGGTGAGAGGAGGCCCTTAGGTGGTAATTAATTGTCCACTTAAGGGCCTTGATTGGTCTGGGGCTGGTGGGCTGTTTGTCGCCACCGCTACCCCTGGCAAAATTGCAGCAGGGGAGGGAAGGTGTCAGGAACGGCATCCCCCGCTTCCCACTCAATTTTTCGACCCCCCGCCCCCGAACCCCACCACCTGCCTGCTCCTTAAGGGTGGTGTAAATTTCCAGCCAAGGTGTTTAGGAAAGATAGGGGAGGTAGGAAAGGAGGACGGGTGGCTTTATTGATGAAGGAGAAGATTACAGTGCTGAAGAGACAGGATGTACTAGAGAGGTCAAGGGCAGAATCTATTCAGTTAGAGCTAAAAAAACAATAGAGCTACCAATGCACTCTGGGTGTGTACTATAGGCTGGGAAAGATATATAGGAACAAATTTGCAAGGTAATTACTGAGATGCGCAGGAATTATAGAGTAGATATATGGGGGACTTTAATTATCCTAATATAGACTGGGATAGTCATAATGTAAAGAGCAGAGAGGGGCAAGAGTTTATAGTGTGTTCAGGAAAATTTTCTCCATCAGTATGTTTCCAGTCCAATGAGGAAGGAGGCATTGCTGGATCTGGTTCTGGGGAATGAGGTGGATCAAGTGGATCAAGTGTCAGTAGGGGAACACTGAGGGGACGTCCAATGAGGAAGGAGGCATTGCTGGATCTGGTTCTGGGGAATGAGGTGGATCAAGTGTCAGTAGGGGAACATTGAGGGGACAGTGACCATAGTATCATAAGGTTTAGAAAAAGAAGGAGCACTTCTAAGTAAAGATAATTAATTAAGGGAGGGCCAACTTCAAGGGAGTGAGAGGGGATCTGGCCCAAATAAATTGGAATCAAAGATCAGCAGGCAAAACGGTCACTGAACAATGGGCTGCCTTTAAAGAGGAGATAGTTCAGGTAGAATCAAGGTACATCCCCATGAGGCAGAAAGGTAGGGCAATCAAATCCAGAACTCCCTGGATAATGAAAGAGATAGAGATGAAGATGAAGCAGAAAAACGGTGCATATGACAGATGTCAGGTGGATAACACAGTTGAGAACCAGGCTGAACATAGAAGGTTCAGAGGGGAAGTGAAAAAACAAATAAGAGAAGCAAAGAGAGCATATGAGAAGAGATTCATAGCTAACATATAAATTGTAAGAGGGTTGTGAAAGAAGGACTGGGGCCAATTAGGGACCTAAAAGGGGATTTATATTATACATGGAGGCAAGGGGCATGGCTGAGGCACTAAATGAGTAATGTGCTATCTATCTTTACCAAGGAAGAAAATACTGCCCAAGTCATGGTGAAGGAGGAGGTCGTAGAGACACTAGATGGGCTTAAAATTGATAAACAGGAGGCATTCGATCGACTGCCTGCACTTCAAGTTGATAAGTCACCAGGACAGGATGAGATGCATCCAAGGATACTTAGGGAAGCAAGGGTGGAAAATACAGTGGCACTGGCCAATATCTTCCAATCCTCCTTCAATACAGAGGTGGTACCAGAGGACTGGAGAATTGCAAATGTTGCGCCCCTGTTCAAAAAAGGGTGTAAGGAGAAGCCTAGCAACTACAGGCCAGTCAGTTTAACCTCAGTGATGGGAAAACTTACATAAATGATAGTTCAGAATAAAATTAATAGTCATTTGGACAAATTTGGATTAGTGAAGGAAAGCCAGCATGCATTTGTTAAGGGCAAATCACGTTTAACTAACTTGCTTGAGTTTTTCGATGAGGGTAATGTGGTTGATGTGGTGTGCATGGACTTCCAAAAGACACTTAATAAAGTGCCACATAACAGGCTTGTCAGAAAAGTTAGTGCCCATGGAATAAATGGGACAGTAGCAGCATGGATACGAAATTGGCTGAGTGACAGGAAACAGACAGTAGTTATGAATAGTTGTTTTTCAAACTGGAGGAAGGTCTATAGTGGGTTTCACCAGGGGTCAGTGTTAGGACCCCTATCTGTGGAAAGAGAAGCAGAGTTAACATTTTCGGCCAGTGACCCTGCAAATGTTAGAAATGTAATAGGTTTTAAGCAAATAAAGCGGGGGTGGGTCAAGAGATAACAAAGGGCAAGGTGTTGATAGGACAGAGGGTCATAGAGAATAACTGACCAGAAGGTCATGGAGCAAAGGCAAATGGTATGTTAATGGGGTGCTGAAAGACAAAGTTTTAGTGCAGAGAGAGTGTTAATTGACAGAAAAATGAATGAAAAATGAACAGCCCTGGCCCAAAGCACAAACATGGCAAAAAAGCAGTGGGGAGGCACGTTAAAAAATGAATGATGAAACAAACTTCGGCACCGACTTATTCCATGTGGATTCCAACTGAAGTTTTATCCTTCATGTTTTGAATCCACCCCAGATTACAGGTATCTTCGAGAAATACAACCTTCCTTGGACTGCTGTTCTCGCCGCATCCTGCGATCCACACTCAGTGCCATGCAACGACACATGTCGACTGGACCTCTCTCTCCAGACGCACCACCTCACCTTATCTCAAAGCTGTTCTACTCCGCAGTTTTATTTCATCCTTCGTCTTATCCGACGCATTAACAAAAAACTTTTTTCCTTCCTTTCAGGTGTTAAGAAACGCAAGCTCCAGCAGCTGATGGGGACTAATGCCCCTCCAGATCCTTCTTCCCCTTCACTTCCCTCTGACCCCGCCCCTTCTAATCTGACCCCTTGCCATGTATTCACTATACTCTCTGACCTTCCCTTCTCTGATGCTGAACATTCTGTACTCAGCAAAGGACTCAGTTTTTTCCCCTTACGCCCCCACCTCAATGAATTTCGTGCTCGGCATGATGTTGAGCTCTTCTTCCGTCGCCTCCGCCTCCGGGCTCACTTTTTTCACCAGGTGTCCTCCGCCTGATCAGCCGACCCATTCGCCCGCCTCCAGCATTCTCCCTCCACCTGGACCCCTCCCCCTGGCCTCTTACCCGTTCTTGATCTTTTTATTGAAAAATGTCGACAAGACATCGGCCGTCTCAATTTCTCAATTGATTATTTCCAGCATTTCTTGTTTTATTTCAGATTTCCAGCATTTGCAGTATTTTGCTTTTATTATATTGGATGTACTGTGAATTATGAGGAGGATAGTGGTAAACTTCAAGAGGACATAGACAGGCTGGTGGAATAGGTGGGCACGTAGGAAATGAAATTTAATGCAGAAAAGCGTGAAGTGAATCATTCTGGATTGGAAGCATGAGGAGAGGCAATATAAATTAAAAGGGTACAATTCTAAAAGGCTGCAGGAGCAGAAGGACCCGGGATTATATGTGCACAAATCATTGAAGGCTGCAGGGCACATTGAGAAAGCGGTTAACATAGCCTATGGGATCCTGCGCTTTATACATAGGGACATAGAGTAACAAAAGCAAGGAAGTTATGATAAACCTGTACAAAACACTGGTTCTTTTTTTAAATTCATTTGTGGGATGTGGGCATTGCTGGCTAGGCCAGCATTTATTGCCTGTCCCTAATCGCTCTCGAGAAGGTGGTGGTGAGTGACAGTGAAGGAACAGCGATATAGTTCCAAGTCAGGATGGTGTGTGGCTTGGAGGGGAACGTGCAGATGGTGGTGTTCCCATGCATCTGCTGCCCTTGTCTTTCTAGGTGGTAGAGGTTGCGGGTTTGGAAGGAGCCTTGGTGAGTTGCTGAGGTGCATCTTATAGATGGTACACACTGCTATCACTGTGCGTCAGTAGTGAAGGAAGTGAATGTTGAAGGTGGTCGATTGTGTTCCAATCAAGTGGGTTGCTTTGTCATGGATGGTGTCGAGCTTCTTGGGTGTTGTTGGAGCTACACCCATCCGGGCAAGTGGACAGTATTCAATCACACGCCTTACTTGTACCGTGTAGATGGTGGACAGGCTTTGGGGAGACAGGAGGTGAGTTACTCATTGCAGAATACCCAGCCTCTGACCTGCTCTTGTAGCCACAGCATTTAAGTGGCTGGTCCAGTTCAGTTTCTGGTCAATGGTAGCCCTCAGGATGTTGACAGTGGGGGATTCATCAATGGTAATGCCATTGAACATCAAGAAGAGATGATTAGATTCTCTCTTGTTTGAGATGGTCATTGCCTGGCATTTGTGTGCAAATGTTGCTTGCCACTTATCAGCCCAAGCCTGGATTTTGTCCTGGTCTTGTTGCATATGGACATGGGTTGCTTCAGTATCTGAGGAGTCGCCAATGGTGCTGAACATTGTGCAATCATCAGTGAACATCCCCACTTCTGACCTTATGATGGAGGGAAGGCCATTGATGAAGCAGCTAAAGATGATTGAGCCTAGGACACTACCCTGAGGAACTCCCGCAGCAATGTCCTGGGACTGAGATGATTGACCTCGAACAACCACAACTATCTTCCTTTGTGCTGGGTATGACTCCAGTTAGCAGAAAGTTTTCCCCCTGATTGCCATCGACTCCAGTTTTGCTAGGGCTCCTAAATGCCATACTTGGTCAAATGTTGCCTTGATGTCAAGGGCAGTCACTCTCACCTCACCTCTGGAGTTCAGCCTCAACTGAAGTATTACGTCCAGTTCTGGGCACCGCACTTCAGGAAAGTTGTTAAGGCATTAGAGAGAGTGCATAAAACATTGACGAGAATGGTTCCAGGGATGAGGAACTTCAGTTACATGCATAGATTGGAGACGCTGGGGCTGTTCTCCTTGGAGAAGAGAAGATTTGGACGAGCCGTTCAAAGTCATGAGGGGTCTGGATAGAGTAGATAAGGAGAAACGGTTCCCATTGGCAAAATGATCCAGAGCCAGAGAAATCAATTTAATGTGATAAAAGTAATTAAGTGATTAAAATAAACTGTCAGTTAGAAAGGCACAGGTTAATCAAGGATAGTCAGCATGGATTTGTGAAGGGAAGATCTTGTTTGACTGACTTGATTGAATTTTTTGAAGTACTAACAAGTAAGATAGATGAGGGTAGTGCAGTTGATGTGGTGTACATGGATTTTAGCAAGGCTTTTGACAAGGTCCCACATGGCAGACTGGTTAAAAAAAATCCCATGGAATCCAAGGAAATGCAGCAAGGTGGATACAAAATTGGCTCAGTGGCAGGAAACAAAGGGTAATTGTTGACGGGTGTTTTTGCGCCTGGAGGGCTGTTTCCAGTGGCATTCCGCAGGGCTCAGTACTAAATCCCCTGCTTTTTGTGGTATATATTAACGATTTGGATGTAAATGTAGGGGGCATGATCAAGAAGTTTGCAAATGACACAAAAATTGGTCGTGTGGTACATAGCAAGGAGGATAGCTGTAGGCTGCAGGAAGATATTGATGGTCTGGTCAGATGGGGAGAAAAGTGGCAAATGGAATTCAACCTGGAGAAGTGTGAGATGCTGCATTTGGGGAGGACAACCAAGGCAAAGGAATACCTGATTAATGGGAAAATACTGAGAAGTGTAGAGGAAGTGAGGGACCTTGGACTGAATGTCGACAGATCCCTGAAGGTAGGACAGGTCGATAGGTGGTTAAGAAGGCATATGGAATCCTTTCCGTTGTTAGCCGAAGTATAGAAAACAAGAGCAGGGAGGTTATGCTGGAACTATATAACTCATTGGTTAGGCCACAACTTGAGTACTGTGTGCAGTTCTGGTCACCTCATTACAGAAAGGATGTAATTGCACGAGAGAAGGTACAGAGGAGAATTACAAAGATGTTGCCAGAATTGGAGAAATGCAGCTATGAGGAAAGATTGGATAGGCTGGGGTTGTTCTCCTTGGAAGAGAGAAAGCGGAGGAGAGATCTGACTGACATGTACAAAATTTTGAGGGGCCTGGATAGAGTGGAGGTGAAGTGTCTGTTCTCCTTAGCAGAGAGGTCAGTGGCGAGGGTGTATAGATTTAAACTGATTGGTAAAAAAAATTAGAGGGGAGATGAGGAAAACATTTTTCACCCAGAGGGTGGTGGAGGTCTCGGCCTCACTGCCTGAAAGGGTAATTGAGGCAGAAACCCTCAACTCATTCAAAAGATGTCTAGATATGCACCTCAAGTGCCGTAATCTGTAGGGCTACGGACCAATGCTGGAAGGTGGGATTAGAATAGGTGGATCATTTTTCAGCCGGCACAGACACGATGGGCCAAGTGGCCTCTTTCTGTGCCTTAAATTTGCTAGGATTCGATGATGATTCTATGACTGGCAAAAGAAACAACAACGACAAGAGGAAAAACTTTTTTTTATGCAGCAAATGGTCAGGATCTGGAATGCACTGCCCGAGTGGAGGCAGATTCAACTGAGGCTTCCAAAAGAGAACTGGATAATTGCCTGAAGAGAAATATTTGGGAAAAGGTAGGGGAATGGGATGAGACGAGTTGCCAGACACGACAGGCCGAATGGTCTCCTTCTGTGCTGTAAACATTCTATGATTTATGCAGCGCATGTAATGGAAAAGAATCCACAGTATGGGAGACCAGGGGAGTACCACAGAATTTCAAAGTCACACATTTCCATTAAGTAACATTTACTTAATATAGTTTAACACTAAGATAAGTTATATGTTTCAAAGCTCATTGTTTTTAGCAATGGATAAACAGTAGACCTAGTACTCTTGCTCTGCATTACTGGGGGATAATTTTAACATTGGGCGACGGTGTAAAATGGGCGATATTAAAATAGTCGCCTTGGTATTTATAGGACTCCTCCAGTTCAGTTTCTGGTCAATGGGAAGTTTCAGGATGTTGATTGGACAGCGTTTATAACCAGCAGCCAATTCGAGGGACGCGGGGATGCAGAATCAGAAACAACCCAAACCCCACATGTGCACCGAGAAAGGACATACCTTATAGAGGTCAGCAGCTTCCTTTATCGGACTGACTGCATGGTCCTTGTGCTCACGGGACATTGAACACACCACACAGATCGCTCTCTGATCATCGCTGCAGAAGAGTTTCAGCTTCTCGTCGTGCTCCTCACAGTGCAAATCCGTCTCAGCCTGTTTCTGATCCGGGCTCAGTTTCCTGACACTCTCCACAATGTTGGAAGAACCCAGTTGGACCTGACACTCTTTTGGGTGAACTCGCTCCGACACTCAGGACAAGTGACATTCCCTTGTTCTGGTTCCCAATACTGTAAAATACAGGCTCGGCAGAAGTTGTGCCCACAGTCCAGGGTCACCGGATCATCGTAAAAAGACAAACAAATTGAACAGGTCACCTCATTTTTTATCTTTTCTAATTGCTTTTCAGACGCCATTTCACCACCACAGCTTCTGACTTTACTTTCTGTCTTTCACTTTGGCAGAGAACACAGCAGGCGTTCCGGTGGGAGGAGCGAGCCGAATGGTTATTAAAGGGACAGTACTCCGCGCACAGCAAGCTCCCACAAACTGCAATGTAATAATGACCAGATTATTATCCAATATAAAATAAAAGGTACAATTCTATAGTGGGTGCTGGAACAAACAGTCCTGGGGGTATAGGTGCACAAATCATTGAAGGTGGCAGGGCAGACTGAGAAAGTGATTGAAAAGGTAGACATTATAAAAACAAGGAAGTTATGATGAACCTTTATAAAACACTGGTTCGGCCACAACTGGAGTATTGTGTCCAATTCTCATTGGATCACACTTTAGGGAAGGACGTGAAGGCTTTCGAGAGGCTGCAGAAGAGATTTCTGAGAATAGTTTCAGGGATGAGGGATTTCAGTTACATGGATAGATTGGAGAAGCTGGGGTTGTTCTCAGAGAAGTTTGAGAAGATATTTGATAGAAGTGTACACAATCATAAGGGGACTGGACAAAAGAGATAAAGAGAAATTGTTGTCATTGGCAGAAAGCTCAAGAACCAGAGGACACCAATTTAAAATGATTGGCAAAAGAACCGATGCCGACACGAGGAAAATCTTTTTTATGCACCAAGTGATTCGGATCTGGAATGCACTGCCTGAGAGTGTGGGGGAGGAAGATTCAATCATGGCTTTCAAAAGAGAATTGGATAATTATCTGAAGAGAAAAGAAATTGCAGGGTTCCGGGGAAAGGGAGGGGGAGCGGAACAAGCTGAGTTGCTCTTGCAGAGAGCTGGCATGGACACGATGGGCTGATTGGCCTCCTGAGCTGCAACCATTCTATGATTTTTACATATCATCGTAATCTTTTCCCTTCACCTTTCCATAATCCTTATACATGCTCTAACAATTGGACTGAAACTCACACTCACCCTTAATCTCACCCTATCCCTCAATCTCATTTTTACCTTCAATCTCACTCTACCCCTCAATCTCACTTTTACCCTCAATCTCACCCTCACTCTCACGTGTACCCTTACCCTCACACTAACCCTTACCCTCAATCTCACTTTTACCCTCAATCTCACCCTTACCCTCACATTCACCCTTACCCTCAATCTCACCCTTCCCCTCAATCTCACTTTTACCTCCACGCTCACCCATATCCTCAATCTCAGTTTTATGCTCAATCTCACCCTTATCCTCAATCTCACTTTTATCCTCAATGTCACCCCTACTCTCAATCTCACTTTTATCCTCAATCTCACCCCTACTCTCAATCTCGCTTTTAGCCTCAATCTCACCTTTACCCTCAATCTCACCTTTACCCTCGATCTCAACTTTAACCTCAATCGCACTCTTTCTCCACAGTCACCCTTACCCACACTGTCTCTTTTTTATGTCCTTTTTCTCTGTCTTTTTTTTCTTCCACATGTTTCTGTCTCTTTTTTCCGTATTTTTCTCTGTCTTTTCTGTCTCTTTTTTCTCATCTATTTTCTCTGTCTTTTTTGTCCTTTTTTCTTTCTTCCCTCTCTGTCATTTTTCTCCCTTTTTCACTCTCAGGCTTTCTTGCTCACTGTTTTTTTGTCTCTCCGGTGCTTGTAATTTTCCCCCCACCTCGGAATTTATGGGGCACCCCCATCCTTGGCATTTTGGGGGTGGCCCCGCGGGATAGTTCAGAAAACCCCTCCCCAGAATTTCTGGGCACCCATCAAAATTTCCCCCACTGCATATTTCCCCCCGCCGCAAATTCTTCCCCTGAAAATCGTCCCGCCCACAAATTTCCTTCCCGCAAATATTTTCCCCCACAAAAATTCCATCCCCATGAACAGCCACCCATCTAATTAACACCCCCGTGTACAGACCCCCATCTAATTAACCCCCATCGTGAACAGACCTCCATCTAACACCGCTCCCCCCCCGCCACTGTGAACAGACTCCATCTAATATCCTCCTGTAAACACATCACCGTCTAATACCCTTCCATTAAAAAAACCCATCTAATACCTCAGTCCCCGTGAACAGACCCCTATCTAATACCCTCCCCAGGACAGACCCCCCCATCTAATTACCTCCACTGTGAACAGACCCTCATCTTATTACATCCCTGTCAACAGACCCCTATCTAATACCCAGCTGTGTACAGACCCCACATCTAATACCCCCTCCTCATGAACAGCCCCCCCTCCCATCTAATACCCTCACTTTGTACATACCCCCATTTAATACCCTCTGGTAAACAGACCCCCATCTGAACCCCTCATTAATAAACCCCCATTTAATACTCCCAGTGAATAGACCCCCATCTAATTTCCCCCCCTGTACCAACCCTCCCATCTAATACCCACCTCGAGCATTCTCCCCCCATCTAATTACCGCCCCTGTGAACAGACCCCCATCTAATACCCCCACTGTGAACAGATCGCCTCACATCTCATACCCCCATGAACTGACCCCACCTCATACTTCCCGTTAACAAACCCCATTTAATACCCCCCCATGAACAGACACCAATCTAATACTCCACTCCCCATGAACAGACCCCATCTAATTAGATAACAGACCCCCATTTAATCCCCCACCCTGTGAATAGACCTCCATCTAATTAACGCCACATTAATAGGCCCCTCTAATTACCCCCCCCCCCCCCCCATGAACAATCCCCCATCTCAACCCCCCTTGAACAGACTGGAGAAATTCCCCCCGCCCTCCCCCTGCCACTTTTTAAATGTGTACAAGCCCCCCCATCCCATTTTAAACCTGGACAACGCCCCTCATTTTAAATGTTAACTAATTCTGTCTGTGAATATCCCCCTTCTAATTCTCCCCCCTGCCCCCACTGTAAACACTCCCTCCTTTTATAAATGCCCTTCCTGTCCTGTAAAAGCCCCCTACTGATCCCCACCCTGTATAATCTCCCTCTTGAACAGTATCCCCACCCCCCCCGCCCCCACCCCGCCATGTAACTCCCATCCCAGTCAACAACTCCCTGTGTAATTCCAGCCTACATCAATTTCCTGGGTGTGGGTCCACCTCCCGATGGTCTGGATAAACTGCTGGAATTCTATAAAATGGCTCCCAGACCCCCGGCACCTTAAACTCATGTCTGGCCAAACGCAGGGCCAGGCATAGAGCAAGGACCCACGGTGGCTAACTGCAATTCTGAGCCTTTATGCACAGGAAGATCCCAGCCACAGAGACATACCTCCCTGCAGAAAGGTGTTTCACCTGTTCTCCTCACCACCACCATTCCCCTCCTTCACCTCCACCACCGCCCCCACCCCCCCAAACTTGGCATCAGGGAATCAAACCCTGAACAGAGAACACACACACACACACACACAACAGACACTGATTGGCACAGGGATAGGAGGAGGCCATTCAGCCCTTTGAGACTGCCCCACCAATGTAAAATCATGGCTGATCTGTCTCGTCCCCCATTGAAGCATAAGAAGACAGGCAGAGCCAGTCGGGGAGCAGATGCACGAGAGGGAAAGAAACACTGGGCTGGACTTTGTCGGTGCCAATAGTGCAACTTGGGCCGGGGGGAGGGAGGGTTGTGCATCAGCCGCCCGCTCAGCATCTCTCCCCTGTTTTTACTTCAATAGGAGCAAAATTCGGCAGAGATGGAAAGCAGGATCCCGGTTCACTATCACCCTGTACAACACCATGGCAATGAGTTCAAATACCCGCTCCCCCCCAGTCAGAGGGTCAGAGACACAGAAAGCAGAGATCCAGGGATTAGGGAAGAACTGACCGAGTGAGAAAGAGAGAGAGAGAAATAAATTGGGAGGGAGATGGAGAATGACAGACAGGCAGGGAGCCAGAAACCAGTGAGAAAAACTGAGAGCTGAGGGCAGAAATACCGAGAAGGGCAGAGAGAGAGAGAGAGATGGATAGGGAGATGGAGAAATACGCAGAGAGAACTGGAGGTGTAGAGAGAATGCATGATGTAAATATTGAGAAAGATCTACACAAAGAGAGCGATGCAGAGACAGAAAGACGTCGAGGGGCAGAGATGCAAAGTAAGATGTAGATACAGAATAGAGAGGGGTGTCTCGGGGGGGCGGGGTGGTGGGAGATGAAGAGATATATCTTGCAGCAAGAGAGGGGTTACATTGACTGTTCTGGAGCAGCGCTTCCCAAACTATTTGCTTTAGAGGCCCCTCCAGTCACCCTCTCCCTTGTTGTAAAAAGTCCAGACCCCCTAAAACACAAAATCAAAATACTGTGGATGCTGGATATCTGAAATAAAAACCATGCTAAAAGTACTGAGCATTTCCAGCACTTTGTTTTTATATTAGCCCCGAAAACACAAAGTCTTTTTGCTGTATATAAGAATGAATTAAACAATGACACATATATATTTATTATTATTTTCCTCTCTGGTTAAAGCTCTTGTCCAAGGATCCCTCGTGCTAAAGGATTCTCTCTCTGTCTTGTCAATGCTGCAGTTTCCAAAAAGATTTGTCTTGAGTATAAGAGAAATAAAATTGATTAAAACAAAGGATTTTGAAAATACAAAAAACACAGTAAGAGCCCAAGGTCCTTTCTCTCACTCACTGAAATAAACAATCTCTCAGAGACACCATCTTA
This sequence comes from Heterodontus francisci, assembly GCF_036365525.1. Classification (NCBI taxonomy): domain Eukaryota; kingdom Metazoa; phylum Chordata; class Chondrichthyes; order Heterodontiformes; family Heterodontidae; genus Heterodontus; species Heterodontus francisci. The sequence goes on from NC_090399.1 coordinate 30,749,268, forward strand.
CAAACATATCCCCCGATACAGAGCCAGAGAATGGGAACAGATTTGAAATGTGAGACAGGGTTTTAGGAGCTGAGTACATGCCTCTTCTTCTTCTTTGACCTCCTTGTCTCGGGAGACAGTGGGTAAGCGCCTGGAGGTGGTCAGTGGTTTGTGGAGCAGCCTATTGTGGAGTACATGCCTCATCTCATCTTCTCATCTTCATCTTTGGCCTCCTTATCTCGAGAGACAATGGATACGCGCCTGGAGGTGGTCAGTGGTGTGTGGAGCAGTGCCTGGAGTGGCTATAAAGGCCAATTCTAGAGTGACAGGCTCTTCCACAGGTGCTGCAGAGAAATTTGTTTGTCGGGGCTGTTACACAGTTGGCTCTCCCCTTGCACCTCTGTCTTTTTTCCTGCCAACTACTAAGTCTCTTCGACTCGCCACATTTTAGCCCCGTCTTTATGGCTGCCCGCCAGCTCTGGCGAACGCTGGCAACTGACTCCCACGACTTGTGATCAATGTCACAGGATTTCATGTCGCATTTGCAGACGTCTTTAAAGCGGAGACATGGACGGCCGGTGGGTCTGATACCAGTGGCGAGCTCGCTGTACAATGTGTCTTTGGGGATCCTGCCATCTTCGATGTGGCTCACATGGCCAAGCCATCTCAAGCGCCGCTGACTCAGCAGTGTGTATAAGCTGGAGATGTTGGCCGCCTCGAGGACTTCTGTGTTGGAGATACGGTCTGCCACCTGATGCCAAGTATTCTTCGGAGGCAGCGAAGATGGAATGAATTGAGACGTCGCTCTTGGCTGACATACGTTGTCCAGGCCTCGCTGCCATAGAGCAAGGTACTGAGGACACAGGCCTGATACACTCAGACTTTTGTGTTCCGTGTCAGTGCGCCATTTTCCCACACTCTCTTGGCCAGTCTGGACATAGCAGTGGAAGCCTTTCCCATGCTCTTGTTGATTTCTGCATCTAGAGACAGGTTACTGGTGATAGTTGAGCCTAGGTAGGTGAACTCTTGAACCACTTCCAGAGCGTGGTCACCAATATTGATGGATGGAGCATTTCTGACGTCCTGCCCCATGATGTTCGTTTTCTTGAGGCTGATGGTTAGGCCAAATTCATTGCAGGCAGCCGCAAACCTGTCGATGAGACTCTGCAGGCACTCTTCAGTGTGAGATGTTAAAGCAGCATCGTCAGCAAAGAGGAGTTCCCTGATGAGGATTTTCCGTACTTTGGACTTCGCTCTTACATGCCTATTGTCCTGTTAATCCAGGTAACAAAGCCAGCTCTGAGCAGAGACATGACAAGGAGCTGCTTCCTAATGACCTGCAAACTTTTCACTCCAAACCCCATTATGGACTATAGAAACAAGAAATGCTGGAACCACTCAGCAGGTCTGGCAGCATCTGTGAAAAGAGAAGCAGAGTTAACATTTCGGGTCAGTGACCCTTCTTCGGAACTCCCAGAAATTCTCTCTTAAACTGAGATGAAGGTGCTCACACTTAATCACTGCCCCAGCATTTAATTTAATTGAAAATCAGACATCCTGCAAGGGTGGGAGATGGGGGGTTTGGGGCGGAGGTGCTTCTCTGCAGGGGCTGGCAGCTGGGCAGTGGCTAAACACTGCAGTCCCCCAGAGCCTGTGTCTATCCCTCTGTGTTTAACCTGTCATTTCAGCTGTTTCTCTCTATTTTGGTCTCCCGCTATTTCTCTGTGTGTCTCTCTACATCCGGTGTGGTAAGCAATACCCAACTTTAAAATGGGTATAAAGATTGCTGCGATTAATGTGCAATGTGTTTCGACCTTGGATTACCTCGCCAAGGTCAAAGCCGACCTACTGTTTCTGCAGGAGTGTGGAATACCACACCTCAGCACCTACAGGCAATGGTCATGATGGTGAGCCCATGGGCCATCGATCTGGTCAGGGGGAAACGATTCCCGTTCCTCCGGCCTGGGTATTCTGCTGCGCGGAGGCAACTTCACCATCTTCGAAGTTAGGGAGGTGGTGGGCGGTCGCCTTCTCGTAGCAGACGTAATGTACATCAATGCTCCGCTCCGGTTGATCAACGTGTACGCCCTGATTCAATGCAGCTGACCGTCTTCCAGCAGCTCCCACTGCTGCTGGCGACATCCAGGCCGGTCATTCTTGGTGGTGACTTCAACTGCATCATTGATACAGCTGGACGATCCGGCAGTGACGACAGCAAACTTGATAGTACACCCAGATTCCTAATGGAAACAGTAAATGATGCCAAGCTGCACGACGTCTTCAGCAAACCTGCAGACGGAGCGCTGCGTAGATATACCTGGTCAAGATCGGATGGGTCTGCCTGTTCCAGGATTGATTTCTTGTTTGTGTCCCGTGCTGTCACGGTCAGATCCACTGACGTCAAGCCAGTGTTCTTCTCTGACCATTGCCTCCTATTGGCTGACTGTCACCAACAGGATGACCAGCGGGTTGGCAGGGGGACATGGAAGCTCAATGCTACACTGCTAACCCCAGAGAATGTTGAGGAACTCAAAAGGGATTGCAAATGCTGGAAAACTGTAAAACCCCTCTTTGAGTCTCCAGTTCACTGGTGGGAAGTGATTAAGCAGAACATCAAGAGGTTATTTATCCTCAAAGGTGTTCAGAGGGCAAGAGACAGAGGGAAATATCCCGACTCCAGTAAAGCATGCAGAATCTGTTCCTGCTGCAGTCCGTGGGGGTCGAGGTCGAGGAGGCTCTCCAAGAGGTGAAGAGCCAGCAGGCCTCGTTCTTTGCCACGTAGGCCTCCAGAACATCCTCCGGTCCAGAGTTCGCTCCGTTGAGCAGGATGAGACGTGCTCGCACAGAGAGAGCTCTGTGATCAGCAGCCTGAAGGAAGAGGATGGCTTGGTAACGTCTTCGCAGACCGACATACTAAGGATTAACAAATCCTTTCCTGCCGGCTATACAACGTGAAGCCCATGGAAAGCATTGCCTCCCAGTCCTTCCCGTCATCTATCACAGACGTCTTAGATGACAGTACACGGGAGAGTCTGGACAAACCGCTAACTCTGATGAGCCGACTAAGGCCGTCAGATCCTGCGAGACGAGTAAAACTCCCGGAAGTCGGCCCTGTAGGACTGAGTCGGCCCAGACCTGTTGGAAGTGTACGAGAGTATTCTTCTGGCCGGCAGCATGTCGAAATCCATGAGGAAAGGCATCATCACCCTCATCTACAAGCAGTAGGGGGAGAAGGCGGAGCTCAGAAATTGGTGGCCCGTCCCACTGCTCAATGTAGACTACAAGATTCTGTCCAAAGTCATAGCCAGTCGAATCCAGCCTGATTCACCCTGATCAGACCTGTACTGTACTCGGCAGGAAGATCTCTGATAGTCTCGTGCTACTCAGGGATATGATTGCCTATGTACGGGACAGGAGGGTGGACACCTGCCTCATCAGCCTGGACCAGGAGAGTGTTTTTGACAGGATATCACACACCTACATGATGGACATGTTCTCCAAAATGGGATTTGGGGAGGGAATCCGCAAATGGATCCAACTGCTCTTTACAGTCATCGGTAGCGCAGTCTCAATCAATGGGTGGGAATCAGAAAATTTCCCGATCCAATCTGGAGTCAGACAGGACTGTCCTCTCTCACCTGTCTTGTTTGCTGGATGTATTGAACCTTTTGCTGAGTCTATTAGGAAGGATGCGAGCATAAGAGGGGTGACAATCCCAGACAGCGGAGGCACTCAGGTTAAAGCCTGCCTGTACATGGATGACATCACCATCTTCTGCTCGGATCCACTGTCTGTTTGCAGACTGATGAGCGTCTGCGACCAGTTCAAACTGGCTTTGGGAGTCAAAGTAAATCGTGGCAAGAGCAAGGCCATGTTCTTTGGGAACTGGGCTGACCGATCCTTTGTCCCTTTCACCATCAGGTCAGACTACCTGAAGGTGCTGGAGATATGTTTCGGAGGGTCTGGGGCATGCGCCAAAACCTGGAAGGAGAGAATAGCCATGGTGAAATATAAACTGAGCATGTGGGAGCAGCTTTCTCTCTCCATTGTGGGTAAGAAACTGGTATTCAGGTGCAAGGCGCTCACGTTGTTGCTGTATGTGGCGCAGGTCTGGCCCATACCCCACTCCTGCGCTGTGGCGGTCACCCAAGCCATTTTCCGCTTTATCTGGAGATCAAAAATGGACCGGGTTCAGAGGACACGATGTTCAAACCTCTGGATAATGGGGGAAAAAATGTATCCGATATCGCCCTCTGATGGCCATCTTTGTGTACAGCTGCATGAAGCTGTGCATAGATCCCCAGTACGCAAACACCAAGTGTCACTATGTGCTGAGGTTCTATCTGTCCCCAGTGTTGCGAAGGATGGGTCTGGTCACATTGCCGCGGAACGCTCCATCCAGTTGGACCGTGCCGTACCACCTATCATTCGTGGAAAAGTTTGTGCAGAAAAACACCTTTGACCTCAAATCCATCAGGTAAGTTGTCTGCAAGGAATGTCCTCAAGGCCCTATAGGAAAAGATGGTGGATCCTGTTGGATGGTTCCCCGAGCAGACTGCCAAAGTCATTTGGCAGAGTGCCTAATTGCCAGAACTTTCAAATAAGCACAAAGACGTAGTGGTGAGAAGGGCCATCTCGCCAAATTCTTCCTGCACAGCGACCCGGGTTCAATTCTGGGTACTGCCTGTGTGGAGTTTGCAAGTTCTCCCTGTGTCTGCGTGGGTTTTCTCCGGGTGCTCCGGTTTCCTCCCACAAGCCAAAAGACTTGCAGGTTGGTAGGTAAATTGGCCATTATAAAATTGTGCCTAGTATAGGTAGGTTGGAGGGAAATATAGGGCCAGGTGGGGATGTGGTAGGAATATGGGATTAGTGTAGGATTGGTATAAATGGGTGGTTGATGGTCGGCACAGACTCGGTGGGCCGAAATGCCTGTTTCAGTGCTGTATCTCTAAACTAAACTAAACTAAAACAAAAACAAGAAATGCTGGATTCACTCAGCAGGTCTGGCAGCATCTGTGGAAAGAGAAGCAGAGTTAACGTTTCGGGTCAGTGACCCTTCTTCGGAACTGACAAATATTAGAAAAGTCACAGATTATAAACAAGTGAGGTGGGGGTTGGGCAAGAGATAACAAAGGAGAAGGTGCAGATTGGACCAGGCCACATAGCTGACCAAAAGGTCATGGAGCAAAGGCAAACAATATGTTAATGGTGTGTTGAAAGACAAAGCATTAGTACAGATTAGGTGTGAATATACTGAATATTGAACATCAGCAAGTACAAACCTGAAGAAAAACAACCTGAAAAAAACAGTGGGTGAGCAAACTGAACAAACTAAGATGAACTGAAATAAATACAAAAAAAGATTGTAAAAAATGTAAAAAGGAATGCCAAAAAAAAAGGGAAGAAAAAATAACTAAAAATGAAAGTAAAGTGGGGGGCTGTCATGCTCTGAAATTATTGAACTCAATGTTCAGACCGGCAGGCTGTAATGTGCCTAATCGGTAGATGAGATGCTGTTCCTCGAGCTTGCGTTGATGTTCACTGGAACACTGCAGCAATCCCAGGACAGAGATGTGAGCATGAGAGCAGGGGGGAGTGTTGAAATGGCAAGCAACCGGAAGCTCAGGGTCCTGCTTGCGGACTGAGCGGAGATGTTCCGCAAAGCGGTCACCCAGTCTGCGCTTGGTCTCCCCAATGTAGAGGAGACCACACTGTGAGCAGCGAATACAGTATACTACATTGAAAGAAGTACAAGTAAATCGCTGCTTCACCTGAAAGGAGTGTTTGGGGCCTGGGATAGTGAGGAGAGAGGAGGTAAAGGGGCAGGTATTACACCTCCTGCGATTGCAAGGGAAGGTGCCCTGGGACGGGGACGAGGTGGTGGGGGTAATGGAGGAGTGGACCAGGGTGTCGCGGAGGGAACGATCCCTTCGGAATGCTGACAGGGGAAGGGAGGGGAAGATGCGACTGGTAGTGGCATCACGCTGGAGGTGGCGAAAATGGCGGAGGATGATCCTTTGGATATGGAGGCTGGTGGGATGAAAAGTGAGGACAAGGGGAACCCTGTCACGGTTCTGGGAGGGAGGGGAAGGGGTGAGGGTAGAGGTGCGGGGAATGGGTCGGACACGGTTGAGGGCCCTGTCAACCACAGTGGGGGGAAATCCTCGGTTGAGGAAAAAGGAGGTCATATCAGAAGCACCGTCATGGAAGGTAGCATCATCAGAGCAGATGCGTCGGAGACGGAGAAACTGGGAGAATGGAATGGAGTCCTTACAGGAGGTAGGGTGTGAAGAAGTGTAGTCGAGGTAGCTGTGGGAGTCAGTGGGCTTATAATGGATATTGGTAGACAACCTATCCCCAGAGATGGAGACAGAGAAGTCGAGGAAGGGAAGGGAAGTGTCAGAGATGGACCATGTAAAGGTGAGAGAAGGGTGGAAATTGGAAGCAAAGTTGATAAAGTTTTCTAGTTCAGGGCGGGAGCAGGAAACGGCACCGATACAGTCATCAATGTACCGGAAAAAGAGTTGGGGGAGGGGGCCTGAGTAGGACTGGAACAAAGAATGCTCGACATATCCCACAAAAAGACAGGCATAACTAGGACCCATGCGGGTACCCATGGCGACACCTTTTACTTGAAGGAAATGCATGGAGTTGAAGGAGAAGTTGTTCAATGTGAGAACAAGTTCAGCCAGGCGGAGGAGGGTGTTGGTGGATGGGGACTGGTTGGGCCATCCTTCGCAACACTGTTGACATGCAGCCATGGGGTGAAGAGCTATCCCCACCCCAACATGTCTATTGAGGCCTGCGTTAAGGCAATGGCCGTGGTTGTCGGCCCCTCGGCCATTGTTGCGGCCTCAAAGATGTATGGGAAGGCTGTGTTCTTTTTGAAGACCGAGCGGGCGGTGTCCCTGGCCCTGAGTAAAGGGCTCACTGTGGGGGGGACCTTCCTGCCAGTGGACCCTCTGGGGGCCACTGCGCATCGGATAATGTTGTCCAACGTCCCACCCTTCATTCCCAGTGAGCTCCTCCTCCCCCACCTGCACCATCTGGGGGACGTGAGGTCGGGGATCACCCCAGTCCGGCTTGGTCTTCGGGAGCACTGCCTCCAACATGTCTACTCCTTCCGCCGCCAGTTATTTATGCAGCTGGCGCGGGAGGAGGACACGGAGGGCCAATTTAATGTGGAGTTCCAGGGGACGGCCTACCGCGTCTTTTGGACCTCGGACGGGGCGCGGTGCCACGTCTGCAAGGGGGTGGGGCATGTTCGTAAGAACTGCCCCAACCTCCCGGCCGCCAGCTCCACCTCGGCGGCCCAGAGTGGTTCCACAGCACCTCCTCCCACTCCCCCAACACATCCAATAGACACCGCTCAGTCGGTTCTGGAGGCTGTGGTTTTCACAGCCTCCGGCGGGGAGGGGAGCGTCCGTCCGAGCGGAAGGAAGACACGGGGAAAAAAGAAACATCATGAGGCGCGTCCCCTGGACACTTTGACTCAACCCGAGCCTGAGCTCAACCCAAAACCCATTCCCATGGAATCCACCTGTCCCAGGGCTGGGCTCAGGCCCAGGGTGAATAAAAAAAAGGAGAGTGTGGAGGTGGAGGCCTCTGGTGATATGGAGGTCTCTGAACCTCCGCACACAACTGGGAAAAAGAGGAGAAGGCACCCCTTCACAGAGGTAACAAGGGGCCCTGAGGCGCAGGGCCTATCTGTTGGAGGGGAGCTGTCTCCTGTTTCGGGTCCCCAGGTTTCCCCTACCGCCACCACCAAGGCTGCAAAGTCCGGGCAGGAGCACACTATTCCTCAGGATGGAGGGGAGGGGAAGGCCCCGGTACTTGAGGCCCCTCCTGAAGGAGTAAGTGGGGCCCTGCTTTGTGGTGGGGGAGCCTGGGACGCCGCCCATTCCGCCACTGCTACTGGGTCGGGTGCCCTAAATGAAGGGGAGGGCGAGGCCCCAGAGGGCCAGCCCTCCCAGCCGGAGTCCACCACCAACCAGGAGACACCCGATCTGGTGAAAACTGAGAATGCTGCCCCATCTGCTGGGCCTGTGGGTGCTGGCGGAGCGGGAGATAGCCTCCTCCCTCCACCTCCGGTCTCGGCTCCGGCTGGATTTCCGGAGTCGAGAACTTCTGTCTCCCCTGGACCACACATTGGCCTGGGGGTGGAGGTGGAGGGGGGTCCCGAACTGCTGACATCCACAGGCTCCAGTTTCATAATAGAACCCAGAGAGGACTCCTCCGCCATCGATCCTGGGGGTGGGATCATGACGGAGGCAGGACCATGCTGGCGCGGCCGGGACGTCCGCCCCACAGTGTGTGGTGGATGTGTCGGCCGCTGGCGGTGACGACCTGGAGGAGGATGGGGATTCGGTGTTGGGCACGGAGGATGACCTTGATTCCATCGCCAGTGAGGTGGTGGAGTCCCTCGTGCCTCCCACCGAATCTCCTCTCATCCCCACGGCGGAACTCCGGGATTTCCTCGCGGCTTGCAGGAGTTGCCGCGATAAAGTTCAGCTGGCCCTCGGCCATTGGTCGAGTCTGGCGCTGATCATCCAGTCCGTCCGTGCCGCCCTGAAGATAGCGGGCAAGCGCGCGGGCGTGAAACTGGTTGAGAGGCGCCGTTTTAATGTGTTCCTCAATGGGTTGCTGGGGGAGTGGAGGGCCAGGTGCACTTCCACTCCCTCCTCACAGTGAGCTGTTGGTGACGGGTTTTAAGTACCTTTGACATGAAGATAACCATAGCCAGCCTCAACATCAACGGCAGCAGAGGGGCTCACCGCAGATTTCACAATCTCTCAGTCCTTAGGGAAGGGAGATACGCGGTGAGCTTTCTGCAGGAAACCCACACCATTCCGGGAGACGAAGCCACCTGGCTCCTGGAGTGGCAGGGTGGGGTCTACATGAGTCACCTCACCCCTATTTCTAGTGGGGTGGCTATCTTGTTGGCCCCGACTTTTCAGCCGGAGATCTTGGGGGTCAAGGAGCTAGTGCCGGGCCGCTTGCTCCACCTCGCCGTTCGCCTGGGTAGCGTGCCGCTCCACTTTGTGAACGTGTACGCGCCCAGGCCCGGCGCGTTGCAAGCGCGCTTCTTTGAAGAAGTGTCCGCTCTCTTGAGCTCCATCGATAGCGGCGAGTGCATCAGCCTCGGGGGGGATTTTAACTGCACCCTCGAGGTGGGGGATCGCTCCGGTCCCCAGCGCGGCCAAGCGTCGGTGGAGAAGTTGAGGGGACTGATCAGCTCCCTTAACTTGGTGGACGTCTGGCGGAATCTCCATCCCGACTCCAGCGCCTTCACGTGGAGGTCTGGAGGAGGGGGGTCGCGAATCGACCGCCTCTACATTTCGCAGGCGTACGTCTCCCGCGTTTCGGCGGCCTCCATGCGGCTGGTGCCGTGCTCGGACCCCCGCCTGGTGTGGGCGGAGTTCACTCCACTCCGCACGCGGGCGGTGTCCGCATACTGGCACTTTAACAACCGGCTGCTGGAGGACGTGCGATTTCGGGACTCGTTCTGCCGATTCTGGGCCGACTGGAGAAGGAAGCAGGGGGGCTTCCCCTCCTTGAGGCTATGGTGGGATGTGGGCAAGACTCACATCCGCGTCTTCTGTCAGGAGTACGCGAAGGGGTCGACCAAGAGGCGGGAAGCCGAGGTCGGGCACCTTGAGAGGGAGGTGCTCGACTTCGAGTCCCGCCTCGGTCATGCCGTCGCGGACCCGGCCCTGTGGCAGGCGTACAAAGAGAAGAAGGGCGCGCTGAGGGACCTGCAGCTCATAGGGTCCCGAGGCGCGTACGTGAGGTCGCGGATCCAGATCCTGGAAGATTTGGAACGCGCCTCACCCTTCTTCTACTCGCTGGAAAAATGGCGGGGGGTCCGTAAGCAGCTCATCGAGCTGCTGGCCGACGACGGATCCTCCATCACGGATCCGGAGGGAATGGGCCTCCTGGTCCGTACTTATTACAGTGTGTTGTTCTCTCCGGATCCGTCCAGCGAGGATGCGCGCAGAGTTTTGTGGGAGGACCTGCCGCAGGTCAGCCCGGAGGGCGCCGAAGGATTGGAGACTCCGTTCACGTTGGCGGAGCTGACTGGCGCCCTCCACCAGCTCTCGAGGGGCAAATCCCCAGGGCTGGATGGGTTGACCGTGGAGTTCCTCAGGGCGTTCTGGGACGTCCTGGGGGACCATTACGCGCGGGTCCTGGGGCAAAGCCTGGCGACCGGGGAGATGCCCCTCTCGTGGCGCAGGGCGGTCATCGTCCTGCTGCCGAAGAGGGGCGATCTCCGCCTGCTTAAAAACTGGCGTCCGGTCTCCCTCCTCAGCACGGATTATAAGATCTTTGCCCGGGCTATGTCTACCCGCCTGGGCTCCGTGCTGGCCCACATGATCCACCCCGCCCAGTCCTACACGGTCCCGGGCCGGTCCATCCAGGACAACATCCACCTGGTCTGGGATCTGATCCATCTTTTCCAGAGGACTGGTCAGTCAGTCGCCTTTCTCTCCCTCGATCAGGAGAAGGCGTTCGACAGGGTGGATCACGATTACCTTTTCGGGACTCTGCGCGCTTTCGGACTCGGGCCGCATTTTGTGGCCCGGGTCCGACTTTTATACGCCGCCGCAGAGTGTCTAGTCAAAGTTAACGGGTCCTTGACGGCGCCCCTTCGCTTTGGGAGAGGAGTGCGTCAGGATGCCCCATGTCCGGCCAATTGTATACCATCTGTGTGGAGCCCTTCCTGTGCCTGCTTCGCAGGAGGTTGACGGGATTGGCTCTGCGCGAGCCGGCCATGCGGGTCGTCCTCTCGGCTTACGCCGACGACGTGCTCCTCGCAATCACAGATCCCGTTGACTTGCGGAGGATGCACGATTGCCAGCAGACCTTTTCTGCCGCGTCCTTCGCGAGGATCAATTGGGAGAAATGTTCCGGACTCCTGGTTGGTCAGTGGCGGGTGGACTCCCTGCCGGAGGAGATGAAACCTTTTGCATGGAGCACCACGCACCTCCTCTATCTGGGAGTCCACCTTAGCCCCGCTGAGGAAGCCTGGCCGGCAAACTGGCAGGAGTTGGAGGCGAAAGTCACTGCTCGGCTGGGGTGCTGGACAGGACTGCTCCGAGTGCTTTCCTACAGGGGCCGAGTGTTGGTCATAAACCAACTGGTGGCCTCCACGTTGTGGTACCGGTTGGTCACTTTGGCCCCGCCCCCTGTATTTGCCACCAAGATCCAGAAGAAACTCGTCGATTTCTTCTGGGGCAAGAGGAAACACTGGGTCTCTGCCGCGGTCCTGAGTCTCCCGATCGAGGAGGGCGGTCAGTCGCTGGTGTGCGTCCGCACCCAGGCTGCGACTCTCCGCCTTCGGACCCTGCAGAGATACCTGTACGTCGAGCGTCCTCCCAGATGGTGTGCGCTGGCGACGTATTTTTTCCGCCAGTGTCACTGCCTTCAAGACGACACGCAGCTCCCGGTGGAGTCCGTTAGCCGCGCCTCTCTGAGGGAGTTGCCTGTCTTTTACCGGGATCTTTTCCGAGTCTGGAACATGGTCGCCTCCAGTCAGGGCGCTCCCCCGCCGGCGGAGGAGAGCGCCTCGGCTGTCCGGGCGGCCGACTCCGGGGACGGTCCGGCGGGCGGAGGAGTAGCCGAAACCCCCGGGGCGCCCCTCACTGCGGGTGGCGAGGGGGCTCGGGAGTGCGGAGCGATCCCGGCCGAGTTGACCCCCGCTCGGCCGGAACTGCTCATCGGACCCAGGCCCCGAAACCCTCCTCGGGAGCTGGTCCCGCACAACCCGAGCCGCCTCTCGGAAATGCCCTCCGTGCCATTCCAATCGGCGCGGAGGGGTTTCCTGTACGGGCTGTTCCTGCACACTCTCCACTTCCTCGCCCTCGTCAGCCGGCCGGACATGCCCTGGCGGTCCGCGTTGCCATCTGGCGGCGAGGGGAAACCCCGATGGAGGTCTCTCTACGCGGGAGTCTTCCCCCTTTACATCGGGGACCTGGGGTGGAGGGTGCTGCACAGAGCAGTCCCGTGCAATAGGCTTTTAAGTAGGTTCACGGACTCCCAGGCCAGCTGTACTTTCTGCGGCCTGGACGAGTCCGTGTTCCACGTTTATACGGAGTGTGCGAGGTTGCAGCCCCTATTTGAGTATCTGAAGGGGCTGCTCCTCAAATTCTGGCTGCACTTCAGTCCCACGCTCCTGATCTTTGGGCACCCGGTGCGGAGGGGCTCGGGCCGGGAGGAGGATCTCCTCGTCGGTCTGCTCCTGGGCCTGGCCAAGGTGGCAATTCACAGGTCCAGGTTGCGGGCCGTCGGGGGGTCCGTCCTCCCCGATTGCCTGCCCCTCTTCCGCGGTTACGTTCGCGCCCGGGTGTCCCTGGAAAAGGAGCATGCGGTATCCGCCGGTACGCTTGAGGCCTTCCGCGACCGGTGGGCACCGCAGGGACTGGAGTGCATCATCGACGCCGAGAATGGCATTTTAATTTGTGTTTTTTTGTTTATTTATCTGTTTTAATAAAGTTATTTTAAAACTGTAAATATGTACATAAAGGGGGCCTGAGGGATAAAGGCCCCCTCGATGTGAAAAATATAAAAGGGGCCTGGGGTATAAAGGCCACCTTAAAGAAAAGAAAAGGATGGGGGTTGGATACAGAGTAAAGCTCCCTCTACAAAAAAAAAAAAAAAACGGGGGTTAGATACAGAGTAAAGCTCCCTCTACACTGTCCCCATCAAACACTCCCAGGACAGGTACAGTACGAGAGAAAAAAAAAGAAAAAAAAAAAAAAACTGGGTTAGATACAGAGTAAAGCTCCCTCTACACTGTCCCCATCAAACACTCCCAGGACAGAGAAAGCACGGAGGTCGATAGATGAGCAGGAACAATTTGCGTTCTGTAGTTTGAAAGGGGGAGCCGGGGGGGTGGGGGGGGGGGGTGGCGTCTTTGAAAGCACCAGATAAAAGCTGGTGGTTCTGGAAGAAAAAAAAAAAACGGAGTTAGATACAGAGTAAAACTAAAAAAAAAACTGGGTTAGATACAGAGTAAAACTAAAAAAAAACCGGGGTTAGATACAGAGTAAAGCTCCCTCTACACTGTCCCTTCAAACACTGCCAGGGCAGGTACAGCACGGGGTTAGATACAGAGTAAAGCTCCCTCTACACTGTCCCATCAAACACTCCCAGGACAGGTAGAGCTCTGATTGGTTAGTGCGTTTGGAGCATTTCCTGTCTGCAATCCGGGGGAGTAGCTGTATCTGCAGCTGGCAGGTGCAGCAGCAACTGCAGAGGAGACTGCAGAATGGACAGAGTCTTGCAACTGGACAAGTGAATCCATCGAGAGGAGGCAGGAAGGCTGCAATTATTTTTGGAGAGGTGGGTGTCGGAGCACCTGAAAGACTTTTTTGTTTGGACTGTTTGCTGGAGGGAGAAGAGGCTGGAAGACCCAGGGGTGGGGCTGCCAAAAGCTGTAGGGAGCCCCTGTATTTGTATTTTGTATTGGTGTTGATTTCCATCCTGCACACAGGGAGCTTCTTCCCCACCCCAACTGCCTGCTCAGGCCAGCTGGAGTTGCCTGGGTGAAGGAAGTCTTTGTGAAACATCAGAAGAGGTGAGTACCGGGAGGCCCTAGCCATCATGGGTGAAGAAGCCTCTCCAAACTGGAAGACAACTGTAAGACGTGGAATGACTCTATTAAAGTGCTCCTACGACCAGTGGAAGCGAAAATCCCTTGCAGCCTTTCTCTCCCTTCCTCCACTCTGTCACCTATTCCTTTAAATTCCTACCCCTATCCTCCTCTGCTCCCACACCATTTTGTTTAAAGTTTGCTTTTTGTTTAAACCTGGTCAATTTGCTTTGTTTTTTAGGGGTGGGCGTGACTCTTAGACCCCATAGCTGCTGTGGCTGCTGCAGCTGCTCCTGTGGCCCCGTCACCTTTTGCTTTAATAACATCTAAGCATGAGGTCAAGAGCTATGTCCATCCGAACATGACGATAAGGGGCATGCGTGAAAGCAATGGCTGAGGTTGTCGGCCCCTCGGCCATTGTTGCTGCCTCTAAAATGTATGGAAAGGCAGTGTTTTTCCTGAAGACCGAGTGGGCGGTGTCCCTGGCCCTGAGCGAGGGGCTCACCGTGGGCGGGACCTTTATGCCAGTGGACCCCCTGGAGGGTCATTCTGTCCAATATACCGCCCTTCATTCCTGGTGAGCTCCCCCTCCCCCACCTGCATCATCTCGGGGAGGTGAGGTTGGGGATCACCCCTGCTCTGCTCAGTCTTCGGGAGAACAGCCTCCAGAATGTCTACTCCTTCCAGTTATTTATGCAGCTGGTGCGGGAGGAGGTCTCAGATGGCCACTTCAATGTGGAGTTCCAGGGGGCGGCCTACTGTGTCTTCTGGACCTCGGACGAGGTGCGGTGCCATGCCTGCGAGGGGCTGGGGCAAATTCAGAAGAGCTGCTCCAACCTCCAGGCCACTAACTCCACCTCCATAGTCCAGGGTAGCGCCACAGCACCTCCCTCCATTCTCTCTGCACCTGCAACAGACAGCGCTCACTCGGTTCCGGAGGCCTTGGTTTGCTCAGCCTCCAGCGGTGGTGCGGTGGGGAGGGAGGTGCCTGTCCGAGTGGACAGAAGGCATGGAAAAAGAATAAACACCGAGAGGCGCGTCCCCTGGATACTGCGGCACAACCCCAGCCTGAGTTCAGCCTATGGCCTATCCCGGGGAACCTACCTGCCCCAGGGCTGGGCTCAGCCCCAGGATAACCAGGTAAAAGGACGGTGAGGAGACGGAGGCTTCTGATGACATGGAGGTCTCTGAACCTCCGCGCCGTAGTGGGGATAAAGAGGAGAAGGCACCCCTCCACAGAGGCAACACAGGGCCCTGAGGTGCAGGGCCTATCTGCTGGAGGGGGGCTGTCTCCTGTTTCGGATCCCCAGCTGCCCCCTGCCGCCACCACCATCAAGGCTGCAAAGTCTGGGCAGTAGCTCCCTACCCCTCAGGATGGAGGGACGGGGGAGGCCCCTGTACATGTGGCCCCTCCTGAAGGAGAAAGTGGAGCCCTGCTTGCGGTGGGGGAGCCTGGCAAAGAGCCTCCCTATCTGCCACTGGGCCGGATGCCCTGAGTGGAGGGGAGGGTGAGACCCCAAAGGGTCAGCCCTCCCAGCTAAAATCCACTCCTGACCGTGATGTACCCGACCCAATTATGGGTGTAAATGCTGCCCATCTGCTGGGCCTGTGGGCGCTGGCGGGGCAGGAGATGGCCTCCTCTCCCTGCCTCTGGAGCTGGCTGGATTTCCGGAGTCGGGAACTACCATCTCCCCCGGGCCACTCACTGGCCTGGGGGTGGAGAGGGGTCCTGAACCACTGGTGCTCATATGCTTAGATCCACAGAAGAACCCAGAGCGGACGCCATTGATCCTGGGGGTGGGATCGTGACGGAGGCGGGGCCAGCTGGCGCGGCCGGGACATCTATCCCACAGTGTGTGGTGGGTGTGTCGGCCGCTGGCAGTGGCGACACGGAGGATGATGGGGACTCGGTGTGGGGCACGGAGGACGATCTTGAATCCATCGCCAGTGAGGCGGTGGACTCTCTCGTGCCTTTTACCAAGTCTCCTCTCATCCCCACCACAGAAACCGCAGAACTCCGGGACTTCCTCGTGGCATGCAGGGGTTGCCGCAATAAAGTTCAGCTGGCCCTCGGCCGGTGGTTGAATCTGGCGCTGATCATCCGGTCCATCCATGCCACCCTCAAGAAGGGGGGGAAGGGCACGGGTGTGAAACTGGTTGAGAGGCGCTGGTGGGTTTCTGGGGGAGTGGAAGCGAGGTGCACTTCTGCACCCTCCTCACACTGAGGTGACGGT
This sequence comes from Heterodontus francisci, assembly GCF_036365525.1. Classification (NCBI taxonomy): domain Eukaryota; kingdom Metazoa; phylum Chordata; class Chondrichthyes; order Heterodontiformes; family Heterodontidae; genus Heterodontus; species Heterodontus francisci. The sequence continues at coordinate 30,765,072 of NC_090399.1, forward strand.
GGCAGGATCAAAGTACTTTTGACATGCAGATAACCATAGCCAGCCTCAACATCATCGGCAGCAGGAGGTCTCGCTGCAGTTTCACAATCACTCAGTCCTCAGGCAAGCGAGGTATACGATGAGCTTTCTGCAGGAAGCTCATATCGTTCTGGGAGATGAAGCCACCTGGCTCCTGGAGTGGCAGGATGGGGTCTACATGAGTCACCTCAACCTTATGGGGTGGCCATCTTGTTGGACCCGACTTTTCTGCTGGAGATCTTGGGGGTCAAGGAGCTTGTACTGGGCCGCTTGCTCCACCTTGCCGTTTGCCTGGGTAGCATGCTGTTCCACTTTGTGAATGTGTATGCGCCCAGGCCTGGAGCGTTGCAAGCGCGCTTCTTTAAAGAAGTGTCCGCTCTCTTGAGCTCTATCAATTACGGCGAGTGCATCATCCTTGGGGGGGATTTTAACTGTACTCTCGAGGTGGGGGATCGCTTCGGTCCCCAGTGCGGCCAAGTGTCGGTGGAGAAGTTGAGGGAACTGATCAGTTCCCGCAACTTGGTGGATGTCTGGTGGAATCTCCGTCCCAACTCCAGCGCCTTCAAATGGAGGTCTGGAGGAGGGGGGTCACAAATCGACCGCCTCTACATTGCTCAGGTGTACGTCTCTCGCATCTTGATGGTCTCCATGCGGCTGGTGCCGTTCTCGGACCACCACCTGGTGTGGGCAGATTTCACTCCGCTCCACCCACGGGCGGGGTCCACATACTGGCACTTTAACAACTGGCTGCTGGAGGACGAGCGATTCTGGGACTCATTCCGTTGATTTTGGGTCGACTGGAGAAGGAAGCAGGGGGGCTTCCCCTACTTGAGGCTATGGTGGATGTGGGCAAGACTCACATCCGTGTCTTCTGTCAGGAGTACGCGAAGAGATCAACCAAGAGGCGGGAAGCCAAGATCGGGCGCCGAGAAAGGGAGGTGCTTGACTTGGAGTCCTGCCTCCGTCATGCCGTTGCGGACCCGGTCCTGTGGCAGGCATACAAAGAGAAGAAGGGCGCACTGAGGGACCTGCAGCTCATAGGGTCCCGAGGCGCGTACCTGAGTTCAAATATTCAGAACCTGGAAGATTTGGAACGTGCCTCACTCTTCTTCTATTCGTTGGGAAAATGGCGGAGGGTCCGTAAGGAGCTCGTTGAGCTGCTGGCTGACGACGGATCCTCCATCATGGCTCCGGAGGGAATGGGCCTCCTGGTCCGTACCTATTACAGTGCGTTGTTCTCTCTGAATCCCTCCAGCGAGGACGCGTGCAGAGTTTTGTGGGAGGACCTGCCGAAGGTCAACCTGGAGGGCGCCGAAGGATTGGAGACTCCACGTTGGTGGAGCTGACCGGCGCCCTCCACCAGCTCTCAAGGGGCAAATTCCCGGCCTGGACGGCTGACCGCAGAGTTCCTCACGGCATTCCAGGATGTCCCGGGGGATGATTTATGTGCTGGTCCTGGGGAAAAGCCTGACGACTGGGGAGATGCCCCTCTCGTGGCGTAGGGCGGTCATTGTTCTGCTGCCGAAGAGGGGCGATCTCTGCCTGGTTAAGAACTGCTACTTTCTCGGAGAAAACTCGGAGAGCAGAGTTCCAGACCGGTAAGTGTAAAAAACTTACCTCGGGGATTCGCGGCCTACATTCACGGAGAAGACCCGGAGGGCGGACTTCCAGACCGGTAAGTATAAAAAACTTACCTCGGGGATTCGCGGCCTACATTCACGGAGAAGACCTGGAGGGCGGAGTTCCAGACCGGTAAGTATAAAAAACTTACCTCGGGAATTCGCGGAATACATTCACGGAGAAGACTCGGAGGGCGGAGTTCCAGACCGGTAAGTATAAAAAACTTACCTCGGGGATTCGCGGAATACATTCACGGAGAAGACCCGGAGGGCGGAGTTCCAGACCGGTAAGTATAAAAAACTTACCTCGGGAATTCGCGGAATACATTCACGGAGAAGACTCGGAGGGCGGAGTTCCAGACCGGTAAGTATAAAAAACTTACCTCGGGGATTCGCGGAATACATTCACGGAGAAGACCCGGAGGGCGGAGTTCCAGACCGGTATGGTACCTCGGGTGGGGAAAAAAACCTGAAAAAATGATGTCACAGGAAAGCTGTGACCTGATTGACTGGTAGGGAATCTGTACCGAATTTGAAAATAAAACTTTTAAAAATTGGTTAAAACACTAATCAACGAATTAATAAGTAGAGTAACTAAACCAGAGGGAGGAGATTACTGTATTTAGATAGCATTTAGTATTTATTATAGAAATCTACCATTAGGGACCACATAGTTAAGTGTATCATAATTTAGTAAGGATTTAAAAAGCATTTATTTATTTTAAATTAATTTATTAATTAGTGCCAGAAATGACAGCGTTCCGGGCGACTACATCTGCAGGAAGTGTACCCAGTTGCAGCTCCTCACAGACCGCATGGATCGGTTGGAGCGGCAACTGGATGCACTTAGGAGCATGCAGGTGGCGGAAAGCAACATAGACAGGAGTTTTAGAGAAGTGGTTACACCCAAGGTGCAGGCAGATAGATGGGTGACTTCTAGAAGGGACAGGCAGTCAGTGCAGGAATCCCCTGTGGCTATCCCCCTCTCTAACAAGTATACCGTTTTGGATACTGTTGGGGAGGATGGCCTATCAGGGGAAAACAGCAGCAGCCAGAGCAGTGGCACCACAGCTGGCACTGTTGTTCAGCAGGGAGGGACAAAGCGCAGAAGAGCAGTAGTTATAGGGGACTCTATCGTCAGGGGCACAGATAGGCGCTTCTGTGGACGTGAAAGAGACTCCAGGATGGTATGTTGCCTCCCTGGTGCCAGGGTCAAGGATGTCTCTGAACGGACAGGAGGCATTCTGAAGCGGGAGGGTGAACAGCCAGAGGTTGTGGTACACATCGGTACCAATGACATAGGCAGGACGAGTGATGAGGTCCTGCAGGGGGAGTTTAGGGAGTTAGGTAGTAAGTTAAAAAACAGGACCTCTAGGGTTGTAATCTCTGGATTACTCCCTGTGCCACGTGCCAGTGAGGGTAGAAATAGGAAGATAGTGCAGCTAAACATGTGGCTGAACAGCTGGTGTAGAAGGGAGGGTTTCAGATATCTGGGGACCATTGGGATCTCTTCAGGGACAGATGGGACTTGTACAAGAAGGACGGGTTGCATCTAAACTAGAGGGGCACAAATATCCTGGCTGCAAGGTTTGCGAGCGTCACTCGGGAGGGTTTAAACTAGTGTGGCAGGGGGGTGAGAACCAGAGCAGTAGGACAGCAAGTGAAATAAATGAGGAGGACATAGTAAATAAGGCCAGCAGGATTAAGAGGAAGAGCAGGCAGGGAGATGTTGCTGAGCACAGCGGGACTGGTGGTCTGAAGTGTATTTGTTTCAATGCGAGAAGTAAAACAGGTAAGGCAGATGAACCATTAATGTGCGTAGCATTAAATCGACTACGCGATGTGTTTCAACCTTGGATTACCTTGCCAAGGTCAAAGCTGACCTACTGTTTCTGCAGGAGTGTGGAATACCACACCTCAGCACCTACAGGCAGTGGTCTCGATGGTGGTCCCACGGGCCATCAATCTGGTCGGGGGGTAATGATTGCCGTTCCTCCGGCCTGGGTATTCTGCTGCGGGGAGGTAACTTCACCATCTCCGAAGTTAAGGAGGTGGTGGGCGGTCGCCTCCTCGTAGCAGACGTGATGTACAACAATGCTCCGCTCCGGTTGATCAATGTGTACGCCCCGGTACAACGCAGCGAGCGGCTGACCGTCTTCCAGCAGCTCCCACTGCTGCTGGCGACGTCCCGGCCGATCATCCTAGGCGGTGATTTCAACTGCATCATCGATGCGGCTGGACGATCCGGCAGTGACGACAGCAAGCTGGACGCTACGTCCAGATTCCTAATAGAAACAGTTAAGGATGCCAAACTGCACGACGTCTTCAGCAAACCTGCAGATGGAGCACAGCGTAGATACACATGGTCAAGATCGTATGGGTCTGCCCGTTCCAGGATTGACTTCCTGTTTGTGTCCCATGCTGTCACGGTCAGATCCACCGATGTCAAGTCAGTGTTCTTCTCCGACCATTGCCTCTTACTGGCCGACTGTCACTTACAGGATGACCAGGAGGTTGGCAGGTTGACATGGAAGCTCAATGCTACACTGCTGACCCCAGAGAACGTTGAGGAACTCAAAAGGGATTACAAAGGTTGGAGGACCGTGAAACCTCTCTTTGAGTCTCCAGTTCACTGGTGGGAAGCGATCAAGGAGAACATCAAGAGGTTCTTCATCCACAAAGGTGTTCAGAGGGTGAGAGAGAGTCAGAGGGAAATGTCCCGACTCCAGAAAAGTATGCAAAATCTGCTCCGGTTGCAGTCAATGGGGGTCGAGGTCAAGGAGGATCTCCAAGAGGTGAAGAGCCAGCAGACCTCGCTCTTTGCCAAGGAGGCCTTCAAGATCATCTTCCGGTCCAGAGTTCGCTCCATCGAGCAGGATGAGACGTGCTCGCGTTACTTCTTCCAAAAGGTACACAGAGAGAGCTCTGTTATCAGCAGCCTGAAGGAAGAAGATGGCTCAGTAACGTCTTCGCAGTCCGACATACTAAGGATCAGCAAATCCTTTTATGCTGGATTGTATGACGCGAAGCCCACAGACAGCAGAGCCTCCCAGTCCTTCCTGTCATCTATCACAGAGGTCTTAGATGACAGCAGGAGGGAGAGACTGGACAAGCCACTAACTCTGGACGAGCTGACAAAGGCCATCGAGTCCTTCGAGACGAGTAAAACTCCCGGAAGCGACGGCTTACCGGTCGAGTTATACTCGGCCCTGTGGGACTGGGTCGGCCCGGACCTGCTGGAAGTATATGAGAGTATGCTCCTGGCCGGCAGCATGTCAGAATCCATGAGGAAAGGCATCATCACCCTCAATTACAAGCAGAAGGGAGAGAGGGCAGAAATCAGAAATTGGCGGCCCATCTCACTGCTTAATGTTGACTACAAGATTCTGTCCAAAGTCATAGCCAGTCGGGTCAAGTCTGCTCTGGAGTTGGTGATTCACCCTGACCAGACCTGTACTGTACCCGGCAGGAAGATCTCTGATAGTCTCGTGCTGCTCAGGGATACGATCGCCTACGTACAGGACAGGAGGGTGGACACCTGCCTCATCAGCCTGGACCAGGAGAAGGCTTTTGACAGGATATTGCACACCTACATGATGGACATGCTTTCCAAAATGGGGTTTGGGGAGGGAATCTGCAATTGGATCCAACTGCTCTACACAAACATCAGTAGCGCAGTCTCAATCAATGACTGGGAATCGGAAAGTTTCCTGATCAAATCTGGAGTCAGACAGGGCTGTCCTCTCTCCCCGGTCTTGTTTGTTTGCTGTATTGAACCCTTTGCTGAGTCTGTTAGGAAGGATGCGAGCATAAAAGGGGTGACAATCCCAGGCAGCAGAGGCACTCAGGTTAAAACCTCCCTGTACATGGATGACGTCGCTGTCTTCTGCTCGGATCCGCTGTCCGTGCGCAGACTGATGAGCATCTGTGACCAGTTCGAACTGGCCTCGGGAGCCAAAGTTAACCACGGCAAGTGCGAGGCCATGTTCTTTGGGAACTGGGCTGACCGATCCTTTGTCCCCTTCACCGTCAGGTCAGATTACCTGAAGGTGCTGGGGATATGTTTCGGAAGGGCCGGGGCGTGCACCAAAACCTAGGAGGAGCGAGTAGCCAAGGTACGACAAAAGTTGGGCATGTGGGGGCAGCAATCTCTCTCCATTGTGGGTAAGAACCTGGTCATCAGGTGCGAGGCGCTCACGTTGTTGCTCTACGTGGCGCAGGTCTGGCCCATACCCCACCCCTGCGCTGTGGCGGTCACCCGAGCCATTTTCCACTTCATCTGGGGATCTAAAATGGACCAGGTCCAGAGGGACACGATGTTCAAATCTCTGGACAAGGGCGGGAAAAATGTACCCAACGTGGCCCTCATCCTGATGACCACCTTCGTGTGCGGCTGCATCAAGCTGTGTGTGGATCTCCAGTACGCAAACTCCAAGTGTCACTATGTGCTGAGGTTCTATCTGTCCCCGGTGTTGCGCAGGATGGGCCTGGTCACATTGCCGCAGAACGCTCCATGCAGTTTGACCGTGCCGTACCACCTATCCTTCGTGGAGCAGTTTCTGTGGGAAAACACCTTTGACCACCGGTCCATCAGGCAGTGGTCTGCACGGATGTCCTCAAGGCCCTACGGGAAAAGGAGACGGGGGATCCTGTCGGATGGTTCCCCGAGCAGACGGCCAAAGTCATTTGGCGGAATGCCTCATCACCAGAACTTTCACACAAGCACCAAGATGTAGCTTGGGTGGTGGTGAGAAGGGCCCTCCCCATCAGATCCTTCATGCACGCCCGAAGTCTCGCCCCCTCTGCACAATGCCCCTGCGGTGGCTGTGGTGGGGAAGAGACGGTTGCCCACCTCCTCCTGGAATGTGTCTTTGCAAAGCAGGTGTGGAAAGAGATGCAGTGGTTTTTGTCGAGTTTCATCCCAAGTAGCTCTGTAACACAGGAGTCTGTGCTCTACGGGCTGTTCCCAGGGATGCACACCGAGACAAGCATCAACTGCTGCTGGAGGACTAGCAATTCGGTGAAAGACGCCCTTTGGTCTGCCCAAAACCTGCTGGTCTTCCAGCGCAAAGAGTTGTCCACCACCCAATGTTGCAGACTGGCACATTTCAAGGTCCAGGCCTACGTGCTGAGGGACGCACTAAAGCTTGGGGCAGCCGCAGCAAAGGCTCAATGGGGAAAGACCACAGTGTAAGGTCCCTCCACCAAGCTGGACTGAGGGGCTGGATCCATGGGAAACCCCTCGAACTGTATCGGAGAAATTTTGTGTGCTGTAAATGTAAAAATGTATATGGCATGACAATGAAATGGAAGGGCTGTGAGGCAACTCATGATTGTATAGAAGGTAACTGATCACCTTTGCACTGTCTGTGTTCTTTGACTTGATGCTGTTTTAAACTGTTTGAGAATGTAATTTTTACAGATTTTTATGAATAAAGTATATTTTGGAAATAAAAAAAAAGTAAGGCAGATGAACGTAGAGCTTGGATTAGTACTTGGAAATATGATGTTGTTGCTATTACAGAGACTTGGTTGAGGGAAGTGCAGGATTGGCAGCTAAATGTTCCAGGCTTTAGAAGCTTCAGATTGGATAGAGGGGGATGTAAAAGTGGTGGGGGAGTTGCATTACTGCTTAAGGAGAATATCACAGCTGTACTGCGGGAGGACACCTCGGAGGGGTCATGCAGCGAGGCAATATGGGTGGAGCTCAGGAATAGGAAGGGTGCAGTCACGATGTTGGGGGTTTACTGCAGGCCTCCCAACAGCCAGTGGGAGGTAGAGGAGCAGATATGTAGACAGATTTTGGAAAGATGTGAAGGTAACAGGGTTGTGGTGGTGGGTGATTTTAACTTCCCCGATATTGACTGGGACTCACTTAGTGCTAGGGGCTTGGATGGGGCAGAATTTGTGAGGAGCATCCAGGAGGGCTTCTTGAAACAGTATGTAGATAGTCCAACTAGGGATGGGGCCATTTTAGACCTGGTATTGGGGAATGAGCCCGGCCAGGTGGTTGAAGTTTCAGTGGGGGAGCATTTCGGGAGCAGTGACCATAATTCCATAAGTTTTAAGGTACTTGTGGATAAGGATAAGAGTAGTCCTCGGGTGAATGTGCTAAATTGGGGGAAGGCTAATTATAACAATATTAGGCAGGAACTGAAGAATTTAGATTGGGGGCGGCTGTTTGAGGGTAAATCAACATCTGACATGTGGGAGTCTTTCAAACGTCTGCTGATTAGAATCCAGGACCAGCATGTTCCTGTGAGGAAGAAAGAAAAGTTTGGCAAGTTTCGGGAAGCTTGGATAACACGGGATATTGTGAGCCTCGTCAAAAAGAAAAAGGAAGCATTTGTAAGGGCTGGAAGGCTAGGAACAGATGAAGCACTTGAGGAATATAAAGACAGTAGGAAGGAACTTAAGCAAGGAGTTAGGAGGGCTAAAAGGGGTCATGAAAAGTCATTGGCAAACAGGATTAAGGAAAATCCCAAGGCTTTTTATACGTATATAAAGAGCAAGAGGGTAACCAGGGAAAGGGTTGACCCACTCAAGGACAGAGATGGGAATCTATGTGTGGAGCCAGAGGAAATGGGCGAGGTGCTAAATGAGTACTTTGCATCAGTATTCACCAAGGAGAAGGACTTGGTGGATGATGAGCCTAGGGAAGGGAGTGCAGATAGTCTCATTCATTTCATTATCAAAAAGGAGGAGGTGTTGGGTGTCTTGCAGAGCATTAAGGTAGATAAGTCCCCTGGGCCTGATGGGATCTACCCGAGAATACTGAGGGAGGCAAGGGAGGAAATTGCTGGGGCCTTGACAGAAATCTTTGCATCCTCATTGGCTACAGGTGAGGTCCCAGAGGACTGGAGAATAGCCAATGTTGTTCCTTTGTTTAAGAAGGGTAGCACGGATAATCCAGGAAATTATAGACCGGCGAGCCTTACGTCAGTGGTAGGGAAACTATTAGAGAGGATGATTCGGGACAGGATTTACTCCCATTTGGAAACAAACGAACTTATTAGCGAGAGACAGCATGGTTTTGTGAAGGGGAGGTCGTGTCCTACTAATTTGATTGAGTTTTTTGAGGAAGTGACGAAGATGATTGATGAAGGAAGGGCAGTGGATGTTATCTATATGGAATTTAGTAAAGACTTTGACAAGGTCCCGCATGGCAGACTGGTACAAAAGGTGAAGTCACACGGGATCAGAGGTGAGCTGGCAAGATGGATACAGAACTGGCTCGGTCATAGAAGACAGAGGGTATCAGTAGATGGGTGATTTTCTGAATGGAGGGATGTGACTAGTGGTGTTCCGCAGGGATCAGTGCTGGGACCTTTGCTGTTTGTAGTCTATATAAATGATTTGGAGGAAAATGTAGCTGGTCTGATTAGTAAGTTTAGATGACACAAAGGTTGGTGGAGTTGCTGATAATGATGAGGATTGTCAGAGGATACAGCAGGATATAGATCGGTTGGAGACTTGGGCGGAGAAATGGCAGATGGAGTTTAATCCGGACAAATGTGAGGTAAAGCATTTTGGAAGGTCTAATGCAGGTGGGAGGTATGCAGTAAATGGCAGAACCCTTAGAAGTATTGACAGGCAGAGAGATCTGGGCGTACAGGTCCACAGGTCACTGAAAGTGGCAACGCAGGGGGATAAGGTAGTCAAGAAGGCATACGGCATGCTTGCCTTCATCGGTCGGGGCATAGAGTATAAAAATTGGCAAGTCATGTTGTAGCTGTACAGAAGCTTAGTTAGTCCACACTTAGAATATTGCGTGCAATTCTGGTCACCACACGACCAGAAGGATGTGGAGGCTTTGGAGAGGGTACAGAGGAGGTTTACCAGGATGTTGCCTGGTCTGGAGGGCATTAGCTATGAGGAGAGGTTGGAAAAACTCGGATTGTTTTCACTGGAACGATGGAGGTGGAGGGGCGACATGATAGAGGTTTACAAAGTTATGAGCGGCATGGACAGAGTGGATAGTCAGAAGCTTTTTCCCAGTGTGGAAAAGTCAGTTATTGGGGGACATAGGTTTAAGGTGCGAGGGGCAAAGTTTAGAGGGGATGTGCGAGGCAAGTTTTTTACACAGAGGGTGGTGAGTGCCTGGAACTTGCTGCCAGGGGAGGTGTTGGAAGCAGATACGATAGCGACGTTTAAGAGACATCTTGACAAATATATGAATAGGAAGGGAATAGAGGGATATGGGCCCCGGAAGTGCAGAAGGTGTTAGTTTAGGCAGGCATCAAGATCGGCGCAAGCTGGGAGGGCCGAATGGTCTGTTCCTGTGCTGTACTGTTATTTGTTCTTTGTTCTTTGGCGTCCAGTCTCACTCCTCAGCACGGATTATAAGATCTTTGCCCGGGCTATGTCTACTCGCCTGGGCTCCGTGCTGGTCCACATGATCCACCCCGACCAGTCCTACAAGGTCCTGGGCCATTCCACCCAGGACAACATCCACCTGGTCCAGGGCCAGTCCATCCTTCCCAGAGGACTGGTCTGTCGGTCACCTTTCTCTCCCTTGATCAGGAGAAGGCGTTCGACAGGGTGCATCATGAATATCTTTTCGGGACTCGGCGCACGTTTGGACTCGGACCACATTTTGTGGCCTGGGTCTGACTTTTATACGCCGCCACAGAGTGGCTGGTCACAGTTAACGAGTCCTTGACAGTGCTCCTTCGCTTTGGGAGAGGAGTGCATCAGGGATGCCCATTGTCCGGCCAATTGTATACCATCTGCGTGGAGCCATTCCTGTGCCTGTTTCGCAGGAGGTTGACGGGATTGTCTCTGCCCGGGCTGGCCATGCAAGTTGTCCTCTTGGCTTAGGCCGATGATGTGCTCATCATGGTCACAGATCCCTTTGACTTGTGGAGAATGCGTGAGTGCCAGCAGACCTTTTGTGCTTCGTCCTCCGTGAAGATCAATCGGGAGAAATGTTCCGGACTCCTGGTGGGTCAGTGCTGGGTGGACTCTGTGCCGGAGGAGTTAACACCTTTTGCATGGAGCACCATGCACCTACTCTATATGGGAGTCCTTAGCCCCGCTGAGGAGGCCTGGCCGGCAAACTGGCAGGAGTTGGAGGCGAAAGTCACCACTCGGCTGGGGCACTGGACAGGACTGCTCTGAGTGCTTTCCTACAGGGGCCGAGCGTTGGTCATAAACCAACTGGTGGCCTTGATGCTGTGGTACCGGTTGGTCACTTTGGCCCCGCCCCCTGCATTTGCCACCAAGATCCAGAAGAAGCTTGTCGATTTCTTTTGGGACAAGAGGAAACACTGGGTCTCTGCTGTGGTCCTGAGTCTCCCGATTGAGGAGGGCGGCCAGTCGCTGGTGTGCACCCACACCCAGGCTGCGACTCTCCGCCTTCGGACCCTGCAGAGACACCTGTACGTCGAGCGTCCTCCCAGATGGTGTGCGCTGGCGACGTATTTTTTCTACCAGGGCACTACTTTCAAGACGACACACAGCTCCCGGCGGAGAACGTTCGCCATGCCTCTCTGTGGGATTTGCCTGTCTTTTACCGGGATCTATTCCGAGTCTTGAACATGGTCGCCTCTAGTCAGGGCACACCCCTGCTGGCGGAGGAGAGCACCTCGGCTGTCTGGGCAGCCGGCTGTGGGGATGGACCGATGGGCAGAGGAGTAGCCGAAGCCTCCGGGATGCTCCTCACTGCAGGTGACAAGGGGGCTCAGGAGTGTGGAGGGCTCCCGGCCGAGCTGACCCCCGCTCAGCCGGAACTGCTCATCGGACCCAGGCCCCGAAACCCTCATCAGGAGCCAGTCCTGCACAACCCACGCCGCCTCTCGGAAATGCCCTCCATGCCATTCCACATGACAGGGAGGGGTTTCCTGTACGGGCTGCTCCTACACACTCTCCACTTTCTCACCTTCTTCAGCTGCCCGGACACGACCTGGCGGTCCGTGTTGCCATCTGGCAGTGAGCGGAAACCCCCTGGTGGAGGTCTCTCGACACAGGAGTTCTCCCTCTTTACATCGGGGACCTGGGGTGAAGGGTGCTGCACAGGGCAGTCCCGTACAATAGACTTTTAAGAAGGTTCACAGACTCCCAGGCTGCCTGTAATTTCTGCGGTCTGGCCGAGTCCATGTTCCATGTATATATGGAGTGTGCGAGGTTGCAGCTCCTGTTTGAGTATCTAAAGGGGCTGCTCCTCAAGTTTTGGCTGCACTTCAGCCTCACGCTCCTGATTTCTGGGCACCCGGTGCGGAGGGGGGTGGGCAGGGAAGAGGACCTCCTCGTCGGTCTGCTCCTGGGCCTGGTCAAGGTGGCAATTCACAGATCCAGGCTGCAGGCCATCGGGGCGTCCGTCCTCCCTGATTGTCTTCCCCTCTTCTGTGGTCATGTTCGCGCACGGGTGTCCCCGGAGAAGGGGCATGCAGTTTCCGCTGGTACGCTTGAGGCCTTCCGCGACCGGTAGGCACCGCAGGTGCTGGAGTGCAGCATTGATGCCGACAATGCTATTTTAATTTGAGTTTTTGTTTTATTTATTCGATTTTAATCAAGATATTTATTTATAAAATGTATATAAAGGGGGCCTGGGGAATAAAGGTCTTCTTCTTCTTTGGCCTCCTTGTCTCGGGAGACAATGGGTAAGCGCCTGGAGGTGGTCAGTGCTTTGTGAAGCAGTGCCTGGAGTGGCTATAAAGGCCAATTCTAGAGTGACAGACTCTTCCACAGGTGCTGCAGATAAAATTGGTTGTCAGGGCTGTTACACAGTTGGCTCTCCCCTTGCGCCTCTGTCTTTTTTCCTGCCAACTGCTAAGTCTCTTCGACTCACCACACTTTAGCCCCGCCTTTATGGCTGTCCGCCAGCTCTGGCGATCGCTGGCAACTGACTCCCACGACTTATGATCAATGTCACAGGACTGCGAGTCGCGTTTGCAGACGTCTTTAAAGCGGAGACTTGGACGGCCAGTGGGTCTGGTATCAGTGACGAGCTCGCTGTACAATGTGTCCTTGGGGATCCTGCCATCTTCCATGCGGCTCACATGGCCAAGCCATCTCAAGCGCCGCTGGCTCAGTAGGGTGTATATGCTGGGGATGTTGGCCGCCTCGAGGACTTCTGTGATGGTGATATGGTCCTGCCACCTGATGCCAAGGATTCTCCGGAGGCAGCGAAGATGGAATGAGTTGAGATGTCGCTCTTGGCTGACATACATTGTCCAGGCCTCGCTGCCATAGAGCAAGGGACTGAGGACACAGGCTTGATACACTCGGACTTTTGTGTTCCGTGTCAGTGCGCCATTTTCCCACACTCTCTTGGCCAGTCTGGACATAGCAGTGGAAGCCTTTCCCATGTGCTTGTTGATTTCTGCATCGAGAGACAGGTTACTGGTGATAGTTGAGCCTAGGTAGGTGAACTCTTGAACCACTTCCAGAGTGTGGTCACCAATATTGATGGATGGAGCATTTCTGACGTCCTGTCCCATGATGTTCCTTTTCTTGAGGCTGATGGTTAGGCCAAATTCATTGCAGGCAGCCGCAATCCTATCGATGAGTCTCTGCAGACACTCTTCAGTGTGAGATGTTAATGCAGCATTGTCAGCAAAGAGGAGTTCCCCGATGAGGACTTTCTGTACTTCCGTCTTCGCTCTTAGACGTGCAAGGTTGAACAACCTGCCACCTGATCTTGTGTGGAGGAAGATTCCTTCTTCTGAAGACTTGAACACATGTGAGAGCAGCAGGGAGAAGAAGATCCCAAACAGTGTAGGTGCGAGAACACAGCCCTGTTTATCGTCACTCAGGATAGGAAAGGGGTCTGATGAGGCATCTGATAAAGGTCACCTTCAAAAAAAAAGGGTTCGATACAGGGTAAAGGTCGCTTCACAATAAAAAGAAGAAAAATCAGGTTAGATACAGAGTAAAACTCCATCTCCCTATGCCACCATTCTTGAAAATCTCACTGCAATTTGTACAGGACTTTGGTGAGACCACACCAGGAGAATTGTGTACAGTTCTGGTCTCAACACCTAAGGAGTTGGTGCAACAAAAGTTCTCCAGATAGTGATGGAGCAGGTGTGAGGGGGTTGCATAGCCTACTCTGTTCCTATTCCTTATGTTCGTGTGACAGGGAGGGACAGATAGATGGAGAGGGGCAGAAGGACAAAGGGGCTTAGAAGGATGGAGAAGAGAGGGGGAGAAGGAGGCCCTGAGAGGGGCAGCGAGAGAGTGTAGAAGAACTTCTGTGCATTTTGTAGGCGACCACCATCCAACCCGTGAACTGTATGTAACCTGGTATGTGGGGAAATAATGTTTGCGGCTAGGAGTATAAACAAGTCCACAGCAGGGAAGTCGGGATGTGCTGAGACAGCAATGTTGGGTAACTGAAGTGTACAAGGGAAGTGGTTTGATGAAAACATGTCTAAACTCAATGCTAAATTTGTAACCGATTCGCCATGTCAGCAAGCTGCTTGGAGACTGGGGGGTCGACGGAGTGAAGTAATGCCTTGTTATCAGAAGAGGGCTGGAGAATGGAGAACTAGCTATGCAATGTGCTTGAAACGTGAGGGGTGAGGCTACCAAAAATAAGTAGATGTCAAGATCGGTGAAAGGTTGACCGACTGTGGTTGACGTAGTGCACCAGCGCGTTCGCAACAGCTGAGCGACCAATCACTGTACATCAGAATTAGAATTAGAATTAGAACATTACAGCGCAGTACAGGCCCTTCGGCCCTCGATGTTGCGCCGACCTGTGAAACCATCTGACCTACACTATTCCATTTTCATCCATATGTCTATCCAATGACCACTTAAATGCCCTTAAAGTTGGCGAGTCTACTACTGCTGCAGGCAGGGCGTTCCACACCCCTACTACTCTCTGAGTAAAGAAACTACCTCTGACATCTGTCCTATATCTATCACCCCTCAACTTAAAGCTATGTCCCCTCGTGTTTGCCATCACCATCCAAGGAAAAAGACTCTCACTATCCACCCTATCTAACCCTCTGATTATCTTATATGTCTCTATTAAGTCACCTCTCCTCCTCCTTCTCTCCAACGAAAACAACCTCAAGTCCCTCAGCCTTTCCTCGTAAGACCTTCCCTCCATACCAGGCAACATCCTAGTAAATCTCCTCTGCACCCTTTCCAAAGCTTCCACATCCTTCCTATAATGCGGTGACCAGAACTGCACGCAATACTCCAGGTGCGGTCTCACCAGAGTTTTGTACAGCTGCAGCATGACCTCGTGGCTCCGAAACTCGATCCCCCTACTAATAAAAGCTAGCACACCATATGCCTTCTTAACAGCCCTATTAACCTGGGTAGCAACCTTCAGGGATTTATGCACCTGGACACCAAGATCTCTCTGTTCATCTACACTACCAAGAATCTTCCCATTAGCCCAGTACTCTGCATTCCTGTTACTCCTTCCAAAGTGAATCACCTCGCACTTTTCTGCATTAAACTCCATTTGCCATCTCTCAGCCCAGCTCTGCAGCCTATCTATGTCCCTCTGTACCCTACAACATCCTTCGGCACTATCCACAACTCCACCGACCTTAGTGTCATCCGCAAATTTACTAATTAGGTAGTCAGGTCCGGCCCATCGCGGGCTGATCATGCAGGCAGCATGCACGAAACAGGGTATAAGAAAGCATGCTCCGAAGTGCTGGCTAGCTAGCTCAGGACTGAGCAATTGTGATATAGTAGCCATCACGGAGACATGGTTGAGGGAGGGGCAGGATTGGCAGCTCAATATCCCGGGATATAGAATCTTCAGGCAAGATAGAGGAGGGGGTAAAAGAGGAGGGGGCATTGCAATATTAGTTAAGGAGTCAGTTACTGCAGTAAGGGGAGATGATATCTTGGAGGGGGCATCAAATGAAGCATTATGGGTAGAGGTTAGGAATAAAAAAGGGACAGCCACATTGCGAGGTGTTTATTATAGACCCCCAGATAGTCAGCGGGAAATTGAGGAGTAAATATGTGCGCAATTTGCAGAGGTGTGTAAAAATAATAATAGGGTAATTATATTAGGTGATTTCAACTTTCCCAACATTAGTTGGGATAGTCATCGTGTTAAGGGTTTAGATGGAGTGGAGTTCTTAAAATGTATACAGGAGAACTTTTTAGCTCAATATGTAGAGGATCCAACAAGGGAGGGTGCAGTGCTGGACCTAATTCTGGGGAATGAAGCCGGACAGGTGGTCAATGTGTTGGTGGGGGAGCATTTTGGTGATAGCGACCACAACATGGTACAATTTAAGCTTGTTATGGAGAAAGAAATAGACAAGTTGCAAAAAAAGGTTTTGGATTGGGGGAGAGCGAATTTTAGTAAAATAAGGCAGGATCTGGCCAAGGTAGACTGGAAAGAGTTACTTGTCAGCAAATCTACAGAAGAGCAGTGGGGGGCATTCAAAAAGGAAATGGGGAGGGTACAGGCCCAACATGTTCCCTCTAGGGAAATGGGTAGGAGCAACAAGCCCAGAGAACCATGGATGACCAGAAACATTCAGGGTATGATGAGAAGGAAAAGAGGGGCTTTTAGCAAATACAAGGAGAGCAAATCAATGGAAGCATTAGTGGAGTACAGAAAGTGTAGGATGGAGCTTAAGAAAGCAATTAGGAGAGCAAAGAGGGGATATGAGAAAGCTCTGGCTGGTTAAAGTAGGGAAACTCCCAAGATATTCTATAAGTATATCAATGGGAAGAGCCAGGGAAAGAGTAGGACCCATTAGGGACCAAGGGGGAAATTTGTGGGTGGAGCCAGAGGACATTGGTAGGGTGTTGAATGAATACTTCACATCTGTCTTCACACAAGCGAATGAGGATGTAGATATGGAATTTAGACAGCGAGACTGTGAGGTTCTTGAGTAAATTGTCATAGGGAGTGACAAGGTATTGGAGGTTTTGGAAGGCTTACAAGTGGACAAATCTCCAGGTCCGGAAGATTTGTGTCCCAGGATGCTATGGGAGGCGAGGGTGGAGATTGCAGGGGCTCTGACCCTAATTTTTAATTCCTCTCTGGCCACGGGGGAGGTGCCAGAGGACTGGAGAACAGCTAATGTGGTCCCACTATGTAAGAAAGGTTGTAGAGATAAGCCAGGGAATTACAGACCAGTGAGTCTCACGTCAGTGGTAGGGAAACTATTGGAGAAAATTCTGAAGGAGAGAATCTATCTCCACTTGGAGAGGCAAAATTTGATTAGGAATAGTCAGCATGGCTTTGTCAGAGGGAGGTCATGCCTAACAAACTTGATTGAATTTTTTGAGCATGTGACCAGGTGTGTAGATGAGGGTAGTGCAGTTGGTGTAGTTTCCATGGATTTCAGCGAAGCCTTTGACAAGGTCCCACATGGGAGACTTATCAAGAAAGCAAATGCACATGGGATACAAGGTAACTTGATAAGGTGGATTCAAATTTGGCTCAGCTGTAGGAGACAGAGAGTGATGACAGACGGCTGTTTTAGTGACTGGAAGCCAGTGTCCAGTGGTGTAACATGGGGATCTGTGCTGGGTCCCCTATTGTTTGTCATTTATATAAATGACATAGATGACTATGTGGGGGGGGTAGGATCAGTAAGTTCGCGGATGACACGCGGATTGGCCGTGTGGTTAACAGTGAGGTTGAGTGTCTTGGGTTACAGGAAGATATAGACGGGATGGTCAAATGGGCAGAAAAGTGGCAGATGGAATTTAACGCTGAAAAGTGTGAGGTGATACACTTTGGAAGGAGTAATGTGACATGGAAGTATTCAATGAATGGCCTGACACTGGGAAGTTCCGAGGAACAAAGGGACCTTGGCGTGTTTGTGCATCGATCTCTGAAGGCAGAAGGGCAGGTTAATAGGGTGGTCAAAAAGGCATATGGGACACTTGCCTTTATCAATCGAGGCATAGATTACAAAAGCAGGGAGGTCATGTTGGATTTGTATAGAACTTTGGTAAGGCCACAGCTGGAGTACTGTGTGCAATTCTGGTCGCCACATTATAGGAAGGATATGATTGCATTGGAGGGGGTGCAAAGGCGATTCACCAGGATGTAGCCTGGGATGGAACATTTAAGCTATGAAGAGAGGTAGAATAGGCTTGGGTTGTTTTCGCTGGAGCAGAGAAGACTGAGGGGTGACCTGATCGAGGTGTACAAGATTATGAGGGGCATGGACAGGGTGGATAGGGAGCAGCTGTTCCCCTTAGTTGAAGGGTCAGTTACGAGGGGTCACAAGTTTAAGGTGAGGGGTGGGAGGTTTAAGGGGGATTTGAGGAAGAACTTTTTTACCCAGAGGGTGGTGACGGTCTGGAATGCCCTGCCTGGGAGGGTGGTCGAGGCGGGTTGCCTCACATCCTTTAAAAAGTACCTGGATGAGCACTTGGCACGTCATCATAAGATCATAAGATCACAAGAACTAGGAGCAGGAGTAGGCCGTCCGGCCCCTCGAGCCTGCTCCGCCATTCAATAAGATCATGGCTGATCTTTTCGTGGACTCAGATCCACTTACCCGCGCTCTCACCGTATCCCTTAATTCCTTTATTGTTCTAAAAGATATCTACCTTAGCTTTAAAGACGTTTACTGAAGAAGCGTCAACTACTTCACTGGGCAAGGAATTCCATAGATTAACAACCCTCTGGGTGAAGAAGTTCCTTCTTAATTCAGTCATAAATCTGTTCCCTCTAATCTTGAGGCTATGCCCTCTTGTCCAAGCTTCACCTGCCAGTGGAAACATCCTCTCTACTTGTATCTTATCTATTCCCTTCATGATTTTATATGTTTCTATAAGATCCCCCCTCATTCTTCTGAACTCTAATGAATATAATCCCAATCTACTCAGTCTCTCCTCATAAGCCAACCCCCTCACCTCCGGAATCAACCTAGTGAACCTCCTCTGCACCCTCTCCAGTGCCAGTATATCCTTTCTCAAGTAAGGAGACCAAAACTGCACACAGTCATAACGTTCAAGGCTATGGGCCAAGTGCTGGCAAATGGGATTAGGTAGACAGGTCAGGTGTTTTAATGCATCGGTGCAGACTCGATGGGTCAAAGGGCCTCTTGTGCACTGTATTATTCTGTGATTCTGTGATTCTGTGATCAACTACTTGGAGAATCGGAAGGGGAGGACTGATCACCTGCTCCGTTCCGACTCTTAGATGAACCTAAGTAACCTAGCTTACGTGGACGCGTAAGTATAATCTCCATTGAAGTTAAGATTTTGAAAAGCTGAATAAACGTGCTATGTGTGAGCATTAATTTGGGAGTCTTGAGCCGTTGATACCCAGAGTAAACCTCCCGACCAGGACCAGTAGTGGGGATAGGCTACAGTTTCATGTTTTTCCTAAAGCTCATTTTGAAATGCGTTACAAGACACGAGCCTTTAAAAACTAAGGAGCAGTTCTAGCAGTGCATGGTCCCTTTAAGAGTTTGGGGCTGTTCTGGTGGTGCCAGAGGTTGGGCTTTAATTCAGCAAGCCAAACATTTTTCCTCTCACCTCTCCTGTCTGCAGATTTTTGAACGGTCTTTCTTTGCTTCAATACCACCAGGTATGATAAGGTGCTCTGGGCTTTAGTCAGTGAATTGTTGCTCCAAACGTGGTGCTGCTGCTGTCCAATTGACTCCAATGATTCCCTGATGATTTTCCCTCTATCAGTGCAGTACTGTCCATCTACCAGCAGAGGATGGTGTTGTATCATTTTAATCACAAGATCAATAGCCCTGTTTGAGGAAGAGACCATTTGGCCCCTTTTTAATTCATTCATCCTGAGAGTAAAGTTCTTCACCTTTAAGGGAGAAACAACTGGGAAGGGTGAGTTGGACAGGGAGATCAGCCCCCTGTGGGCACACTGAGCAGGAAGGTCAGCGAGTGAGTAGGACGGGGCAGTAGTGGTTGCTGATTGTGAGGAGTCAGCGACCAGTGCCTCGATGGGCCCTTCGGAGGATACTAGGAGGGGCCCAGAGGGAAGCTGCAGGCTTATCTAAGAGGAGATCAAACCCTGGGGGACAGCAGGAGAGTAGGAAGGTGGAGGAGCAGTGAAGGATTGGGTTATTCTTTGCACAGCTAGGAGATTAGTTAATGGACAGAAAGCAGAGAGTCGGGTCATTTTCACTTTGGCAGATATTGACTTCAACGGAGAAAGTAAAACCAGGGCTGGAGTTAAAACCACAGTTGCCCCCGATCCCATCAGTTTCCTGATGGGCAGGTTAGATTAAAGTTTCACACCTCCAATCCTGCACCCCACCCGGGGAGGGTTAATTTTTCACTGCTGTTCTGCTGAAGCAGTGGACATGTTTAGAAGCTGACTCACCTCCTCATGTCCTTCAGTTCCTGTTAATTTGAGGGCAGTGTGGAATATGATCGACTCCCCTGGACCTCCCAGGGGCGACTAGCTGCTGTTTGTTGTAATGGGTAAGGTGGGAAGCCTCAAACACAGCATACTCGTACACACCGCTCACAAAGGACTTCATGATGCTCATGTCCTGGGAGGAGGTGCCAATGTCAGGGTCGTTACCTTGTCGATGTAGAAGTTAAGAAATAGGAGCACAAGTAGCCCAGAGCCTCAGTGTGGCCCAATTAGTATCACTCTCACCTCTGAATCACAAGGTATTGGGTTGAAGTCCCACTCCAGGGATTAAGTGTTTCAATCCAGGCTGACACTCCAGTGCAGTACTGAGGGAGTGCTACACTGTTGGAGATGCCGTCTTACAGATGAGAGGTTAAACCAA
Source organism: Heterodontus francisci (assembly GCF_036365525.1). Taxonomy (NCBI): domain Eukaryota; kingdom Metazoa; phylum Chordata; class Chondrichthyes; order Heterodontiformes; family Heterodontidae; genus Heterodontus; species Heterodontus francisci. Next base: position 30,785,377 of record NC_090399.1, read on the forward strand.
GGCCCCATCTGCTTGCTCGGGTGGATGTAAAAGATCCTCTGACCCTATTTCGGAGAAGAGCAGGGAAGTTCTCCCCGATGTCCTGGCCAATATTTATCCCTCAAGCAACATCACAAAAACAGATTATTTGGTCACTATCACTTTGCTGTTTATGGGAGCTTGCTGTGCACATACTGACCGCTGTGTTTCCTACATTGCAACAGTGACTACACTTCAACAAGTACTTGATTGGCTGTAAAGTGCTTTGAGATGTCAGGTGGCTGTGAAAGGCGCTATATAAATGCAAGTCAGTCTTTCTTTATATGGTCCCTCGTGTATGCTGCACCCCATTCTTCTACCTCGACTCCACTTTCCTGTCCGCTCCCCATATTCCTTGATTCCCTGAGAGATCAAAAATATGTCTACCCCAACCTTAAATATATTCAACGATGGAGCATCCACAGTCCTCTGGAGTAGAGAATTCTAAAGATTCACAACCCTCTGAGTGAAGAAATCTCTCCTCCTCTCTCCTAAATGATCGACAGCTTTGTTTGGTACTTGGGAAATACAAATGGGAATGAAAAAACACCGAAATCATTTTCAGCATCATGTGCTGATGAATTCCCAGTATAATTAATCTAAGACCGTCTTAATGCGGGCGGCGCAGTGGTTAGCACCGCAGCCTCACAGCTCCAGGGACCTGGGTTTGATTCCGGGTACTGCCTGTGTGGAGTTTGCAAGTTCTCCCTGTGTCTGCGTGGGTTTCCTCCGGGTGCTCCGGTTTCCTCCCACAAGCCAAAAGACTTGCAGGTTGATAGGTTAATTGGCCATTATAAATTGTCACTAGTATAGGTAGGTGGTAGGGAAATATAGGGACAGGTGGGGATGTTTGGTAGGAATATGGGATTAGTGTAGGATTAGTATAAATGGGTGGTTGATGTTCGGCACAGACTCGGTGGGCCGAAGGGCCTGTTTCAGTGCTGTATCTCTAATCTAATGTATTTAAATGTAGCAGTCCACCTATACTTGCAGGATGTAGAAACTGAGTTTTATGTGTTTTTTGCTATTCTATTACTTTTTTAAACTTTTATTAAAACTGAATAAACCTGACAGTCTTGTTAATTAAAGAAATTAAAACAAGGTTATTATTCTGGTTACTCTTCATCGCATCCAATTGGATTTATCATGTCTAGGTTGAAATAATAAATAATCCAAAGTGTGTTATCTATCAATGAAAACCCTTGTGTATGTAATTTATTGGCATAAATACCTATTGATGCAGTTAAACATGCTGAGCCCAGAGTCATAAGAGTTATACAGCACAGAAACAGGCCCTTCGGCCCATTGTGTCCGTGCCGGCCATCAAGCACCTAACTATTCTAATCCCATTTTCCAGCACTTGGCCCATAGCCTTGTATGCTATGGCGTTACAAGTGCTCATCTAAATACTTATTAAATGTTGTGAGGGTACCTGCCCCTACTACCCCTTCAGGCAGTGTGTTCCAGATTCCAACCACCCTCTGGGTGAAAATTTCTTTCCTCAAATCCCCTCTAAACCTCCTGCCCCTTACCTTAAATCTATGCCCCCTGGTTATTGACACCTCCGCAAAGGGAAAAAAGTTTCTTCCTATCTACCCTATCTATGCCCCTCATAATTTTGTATACCTCAATCAGGTCCCCCCCTCAGCCTTCTCTGCTCTAAGGAAAACAACCCTAGACTATCCAGTCTCTTTTCATAGCTGAAATGCTTCAGCCCAGGCAACATCCTGATGAATCTCCTCTGCACCCTCTCCAGCGCAATCACATCCTTCCTATAGTGTGGCGGCAGAACTGTACACAGTAGTCCAGGTGGACATTCGAGATTCAATGGCAGTGTTTAAAGAAAAGGATCTTTTCCTCCAGGGTCCTGGCCAACACCCCCCTGCTTAACCCCTGGGCAAAACCAGAAAGGGGACGGGTCAGGATTTCATGAAGAATGTTTGCCCTTTCTCTATGTTTGGCAGGTATTACTGTGAATGAATGTTGTCATGAAGAACCCCACCTGCCAAGGATGAGGCATATTAATTTTGTCATATGAATATCAATTTTAAACTGTTGCTGGAGTGAAGAAATTACTTGTTTTACAAGAGATCACCAGACACTTGGTTGGAGGACATTTGCATACTAAGAGACAGTGCTTGAAGAGACAAAAGAATTGCTCACTGATTCAATTAGCAGAGATTGATGTGGGCAATGGTAATCCACATCTTGTCGGGGTGGGAGACAGCACAATACCCTGCAACCCCACCCCCCCCCCCCCCCACTGAGAGCTTTGAAATCCAGAAATGGTTAAGCCAGTTAGTCACATGACTAACCTGTTGGCCAACTTGGAATTCTGAATTGTGCTCACAGGACAGTTTTGGTCAGACTACAGATTGCAACCGAACCTGGAACAAGACAGCCTCTCACCTGGCTGGCTCTCTCTCACTTTCTCACAAGCCTCTGGACCCACTGAAGACACGTAAACCTCAAGGGAGAAAAGTCTCCTACATCAAAACAAGTTAAAGCGTGCACTGGGCCCCAACGAACAGCAAGACTTACTGGCAACCAAAGACTCAACATCAAACTCAAAGGACTGTAACTACCAAATATTGCCTCAAACTTTTTCCCTTTATTCTTTTCTACTTTTTCTGTCTCCATCTGCGTGTGTGTTTATCACATATGCATGCTAGCGTGTCGCATCACATTCTTGTTAACCGAATTAGAGTTTAAGATGAATAAACTTTTACCTTTCTTGTTTAAATCTAAGAAAACCTGTCTAATTGATTTCTTTGCCTTACAGTTGCAAAGCAGTGAACAAGGATTCACTGAAGGGGAGCTAAAAACACAGTGATATTAAAATTAAACCCTGTTACGGTTAAACCAGGCAAAGACTGAGAGGGAACCCCTAGACCCCTGTCTCACCTGATCGTAACAATGTCAAAATGATCTTAATGGCAAAATATTCGAAGTTTTTTTGCTTTTTTTCTCAAAAAATATACTTTATTCATAAATTTTGTAACAGTGCATTACATACCAGATCAAATTTGACATTATTTGATAGGGGAGGTGGTGGTGCAGTGGTAATGTCTATGGGATAGTAATGCAGGGGCCCATGCTAATACCTGGAGTACTTGGGTTCAAATCCCACCATGGCAGCTGGTGGAATTTAAATTTAATTACTTAATAAATTCCAAAAAAAGCTAGTCTCAGTACTGCTGCCATGAAGCATCATTGATTGTCATTTAGAAAAATATCTGGTTTACTTGCCCTTTAAGGAAGGAAATCTGCCGTCCTTACCTGGTCTGGCCTACATGTGAATCCAGACCCACAACAATGTGGCTGACTCTTAATTGCACTCTGAAATGGAAACCACTCAGTGGTCGAAGGCAATTAGGGTTGGGCAATAAGTGCTGAGCTTTCCAGTGATGCAAGGGCGGCACAGTGGCGCAGTGGTTAGCACTGCAGCCTCACAACTCCAGGGACCCAGGTTCGATTCTGGGTACTGCCTGTGTGGAGTTTGCAAGTTCTCCCTGTGTCTGCGTGGATTTTCGCCGGGTGCTCCGGTTTCCTCCCACAGCCAAAGACTTGCAGGTGATAGGTAAATTGGCTGTTGTAAATTGCCCCCAGTGTAGGGAGGTGATAGGGAATATAGGGTTACTGTAGGGTTAGTATAAATGGGTGGTTGTTGGTCGGCACAGACTCGGTGGGCCGAAGGGCCTGTTTCAGTGCTGTATCTCTAAAAAAAAAAATTACAAAAGTGGAATAAGGTTCAATTTCTTTCAATACAGTATGCGGCACTCGGAGGTGCCTCACTACCCTTACAATTTATAATATACATTTATATTCCATGTCAAACATTCTCTGGTACATACAGCCCGAGGGGTTTTACACGGGTTCCAGCCTCTCTGTTCACTATGGCGTGATGACCTTACACAGTGGCCTTTCCTCATTGAGCCTTTGCGGCGGCTGCCCCCAACTTTAGTGCATCCCTCAGCACGCAGTCCTGGACCTTGGAATGTGTCAGTCTGCAACACTTGATAGTGGACAACTCTTTGCAGTGGAAGACCAGTGAGTTTCTGGCAGACCAAAGAGCATCTTTCACATAGTTGATGGTCCTCCAGCAGCAGTTGATGTTTATCTCGGTGTGTGTCTCTGGGAACAGCCCGTAGAGCACTGACTCCTGCGTTACGGAGCTGCTTGGGATGAACCTCGACAAAAACCACTGCATCTCTTTCCACACCTGCTTTGCAAAGGCACATTCCTGAAGGAGTGGGGGGGTGACAGTCTCTTCCCCACCACAGCCACCTCGAGGACAGTGTGCGGAGGCGGTGAGAATCTGGGCATGCAAGAAGGATCTCAGGGGGAGGGCCCTTCTCACCACCAGCCAAGCCACACCTTGGTGCTTATTTGGAAGTTCTGGCAATGAGGCATTCCGCCAAATGAATTTGACAGTCTGCTCGGGGAACCATCCGACAGGATCCACCATCTCCTTTTCCTGCAAGGCCTCGGGGACGTTACGTGCCAACCACTGCCTGATGGACGTTTCCATGAGGGATGGGTGGTATGGCACGGTCCAACTGAATGGAGCCTTCCACAGCAACATGGCCAGACCCATCCTTCACAACACCAGGGGCAGATAGAACCTCAGCACTTAGTGACAGTTGATGTTTGTGTGTGGGTGGGGGGGGTCTACACATAGCTTGATGCAGCCACACAAAGGTAGCCATCAGGATGAGGGTGATGCTGAGTACCTTTTATTCCCCTTTTATCTAGAGCTTTGAACATGGGGAAATGGTGGTGTAGTTGTAAATGTCATGGAACTAGTAGTAATCTGAGGCCCAGGCTAATGCGGGTGGAATTTAAACTTAATTATTTAATAGAAATCTGGAATTGAAAGCAAGTCTCATTAATGGTGCCATGAAACTATCATTGATTGTTGTAAAAAGCCATCTGGTTCACTAATGTCCTTTAGGGAATGCGATCTGCCATTCCTATCTGTTCTTCATCGTTTCAGGCTGGCAGCGTGTCAGAATCCATGAGGAAAGGCATCATCACCCTCATCTACAAGCGGAAGGGGGAGAGGGCGGAAATCAGAAATTGGCGACCCATCTCTCTGCATAATGTTGACTACAAGATTTTGTCCAAGGTCATTGCCAGTCGGGTCAAGTGTGCTCTGGAGTTGGTGATTCACCCTGACCAGACCTGTACTGTACCCAGCAGGAAGATCTCTGATACTCTCGCAGTACTCAGGGATACGATCGCCTGTGCACGGGACAGGGGGTGGACACCTGCCTCATCAGCTTGGACCAGGAGAAGGCGTTTGACAGGATATCGCACACCTACATGATGGACATGCTCTCCACAATGAGGTTTGGGGAGGGAATCCGCAATTGAATTCAGCTGCTCTACACAGACATCAGTTGTGCAACCTCAATCAATGGGTGGGCATTGGAGTCAGACAGGGCTGTCCTCTCTCCCCTGTCTTGTTCATGTGCTGTATCGAACCCTTTGCCAAGTCTATCAGGAAGGATGTGGGCATAAGAGGGATGACGATCCCAGGCAGCGGAGACACTCCGGTCAAAGCCTCCCTGTATATGGATGACGTCACCATCTTCTGCTCGGATCCGTTGTCAGTGCACAGGCTGATCAACATCTGCGACCGGTTTAAACTGGCCTCGGGAGCCAAAGTAAATTGCGGCAAGAGTGAGGCCATGTTCTTTGGGAACTGGGATGACCGATCCCTTGTCTCCTTCAGCGTCAGGTCAGACTACCTGAAGGTGCTGGGGATATGGTTCAAAGGGGCCGGTGCATGCGCCAAAAACTGGAAGGAGAGAATAGCCATTGCATAAGAGAAACTGCACATGTAGGAGAGATGTCCCCTCTTCATTGCGGAGTGGAGAGCAGGGGATGAACTGGATTGAGCGTGGGAGAGGGACTGGATGGGAGAGGGGGAGGGTCTTTTTAAGATCTCTTATTGTCAATCTTTAATTGTAAATTTTTGGAAGAAACACACAGCACTATCTTCTGGATTGCTGCTGTAAACTGAAACTTTATGATCGACTCTCTCTAGTGCCACATTGTGCATGCTACACCAAGCATGTTCAGCAGCCTCAAATAAACAATACACACCACTTCAAACAATAAATGAACAAGACACTACATCCATCCCTTTCTTAGTAAATGAGAGTTTCAATGGTTTGCTTGCATTATTCTATTTGGACATAACTTCAGTTTGTAATATAATCGCTTAGATACGCGGATGTTTCTGCTCACTAGTAGGATATCGATGTGTGACATACGATCTCATTTCACTCTTGTGATTCATTTGAAGTGTTGATGCCTGGATCAGACCCAACGCTTGTGAATGGTGTTTGCAGCACTTTGAAGAATGATGCATTTTGTGTTTTTTTTTGGGGAGCCATGCTTAGCAGTGCTCAATGATCCTTTTGTGTTGGTCATAACAAATGGCTGGATGCCAAAGGGGGTTGTTTGCTTTCCAACATAACCATCATGTTTTACAAGTACTTTGTCTCCTGGCTTTAGTGATGCAGTTCTGAATTTCATCTTTCACCTGCGTTTGCTTTCATGCAATCTTTCTGTCCTCAATCACGCTCGCAAAAGTGACGGTCGATAGCTTTGCAGGGTAGCTCAGGAAGACGTGGGTGCGCAGGATGTGTGAAGATTAGTGTAGCTGGAGGCTTTCCAGTGGTCGAGTGAGGAGGCGAAGAAAATGATACAACTCCTGCTTCCACGACTTGCTCTCAGCAGTAGCTGTACAGATCACTTTTTTCAAGGTACGCATGAATCTCTCAACTTCTCCATTAGCTGTAGGCCAACAGGGTAGGATTTATCTGTGAGTGAAGTTCAGGTAGTTCTCAAATTTACTGAATTCATTGTTATTGAACAGGGGTCCATTGTCACTCCTTACTGTTTGAGGGACTCCAAAAATCTGGTCAAGCTTTTGGGCGACTGCTTTCGCTGAGGTAGACACAACTGTTTCTACGACTGGGAATCTTCTGTAGTCATCAGTTACAACAAGTAGTACTCTTAAGTGGATAAGTCTGTGAAGTCTACACTAACTTCAATCCATGGGCCTGCAGGTAGCTCAGACATGTTGAGTTGATCATGAAGAGTTGACATTACGGTTGCTTGACATGGCAAAGACCGACTGATTTTGTGCTCCAGCATGTGGTCAATTCCTGGGAACATACATTTTCCTGAAGAAGTTGCTTGGTTTTGACACTTCCCTGGTGACCCTCATGTGCTATTTCTACAACACATTCTCTCAATGACTGCGGAATGACAATGCTGTTGCCGTGTAACACGAGATCAGAAGTGGTTGCAACTGTAGGCTCATTTCGAACATTGTGACGACCTTGTAGCTTGTGAGCGACTTCATTTGTAGACGCTCCCTCAGTCACGTCTTGCCAGTTTTGTGATTCCATTGCTGTCATACAGAGCTGCAACGCTTCATCTTGTTTTGTTGTCACTTTGATGTCAGTTAATTTTAGCGAATTTGGCACAGCGTTTACACTCACATAGTTAAGTTGTTGTTGAGCAGTCTGTTTCTTTTGTGAATAGAAAGAATGATTGTCGGCAAAGGATGGCGCAAAAGGTATTCTGCTGGATTAAGCTTGCCTGGTTAAAACTTAACCCGGAACTCCTACTCTTTGTAGTTTGAGTATCCAATGCTCTATTTGAGTTGGTGGCTTGCTATGCGATTGTTGAACAGACTCACTTATGCTCTATGATCGGTTAACACTTCAAGCTCGCTTCCATATACGTAAAGGTGAAAGTGTAGGAAACTCCATGTGATAGAGAGTGAACATAGAAAATACAGCACAGAACAGGCCCTTCGGCCCACGATGTTGTGCCGATCCTTTGTCCTCTGTCAAGGACAATTTAATCTATACCCCATCATTCTCCTTTATCCATATACCTATCTAAAAGCCGTTTGAAAGTCCCTAAAGTTTCTGACTCAACAACTTCCCCAGGCAAGGCATTCCATGCCCCGACCACTCTCTGGGTAAAGAACCTTCCCCTGACATCCCCCTTATATCTCCCACCCTTCACCTTAAATTTATGACCCCTTGTAACGCTTTGCTCCACCCGGGGAAAAAGTTTCTGACTGTCTACCCTATCTATTCCCCTGATCATCTTATAAACCTCTATCATGTCACCCCTCATCCTTCTCCGTTCTAATGAGAAGAGGCCTAGAATGTTCAGCCTTTCCTCGTAAGACTTATTCTCCATTCCAGGCAACATCCTGGTAAATCTCCTCTGCACCCTCTCCAAGGCTTCCACATCCTTCCTAAAATGAGGCGACCAGAACTGCACACAGTACTCCAAATGAGGCCTTACCAAGGTCCTGTACAGCTGCATCATCACCTCACGGCTCTTAAATTCAATCCCTCTGCTAATGAACGCTAACACCCCATATGCCTTCTTCACAGCCCTATCCACTTGAGTTGCAACTTTCAACGATCTATGCACATAGACCCCAAGGTCTCTCTGCTCCTCCACATGCCCAAGAACCCTACCGTTAACCCAGTATTTTGCCTTCGTGTTTGTCCTTCCAAAATGGACGACCTCACACTTTTCAGGGTTAAACTCCATCTGCCACTTTTCAGCCCAGCACTGCAACCTATCCAAGTCCCTTTGCAGACGACAATAGCCCTCCTCGGTATCCACAACTCCACCAACCTTTGTATCATCTGCAAATTTACTGACCCACCCTTCGACTTCCTCATCCAAGTCGTTAATAAAAATCACAAACAGGAGAGGACCCAGAACTGATCCCTGTGGCACGCCACTGGTAACTGGGCTCCAGGCTGAGTATTTACCATCTAAGACCACTCTCTGCCTTCTATCAGTTAGCCAATTCTTAATCCAACTGGCCACATTCCCCACTATCCCATGCCTCCTGACTTTCTCCATAAGTCTACCATGGGGGACCTTATCAAATGCCTTACTAAAATCCATGTACACCACATCCACTGGTTTACCCTCATCCACTTGCTTGGTCACCTGCTCAAAGAATTCAATCAGGCTTGTGAGGCAAGACCTACCTCTCACAAAACCGTGCTGACTGTCCCGAATCAAGCAGTGTCTTTCCAGATGCTCAGAAATCCTATCCCTCAGCACCTTTTCCATCAACTTGCCTACCACCGAAGTAAGACTAACTGGCCTGTAATTCCCAGGGTTGTTCCTATTCCCTTTCTTGAACAGGGGCACAACATTTGCCACCCTCCAATCACCTGGTACCACCCCCGTCAACAGAGAAGATGAAAAGATCATTGCCAGCGGCTCTGCAATTTCATCCCTTGCTTCCCATAACATCCTTGGATATACCCCGTCAGGCCCGGGAGACTTGTCTATCTTCAAGTTATTCAAAAACCCCAACACATCTTCCCTCCTAACGAGCACTTCCTCGAGCTTACCAGTCTGTTTCACACCGTCCTCTTCAGTAATACACCCCTTCTCATTCGTAAATACCGAAGAGAAGTACTCATTCAAAACCTCACTTATCTCTTCCGGCTCAACACACAGTCTCCTGCTATTGTCCTTGACCGGACCTACGGTCCCCCTAGTCATCCTCATATTTCTGACATAAGCGTAAAAGGCCTTGGGGTTTTCTTTTATCCTACCCGCCAAGCATTTTTCATGCCCTCTCTTAGCTCTCCTAATCCCTTTCTTCAGATCCTTCCTGGCCATCTTGTATCCCTCCAGAGCTATGCCTGTGCCCTTTTTCCTCAACCTTATATACGCATCCTTCTTCTTCCTAACAAGACTCTCAACCTCTCTTGTCAACCACGGTTCCCTCACATGACCATCCCTTCTCTGTCTGACAGGGACATGCTTATCAATGGCCCCTACTATCTGCTCCTTGAAAAAGTTCCACATTTCGACCGTGCCCTTCCCTGCCAGCATATGCTCCCAACTTATGCTCCTCAGTTCCTGCCTGACAGCATCATATCTACCCTTCCCCCAATTGTAAACCTTGCCCTGTTGCACATACCTATCCCTCTCCATTACCACAGTGAATGCTACAGAATTGTGATCACTATCTCCAAAGTGCTCGCCCACCAACAGCTCTATCACTTGCCCTGGTTCATTACCTAGTACCAAATCCAATATTGCCTCCCCTCTGGTCGGGCAGTCTACATACTGAGTCAGAAAAGCTTCCTGGACATACTGCACAAACACTACCCCATCCAAACTATTCGATCTAAAGAGTTGCCAATCAATATTTGGGAAGTTGAAATCCCCCATAATTACTACCCTGTGACTTCTGCTCCTTTCCAAAATCTGTTTCCCAATCTGCTCTTCCACCTCCCTGCTGCTATTGGGGGGCCTATAGAAAACTCCCATCAAGGTGACTGCTCCTTTCCTGTTCCTGACCTCAACCCACAGTGCCTCAGTCGGCAGATCCTCCTCGAAAATTCTTTCAGCAGTTGTTACACTATTTCTAACTAACAATGCCACCCCCCCACCTCTTTTACCACCATTCCTAATCTTATGAAAACATCTATAACCAGGTACCTCCAAGAACCATTCCTCCCCCTCACCTATCCACGTTTCAGTGATGGCCACAACATCGTAGTCCCAAGTGCCCATCCACGCCTTCAATTCACTCACCTTATTCCTGATGCTTCTTGCGTTGAAGTATACGCACTTTAACCCTTCTCCGTGCCCATCTGTCCTCTGTGACAGTGCTACCTTCCCCAATATCTCACTACACTCTTTGTCTTTCTGAGTGGACCCACTGGTCCCTGGATTACAAGTCCAGAGGGAGTGCTTCTCCCTCTGTTTGTGAATGTCATTGTTCTACAGGCATTAACAATCTACTTGCCATCATGACGACTGATGGGTGCCTTGCTTTGTCTTTCTGCACGAGAACTGCACCTAAGCCAATGGGCTCGCATCCACGACTAGCTGGGTGGTTTTCTCGGGGTCGGAGTGGGCATTTGTGCAACTTTCTGACAACTGTTGTTTGATCTGGTCTCCAGCTTGTTTGTGTGATTTAGTCCACTCCCACTTGGTGGACTCTTGTCAGATTGTATAGGGGGGCAGACATTGTAGTGAGGTCAGGAATGAAACGACTATAGTATGTGAAGAACCCAAGCAGACTCCAGACTTCATGAACGTTCTTGAATCTGCAGCATTTGCAGTGGCTTCGATTTTCTGGGATCAGGTGATAGTCCTTCACCACTGAATACATGACTGAAGAATTCGATTCTGCTTTCATTAAACAGGCACTTGTCTTTGTTCAGGGTCAGGTTGCATTCTCTAAGATATTGTAGGCATGCATGTAGTCTTGTCTCAAGCTCACTTTCAGTATGACCGGAGATGAGAATGTCATGGCTGATATTCAGCATGCCCTCAAGTCCTTGAATCAAGTGCTGAAATACCTCAGCTGCCGAGTTGACTCCAAAGTTGAGACACTGATATCGCAAAAGTGATTGGAGAACTTTGTAAGATATCCCGATTTTTCTGCAAGCTTGATTTCATGGTAGCCTGCATTGAGGTCAAGTTTAGCAAACCATTTGGCACCATTCACTTTCTCTATGATATCATCAATTGTCAGTATCAAATGTCTTTCTCATTGTATTGCTTGGTTTGGTGACTGCTTATTGACATAGATTCTGATCTTGTCCTCACTCTTGGGTTTCTCGACAACTTGTATGGGTTGGTTCAAAACTAAGATTCTCAATGACATCAAGGTCAAGCAAGCACTAAGTTCCTTCTGTCTGCTTTCAACATGGAATGGTATTTGTCTATTTTGATGGACGACTGGACACCCCTTGGGATCCACATGACGCTTGCATGCAGCACCCTTCTGTTTGCCAATACCTGTGAAGTGGTCAGCATACAGTTCAAGAACATTGTTGGTACACGCAAGAACTGCATATGTGACCGCAATCATGTGCAGATCTGTTGCTGTGTGAAAGTTGATGAGCGTGTCACTTTCTCCAGATATGACATAGAATACACCATTCGTTCTGGTGTCTTTGAGTTTGACTGGTGTTTCAGCAGTCCCAAGAACTTTCAGTGGTTTGTTACTGTTGTAGGGGAAGATTTTTCTATTCCCTGGTTTGCAAAGGATGGGGCAGTCCTGAAGTTTGTTGATCATTTTATCTCCCATGATGTTGACAGATGCTCCTGTGTGAATGAGAGCATCTACTTTCGAGCAGCCAATGGTCACTGTCATGTGTGGCTAGTTGCTTTGTCTGGAGAAGAGCACAAAGGTATATTCAGGGCCATCTATCCCTGCACTGATGACATTCTCTCGCCCTTTTGGTGTGGTACGTGTACATGGCACCCTTTTGGTAGTATTGGTCTTAAAAGTTGATTTTGCTGATGAATGGCAAACGCGAGCAAAATGCTTGAGTTTCCCAGAAGCTTTACACTGCTAGCCCAGCAGCAGGGCATACTGACTGATGCGGATAAGCACCACTACAGTGGATGCATTGCTTGGACAAGTCATGATGCTGTTTGCACGATTGCTGTCATTGTTTTGAAGGTGGTTACACATGAGCGGTTTACACGAGTGGAGCTTGAAGTGTGGCAGTTGCTGTTGGCAGCCTCAACTGCAGCAGCTCTGGACTCTGAAAGCGATAGCGATCTCGCTAACTCCAGCAGCTCTAACAGCTTTCTGTCTTTCTCGAGTGCATATTTGACTAGAGAGGCAACCCTCAATTATTTGTGTTTTGATTTCCCATTCGATATGTCTGAAATCACCAATGTCACATTTGCTTCTTGCTTGGTTTGTCGAAAAATAATTGTTTCTGATATTGCATTCTTCTTGGGTGTGAAATAACTTGTTAGTGTATTTGTTGCTGAGTTGTGATCATCTTGTGCAGGCGAAGTGTCTCAGAAATATTTTCCAATTTTTCACCTCCATAGTGATGAGCTAAGGCCTTTTTTCTTTTATCATCTGTGATTCCAAAGTCGACTATTGTGCCCTCAAATCATCGCAGCCGCATCTACAAACGATGGAACACAGATGAGGTTTCGGAGTGCGCATTAAAATGTGATAGGTTGGGAATAGTTGTCACCATTTTGATAGCGCTAGATCAAGAATCCGTGATAATGTTCACAGGCACAATCACCGAGATGTTGTCAAAATTAATAATGGCAGATGGAAGAGACAAATGCACATTTTGTGCGGTGCTACAGTCCTGCAATAAATTCTCCTCTAAGGTTTAAGCAGACCAAACTACCCTTATATTGGTGTATGAGACATAATGGCTGCCCTGCATTAGCTGCACAAAGATACAAGGTCTGCTGTGCACAAACCCCAACACTGTTTGCATTTGACAATCTGCATCACCTGGAAATTCACGATTGAAAGCACCACCTGCATTATACCTGGCTATAAAGTAAATGCAAATTCTATCCATGTAGCCATGACAAGATCTCACATTGTAGATCAGAAACAATCGGCACGACCTTCTGGATTGCTGCTGCCAACCAGAAACTTTAATATCGACTCCCTCTAGTGGCGCAGGATACACCAAGCATGAACAATAGCTTCAAATGAACAACACACTCCACATCAAATAAATAATAAACCAAGACACTGCAATCTGATGGAGAGTTGGGGAGAGACTGGGTGGAGAGCAGAGGAGAGACTTTGGTGGAAGAGAAGGGGGCAGAAATTTATCTCAGGTGGTCGTGTTAAATGTAGGAAGCACAGCAGCCTATTTAGGCACAGCAAGATCCCACAGACAGCAATTTGACATTGACCAGATGCTCTGCGCCGGATTTTCAAAGGGCCGCAGGGCTGGGAACCAGAGCAGATGTGATTTGAAAATCGCGGTCCAGGAGGTGGGCTCTAGAACCTGGTTCCTCCGGGACAGCCTGTGATTGTCAATGTGAGGGCTGCGTGTTGGGGAGTGGGGGGGGTGGGGTGGGGGAGCAGGCGTGGAGGGAAAGAGGAAGCTGCTCACCTCTAATTCAGGGCCCATTGAGCTCCTTTAGTAGTTTGTTAAGGGGTTGGAGCATTCGAGACCGCAAGGTTCAATTTTGGCAAACTCGACCAGCCTGGTTCACACTAGTGCACAGTTGTCGCGGTTCCAACAAGGTCAAATAAATGTTATTGGAAAGTCTGACAGAAAAAAATTTGAAGGGACAACCAGCGCCAGGTCGTGCACTGTACCTCCACTTGGTCTCAAAGGCTACTCTCCATCCTTGTCACTGTAATCCTGGCCCTTTCATGAGGGGCCTGCCCTCCACAGCAAGGCAGCTGCAGCCCCCAACATGACTGCCACCTGCCTTTGTCACTGTCCCCAGGTAGGCAGCTCCCACCTCAAGGAGGCGCTAATCGGGCACTGACTTCACGTCCTGCCCAATTAGGTCATTTTCATTCCAAAATCGCGCCGTGGGAGTGACGCTGCTGAAGTGGGGGGGGGGGGGGGGGGGTGTGGATTAGGGTCCTTGAAATACTCCTGGCTCCGGGTTCCAGAACCCGGAATGAATATCCAGCTCTCTCTTTCTCGGTGTCGGTTGGGGCCTGAATATTGGCCACAATTCTCCTGCTGTTTTTGGGCATGGTGCCATTGGATCTTTCACATCCCCCTGAGAGGGCAAACGTGGCCTCAGTTAAACATCTCATCCGAAAGACTGCGCTTCTGACAGTGCTGCACTTCCACAGAGCTGCAATGGGAGTGTCACCCTAGGTTTTGTGTTCTGCTGTCTGGCATGAGACTTGAACTCAGCAGTGAGAATGCTAGTTACTGAGCCACTTACATCTTCAGCTGCTGCCAAAAATAAAAACTAAACCAACAGCTTCACCCCGCCCTGTGGTCTGTACTGGCATTTCTTTGTGCTTTTCAATACACCCAATTGCACGCTATAGGTACAGAACTCTTACAGAAAGCACCTGCAACGGCACAGAGCAGTCAAGAACTCTCCAACTGAACCCAAGACGCATTATTCCAGCTTTCTCAGCCATGAGGAGTATTTTCTTGATCGTCTTTCTGATTCCTGCTGGTGAGTTAAGTTGCTCCAATCCGCCCGAATTTAAATTTTTGATTATACCACTGCACAGTAAATGTAACACCCCCCCCCTTGTTTCACTTTACAGTGAGTGCCATCGGCATCGTAGACCTGTTGCTGTTTGCAAGCGAGTGCCAAGGTAATTTTCATCGATTGGTGATTTTAACAACAAGATTGATCTATAGAAAAAGTGAGAAGAGTTGAATCTGGACAGAGTAAAGCCTGACTCGGGTATAAAATTAAAACCTGACCCAACCACAGCCAACCCGACCCGACCCGAGTCCGAGTCCTTTAATTTTTTTTTCGCGCCCGACCCGACCCAACCCGACACCAATATCCTTCATCCGTTCCGGCAGCAGGATATTCCTGTGGATGCAGTTGTGGGGAATCATGCGTAAGCCTGATCCCGTGTGACTTCCCGGAAGCAGCACTGTCTAGCCCGACCCGACCCAAGCCCGAATACTGAACTCGGGATATAAACCCAACCCCACCCGAGACCAACACTTGGAATCGGGTCTAGTAGGGTTCGGGTTGGGTAGCCAGGCTTCAGGACAGAGTTGTTGCAGATTCGGAGAGGGTGAAATTGTTCTGCACCAGTAGCATGAAACAGGCTCGATAGCAACCCATTTAACATCAAACCCGATGGCCAATTGTAACCTAACCCGCGTGCAGGGGAAGTGACCAGACTGGGAACAATGCTGATTTTATTTATCACCTGATTTTACTCTTCATTGGAGACAGTGGAGATTAATATTGGGCAGGATGTAAAATCAGCATTCCACTCAATCCTCTGTGATTCCCACCCGGAGAATTAGGGTAAAATCACCCCCTCGTCTGCTTCAGACTACTTTCACCTGCTTCCTGCATAAATAAATCCAGCAATTCACGCCATATTCTTCATCAAAAGTATCTGAGCAGTTTCTAGCAACTTTTTAAACAGTTCACTCTTGGGTTATAGGCCTAGCTGGCCTTCTTCCTGGACCACTGCAGTCCGTGTGGTGAAGGTGCTCCCGCAGATCTATTAGGGAGGGATTCCAGGATTTTGACACAGCGGCGATGAAGGAATGGCGATATCGTTCCAAGTCGGGATAGCATGTGACTTGCAGGGCAGGTTGTAGGGGGTGGTGTC
Organism: Heterodontus francisci; assembly: GCF_036365525.1. NCBI lineage: Eukaryota > Metazoa > Chordata > Chondrichthyes > Heterodontiformes > Heterodontidae > Heterodontus > Heterodontus francisci. The sequence continues at coordinate 30,801,506 of NC_090399.1, forward strand.
CCCGTACACCTCATGCCTTTGTCCTTCTAGGTGGGGGAGGTCGTGGGTTTGAGAGGTGCTATCGAAGAATGATTTGACACATGGAGCAACACAAGAAGTAATTTGAATCTCTCTAAATACTCAATTAATTGTTTAACAATGAATATAACTTAGTAGAGTGCCCATCGTGCCGAACCCATCTCAATCTACATCTGTTTTGCTCACTGTGCTACAAGTCATATTGCTGTGGGTTCAAGTAGCAGGCTGCCCCCATTGTAGATAAACCACTTTGAAGTAAATCCTTCCATCCTCCATCTGTCGTACTTTGAAACCTGCACTTCCCTGCAAACTGTGCTCAATGGGAAGCCAAAAAACCCCTAAAATCAACAAGGTTTGATGATTTTGTTATATTTAGCACAGGAGAGATTCGGAGCTCTCTGTGTGTGACGGTGTGCAAGATACTTTATCTGATTGAACGAATGCTGGGTAAGGCAGAGAATTGAATTTCCAGAGGTGGAGAGGTGAGTAGAATGTTATGATTGGCTTTTGGAACTATAGCATAGATATAACCTGGAAATTGCCGTTATCAATATTCCTGCAGCAAAGTTCAGACTCATGTTTTATATTTTGATGTATGAATAAGTGCTATGCTGTCTCGGTTAAGCATTGCTTTGTAAATGTTGTCAACTACTATTACTGATCTATAGACTTGAAAACAACACCCCTGCTGCCGTATATATCCTGCATTATCTGCATTATGTTTCATGGTTAGAAAATTTGGATTTACGGATCTCCTGTGTCTTTAATAATAATCTGTTCATATTCACAGAGTGCATCAACATATCTAATTTGGAAGCAACAAAGGCGTGCTCAAAATTCACTTCCTCACGTAAATATTTTGAAGTTTTCTGCTTTGTCCATCTCTTAGTTACGGGTTGTTCTCAGTTGAGGAGCACACGGCTGGAAGGGTCAGGTCGGGGGCTCTCTTGACACAGCAGAACCATTTACATTTGCCACAGGGGAGGGACACAAAGGCTGAACAATTCTCTGGAACCTGATATTAAATTAAACCCAGGCTAATGTAATGAAAGTTTACTCAGCCGCCTGGCCGTGAGACTGTCGGCTGGAATCAGTCTCATTCCCACAAAAAGAAATGATCAATTGGCACCAAATCGGCCAGCTCACACTGAGCACTCGTCCGAGCAATACATAAGGTGATAAGAAGACAGTCAGAATAAGGCTGGAACGTATGAAATCCTCCTGTTAAAATTGAGTTAATGCAACTTGACTACTGTTGTCAGTGATTCTAAACTTCTCCAGAGGATGCGCTGTTGAATTTCCCCCAGAATGCAATCAATGGGAATTGATGGAATTGACAAAAATTTACATTCTTAGTGTTAATCTCACTGCAAAGTTCTTTCAAAAGTTACATCTTGTTGAATGAGATGCAACTGGGTTTTTAATGGTGTACTCAGTTCATAATTAAACAGCCTCAGCGGCCCTGAAAAGTTAAATTTTATTTATGGAATGTCAAATTTCTCCGTAGTGATAAAAATTCCACAAACGTTTTGAAGAAAGATTATTTTCTTTCCTTTTTAAAATGTTTGTTTATCTTTACTTTAGCTCCTATCTTATTCCAATCATAAGCATTTATTTGGCTATCTAAAAGGTTAAATTAAAAGTGAAGGCTATTAAGTGCTTCTAACTTCCTGGTTTGCTGTGTGTGAATACTTCAATGTGATTAAAATAAAAGCAAAATACTGTCGATGCTGGAAATCTGAAATAAAAACAAGAAAAGCTGGAAATACTGAGCAGGTCTGGCAGCATCTGTCGAAGTTCTGATGAAGAGTCACTGACCTGAAATGTTAACTCTGCTTGTCTCTGCACAAATGCTGCCAGACCTGCTCAGTATTTCCAGCTTTTCTTATTTTTACTTCAATGTGATTGGTAGTCTACCTGCTTGCTGTCATCACTGTTGCTGTCATCAAGCCATCACCTTGGCTTGGTTTCAGATTTAAACTGCAGTCGGGAAAGTTGAAAACCACACCGCAGTGATCTCGAGATATCTGTGGGCAGCTTTCTTCAAGGTCAGCAGCAAATGCCTCAGAGGTTTTTTGAAAGGGATATTTAAAGATGGCAGACATATGATGTATCAGAATTGTGTGGGGCCGGCTGAATGGACCAGAGGGTCTTTACCTGTGCATCATTGTTTATATGTTATGTTATATGTTAAACTACATTTTATGACAAAGACTGCCAAGAGGATGGGAATTGTACAAAATGATGTTTAATTCACTGACACTGGCTGTTCCATTTCTGATCAAATTCCAGCATATATCACTATATTAAATAGATTTTAATGGCCAGTTATTTACCAGTCAAGTTTATGATACTAATGGATAAAAATGATGAACCTCAGAAAGGGAAAGCTGGGTCACATTGTAACATAGAATCAGACAATCACAGAATGGTTACAGAACAGAATGAAGCTATTTGTCCTATCGTGTTCATACCAGTCCTCAGAGCAGCTCAGCTAATCCCACTCGCCCACCCTTTCTCCATAGCCCTGCAAATTCTTTCTCCTCTGGTGCCTTTTGAAAGACTTGATTGAATCTACCTCCACCACACTCTCAGGCAGTGCATTCCAGATCCTAACCATTTGCTGTGTAAAAATGTTTTCCCTCATGTCATCACTGGTTCTTTCGCAAATCACCTTCAATCAATGTCCCCTGGTTCTCGACCCTTTCGCCAATGGGAAGTTTCTCTCTATCTGCACTGTTCAGGCGCCTCTTGATTTTGAATACCTCTATCAAATCTCCTCTCAGCCTTCCAAAATCAAAATACTGCGAATGCTGAAAATCTGAAACAAAAACCGAAAATGCAGGAACCAGAAAGATCGCGACCTGAAATGTTAGCTCTGTCTTTTCTCTCCACAGATGCTGCCTGAAGTGTATTTGCAGCATTTTCCGTTTTTGCTTCTTTCAACTTCTCTTCTCTAAGAGGAACAGCCCCAGCTTCTCCTATCTATCCTCCTAACTGAAGTCCCTCATCCTGGAACCATTCTGGTAAATCTTTCCTGCACCCTCTCTATAGCCTTCACATCCTTCCTGAAATGTGTTGCCCAGAATATTCCACAATACTCTAGTTGAGGCCGAACCAGTGTTTTCTAAAGGTTCATCATAACCTCTTTGCTTTTGTATTCTATGCCTCAATTTATAAAGCCCAGGATCTCATCTGCCTTTATTTTATGTCGTCTCTTCTCTTTTTCTCTCCCAAAGGGGAAACTGAGTCATATCATAACATGAAACTGATAGCATAACAAAGGGCTTCCTGAGTGTAAAACTCAGATACAACCTGGTCTTTAAAAAAAAATGGTAATGATTATTATGTTAGTTTTGTGTTTTAAACAAAACTTAACATGACAGATACACAGATACAGATAAATTAAAAAAGAAATCCATTAACTTCAATACAAAACATACATTTCTGTGGAGGGAATACTTTAATAAGACGTGTGACGTGCATCATTTGTGAAATCTGCTGGGTGTAATTTTAACTTTGGGCGAGCGTGCACGGTGAGCGGGATTGAATTGGCCGCCCATTATGAAGACGCACAATTTTCTTTCCCATTGAAGTGAATGCAAGGGAAAATTGGGTTTGGGCTGTAACAGGCAGCTAGTTTGTTATCACCCATTTTACGCTGTTGGCTCAAATTTAAAATTACCCCTGATGCTTATTATGGATGATGGAGGGAATCGACCTGCTGGCCCTCAGCATGCAGGGTGCACATAAATGGTCATCTGGTGCAGTTGCTGCAGCACAGGAGGGGCATGGAATCATTTAACAAATCTCTACTCTTAGGTATCGAAGACAAGAATGGCTATATCGACATGGAGAACGAAGCAACAAGTAGGTTAAAATTGATATGTGGGAATGTATTTCTGTCTTGCTTATGCTCCTCAAATTCAATCACCTTAATTCCACTCTCTGGAAATCCTTTCCTAAACCCCTCTGCCTCTCCCGCGTCTCCCTTAAGACTGTCTCTGAAATCCACTTCCTTGATGAAGCTCTTTCAAATCTCTCCTTCGTGGCTCCCTGTAACATGCCTCTGTGAAGCACTTGGGGAATTTTCATGAAGTGAAAAGCTATATATAAATGCAGGTTGTTTGCTCATAGGTCCACTGAGCTCTCTTTGGGAGATAATTCAATATGTATCTATGGAAGTAAGTGTATAACCTAATTGCCACCAAACTGGTACTCATTTAGTGAAGGGGAATGTGAATTGAACCCATTGGACTCGGTAGTTACTTGGTCTATTGTACGGGAATGATAAAGTGGATTCTTGAATGAACTAAAAGTGTAGCAGAGCAGGACGAGGGTGTTAGAAAGGGACACTGCCTGAACCTGAAGGAGGGGCTTGAACAGAAAGGAGAAAATTCTCAGATGAAGAGAGGAAATAGCAGCAGGAATGTGGGTTTCAGCAGCTGGACAATACTAAGGTTAATGTCCAAGAGTGAAATGGGCTCATATGTGAAAGAGTTCATCCAGATACAACAGAGAAAGCAGGAAACTGTGATGGCAGACTGTAATAAGCATGTAACTGGAGTAGAAAATTCAAGGTTGCACTTTGTAGATGGTCTTGTTCTGCTCCAAGAGGAGCTAACGGAATGCAAGTTATCTGTTATATATTTATAAAGTGCCATTCAGAACCCCAGTATAATTGATAAAGTGCCATTCAGAACCTCAGTATAATTGATAAAGTGCCATTCAGAACCTCAATATAATTTATAAAGTGCCATTCAGAACCTCAGTATAATTGAAAAAGTGCCATTCAGAACCTCAGTATAATTTATAAAGTGCCATTCAGAACCTCAATATCATTTATAAAGTGCCATTCAGAACCTCAATATAATTTATAAAGTACCACTCAGAACCTCAATATAATTTATAAAGTACCACTCAGAACCTCAATATGTCCTAAACTGCTTCACAACCTTTTCTTTCCAAAAATATGCTTTATTCATAAAAATCTGTAAAAAAAAATGCATTACAAAACAGTTCAAAACAGCACCAAGTTGACATTCCAAAAAGTGCAAAGGCAATCAGTTTTCTTCGATACAGGAGTGAGTTGCCTCACAACCCTTCCATTCCATTTTACATGCCATGTACATTTTACAGCAAACCCATATTTGGTGTATACAACCCGAGGGGTTTCCCATGGTCCAACCCTTCAGTTCACTTTGGTGGGAGGACCTTATACAGTGGTCTTTCCCCATTGAACCTTTGCAGTGGCTGCCCCAAGCTTTAGTGCGTCCCTCAGCACGTAGTCCTGGACCTCGGAATGTGCCAGTCTGCAACACTCGGTCGTGGACAACTCTTTTCACTGAAAGACCAGCAAGTTCTTGGCAGACCAAAGAGAGTCTTTCAACGAATTGATGGTCCTCCAGCAGCAGTTGATGTTTGTCTCGGTGTGCGTCCCTGGGAACAGCCTGTAGAGCACAGACTCCTGTGTTGCAGACCTACTTGGGATGAACCTCGACAAAAACCACTGCATCTCTTTCCACATCTGCTTTGCAAAAAGACATTCCAGAAGGAGGTGGGCACAGTCTCTTCCCCAATGCAGGCCCCTCGAGGGCAGCGTGTGGAGGGGGCGAGACTCTGGGCATGCAGGAAGGATCTGATGGGGAGGGCTCTTCTCACCACCAGCCAAGCTACGTCTTGGTGCTTGTTTGAAAGTTCTGGTGATGAGGCGTTCTGCCAAATGACTTTGACAGTCTGCTCGGGGTACTATCCGACCAGATCCACCATCTCCTTTTTCCGTAGGGCCTTGAGGACATTCCGTGCAGACGACTGCCTGATGGATTGGTGGTCAATAGTATTTTCCCACAGAAACTTTCCCACGATGGATAGGTGGCATGGCACGGTCCAACTGGATGGAGCGTTCCGCGGCAATGTGACCAGGCCCATCCTTCGCAACACAGGGGACAGATAGAACCTCAGCACGTAGTGACAGTTTGTGTTTGCGTACTGGGGCTCTACGCACAGTCAATGAAGTACTTTTGAAGTGTAGGCACTGTTGTAATGTAGGAAAATGCAGAGCCACTTTGCACAGCAAAATTGCACAAACATCAATGTGATAACGACCAGATAATTTGTTTTAGTTATATTGGTTGAGGGATAAATATTGTCCATACCTTCCCTGTTCTTCTTCGGATAGTAGCCATGGGATCATTTACATCCGCTTGAGAGGGCAGACGGGGCCTCAGTTTAACATCTCATTGGAAAGATGAGACTTCTGACTGTCAGTACTGTAGTGGGGATGTGAACCTAGAAAATGCTACCCACTGACTAATAGCTGACACCTAGAAATATTGGTCTATTTTTCCTTAAATAGTAATGTTCCCTTGAAATGTTGATAGGTAGCATGCAATGTGAAATTGTATATTATGTCCTTGGACGGCGTGTTGTTCATTTGGGCCAATGCTTTTCTTTTTCTAGAGTGTTATTTTCACCAAGTTCTTATGAAAGCAAAGGACTGCATGAAGCCTACAGTGGTCAAACTGTTAACTAATTCAGGTAGGTGCATCCATTGCATTATAATTTTATCTCTCGTTAAGTTGGCTTAGCAAACTTTTTCCTATGGAATATAAAATATAGTACTCTAAATAACAGTATATTTGAACTGCACACCTATTGGGCACTTAATAATTCATTAACAAACATGCTAAAAGACAGCTATCTGGAGCACCCAGGCCTTTGCTTGTTCATTACATTTGCCCTATTCCTGTCTTTGATAGTGTGTGACATTTTCTTTAAACACAATTAAATCCTCTTCCCTGGCCATGACATTACATGTGGGCTCATGAGTATGAACATTTATGTTTGCTCATTTGAAGTTCCCTATTTCATTGGAGGTGTCAACCTGTTTAAAACTACTCTTTTTGGGCCTCCTTATCTCGAGAGACAATGGATACGCGCCTGGAGGTGGTCAGTGGTTTGTGAAGCAGCGCCTGGAGTGGCTATAAAGGCCAATTCTGGAGTGACAGGCTCTTCCACAGGTGCTGCAGAGAAATTTGTTTGTTGGGGCTGTTGCACAGTTGGCTCTCCCCTTGCGCCTCTGTCTTTTTTCCTGCCAACTACTAAGTCTCTTCGACTCGCCACAATTTAGCCCTGTCTTTATGGCTGCCCGCCAGCTCTGGCGAATGCTGGCAACTGACTCCCACGACTTGTGATCAATGTCACACGATTTCATGTCGCGTTTGCAGACGTCTTTATAACGGAGACATGGACGGCCGGTGGGTCTGATACCAGTGGCGAGCTCACTGTACAATGTGTCTTTGGGGATCCTGCCATCTTCCATGCGGCTCACATGGCCAAGCCATCTCAAGCGCCGCTGACTCAGTAGTGTGTATAAGCTGGGGATGTTGGCCGCTTTAAGGACTTCTGTGTTGGAGATATAGTCCTGCCACCTGATGCCAAGTATTCTCCGAAGGCAGCGAAGATGGAATGAATTGAGACGTCGCTCTTGGCTGGCATACGTTGTCCAGGCCTCGCTGCCGTAGAGCAAGGTACTGAGGACACAGGCCTGATACACTCGGACTTTTGTGTTCCGTGTCAGTGCGCCATTTTCCCACACTCTCTTGGCCAGTCTGAACATAGCAGTGGAAGCCTTACCCATGCGCTTGTTGATTTCTGCATCTAGAGACAGGTTACTGGTGATAGTTGAGCCGAGGTAGGTGAACTCTTGAACCACTTCCAGAGCGTGGTCGCCAATATTGATGGATGGAGCATTTCTGACATCCTGCCCCATGATGTTCGTTTTCTTGAGGCTGATGGTTAGGCCAAATTCATTGCAGGCAGACGCAAACCTGTCGATGAGACTCTGCAGGCATTCTTCAGTGTGAGATGTTAAAGCAGCATCGTCAGCAAAGAGGAGTTCTCTGATGAGGACTTTCCGTACTTTGGTGAGATCAATGAAAGCAATGTAGAGGGGCATCTGTTGTTCACGGCATTTCTCCTGTATCTGACGAAGGGAGAACAGCATGTCAATAGTCGATCTCTCTGCACGAAAGCCACACTGTGCCTCAGGGTAGACGCGCTCGGCCAGCTTCTGGAGCCTGTTCAGAGCGACTCGAGCAAAGACTTTCCCCACTATGCTGAGCAGGGAGATTCCACGGTAGTTGTTGCAGTCACCGCGGTCACCTTTGTTTTTATAGAGGGTGATGATGTTGGCATCGCGCATGTCCTGGGGTACTGCTCCCTCGTCCCAGCACAGGCATAGCAGTTCATGTAGTGCTGAGAGTATAGCAGGCTTGGCACTCTTGATTATTTCAGGGGTAATGCTGTCCTTCCCAGGGGCTTTTCCGCTGGCTAGGGAATCAATGGCATCACTGAGTTCCGATTTGGTTGGCTGTATGTCCAGCTCATCCATGACTGGTAGAGGCTGGGCTGCATTGAGGGCAGTCTCAGTGACAGCATTCTCCCTGGAGTACAGTTCTAGGTAGTGCTCAACCCAGCGGTCCATCTGTTTGCGTTGGTCAGTGATTATGTCCCCCGATTTAGATTTGAGGGGGGTGATCTTCTTGATGGTTGGCCCAAGAGCTCTCTTCATGCCATCATACATTCCTCTGATGTTTCCGGTGTCTGAGGCCAGCTGAATATGACTGCATAGGTGTTGCCAGTAGTCGTTTGCGCAACGCCTAGCTGTTCTTTGTGCAGTACTTCTGGCTGCTTTAAGTGCTGCGGATGTTAAATCGCTGGGGGCTTTCTTGTAGTTCAAAAGTGCAATGCGCTTAGCGGCTATGACAGGTTCCAGCTCTTCATTATGAGATTGAAACCAGTCTGCATTTCTCTTCGCACTTTTGCCGTAGGTGGTCAAAGCTGACTCATAGATGGCGTCTCTGATGTGGGCCCACTTGTTTAAAACTACTGAGCTAACGTTATCCCATTAAGACAGAATGGGGAATTCACACTCGTGCTGGTACTCATTATTGAGTGGGTCATTTCAAAGCTTCTCACTTCATTTCCCTCGTAGCTTTGTCATTCATTATTAATGATTTAGGGGGTAATTTTAATCTAACCTGCCAGACAAGGATCCCAATGGATGGTTTTACACCATGCCCAATATTGACTTCAATGGAGAGTAAAATCTTGCAGGGTATAACATCAGCATCGCACCTGATCTCGCAAGTTACCCGAGTGGAGGGTTAGATTATAATTGCCCCCTCCGTATCTGTTGCACTCCATTCACAAATGTTCTTTTACAGTATAATTTATTTGCAACAGCGCTATGCGCATGCTTAATAGGTCAGTTTCTATCTAAATGGGCCAATGCCCCTGATAATAGACAAAGAAATGTCACATGTATAAGTTAAGTATAATCACATTGCATACAGTATTTTCCAGATTCATAAATGTTCCTGTTTAAAATCACAACTGTACTTTCCTGTATATTGATCCAAAGGAACCTGCACAAAATAATTCCGCCCGTCTATTCCAGGACTATTGACCCACAAATTTACAAATAAAACTCGTGTTACGACCTCACTGAGACTGTTAATGTAAAACACGAGATATGAACGCCCCAGACCAATTTAAAGAAGTATATGAGAAGATTTCACATTTTAAGACTTTAACAACTGAACTAAAAAATCAACATTAACAAAACAGTATTTTATAGTTGCACTAAATTGCAGCGAAAGATATTTTCCTTTAACTTATTAAAACACTTGAAAGCCCACATCACATTTAAACGTGATACAGTGTGCTCACTGAAGCAATATCTTTGTGATTAAAATTCCCAAACTCCCAGTTGCAATGGGGTGGATCTCCCAGTCCTTTTCAAAGTCAATATTTTCGTCACTCATTTCTTCCAAGCACTTTCGACAAGGCCTAAGTGAATAAGACGATCTCTGGTGACCCTCTTGGTTTTTTTCCCCTCCAAAAGCCTCAGCTATCGTTTGGGTTCAAGTCTTAGCAGCCTTTTGCTGTATCAATGTTCTGAGAGCAGATGGTATCTCTCTCCTTTTCTTCTGAGGTTGTCACTGATGGTCTTTGTCTTCCGGACTTCCTTACAGCCTGCCTGACTTCTGATAGTCTGTTGAATTTATCCAGAATCAAAAGTCAATAGCCATTTGTCTTTTCCATTATGCAGAGTCCATGACTGTGGCTACAGCAGAACAATCCGGGTCTTCCTTTTTTCCAGATGTTAAAGATTTCAACTTGAGTTTGCACCTTGAGAGCCCCTGGTTCCCTGTTTACAATCGGAGAGTCTGAGAGAGTGAAACCCTTTGTTCTTTAGGTGTTATGACTTTGCCTTCTGCTTTCAAAAGGGTCTTTGATCAGGGTTCCTTGGTCACATGGTAACCAGGATCCCTCTATTCTCTCTAGGCTGACTTGGTGTGAGGTCACTGCACTAAAGATCATAGTTTTTAAAAACATAATCATATCACAAAGTCCAGTGTTTTTAACACATGCAGGAAGGTTTCCTCTGGTCCCCATGCTTTAGCCCCATTGAGAGAATTCCTCTGCTCCCTGTGTGTTAATCCCATGGTTGAGAGAATTTCTCTGGTCCCTATTTCCATTCATACAGAATTATGATGATCTAGCCTGTTCATTGTTTTGAGAAATGATATAATGATGGTGAGCAAGAGGTCAGGCGCCCAAGTCCAATTTTCTGAAAGAAGCTAACAACACTGAAGATAGAAATAAGATAGAAATGAACTCTTATCAGATGTGCAATCTCATGTTCTTTTAACTCTCTTACAGCTGATCCTGATCTGAATACGAAATCTGTTCAAAGTGAGTATTGACAGGATATCACAGGTAGAAAAATGCTGGGGGTGCAATTGGACATAGGTGAGGACTCAAGACTGGTGGAGTTGCATTTCCTGCCCGTTATAGCACACAACCAATATTTATTGCCCATCCCTAATTGCCCTTGAGAAGGTGGTGAGTTACCTTCTTGAACCACTGCAGTCCATGTGGGGTAGGTACACCTATAGTGTTGTTAGGAAGGAAGTTCCAGGATTTTGACCCAGCCACAGTGAAGGAATGGCGATATAATTCAAAGTCAGGATGGTGTGTGGCTTGGAGGGGAACTTGCAGGTGGTGAAGTCCCAAGCATTTGCTGCCCTTGCCCTTCTAGTTGCTAGAGGTCGCAGGTTTGGAAGGTGCTGCCTAAGGCGCCTTGGTGCGTTGCTGCAGTGAATCTTGTAGATGGCCATTACGGAGACTTGGATATCACAGGGGCAGGAATGGATGTTGGATGTTCCGGGGTTTAAATGTTTCAAAAGGAATAGGGAGGGAGGTAAAAGAGGTGGGGGAGTGGCATTGCTAATCAGGGATAGTATCACAGCTGCAGAAAGGGAGGTGGTCGAGGAGGTTTTGTCGACTGAGTCATTATGGGTGGAAGTCAGAAACAGGAAAGGAGCAGTCACTTTATTGGGAGTTTTCTATAGACCCCCCAATAACAACAGAGACATGGAGGAACAGATTGGGAGGTAGATTTTGGAAAGGTGCAGAAGTAACAGGGTTGTTGTCATGGGTGACTTCAACTTCCCTAATATTGATTGGAACCTCCTTAGTGCAAATAGTTTGGATGGAGCAGTTTTTGTCAGGTGTGTCCAGGAAGGTTTCCTGACTCAATATGTAGATAGGCCGACTAGAGGGGAGGCTATGTTGGACTTGGTGCTTGGCAACGAACCAGGCCAGGTGGCAGATCTCTCGGTGGGAGAGCATTTCGGTGATAGTGATCACAACTCCTTGACCTTTATTATAGTCATGGATAGGGACAGGAGCAGACGGGATGGGAAAATATTTAATTGGGGGAGGGGGAATTACAATGCTATTAGGCAGGAACTGGGGAGCATAAATTGGGAACCGATGTTCTCAGGGAAATGCACGACAGAAATGTGGAGGTTGTTTAGGGAGCACTTGCATGTTGAGCAGGTTGGGTTTATACTCATTGGAGTTTAGAAGAATGAGAGGTGATCTTATTGAAACATACAAGGTACTGAGGGGGCTTGACAGGGTAGATGCTGAGAGGATGTGGGGGAATCCAGGACTAGGAGGCACAGTTTCAAAATAAGGGATCTCCCATTTGAAACTGAGATGAGGAAGAATTTTTTCTCTCAGACTGTCATTAATCTTTGGAATTCTCTACCCCAGAGAGCAGTGGAGGCTGTGGTCATTGAACAAATTCAAGGCTGAGTTGGACAGATTTTTGATCTGCAAGGGAATCAGGGGTTATGGGGGCAGGCAGGAAAGTGAAGCTAAGGCTACAATCAGATCAGCTATGAGATGCCAAATGGCATAATCCTGCTCCTATTTCTTATGCTATGTTCTTATGTTCTCTACTCCTCTGGCCATGGTTTCCTTATTGTTGCCACACATCGCACAGTTGATTTTGATGTTAGATGTCTTGTTCTTAAACCTCAGTGACTGCCTATGGTGGAAATACATGATGAAATGTCTGGGAATATCAAACTGAATGACATGACTTGCACCAGGCTAGAGGTTTTGCACAATCTAGAGCTGTATTCCCTAGAATTTGGAAGCTTAAGGGTGATTTGATCGAAGTTTTCATGATGCTAAAGGGAAACTGATGGGGTAGATAGAGAGAAACTAGCTCCACTGGTTGGGGAGTCACTGACTAAAGGACATCGTCTAAAAATTAGAACCAGACCTTTCAGGAGTGAAGTTAGGAAACACTTCTACACATAAAGGGTGGAGTTTGGAGCTGTCTTCTGAAAATGCAAATTGATGCGGAGTCAATTGTTAATGTTAAATCTGAGATTGATAGATTTTTGTTATCCATAGGTATAAAGGGATATGGGGCAAAGGTGGTTATATGGAATTAGGTCGCAGATCAGCCATGATCTTCTTGACTAGCAGAACAGGCACAAGAGGCTAAATGGCCTCCTCCTATTACTATGTTCCTGTTGAATTCAGTGGCGATTGCTATTGAGTGGGGTTGAAAACTGACTTTCCGCCTGATAGATCCCATGGGATTCCCGCCCGACGAGTTAGCTTAACATTTCCCCCACTATAAGCCTTCATTTTCTGCCTGTTTGACAATAGCTCCCAGAGTGGGTCACCAGTGAAATGAATTGAAGGAATTTTCTTGAACTGGGTGCGAGTGCAAGGAGCTTGACTTTGTATTTAACCTGCGGCAGTCCCGTAGGTGCTACAGAGTGACACTGGTCACCTTCAGTGCAAAGTAAAGGATCAATTTTTTGGCAGTGCAGTTATAGAATCATACTGCTCACGAGGAGGCCATTCAGCCTATCGTGTCTGTGAAACAACTATCCAATTAGTCCCACTCCTTACCGCCTCAGTTACCCCATTGCCCCCCCAAAGTTTTCAATTACAGGTATATGTCCTTTTGAAAGTTACTATTGAATCTGCTTCCACTACTGTTTCAGGAAGCACATTCCACGTCATAAGAGCTGGCTCTATATGAAAGAATTCTCCTCATCTCCCCATGATCCTTTTGCCAATTACCGAAAATCTGCATTTCGATGATGTCAAGTGCCATTCCTCAGGAAAGTTAGGGTTTCCAGAGGCCACTTTGATTTCCACGCTGATTTTTTTCTGCCTTGTTCTACTTTAAAGGTGCTAGATAAATGTTAGTTGATGTTCCTCTCATTTATACATACAGATGTCTTCCTATGCACGCTGGATCTAACTTTGGATAAAGCAGAAGCCTGCTTTTATGTCTTGACAAAGGACTGGATGGAGAAAAATAGTAAGAAAATTAAAATAATTTTACTTAAAAGGGTGTGAAAACAATGAGGGGATGTCTAACTTTGGGCGATGCTGTAAAATGGACGACATCGAGTGAGCCATGGCTGAATCTCCCTCCATCGCCATTTCTGGTTGTGCGTTCCCAATTATAACAACTCACTCCAGATCACCCCCCTGCTTTTTTTTTTTCAAATTATCTTAAATCTGTGTCCTCTGGTTACTGACCCTCCCACCAGTAGAAAGTGTTTCTCCCTATCTACTCTAACAAATCCTCTCATGATTTTGAACACCTCTACTAATGTATTCTCCTAGCCGCCTCAGTAGAACAATCCTAGCATCTTTGCATAGCTGACGTCAATCATCTCTGGTACCATCCTAGCAAATCTCCTCTGCACCCTCTCCAAGGACTTGACATCCTTCCTAAATGGTGGTGCTCAGAACTGTAACATTTGTAGTTGTAACACTTGTTGGAGATGGAATAACCTGCCATTTTCTCTTGTTTTCCTTCTCGACGTGATGGTGTCTGAACACAAGGAATCCATGAAGCTGAAGATGCCACAGTTATCATTGGTAAGTAAACACTTAGTAAAGACTCCCATAAACATCCACAGCCTCCACCACTGGTGCACCCTGGCTGCAGTGTGTGCTATCCACAGGATGTACTGCAGCAACTCACTGAGGTTCCTTCAACACCATCTCCCAAACTCACCACCTCCACCAACTAGAAGGACAAGGGCAGCAGGCAGATGGGAACGAGTTCCCCTGGGAGCCACACACCATTTCAAACATCTATCAACCATTCCTTCATCACTGCTGGGTCAAAATCCTGGAACTTCCTACTTAACAACACTTTGGCAGGGAGCTTCAACTCACAGGCCGCAGTTGCTCTGGGTGATGGCCCACTACCACCTTCTCGAGGGAAGCTAACGGATGGGTAATAAATGCTGTCCTTGCTCACATCACCAGAAAGACGTTGCCACCCCATTTTCACTCCATTCCCACCTGCCACTCAGCGTTTTTAATCTGTCTGCTTGCTGCCTTCTTTCCACCTGTTTCAAAGTTTAAAAATCTCTGGGCGTCAAACAGATGACAGCATACTGGTTTGACCTTTGCAACGGGCCCCGGCCTGATCGAAACCCTCTGCCAGTTAAAATCCATCCCCTCCGCCCACCCCTCAGTGTTAGGAACTAGCACACTCAGTTCAGGAAGCCAGAGTCAGAAGCAGAGTACAGCTCCCTCTGCTCTGCACCCAATGACTTGTCTCAGCCCCAAGCTCAGGGAACACACTCTCCTCCTGCACTAGTATGGCACTATTTTCTCCATCCCTGGCCTGTGTGCAATCTCTCTGAGTGACAGTGCCAGTGGGGGACAGATTAGGAACAGTTTTGCTCTGGACAATGGTTGACTTTTAACTGCCCTCTGAAATGGGCTAGCAAGCCACTCAGTTGTCAAGGGCAATTTGGGATGGGCAACAAATGCTGGCCTTGCCAGTGATGCTCACATCCCACGAAAGAATAAATTAAAAAAAAAATCTTTCTTGAACCCAGACACAGAGGTGAAATGTTTGAGTCTGACCCATTGTGTCAGCTGTTTTCCCTTTTGATAGTGTGAAGGTATGTGGTAGTGTTGTGGTTATGCTACTGGGTGAACAATCGAGAAGCTGTTGGCTTGATATGGGATATTGTCATCTCTCCCTACTGCCCTAATACATGTTCAAGGATGCGGAGGCATAGACACTCTGGTAATGACTCTTGGCTAAATCAGCAATGAGATAATAAAACACTATCCTTTACATGCAGTGCATATGAGGTATAGGTATTTAATGTTTTCTCTAGTCATTACATTTGTGGTCTCGAGTGATTCTCACTGACCTCACTTTTGATACAGGTGTTTTTGGGTGCACGTTAGAAAAAGCCGGCTCTGCTTTTCATGAATGTCTAACTGTTCAACACAAGGATGCACATAATGAATTTTAAGGTACTGTATCAATGTCCCTGGGTCACATCAAGAAAAACATGTAAAGTGTATTTAGAATCTAGATTGAAACAGTGATTTGTTACTTAACTTTGCACCACAAGAGAAGAATTGAAGGGCAGGAGGAGAAAAACCCAGACTGGAGACCAGAAAATATTTCCTTTTTCCTTCACAAAGACACAAACACTTGGAAATGACCTGGTTGGGGTTCATTTTGATGTACGTAGAATTACATGGAATGTACAGAACAAAAACAGGCCATTCGATCCAACTGGTCCATGTTGGTGTTTATGCTCCACACAAGCCTCCTTCCACCCATTTTCCTCGAAACCATTCAGCATAACCTTCCCTTCCTTTCTCCCACATGTGTTTATGTAGTTTCCCATAAATACATCTAAACTATTAGCCTCAACCATTATTTGTGGTAGCAAGGTCAACATTCGAACCACTGTCTGGGCAAGGAAGCTTCTCCTGAATTTCCTACTGCATATATTTGTGATTTTTTTTTTCAAAATACACTTTATTCATAAAGTTCATAAAAATAAATTACATAATTCAAATTTGTCATTACGTAAGGTGCAATACAAATCAATTTCTGTCAATGCAGTGCCTCACTACATTTGCCATTACAGGTTATATTTACAATCTTCATTTACATTTCATACAGAACATTCTCAGTTGCATACAGCCCGAGGGGTTTTATACAGGTTCCAGCCCCTCGGTTCACTATGGTGGGAGGACTTTACACAGTGGTCTTTCCCCATTCAGCCTTTGAGGCAGCTTGCCCAAGCTTTAGTGCGTCCCTCAGCACGTAGTCCTGGACCTTAGAACATGCCAGTCCGCAACACTTGGTCATGGACAACTCTTTGCTCTGGAAGACCAGCAAGTTTTGGGCAGACCAAAGAGCGTCTTTCACTGAGTTGATGGTCATCCAACAGCAGTTGATGTTTACCTTGGTGTGCGTCTCTGGGAACAGCCCGTAGAGCACAGACTCCTGTGTTACAGAGCTGTTCGGGATGACCCTCGACAAAAACCACTGCAGCTCTTTCCAGACCTGCTTTGCAAAGACACATTCCAGAAGGAAGTGGACGATGGTCTTTTTCCCCACCACAGCCACCTCGAGGGCAGCGTGCGGAGGCAGTGAGACTCCAGGTATGCAGCAAGGGCCTGACGGGGAGGGCCCTTCTCACCACCAGCCAAGCAACATCTTGGTGCTTGTTTGAAAGTTTTGGCAATGAAGAATTCTGCCAAATGACTTTGACAGTCTGTTTGGGGAACCATCCAACAGGATCCACCATCTCCTTTTCCCGCAGGGCCTCAAGGACATCACATGCGGACAACTGCCTGATGGACTTGTGGTCAAATTTGTCTTTCCCTACAGATTTTTCTATGAGGGACAGGTGGTACAGCACGGTCCAACTGAATGGAGCATTGTGGCAATGTGGCCAGATCCATCCTTTGTAACACCAGAGACAGATAGAACCTCACTGGTGTTCGCATACAGAGGGTCTACACAAAGCATGATGCAGCCGCACACAAAGCTGGCCATCTGGATGAGGGCGATGTTGGGTATGTTTTCTCCCCCTTTATCCAGAGGTTTGAACATCTGCGGACACGGTCCCTATTCAATCTCCAGATAAAGCAGAAGACGGCTCGGGTGACCACCACAGCACAGGAGTGGGGTATGGACCAGACCTGTACCACGTACAGTAACACATAGCATCTCGCACCTGATGACCACTAGATTTATAAATAGATTTAATAAATCCTGCTGAATTTATTAGTGAGCATTTTATACGTATGACCTTAGGTTTTGTCTTCCCACTAGTGGAAACTTCTTTTCTATGTCTACCCTATCGAACGCCCTCATACCTTATTGAAATCTACCAGGTCACGCCTGAGACTGCTCAATCTTTGCTGATAGAGATACTCTCAGTTCTGGTGTCATATCTGTGTATGTCGGATGGAGACCCATATCCTCAGAGTGAGAGCTTTATTGGAATATTTGAATGATGTGGGAATGCTGTGCTGATTCCTCCTTCACCTTTTTCCATCCTAAACAATGGTTTTTAACTAAACCCCTTCTGGTGGGAAGCTGACGGTAGCAGTTTGGTTTCCCGTTTTACCATTGTCCTATTTCACTTTACGCTGACTTCAATCGGGGGGAAAGTTGATCTTAGGCCTTGGCGGGAATGGGCAATCGTACATGGACAGGCTGTTTTGCACCCAATTCAACTACTCAGTCAATGGGTCCATTAAAATGACACACTGAGAAACTCGATAGAATTGCGCGAAGCATGCACATGCTAATATTATATTGTGTAATTATTATATTATTGTGTAATCTCCAGACACTGTCAATTTGACTCTTTGGGCAGTTCACTAATATTATGTTGATTGTCTGGAAGGTGTGAATTGAATGAGTTGTGAATCTAAATTGTTCCCACTGGCAGGAGGGTCACTAACCAGAGGGCACAGATTTAAAGTAATTGGCAAAAGAACAAGAGGGGAGAAAAAGGATTTTTGTTTTACGCAGTGAGTTGACATGATCAGGAATGCACCTTCTGAAAGGACGGTGGAACTTTCAAAAGGGAACTGGATAAATACTTGAAAAGGAACAATGTGCAGTGTTATGGAGAAAGAACAGAGCAGTGGGACTATTTGGATACCTCTTTCAAAGAGCTGGCACAGGCATGATAGGCCAAACGGCCTCCTTTATGCTGGGTGATTCCATGTCAGAAGGAGTTGCAGAAGACAGCTAGGTGAAAATGACCCTTTCATATTATAAAGAGGTTTAAACATGTGACTGAAGACTGAAATCGCAGGAAGAAATTAACTTTGTCAATTCCTTTTTCTCAACTTCCCCCATCAGAGGAAATTGTTTCTCTCTATTGCACTTAACAAATTCTTTCATCATCTTAAACACCTCAATTACATCACCACATTAATCCTCCATACGCTTGGTCTATGCAACCTGTCCTTGTAATTTGATCACTTTAGTTCAGGTACCATTCTGCTGAATCTGCACTGCACCCTCTGCAAGATTAATATACCTTTCTTGAGGTGTGGTGCCCAGAACTGAACACAATATCCAGATGGCCATTAACGAGAGCTTTATAAAACTGTAACATAACTTCCACCACTTTGTATTCCAGTCCCACTGAGATGAAGGTCAACATTCCATTCACCTTTTTAATTGTGTTTAGTGCTTGTCCAATAGTTTTTAGTGGTTAATCTACAAGGATACCTAAATCTCTCTGTTCCTCCCCAGTTACTAGCCTCTTACCATTGAGGAAATACTCGGATCTATCTTTCCTGGTACAAGCTGGATGACCTCATACTTTCCCACATTGACCCCTATTTGCCACAGTTTTGCCCACTCACTTAATGGATCAATGTCTCTTTGCAACTTCCTGCTCCCATTGTCTTTGCCATAATATAATCAGCTAACTTAGATATACGGCCCTCTGTACCTGCAACTTACTCACTGATAAATACAGTGAAAATCTGAGTAAATATTACTGGAGTGATCATGTGGGAAATAATAATCTTGTTATTTGTTTGAACAGGCTATTTTGCATTACCATTCACCTCTTCAGAGAGAAGCAGCTTCGTAATTGGCTAGTTTCATAATAGGCAACTGCTTGAGAAATGGGTGGCTTCTTTGCTAATGGACAACTGCTGCAGAACAGCTAGGGCCAGGCATTTACTTCTGTACAAAATGGGAAGTTCTCCAGAAATGGACCATGTGTCCTGAAAAGTATTTCTCAGCAAAGTTCATGAACTTGCGCTTCCACTGGGCAAGGCTGCAGAGCAGCAGTGGAACTTATGGACACACCCCACCATAATTCTCTAACATTTTAATGGAACAAAAATCGTGTGTCGTGTCCTGTGAGTTCCCAATTTGCCTTTCTGGAGGGGGTGGGGTGGGAGGTGCGGTGTGAAGGGAAGTCACTCTGGCACCTAAGGCATGCCCTCTGCTGCCTCCTTGAGGCTGCAAGGAGTACTGTTGTGGCCATAGTTGTACTGATTAACTGATAATCTCTGGACTTGAGTAGTGCTGAAAACAAAGGCATTTTGTCGAAGATTTTCATCTTACACTCATCAGGACAAATTGCAACAATACCAATATAAGGGAAAGCACCAAATTTATACTGTATGAGAAGAGAGTGCACATTGGATCTGATTCTGCAATTGGGCAACATTTGCTAAATAATCCTCAGTGTGCTAAGAATTACGCTGACAACCAATTTAAAATTGTCAGTCGTGCTTGCAGTATGGCACATTTGCACGTACTGGAAGTTACATATATTAATACACAGGCCCCTGTTCTTTGCAGACAGAAAGAACATGTACACACAGTGTGCCTGTTTCATCTGAACAAAATAAGTGACAGCCATTTACTGGTTCATTCCTCAGGGCAGTGCCTTGACCAATCAGTGTCCACTTGCTAACCAATCAGCATTCTCTTCTCATACAGCATAAATTTGTTGCTTTCCCTGACATTGGTATTCTTTCAAACTGTCCTGATGAGGGCAAGATGAAAAGCTTCGACACAATGTCTCTGTTTTCAGCAATACACATGTTCTGTACTCCAAACAACAATTTGATAATCTCTGGGAGAAAGTTGGTTCATCTCTACATTTCCTTTGTAGATCATCAGTTAGTTTTGCTTTCATTTTGCTTCATGTCATGAGACTTTCAAATGCTTGTATTGCCGACTTGCTTAAAAAAAATAGTTTGGTGAAGAACTATGTTTCCAAATTCTGTTAAACTTGCGCTTATTTTTAAAATAAACTTCACTGTTCTTGCTTAGCCTGTTTGTGTTGTGCGTTTGTCATAAATTGCAGTTTGCGCATCTGAAATGGAAGTAAAATGCATTCTTATTTGCCCAATATACATCAAAAACTGAGTGTATAACTGTTAATTGTGCAATACTTTTCTCTCATACTGCATTACTTACTATATTTGCATAAATTTTTTCTATCACAAGGTATAGAAGCATTTAAAATAAATGGAATTTAATGCACAATTGAATTTAAGTGTGTTAAGCATTGTGCTGACGAAAGAAATTGTCCTGAGAACGCACTGGGCAGGAAACCCACGGGATGAGGTGGAACACTGGTTTTACTCCCCACCCAATATTAGTCTCCACTGACTCGGTCAGTTTCCTGATGAGTCATTTAGGTTAATTTTCCCTCATTTCCAGTGCATATTCATTTGAGGCAAGTAGTTATTTATTTATTTTATTTACAGATACAGCACTGAAACAGGTCCTTCGGCCCACCGAGTCTGTGCCGACCAACAGCCACCCATTTATACTAACCCTACAGTAATCCCATATTCCCTTCCACCTACCTACACTAGGGGCAATTTTATAATGGCTAATTTACCTATCAACCTGCAAGTCTTTGGCTGTGGGAGGAAACCGGAGCACCCGACAAAAACCCACGCGGTCACAGGTAGAACTTGTAAACTCCACACAGGCAGTAACCAGAATCGAACCCGGGTCCCTGGAGCTGTGGAGCTGCAGTGCTAACCACTGTGCCACCCTTGTTATTGTACTGTTAAAGACTGTAGCCTGAGATGGAAGCCTCCTGAAGATTTGAAACAATGTAACTTTTACTGTTACTGTGAACAACAGCATTCCTAATTAGATTGTGCTTGTGTGAGCCAATTACCTTGTTAAGACCAGGTGAGAAAGGGGTCTATGGGTTCCCTCTCAGCCTTTGTCTGGTTTAACTATAACAGGGTTTAATTTTAAAAACACCGTGTTTTAGCTCCCCCTCAGTGAATCCTTGTTCACTGCTTTCCAATTGTAAGGCAAAGAAATCAATCAGACAGGTTTTCTCAGATTTAAATAAGAAAGGTGGAATTTTATTAATCTTAAACTCTAATTTGGTTAACGACTATGAATGCATGCTGCTAGCATGCATACGCGATAAACACACATGCAGATAGAGACAGAAAGAGTAGAAAAGAATAAAGGGGAAAAGGTTGAGGCAATAGCTGGGTTGTAATTACTGTCCTTTGAGTTCAATGTGGAGTCTTTGGTTGTCAGTAAGTCTTGCCATTCGTCGGGGCCCAGTGCACGCTTTAATTTGTTTTGATGTCGGAGTCTTTTCTCTCTTGAGGTTTAAGTGACTTCAGTCCAGAGGTTTGTGAGAGAGCGAGAGAGAGCCAACCAGAAGAGAGGCTCACTTGTTCCAGGTTCAGTTGCAATCTGCAGTCTATCTTCAAACTGTCCTGTGAGCACAATTCAAACTCCAAGTTGGGCAGGAGGTTAGTCATGTGACTAACGCCTTATTTGGGAACAATCACTCCTGTGGTTTGTGGGGGGGATGTAGTGCTGTCTCTTATGCCGACAAGATGTGGATCACCATTGCCCAGCCCAATCTCTGTTAATTCAATCAGTGAGCAGTTCTTTTGTCTCTCCAAGCACTGTCTCTTAGCATGCAAATGTTCTCCAGCCAAATGTCCGGTGATCTCTTTAAACAAGTCATTTCTTCACTCCATCAATATGCCTCATTCTTGGCAGGTGGGGTTCTTCATGCTAACCTGGACTGAATGTGATTTAAATGGGCAGAAAAGGGATGTGTCAATAGGTGTTAGGTGCTGAGAAGGTGGTGAGATAGAAATTTGTCCTGGGTGGCAGTGTAAAATGGATGATATTGAATCGGTTGCCGGTTATATATCCCAGCTCATTTTCCTTACCAATGACTTCGATGGAACTGAATACCTGCAGAGGTGTAGAACAGCCTGCTTGTACAATACTGCCCGTTTAACGTTTCCACCCCCCCCAAGTCAAATTTCTACCCGGTATCTGAGTTTGTGATGATTGAGTAATGCAGGGATGGCTCGCGACTAAGGCCAAATTATTTATGTATTCTCCAGGCTTCAAAAGCTGCAGGCGGGATAGAGGGGGATGTAAAAGGGGTGGGGTAGTTGCATGACTGGTTAAGGAGAATATCACAGCTGTACTGCGCGAGGACACCTCAGAGGGGTCATGCAGCGAGGCAATATGAGTGAAGCTCAGGAATAGGAAGGGTGCAGTCATGATGTTGGGGGTTTACTACAGGCCTCCCAACAGCCAGCGGGAGATAGAGGAGCAGATATGTAGACAGATTTTGGAAAGATGTAAAGGTAACAGGCTTGTGGTGGTGGGTGATTTTAACTTCCCCTATATTGACTGGGACTCACTTAGTGCTAGGGGCTTGGATGGGGCAGAATTTGTGAGGAGCATCCAGGAGGGCTTCTTGAAACAGTATGTAGCTAGTCCAACTAAGGATGGGGCCATTCTGGACCTGGTATTGGGGAATGAGCCCGGCCAGGTGGTTAAAGTTTCAGTGGGGGAGCATTTCGGGAGCAGTGATCATAATTCCATAAGTTTTAAGGTACTTGTGGATAAGGATAAGAGTAGTCCTCGGGTGAAGGTGCTAAATTGGGGGAAGGCTAATTATAACAATATTAGGCAGGAACTGAAGAATTTAGATTGGGGGCGGCTGTTTGAGGGTAAATCAACATCTGACATGGAGTCTTTCAAATGTCAGCTGATTAGAATCCAGGACCAGCATGTTCCTGTGAGGAAGAAAGACAAGTTTGGCAAGTTTCGGGAAGCTTGGATAACACGGGATATTGTGAGCCTAGTCAAAAAGAAAAAGGAAGCATTTGTAAGGGCTGGAAGGCTAGGAACAGATGAAGCACTTGAGGAATATAAAGACAGTAGGAAGGAACTTAAGCAAGGAGTTAGGAGGGCTAAAAGGGGTCATGAGAAGTCATTGGCAAACAGGATTAAGGAAAATCCCAAGGCTTTTTATACGTATATAAAGAGCAAGAGGGTAACCAGGGAAAGGGTTGGCCCACTCAAGGACAGAGATGGGAATCTATGTGTGGAGCCAGAGGAAATGGGCGAGGTGCTAAATGAGTACTTTGCATCAGTATTCACCAAAGAGAAAGACTTGGTGGATGATGAGCCTAGGGAAGGGAGTGCAGATAGTCTCATTCATCTCATTATCAAAAAGGAGGAGGTGTTGGGTGTCTTGCAAAGCATTAAGGTAGATAGGTCCCCTGGGCCTGATGGGATCTACCCCAGAATACTGAGGGAGGCAAGGGAAGAAATTGCTGGGGCCTTGACAGAAATCTTTGCATCCTCATTGGCGACAGGTGAGGTCCCAGAGGACTGGAGAATAGCCAATGATGTTCCTTTGTTTAAGAAGGGTGGCAAGGATAATCCAGGAAATTATAGGCCGGTGAGCCTTACGTCAGTGGTAGGGAAACTATTAGAGAGGATTATTCGGGACAGGATTTACTCCCATTTGGAAACAAACAAACTTATTAGCAAGAGACAGCATGGTTTTGTGAAGGGGAGGTTTTTTGAGGAAGTGACGAAGGTGATTGATAAAGGAAGGGCAGTGGATGTTATCTATATGGACTTTAGTAAAGGCTTTGACAAGGTCCTGCATGGCAGACTGGTACAAGAGGTGAAGTCACACGGGGTCAGAGGTGAGCTGGCAAGATGGATACAGAACTGGCTCGGTCATAGAAGACAGAGGGTATCAGTGGATGGGTGTTTTTCTGAATGGAGGGATGTGACTAGTGGTGTTCCGCAGGGATCAGTGCTGGGACCTTTGCTGTTTGTAGTATATATAAATGATTTGGAGGAAAATGTAGCTGGTCTGATTAGTAAGTTTGCGGACGACACAAAGGTTGGTTGAGTTGTGGATAATGATGAGGATTGTCAGAGGATACAGCAGGATATAGATTGATAGGAGACTTGGGCGGAGAAATGGCAGATGGAATTTAATCCGGACATATGTGAGCTAATGTATTTTGGAAGGTCTAATGCAGGTGGGAGGTACACAGTAAATGACAGAACCCTTAGAAGTATTGACAGGCAGAGATATCTGGGCGTACAGGTCCACAGGTCACTGAAAGTGGCAACGCAGGGGGATAAGGTAGTCAAGAAGGCATCTGGCATGCTTGCCTTCATCGGTCGGGGCATAGAGTATAAAAATTGGCAAGTCATGCTGCAGCTGTACAGAACCTTAGTTAGGCCACACTTAGAATATTGCGTGCAATTCTGGTCGCCACACTACCAGAAGGACATGGAAGCTTTGGAGAGGGTACAGAGGAGGTTTACCAGGATGTTGCCTGGTCTGGAGGGCATTAGCTATGAGGAGAGGTTGGATAAACTCGGATTGTTTTCACTGGAACGACGGAGGTGGAGGGGCGACATGATAGAGGTTTACAAAGTTATGAGCGGCATGGACAGAGTGGATAGTCAGAAGCTTTTTCCCAGGGTGGGAGAGTCAGTTACTAGGGGACATAGGTTTAAGGTGAGAGGGGCAAAGTTTAGAGGGGATGTGCGAGGCAAGTTTTTTACACAGAGGGTGGTGAGTGCTTGGAACTTGCTGCCAGGGGAGGTGGTGGAAGCAGATACGATAGCGACGTTTAAGAGACATCTTGACAAATACATGAATAGGATGGGAATAGAGGGATATGGGCCCCGGAAGTGCAGACGGTTTTAGTTTAGGCAGGCATCAAGATCGGCGCAGGCTTCGAGGGCCGAATGGTCTGTTCCTGTGCTGTACTGTTCTTTGTTAGTATAGATAGGGCTGGGGTAGCCACAGATGGTTAGGGTGGGTCTAGGGTAAGATGAATTCTGGCTCACACATACATGTTCCCTGGGTCAGTTAATTTATGCCCAATCGGTCCGTGATGCTGTAACTGAAATTTATTGGCTGAAACGTCTCCACGAGTGTGATTATTTCTGCTGTCCAATGTCAATGATTCCACAAACAGGCACTAATTTCATCAAGAGATACGAGTAATCTCACATTGAGAGCATTAGACAGGGCTGTTTGCGCACATCTCAGGATGGATTTTATTTTTTTAAATTTTATTTAGAGATACAGCACTGAAACAGGCCCTTCAGCCCACCGAGTCTGTGCCGACCAACAACCACCCATTTATACTAACCCTACAGTAATCTCATATCCCCTGACACCTACCTACACTGGGGGCAATTTACAAAGGCCAATCTACCTATCACCTGCAAGTCTTTGGCTGTGGGAGGAAACTGGAACACCCGGCGAAAACCCACGCGGTCACAGGGAGAACTTGCAAACTCCACATAGGCAGTACCCAGAATTGAACCCGGGTCCCTGGAGCTGTGAGGGTGCGGTGCAAACACTGCGCCGCTGTGCCGCCCCTAATTGTGTCTATCCATTTAACCTCAATCCATCTTGAAAAGTCATCGACTACAATTAGATAGGATTTTCCATCAAAGTTGAATACATCCATCACCAAACGTTCCCATGGGCTGGTTGGGAATGAGGTTGAGATAAAAGGTTCTCTTTGATCCTGTCTGTGAACTGCACATGCATGACAATTTGAAATCAGTTCTTCTATATTTTTCGATATTCTTGGCCACCACACAGATGCCTGAGGCCCTGCTCTACGTTTAGTTATGCTGATACGAGTGCTTCCATCTTTTTTGTTAAATTATGGCGATTTGTGTGTTAAAACTGAAAAAATGATTCCATAGATGCTGGAACTTTGTGTTTTTGAGAAAGAGGTCACAGGAGTTCAATGCATTGGGGCCAGATCTCCATTATACAAACTTTCCCTCATCCCCTCACCCCAATATTCATTTCCAAGGATCCTGCCACTCTCCCGCTGGAGCTTGGATGGGAGACCCGGAGAACTCCTGCAGAATTTTGGGGCCACTGTATTTGCTGAGCGAGGTTGAAAGACATTCACAGAATGGGGCAACACCAGAAAGGCTGGCCCTTTAGGGAGGCTGAGAGTAGGTTCACTATCAGTGAAATGTTTCACATATGACTCTTATACACAACAAATGCAAGGTTCTTCACTTCTCTTAATAATACGCCTGAAATTGAAAGTAAAATTATCACATTCACCGAGAGAAGTGAGGAGAATGGCTGCTTTGAGAAGTGGAAATCTCACACTGACAGGTGTCAACTGCGACTCAGTTGCACTCTCGCCTCTGAATCAGAAGGTTGCAGATTTAAGTTCCCACTCCAGAGACTTGAGCACAAACATCTAGGCTGACACTCCCAGTGCAATACTGATGGAGTGCTACACTATTGGAGGTGCCGTCTTTCAGATGAGGTATCTGCCTTCTTAGGCAGACTTAAGAGATCCCACAGCACTATTTTGAAGAGCAGAGCAGCTCTCCCTGGTGTCCGGGCCAACATTTAATCCTCAGCCAAATAGATTATCTGGTCATTTTTTCACTGCTGTTTGTGGGGCCTTGCTGTGCACCAATTGGTTGCAGTGTTTCCGACAAAACAATGGTGACTACACATCATGGGCGACAAAGCACTTTGGGATGTCCTGGGGTGCTAGAAATAATACAAGTTTTCTTTTATCAATATTGGCCCGGATTTTCGGTTGCAAAAGCAGCAAGCATTGTTTCAGAAACTTCCGGCCTGTGCACATACGTATGCTAACTCCAAATTCCAGAAATTGCTGTAGCAGAGAATTCACTCCTCCGGAGTCGCTACTGTTTTGCAGATTTGCAGTTTAAAATGGCAGGGATCTGTAACCTGGCGAATTTCGGCGAATTGCCCACAAATTGAGCTGATTTTTTTGTTGTTGTTTTTGTTAGGGGTGCTTTTATCAGGCATACAGCCAGCTCCCACATTCCAGGGAGGTACCGGCATGAGCAGAGAGGAAACTTCAGAAGTGAGTGCAGGCATTTTAAATGTTATTTGTTAATTGTATATAATTTTTAAGCATGGCTTATCAGTCTTTTAAAATGGCTTTTATTTATCTGATTTTTTAAAAAAAGATTAAAGTGGCTTTTAAAGGATCTTTACATATACACATGGCTTTTTAATCAAGATTTATCTGACTTTTAAAATATTTGTACGAATTTTTAAAATCCCACTTACATGTACATTGTTACAAAGATTTTTTGTGTACTAAAACTTAGGATTCTGTGTTTTTTAAAACTGAAAAGGATTTCAGTGGACAATGAGTCACCTGCAAATAGTTAAACTTTATGGATGTTTTGAAAGGAAGTTCAACAAAAGCTGAACTGGTAAACAAGGACTGGAATGCAGGTAATTTCAAGGAAACCAGCAGGGGGTGACCTCAGAGCTACCCTCTGTAATGACAAGACAGAATTTCTAACTGGGCATGTGACCTGTTTCAGAAAAGTTTTGGTTTCTTTTTGGAACTTTAAAAAGCCAGTGAGTTTGGACAAAAATCAGGCATTTGAAATTTGATTTTGACCTGCCTGGAGATCAGAAGATGACCCAGAGAAAAGTATTACCTCTCTGCCAAGGAATCCTGCATCTTATGAGAAGAAACCCCATATTTCAAGTATGGCAGATTCCTATTGCCTCCTGTCTCTAAAGAATCCCTGCATCAAGTGTGTTCCTGTTGCCTCCTGGG
Organism: Heterodontus francisci; assembly: GCF_036365525.1. NCBI lineage: Eukaryota > Metazoa > Chordata > Chondrichthyes > Heterodontiformes > Heterodontidae > Heterodontus > Heterodontus francisci. Next base: position 30,829,628 of record NC_090399.1, read on the forward strand.
TTTAAGAAGTCCTGAATATTGGAGGAAACGTTTTACTGATATACTGCTGCTGTAAGACCTAAGAAGATGCTTGTTGCTGCACACCTGATGGAAGACCTATGTGAAGCCTTCTGCTGTTGAAGTTCTTTGAACGCCTACCCATCACAGACTGTTCATCAACCTCATCTGGAAAGACTTCAAGTGGCATTCGACTATTTGACTTTGGGACACCTCGCCAAACCAAAGAACTGCCTTCTAGATCATGGCAGTCAAAGTTTCTTCCTATGAAACAGTTGTAAACCAAAATCTTGTTTTCTTCTCAGTTCTATGGACATGTGCATGAGGGCTAGGGAAAATAAGGGGCTTTAATATCTCAATTCATATATAGATTTACTTCATTATTATTTAAGATTTGGTTTTTATCATAAACAGTTACTTTTGTTGTTGATTTAAGAAACCTGGTTGGTGTGCTTTATTCAGGGACACATGGAGTATCTAATTAGCTGTTTCAGTAAGTGGGAAAAATGTATTGATATGCTGTGACCCGTGGAGAAGTGGGACTGAATTAACAGTGCACTCTCTGCCTCAGTTGTAACAATATGACATTGTAAGAATGATTTCAAAATAAGTAAGAGTGGCAAAATCCCCCTCCCCCCAGGAAATCAGACAAAATAACAGTTCAGATCAAAAAGGAAACAAGCGACCGTTTATTTTTGCAGCAAATGCTCACTGCAAGACTTTTGCAGTTGTTATTACATAATAATGCAAACCTGAGGTGCTTAGTGCAAGACTTTCAATGCAACTTGTATTAAATAGCTATTTTTCTACTTTGTAAACTGTTGTAACATTAAAATGGTTCATGTGTATAAAATTATTTTGTACAGTTTAAAATGACTACAGGCTAATGTGTAAATACAACAATAGAATAAATTGAAAAAACAATAATTTATAAATGTAACTCAATAAACACAACACCCATGTTTGTCCAAAATGAAACAACAACAAAAATCCCCCCTCATAGTGCCTTAGGGTCGCGATCACAAACAACTGTGAGTAAAAGAAGTTTGCTCTACAAGAACTTGCACCTCACTGCCTTCTGCTTCCTCCCTGTCGCTGTGACCTGACCCCTTTTGTGCCAAAGACTTTTTTTCTATAAAAATATAATTTATTCATAAAATTTGTAAAAATACATTGCATAACAGTTCAAATTTGACATTACATAAAGTGCAAAAGAGTTCAGTTTCTTTCAATGCAGTACATGAGGTGCCTCACTACACTTGCTATTACAGATTATACTTACTGTCATGCAGGCCCCCACCTGCCAAGAATGAGGCACATTAATTTCGCCACATGGACATTAAATTTCAAATTGTTGCTGGGAAGATAAGGAGGCCTATTACAAGGGGTTGCCAAGCCCCCAGCTGGAAGGACATTTTTGCATATTAACAGACACTGCCTGGAACAAAGGACCATTCCCTGACCCATCCAATACATAAAGCCAGAAGTGGTTATACCAGTCACGTGACTACCCTGCTGACCAACTTGGGGAGTTTTAAATTGTAGAGACAGTGTTTGAACTGGCAGAAAGCTCTGTGCTCCTGAATTGATAAGACCTCCTCTCCTCCTGTCTGCTCCCATTTCTTTCTCATGGAATTGAAATCCATTGAAGACACATGAACCCCAAGAGAGAAAAGTCTCCTACAGTGAACAACGTTTAAGAAGAATACTGGGCCTCAACGCAAAGGAAGATCAACCTACAAAAGGACTCTACAGTGAGCTCAAAGAACCATAACAAACTCTTCAGATATTGCCTCAAAACTTTTCCACTTTATTTTTCTTCAGCTCTTTTCTGTCTCTAGTTGCATGTGTGTATCACGTATGCATGCTAACGTGGGTGCGTCGTGTATCCGTAGGCGTCAACAGAATTAGAGTTTAAGTTTAAGTTTTAACAAATTTCACCTTTCTTCTTTAAACCTAAGAAAGCCTGCTTGTGCTCATTTCTTTGCCTTATAGTTGGAAAACGGTGAACAAGGATTCACCAAGAGGGAGCTCAAAACACGGTGCATTTAAAATTAAACCCTGTTATGGTAAGACCACGTGGAGGCTGAAAGGGATGCCGAGACACCTTTCTCACCTGGTCATAACATTTACAATATACATTTACATTTAATACCGAACATTCTCTGGTGCATACATACCGAGGGGTTTTACACGGGTTCCAGCCCCACAGTTCACTATGGCGGGAGGGCCTTACACAGTGGCCTTTCCCCATTGAGCCTTTGCAGTGGCTGCTCCAAGCTTTCGTGCGTCCCTCAGCATGTAGTCCTGGACCTTGGAATGTGCCAGTCTGCAACACTTGGTCATGGACAACTCTTTGCACTGGAAGACCAGCAAGTTTCAGGCAGAGCAAAAAACGTCTTTCACTGAGCTGATGGTCCTTCAGCAACAGTTGATGTTTATCTGGGTGTGCGTCCCTGAGCACTGAGTCCTGAGTTATGGAGCTACTCAGGATGACCCTCGACAAAAACCACTGCACCTTTTTCCAGACTTGTTTTGCAAAGGCACATTCCAGAAGGAGGTAGGCAACGATATCTTCTCCCTGCAGCTTAAGAGAGCGCTGAAAAAATGTGGCTGCCTTTCAGCTGCAGACTGACAATGGGTGTGTCTGCAGCTCTCAACAGCATCAGTGAGAACTTTCTACTCTGTCAAATTGTGCTTTTATTTCCAACATTGACATTAAAAAAAAAGCAGCTCTAACAATGTGTAACAATATGTTCAAGATGGTCTGTGTGCCTACTAATCCCTCTGACATCAATCATAGACACCAGACTGGAAGAATGCTTCTTCAGATGAACTTCCAACTATAATATGTAAATGTACACAATCACTTTTCCCCGTCTTACAATTTCCAGGGACAATCACATTGTCCAATGTGGGTAAGCCTTAAAATCACAGGACGGTGCTTAACTCAAACCGGGACTGGCCACTTCAATACCATCAAGCCCAGGCTACTAGTTTTGCAATGTTTGAAACCTGATATACGCGTCTGATACAATAGCAATCACGATACCCAGGGGTGAGCTATAAATCAGTCCTTGCCTCCATGTAACCTTCTTTAGTGAATTTTTTTTTTTGTTAGTGGATGTGGGCGTCGCTGGCAAGGCTAGCATTTGTTGCCCATCTCTAATTGCGTTTGAACTGAGTGGCTTGCTCTGCCATTTCCAAGGGCATTTTAAGAGTCAACCACATTGCTGGTGGGTCTGGAGTAGGCAAGACCAGGTAAGGGCAGCAGATTTCCTTTCCTAAAGGACATTCGTGAACCAGATGGGTTTTTAACAACAATCGACCATTAGATTAGCTTTTAATTCCAAATTTATGAATTGAATTCAAATTGCACCATCTGCCATGGTGGGATTTGAACCCATGTCCCCAGAGCATTAGCCTGGGCTCTGAATTACTAGTCAATTGACATTACCACTATGCCACTGCCTTCCCAGAATTCTGGGGGATGGGGTTGATACCTGCAAATTTCAAATTGAGGTTTTAGACTGCCTCTCATGTAAAAATGCTGCTAATGGTCTCAAGTATGGCTCAGCAATGTTGAGTTTAGGTTCTAACTAACTCACGAAGCAATAGTTTAACAGATTCTTTATTGGACAAAGTCCATGACAAACTAACCATTTCATCACTAGACAGTGAACAAGAGTCTATCAGACCTATTGTAACACAGGCCGAGATTAATCAGCTGACTACATGCTCATGCTTGGGACACTTGGCTGGATTCAAATGATGTTTCTTGTTGCCCCAAAATGACACACAGCAAGTCTTCTTTCTCCCTTTTATAGTCATTTGATTTGCCATATAACGTCTTACTTCGCCAGCTACAGGAGAAATGCCGCGAACAACGGATGCCCCTTTACATTGCTTTCATAGATCTCACCAAAGCCTTTGACCTCGTCAGCAGACGTGGTCTCTTCAGACGACTAGAAAAGATCGGATGTCCACCAAAGCTACTAAGTATCATCACCTCATTCCATGACAATATGAAAGGCACAATTCAGCATAGCGGTGCCTCATCAGACCCCTTTCCTATCCTGAGTGGCGTGAAACAGGGCTGTGTTCTCGCACCTACACTGTTTGGGATTTTCTTCTCCCTGCTGCTCTCACTTGCGTTCAAGTCTTCAGAAGAAGGAATTTTCCTCCACACAAGATTAGATGGCAGGTTGTTCAACCTTGCCCGTCTTAGAGCGAAGACTAACGTACAGAAAGTCCTCATCAGGGAATTCCTCTTTGCTGATGATGCTGCATTAACATCTCACACAGAAGATTGTCTGCAAAGACTCATCGACAGGATTGCAGCTGCCTGCAACGAATTTGGCCTAACCATCAGCCTCAAGAAAATGAACATCATGGGACAGGACATCAGAAATGCTCCATCCATCAATATCGGTGACCACACTCTGGAAGTGGTTCAAGAGTTCACCTACCTAGGCTCAACTATCACCAGTAACCTGTCTCTCGATGCAGAAATCAACAAGAGCATGGGAAAGGCGTCCACTGCTATGTCCAGACTGGCCAAAAGAGTGTGGGAAAATGGCGCACTGACACGGAACACAAAAGTTCGAGTGTTTCAAGCCTGTGTCCTCAGTACCTTGCTCTACGGCAGCGAGGCCTGGACAACGTATGTCAGCCAAGAGCAATGTCTCAACTCATTCCATCTTTGCTGCCTCCGTAGAATCCTTGGCATCAGGTGGCATGACCGTATCACCAACGCAGAAGTTCTCGAGGTGGCCAACATCCCCAGCATATACACCCTACTGAGCCAGCGGCGCTTGAGATGGCTTGGCCATGTGAGCCGCATGGAAGATGGCAGGATCCCCAAGGACGCATTGTACAGCGAGCTCGTCACTGGTATCAGACCCACCAGCCATCCAAGTCTCTGCTTTAAAGACGTCTGCAAACGCAACATGAAGTCTGGTGACATTGATCACAAGTCGTGGGAGTCAGTTGCCAGTGATCGCCAGAGCTGGCGGGCAGCCATAAAGGCAGGGCTAAAGTGTGGCGAGTCGAAGAGACTTAGCAGTTGGCAGGAAAAAAGACAGAAGCGCAAGGGGAGAGCCAACTGTGTAACAGCCCCGACAACCAATTTTATCTGCAGCGCCTGTGGAAGAGTCTGTCACTCTAGAATTGGCCTTTTTCGCCACTCCAGGCACTGCTTCACAAACCACTGACAACTTCTATGCACTTACCCATTGTCTCTCGAGACAAGGAGGCCAAAGAAAGAAAGATAATGTCCTGTTTTTAGCTTTTGCAATTCAACACTTGGGTCATTTTGTTTTAACCTGTGATCTTTAGGTTTCTGGGAGTTCTTTGACTCAGTGTGACAATGTGAAAAGGGTGATATTGGAGGCATTATCTGTTAGACACCTGTCACAATTTTCATTTCCACTGGGAGAGGTGTCTAATGAGTGGCTGATTTGTTCTCCCTCATTTTACATCATCACCCAATGTCAGAATGTACCCATTGAGTTTAACATCTTTGCTTGTCTTATGCATATGTCTCTCCTCTTGTCCGTTCCAAAATAGCTTCTTGCACAGATTGTAAAGTGAATGATTTAAAAAATAATAAACTTCTACGTTTGCCTCTGTTCAGGATGGTTTGCTTTTCTGGTTACGCCTGACTTTGCTAAAATGCTTTACTTTGAGGCGTTACCCAGGGGTCTGCGACTTTACCCATAATGCCTTGTCTCCAGCCCTGTTCTGCCTTTTATCTTCATTTCATATAAACTGTAAAACCCCTCTCAAAGCTAAACCTTTATACATACACACATATACATCCACACATGCAGATACACATACACACATTTCCACACATACTGCTACATGCACACACAGGGCTGAATTTAGTCGAGTGAACAGGAGTCCCGGCACCAGGCTGAAAAGGTGAGAGGAACTCTACCTAAACCCTTCAGAGCGCACTCCCCCTGAACCCCAGAGAATTTCAGCGAGGGGGGTGTTCACGGAGGGCCATCTTTGTATTCGAGGCCCGCTGTGGGCCACAGATTGCCCACAGAGGAAGGACACTCCAGCACACCCGCAGGGAAGCCGCCTGGTTTCACTAGGCAATCTCCCAGCTTGGCAGAAGTCCCCCCCGCAACCCCCCCACCACTGGCTGCCACAGTTTTAATTCCAGAGGCAGCGGGAGGAGGCCCTTAAGTGGATACTGATTGGGCACTTTAGGGCCTCAGTTGGCCTCTGGGTGGGAAGGCCGTCTTTGGTCTTTCCTGCCTTGGACTTAATCACGCTGCAACAGGAAGGTGGCAGGCCCTTTGCACCTCCCCACCCCCACCCCCTGCCTCCTAATGCAATTCTATGGGCTCCCCCCGCACCTCCTAGCTCATCTTCTGGGGGCCCATTAAATTCTGCCCACAGAGAAAGACACACATATGCACATGGACACACACAGGAAAACACATATAAACACACACACACACAAACCCACACATGCACACATCAGACCCATAGGGGAGAAGGAATACAGTGACTGTAAAGAAATGAAGTGGAAAATAGGATTCATAGAAACATAGAAAACAGGAGCAGGAGTAGGCCATTCGGCCCTTTGGGCCTGCTCCCCCATTCAAAAAAGATCACGGCTGATCGTCTAATTCACCCTGTTCCCGCTTTCTCCCCATATCCCTTGATCCCTTTGGCATTAAGAAATATATCTATCTCCTTCTTGAATATATTTAATGACTTGGCCTCCACTGCCTTCTGCGGTAGAGAATTTCACAGGTTCACCGCCCTCTGAGTGAAGAAATTTCTCCTCATCTCGGTTCTGAATGGCATACCCCATATCCTGAGACTGTGACTCCTGCTTCTGGACTCCCCAGCCATCGGGAACATCCTCTCTGCATCTAGCCTGTCTAGTCCTGTTAGAATTTCATAGGTTTCCACAAGATTCCCTCTCATTCTTCTAAACTCGAGTGAATATAGGCCTAGTGGACTCAATCTCTCCTCATACGTCAATCCTACCATCCCAGGAATCAGCCTAGTAAACCTTCTTTGCACTCCCTCCATGGTAAGAACATCCTTCCTCAGATAAGGAGACCAAAACTGCACACAATGCTCCAGATGTGGGCTCACCAAGGCCCTGTATAACTGCAGTAAGACATCTTTGCTCCTGTACTCCAAGTCAAATGTCAGAATTTATATAAACAAGAGATGTAATGAGAGAAAGCAAAGATACATACAAGACACCTCTAGCGTATCCTTCCAATGGTATAACCCATACTGGGCAGAGGAAATGCAGGTTAATGGCACTACCACACTGCTACCTTGTGTAGGTGAAAGCTAGATCAATGAGACTGCCATCCATTGTTTAAAGCCTAGCACAACATGGTTGTTCCACTAAACTGCAGGACACCCTTCCTGGCCCCGGTGTTAGCTCATATTGTTAACTGTTCCCTCTCCTCTGATACTGTATCCCTCACCTCCAAACCTGCTGACATCACCCATCTCCTCAAAAAAATCCACCCCTGACTCCTTTGTCCTTGTAAACTACCGTTCAATCTCTAACCTTCCTTTCCTCTCTAATGCCCTGAAAAATGTTGTCACCTCCGAAATCCACGCCCATCTTTCTCACAACTCCACATTTCAACCTCTCCAGGTTTCTGCCCCTTATCAGAATCACTATGTGACTGTGACCGTGGTAAACTTTCCCTCCTCCTCCTCCTCGACCTGTCTGCAGCCTTTGACATGGTTGACCACACCATCCTCCTCTAACACCTCAGCTCCTGGGTGGGACTGCACTCACCTGGTTCCATTCCTATCTATCCCGTTGGATGTCGAGAATCTCCTGCGACGGCTTCTCTTCCCACTCCCGCACTGTTACCTCTAGAATCCCCTAATGACCTATCCTTGGACCCCTTCTAATCCTCGTCTATATGTTGCCCTATCATCCAAAAACAAAATGTCAGTTTCCACATGTATACTGATGCCACCCAATGTTACCTCACCACCACCTCGTTTGACCTCTCCACTGTTCTCACACTGCTTGTCCAACATCTAGTACTGGACGAGCAGAATTTCCCTCCAATTAAATATTGAGAAGACTGAAACCATTGCTTTCAGCCCATGCCCCAACTCTGTTCCCACGCCATCAATTCCACCCCTCTCTCTGGCCACTGTCTAATTACGGACCAGATTGCTCACAACCTTGGCGTCCTATTTGTCCCTGCGCCGTGCTTCCGACCTCATACCCTCTCCATCACCAAGACCACCTACTTCCACCTCCGTAACATCACATGACTCCACCCCAGCCTCTGCACGTCCGCTGCTGAAGCCCTCACCCGTACCTCACTACCTCTGGACTTGACTCTTCCAATGCTCTCTTGGCTGGTCTTCGAATTTCCAAACTCTATAAACTTGAGCTTATCTAAAACTCTTCCCTCCATACCCTATCTTACACCAACTCCCGCTCACCCATCACCCCTCTGCTCACTGACCTACATCGGCTCTTGGTTAAGGGACACCTCGAAGTTAAAATTCTGATTCTTGTATTGAAATTCCTCGTACCCCTCTCCTTCCCTGGGCTGAATTGTCGGGCCCCACCGAGGGCGGGAACGGAGATGGACGGGGTGCCCGAAGGCCAGCCAGCATGTTGGCTTCCCAACCCTGTTCCTGATGTTGGCAATTTTGGCTGAGGTGGGTTCGAGGCCCAGGAAGGACACGCGCCACCAAGAGGTGGGCAGGCAATTAGGATCGGTAAGAACCTTGTTAACCAAGGGCTGAGGAGGCCCATTGGGATTTTCCAGTCAGCCTCCACGCTCCTGATGTGATGGGAGGCAGATCCTTGCTCCAGACAGGCCTACAGGCACTCCCTGCCTACCTGGGTAGGGATGCTGCCAAAGGCCGCCCAGTGGAGTGTGTGAGGGTGGCTGTGGAGTGTGCATTGTCTCATTGACCCTGCTATCTCAGTGGGTAGCAGTAAACTCTGTGACTTCCCCCATTCTCAGTACAGCTTTCACACTCTCCGCCAGCTGTAAACAGGATGCTCGGAGGGAATCTGAAGTTCAGCTCTGTGACTTCCTTCAAACTCAGCACCTCAGCCTCGCAACACAAAAATCAGCGGCTGGCCCAAAGACACGGAGCGGATCACACTGGAACACCCAAATTAGAGTGACAAAACTTTATGTCGTCATTGTCGACAGGAATAGTGCCGGAAGACTGGAGGATAGCAAATGTTGTCCCCTTGTTCAAGAAGGGGAGTAGAGACAGCTCTGGTAATTATAGACCTGTGAGCCTTACTTCGGTTGTGGGTAAAATGTTGGAAAAGGTTATAAGAGACAGGATTTATAATCATCTTGAAAAGAATAAGTTCATTAGCGATAGTCAGCACGGTTTTGTGAAGGGTAGGTCGTGCCTCACAAACCTTATTGAGTTTTTCGAGAAGGTGACCAAACAGGTGGATGAGGGTAAAGCAGTGGATGTGGTGTATATGGATTTCAGTAAGGCGTTTGATAAGGTTCCCCACGGTAGGCTATTGCAGAAAATACGGAAGTGTGGGGTTGAAGGTGATTTAGAGCTTTGGATCAGAAATTGGCTAGCTGAAAGAAGACAGAGGGTGGTGGTTGATGGCAAATGTTCATCCTGGAGTTTAGTTACTAGTGGTGTACCGCAAGGATCTGTTTTGGGGCCACTGCTGTTTGTCATTTTTATAAATGACCTGGAAGAGGGTGTAGAAGGGTGGGTTAGTAAATTGCGGATGACACTAAGGTCGGTGGAGTTGTGGATAGTGCCGAAGGATGTTGTAGGGTACAGAGGGACATAGATAGGCTGCAGAGCTGGGCTGAGAGATGGCAAATGGAGTTTAATGCGGAAAAGTGTGAGGTGATTCACTTTGGAAGGAGTAACAGGAATGCAGAGTACTGGGCTAATGGGAAGATTCTTGGTAGTGTAGATGAACAGAGAGATCTTGGTGTCCAGGTACATAAATCCCTGAAAGTTGCTACCCAGGTTAATAGGGCTGTTAAGAAGGCATATGTTGTGTTAGCTTTTATTAGTAGGGGGATCGAGTTTCGGAGCCACGAGGTCATGCTGCAGCTGTACAAAACTCTGGTGAGACCGCACCTGGAGTATTGCGTGCAGTTCTGGTCACCGCATTATAGGAAGGATGTGGAAGCTTTGGAAAGGGTGCAGAGGAGATTTACTAGGATGTTGCCTGGTATGGAGGGAAGGTCTTACGAGGAAAGGCTGAGGGACTTGAGGTTGTTTTCGTTAGAGAGAAGGAGGAGGAGAGGTGACTTAATAGAGACATATAAGATAATCAGAGGGTTAGATAGGGTGGATAGTGAGAGTCTTTTTCCTCGGATGGTGATGGCAAACACGAGGGGACATAGCTTTAAGTTGAGGGGTGATAGATATAGGACAGATGTCAGAGGTAGTTTCTTTACTCAGAGAGTAGTAGGGGCGTGGAACGCCCTGCCTGCAGCAGTAGTAGACTCGCCAACTTTAAGGGCATTTAAGTGGTCATTGGATAGACATATGGATAAAAATGGAATAGTGTTGGTCAGATGGTTTCACAGGTCGGCGCAACATTGAGGGCCGAAGGGCCTGTACTGCGCTGTAATGTTCTAATTCTAATTCTAAAAACCCAGTGCGTTTGTACAATATCCCTCGCTGAAAAAAGAGTGAATCATCGAATCATTGACTGTCACTGCACAGAAGGAGGCCATTCAGCCAATCGTCCTGTGCTATCTCTTTGAAAGAGCTATCCAATTAGTCCCACTCCCCTGCTTATTGCCCACAGCCCTGTAATTTTTCCACTTCAAAGATTTTGTCGAATTCTCTGATGGAAGTTATTACTGAATCTGCTTCCACCTTTCAGACAGTGCATTCCAGATCACAAAAACTCAGTGTAAAAAAGGTTTCCTCATCTCCCCACCCCGATTCTTTTGTCAGTCACCTTCAATCTGTGTCCTCTGGTTACTGACCCTGCTGCCACTGGAAATAGTTTCTAATTATTTACTCTATCAGAACCTTAGTTATTTTGAACAGCTCTATTCAATCTTCCCCCTTTCCCTTCTCTCGCTAAGGAGAACAATCCCAGCTTCTCCAGTCTCTCCACATAAATGAAGACCCTTAACTCCAGGCCCATTCTAGTAAATCTCCTCTGCACCCTCTCCAAGGCCCTGACATCCTTCCTATAAATTGCAGCCCCAAATTGAACACAATTCTCCAGATGAGATCTAGCCAGTGTGTTACAGAGGTTTAGCATAACTTCCTTACTGCTCTGTTCTATTCCTCTATCAAAAGAGCCAAAATGACTCTCCCAGTCTATATCAGGATAATTGAAATCCTCCATTATCACTAGGCGGTAGTGCAGAGGAAGAAAGAAAAAGAGAGCGGAAAGAGAGAGAGTCATGCATTTATATAGGACCTTTCACAACCTCAGGACATCCTAAAGCTCTTTGCAGCCAATCAAGTACTTTTGAAGTGAAGTCACTGGTGTAATGAAGGAAACACAGCAACCAATTTGCACACAGCAAGATCCCACAAACAATGGGGAAATAAATGACCAGATAATCAGTTCTAGGTGTTTGTGGAGGGATCAGATTGAGGGACACGAATGGATTTAGGCTCCACCTTGTATCTCCAAGTACCTGGTTACCAGGTTAGACGGGATGGAGGGAGGGCCATGTCAGTGGCCTGAAAATAAGACTGTGCGCCAACTCCTTTAGCTCCGCGTGTGAGGGAAAAAGGAGAAAAACATTTGCTGAAAACTAAGATTGAAGAAAGAGTCAGTACTTTCAGGATTGGAGGGAACGGGAACAAGTGGGGAACTGCACTCTTCAGGGATAAGGTATACCACTGCCATCTGCTGTAATGAGACTGTACTGCAGTTCTGATGAAAGCTCATTGACCTGAAACATTGGGCTGAGTTTAGTCAGCCCTCTGTGGACCGGAAATGGCCGGCATTCCCAATTGTCACATGGATGGCCGCCCAACCGCGATCACGCAGCGGGGCAGCTGTTTTACATACTGGAGGCCCGGGGCCACCCCCAACTATGTGGCAGGGGCGGGAGGCGAGACCCCGAATGCGGCATCAGGTGACCCCTGAGCAGGTGCTGGCGCCATATTTAAAGGCCTGCATTCACTCCCCGCCTGCTTACAAGAGTGACGCTTGCTACCCCAGGACCCCTTCTGCTGCCTGATTGTCAAGGAGCTGTGCCTGAGACTGCAGTGACCACGGCAGAGGCAAAACACAGGGTGGCCCAACGGTTTAGCGTGGCTTCCTTCAAGACTCTTCCAGGCTGCAAAGGAAAGGCGGGAGGCCCTCATCCCCAGCCATGGCAGGAAGAGGTCCTGCCGCCTGGCCAAGCGAGCCTGGATGGAGTTTGCCGAGGAGGTCAGTCGCCATGGGGGCTCACTCCCCCAGACATGGGTTCAGGGCCGCAAGATGTTCAATGATCTCCTTCATTCCACCAAGGTGATTGCTGCATACCTCCCTCCTTTTTTAGGGATGGCATGACACCATGCAGGAGGAAGCAGGACATGGGAAGGGAGGCACCACAAAAGCGCGGTCAAAGGGGGTTAAGCATCACCTTCTCCTGCCAGATGAATGGCAGGAATCGGACTCAGGCTACCCTCTTTCACCGTTCACCCCCATTTACTCTCCTGAGAGCGAACGGGAGGATGAGTTATTTAGGAAACCCCAGTAGGGGACGAGGGGCTGCCACTAGCAGAACTGTCATGTTGATCTCTCTGCAATGTGTGACTATCTCCCTCTATCCACCTACAGGACAAGAAGGCCCATAACAGCAGGGAGACTTCCCGAACTGGCTCCCAGACATCAGGCCTCTTTTCATGGATGAGGAGGAGGCACTGGAACTAGCGGGCACCCAGAGCGGCCACTCAATAGTGGATGGTGAGACTGGAGTCTCCGCACAAGAGAGTGAGGATTGTCTTCTATTGACGTACAGTTCACCTCTGGAGACCCCCTGACTCATGGTTGGCATGACGAGATCTGCACAGCCTTACTCACACATGTTTGTGTTCTCTCGTGCAGGTCGGTGTCTGTAGGGGACATAATTCCACCTCTGAGGAGGATTCGCAGCCAGAGGATGCACCATCCCATGACTGTCCTGCATCTTCCACCAGTGCAGATACATTCACCTTGGTGGGTTTCCGCTCGGCTGTACAATCAGGGTCACAAGCTGGTGAGAGCACCACACACGCACCCGAGCAGCTGGCTGAGGCTGAGACAGCCGAGGCCTCTAGACAGTCGGAGGATGGAGAGTCAGTCCTGCGGGTGGCCATGCCCATGCTGAGCCCCCAGGCTCATGACAAGCCTCTGGTGTTGACAGCACAGGGCATGCTGGAGCTGCAGAGAGAGGGAAGGCAACATCTGGCAGAGATGCCAGAGGCCATGTGCAGCAATGTGCAGACGATGGAGGAGTCCATTCATGACGTGACTACTGCCATGTCTCAGATGTGTGAGCGCATAGCTTTCTCCATCGAGAGGTTGGCAACCCTCATGAAGCACCAGATCCCACCAATGCGCAGAGACCTGCACACCATCGCCTTGGCCATGAGCTCTACGCAGTACTGGCAATGCCAGAGAAGGACAAGGCCGCTGGAGTCTTCTCCCACTCCTCGTCCTTCTCTGGTAAACAGGGAGGTTCAGGTGAGTCTTGAAAGGGAGGAGGAGAGGCTGTCCTCCACAGTTGGGCGTCCCCCTCAGGGTGCTCTGAGTGTGGACAGTGGCTCCTCAGCCCCTCCACCAGTGAGCCCAGCTCCAGCAGCCGAGATGCCTGAGAAGAGTCCTGCACCAATGCAGGGCTCAGGCAGCCTCAGCCTTCCAGGCCTCAGGCAGCCAGAGAACAGCTGCCGAAATCATCCCAGGCCAAAGGGGCAGCCTGATCAGCAGCCTGTCTCCAGCCCAGCTGCTGGCGCTGGGATCACACCTCGTAGGAGGGCCCGCAAATGTATAAAGAAAAACACCTAGCCACACGTGGGGAGATACTGGCCTCTGGCTGCCAGCTTCAAACCCAGCCCTGGCTGATGGATGGAACATTAGTCTTCCTGTCGAGCTGTAAGTCTACGGATAAAGTATCTGCTGTTGATTCAATCTGACTCTAAACTCAGCACCCAGTCAGTGCCGCAGGGGAAAAGAGAAATGCCGGTGAGGAAACTATGGCCCGGATTTTGGGGTTCCCAATAGCAGCGAACACGGAGACATTCGCTGCTATTGAGGGTCACAACGACACAACTTCCAGCGTGCGCACATGCACAAGTGTGCGGCAAAAACTGGAAGTTGCGGTAGGTGAGAATACGCTCCGGGTGAGCTTCTGCTGGGTCCCGCCGACCTGCTCCGTAAAGCAGCAGGGATCCGTACTTTGTCCATTTGGGCTAATTGCCCACAACTAACACTGACTTTTACATGGAGAGCTGCTGTTATCAGGTGCAGAGCCTGCTCGGCAGGGGTTACTGTTGTTTTCAGTGGCGCCACAATTCCAGGAGGACCCCAGCAGCAGCACGTAAGTGCAGAGACTTTAAATGTTGAACTTCATTTATTAATTGTTAATATAACTTTTTAGCATGGCTTATCAGACTTCTTAAATGGATGTGATTTATCCGACTTTCTTTTTACAAGATTCAAGTGACTTTTAAAAATGTTTAAATCCTGCTTATAGAGGAACATAGGACTTAGGAGTAGGATTGTAGGCCATTCAGTCCTTCAAGCCTGCTCCACCATTCGATAAAATCATGGCTGATCTGATCGTGGTCTCAACTCCACTTTCCTGTCTGCCCCCCCACAACCCTTGACTCCCTTGTCTAGCAAAAATCTATCTGACTCAGCCTCTATCAACAATCTATCCAACTCAGTATAAGTGCATATGACATTGTAACATGACTTCAAAAGACCGAGACCACCTTTCCAATAGGCACTGCAATACCTTAAAGATTAAGCCTTGTGAGGGAGGGCAAAACATGCCTTTTCCACTGTGAGCACCCATTTCATGTGGTTTCTGGTTTACGACAACTCAATACAGTGATCGACAAAGAGTCAGGTACCGTGTCCATAGACTGATCTGGAAGCAAAGGAGTGACTCTCCACCCACAGACAAGATTGTACCAGAAATGGGTGAAATGGCCGATGCCAACATGGATGTCACTGGAGCCACATCTCCCAGTCCACCTGAGGAAGTTCCGGCTGCACCCGCCAGGGCGGCTAGCCAGTAGCTGGTGGCTGATGGATTTGAACATTGAGAGTGGCAAAATCCCTCTTCCTGCCCCAGGTAATCAGACAACAGAACAGTGTAATAAAAAACAGAAAGTGCTGGAAATACTCAGCAGGTCTGGCAGCATCTGTGGAGCGAGAAGCAGAGTTAACGTTTCAGGTCTGTGAGCTTTCATCAGAACTCCAGGAAGGATTAAATTCTAAATCTAACCCTCAATAATCTAAATCTAAACCCTCACTGCCTGACCGTCTCTTCATACTCATTAAGATCCTTCAGGAAGGTCAAATCGTCCCCCATCAATGAAAGCACCCAGGCATTATATTCTGAACGGACTTGCAAAATAACAGAACAGTGGAGCTGGAAAGTGAAAAATTGACATTTTATTTTAGTGACAATGACTCGTTGCGAGATACTTGAGGTAGCTATTGCTGAACTTTCTGTAAACTTCAGGTGCTGAGTGCAAGACTGGTTAATTAGCTGATTTTTTTTACTTTGAAAACTGTTGTAATGTTAAAATGGTTCTTGTTATTAGAATAATTTTTAATACATTAGAATGACTACAGGCTAATGTGTCAAAAAAACGGTAGATTCAAACAGTACGCAAGCAGCAATTTAAAAGCTAACTCTCAATAATAAACACAACACTGCCTGGCCATCTCTTCATACTCATTAAGATCCTTCAGGAATATCACAGCATCCCCCATCAGTGAAGGCCCCCAGGCATTATGCTCTGATCAGACATGCAAAATAAATATGACCTTGTGCTTCTTTGTAGGTTTGGGTAAGACTTGTTGTGTGGTTTGGAGACAGTTTCACTCTTCCACACTGTGGGCTGCAGGTAAGAGATATTTGCATCACTCAGGAAGTCTTGTCTCCAAAGGCAACAGAATTTTACTTTACCTCATCTAACTCCGATCAGCCCACCCACACACAAAATCTTCGCTTCATAATCTTTTAAATCTTAAATGAAAAAAAATCCAACAACTTGACAAACACAGGCGAGATCGTGTTAAACATTTGATTTCCTCCATAATCCGTGGAGCATTGCTGTTAGCAGACATTTTTTAAAATTCTTTTCATTGGGATGTGGGCGTCGTCGGCCAGGCCAGCATTTATTGCCCATCCCTAATTGCCCTTGAGAAAGAGGCGGTGAGCTGCCTTCTTGAACCGCTGCAGTCCATCTGGTGCGGGTACACCCACAGTGCTGTTAGGAAGAGAGTTGCAGGATTTTGACCCAGCGTCTGGACGGTGTGTGGCTTGGAGGGGAACTTGCAGGTGGTGGTGTTCCCATGTGTTTGTGTCCTTGTTCTTCTAGGTGGTGGAGGTCGCAGGTTTGGCAGGTGCTCTCGCAGGAGTGTTGACGAGTTGCTGCGGTGGTTCTTGTAGATGGTACACCCGGCTGCCGCTCTGCGCCAGTGGTGGAGGGAGTGAATGTTTAAGGTGGGTGGTTGGGGTGCCGATCAAGTGGCCTGCTTTGTCCTGGATGGCGTCGAGTTTCCTGAGTGTTGTTGGAGCTGCCATCAGTCTAGCTGAGTGTGAATTTTTCAGCGTGGTCAATAGTGAAAACCGGCACTTGGCCACTGACTGCAAAACTAAAACCACTGTTTTTTTTTTCAGACACGCTTTGCTGCCTTTCTCAAAATCATTTGCATTGTCTCTATTTGCATAAGTTCTGTAACCACAACCAAATACTGTACAGAATGCGTCTCACACTGACACTTCCCAGGCATTCAGCTTCAATTTCTTGATTTAAATTCTCATTTTATTTCACATTTATCTTTCTATGTTTCCAGAAAAAGATGATTCCTGCTGGGTACAGTATCACTGTCCCCTGCTGGGGTACAGTATTACTGACACCTGCTGGGATACAGTCTCACTGACTGCTGCTGGTGTACAGTATCAGTAACTTTTTGGGATATGGTATTACTGACTCCTGCTGGGGTATAGTCTCACTGACTACTGCTGGGGTATGGTATCACTGGCTCCTGCTGGGATACAGTATCAGTGATTCCTCCTGGGTACAGTATCAGTGACTCCTGCTAGGATACAGCAGCGCTGACTCCTTCTAGGATACAATATCACTGCTTCCTGCTGGGGCACAGTATCACTGACTTCTGCTGGGATACGGTATCACTGACTTCTGCTGGGATACAGTATCACTGACTCCTGCTGGAGTACGGGATCACTGACTCCTGCTGGGATACAGTGTCAGTGATTCCTCCTGGAACAGTGTCAGTGATTCCTGCTGGGATACCGTAGCGCTGACTCCTGCTAGGATGCAGTATCACTGACTCCTGCTGGGGCATGGTATCACTGACTTCTGCTGGGATACAGTGTTCTGAAAATGGAAATTACTTTCATTATGTGCCTGTTTTGGTTTAATTAAATCAAATCTGAAGGAATGGCAGGCAGCCTCATGGGTTAGAAACACAAAAATTTAATCCTGTGGAATTGAGCCCAACAGCCCCTCGAGGACTCTCCGCTCCTGCTGTTCTGACCTCTTGTGCATCCCCAATATTCTTCACTCCACGATTGGTGGCCATGCCTTCAACTGCCTGAGCCCTAAGCTCTGGAATTCCCTCCCTAAACTTCTCCTTAAAACCTACATCTTCACCTGTCCTTATATCTCCTTATGTGGCTCAATGTCAAATTTAAAAGCAAAATTCTGCAAATGTTGGAAATCTGAAATCGGAAGCAGAAAATGCTGGAAATACTCAGCAGGTCTGGCAGTACCTGTGGAGAGACAAACAGAGTTCACCTTTCAGGTCAATGACCCTTTTCACTGAAGATTAGTGGAAATCTAGAACTCTCTTCTAAAAGTTTGTGATGCTGGGGAATCAATTAAAATTACCAAGACCGAGATCGATATATTTTTGTTGGGTATGGGTAGGAAGAGATGTGGTGAAAAGGCGGGTAAATGGATTTGAGGTGCAGATTGGCCATGGTATCGTTAAATGACAGAACAGACTCGAAGGGGCTGAATGGCCTCCTCCTTTTCCTATCTCTTTAATGGAACTAGAAAGGGAGGCGGGAATGGGGGGGGAGAGAGTTTAAAACAAGGCAGTGAGCGAGCCTCTGGGAGTAAAACTATAAAATAAACAGCCAGCAGATGCTACTGCAAGGAGAATAACTGAACGCTGAGATCTGTTCAGCTGATGGAATAGACTGACCATCCCATTACAGTAAATGTTGACACAATTTGGGAGTTCAGAAGCAAATTGCTCAGAGTCCTCACTCATCAAGATGTCAGTTTAGGAACGCGCACAATGGTGGATAAAATCCATCCATTCAGCTTCGAGAATGGGAGCCATTTAGGTCAAGGAAAGGCACCTGTCCCATTCCCACCTTGTTTTCATTTGGAGTCAATCCTTAGATATTTTTGGCAAAGGAGAAAGTCTTCCACCCTGCCTCAACAAGCACCTCCTGGCAGTTATAGTGCTCAGAAATGTTCTTCTCTCTGGACTTAGGTGGGATCTGCTTAAGTCTCCATGACCTGGATTTTGACATCAAGGCAGCATTTGACTCAGTATGTCATCTCGGGGCCCTAACAAAACTGGCGTCAATGGGAATCAGGAGGAAAACTCTCCGCTGGTTGGAGTCGTACCTAGCGCAAAGGAAGATGGTTGTTGGAGGTCAATTATCTCCAGGACATCACTGCAGGAGTTCCTCAGGGTAGTGTCCTAGGCCCAACCATCTTCAGCTACTTCATCAATGACCTTCCTTCAATCATAAGGTCAGAAGTGGGGATGTTCGCTGATGATTGCACAATATTCAGCACCATTCGTGACTCCTCAGATACTGAAGCAATCTGTGTAGAAATGCAGCAAGACCTGGACAATATCCAGGCTTGGGCTGATAAGTGGCAAGTAACATTCATGCCACACAAGTACCAGGCAATGACCATCTCCAGCAAGAGAGAATCTCACCATCTTCCCTTGACATTCAATGGCATTGCGATTGCTGAAACCCCCACTATCAATATCCTGATGGTTTACCATTGACCAGAAACTGGAGTAGCCATATAAATACCGTGGCTACAAGAGAAGGTCAGAGGCTGACAATTCTGCGGCGAGTAACTCACCTCCTGACTCCCTAATGCCTGTCCACCATCTACAAGGCACAAGCCAGGAGTGTGATGGAATACTCTCCACTTGCCGGGATGGATGCAATTCCAACAACACTCAAGAAGCTCGACACCATCCAGGACAATGCAGCCCACTTGATTGGCACCCCATCTACAAACATTCACTCCCTCCACCACTGATGCACAGTGCAGCAGTATGTACCATCTACAAGATGCACTGCAGCAACGCACCAAGGTTCCTTCAACAGCACCTTCCAAACCCGCGACCTCTACCACCTAGAAGGACAAGGACAGCAAATACATGGGAACACCACTTCCCCTCCAAACACCATCCTGACTTGGAACTATATCGCCATTCCTTCATTGTCGCTGGGTCAAAATCCTGAAGCACTGTGGGTGTTCCTACCCCACATGGACTGCAGTGGTTCAAGAAGGCAGCTCACCACCACCTTCTGAAGGGCAATTAGGGATGGGCAATAAATGCTGGCCTAGCCAGCAACGCCCACATCCCAGGAGCGAATAAAAAAAAACTTCTTCTTACAGCATGTCTTGCCGACAGGTTCCTTCAGCAGAGCATAACTCTGGTGAAATCATGCTCACTGATAATGTCAAGAGCTGCAGACACACCCTTTACAGTCAGTCTGCAGCTGAAAGGCAGTCAATTCTTTTACTAGTACTCTCTCAAGCTTTTAAAAACTTTTGAAGTAATTTTAAAAGTTTGTGAAGCCTTTGAATTAATTTAATAAACCTGTGAAAACTTTAAAAACTTTAAAATAAATGGGAAAGTGCATTGGACAGTCTGTAAAATGTTGAGTTAAGTAAAATTAACAGTTTTTTTGAAAAGCATTTAGAAACTTGCTTCCAGAACAGAAGATGCCAGTGTAACAGGCAGATGAGAGGAAGTGCTGTTGTAACTTTATTGATGAAGGCTTCAACAAACTTCTCAAATAGGTGGAGCTGCAACTTCACTGGCTTATCAGTAACAATAAGCCCAGAAAAGTTCACATCTTGGTGTGGAAGGAGGCTGCAGAGGCTGTGACTGTGATCAGCACCATTCCAGGGACCACGGAGAAAGGTGGCAAGAATTTCACTGATTTAACGCAATCTGCCAGGGTTTGTAGAGATGTTGGAAAATTTTCTATTTGTGATTTGAAAGGTTATGAAGCGAAGATTGCTTGTGAGTGAAGTGTTCAAGGGTTTGATGAGGTCAAGTGAACATAAAATTCAGTTGCCTTTGGTGAAAGGCTCACTTATCTGCATCCAATAGAGCTGAGGTGTGAGTTTACTTTCAGTGAATGATAACTGTATCCAACCACCCAACAAATCTTACCCAAACTGACAAAGAAGCACAAAGTAAAGTATTTATTCTGTATGTCTGTTTAGGGTGAGATGACTCAAAATGCCTGGGAGAGTTCATTGACTGGGGATGATGTGGCCTTTCTAAAGGAAATGAACGAGTATGGAGAGTGCCAGGCAGCTGCTGGACATGTCTTTGCCTCATCGCTAGAACATCCAAACAAGTTAGTGGCTAGGCTGGTGGCTGATTTATAAATAGATTTAATAAATCCAGCTGAATTTATCAGTGAGTATTTTATACGTAAGACCTTAGGTTTTGTTTAGAGATACAGCACTGAAACCGGCCCTTCGGCTCACCGAGTCTGTGCCGACCATCAACCACCCATTTATACTAATCCTACACTAATCCCATATTCCTACCACATCCCCACCTGTCCCTATATTTCCCTACCACCTACCTATACTAGGGGCAATTTATAATGGCCAATTTACCTACCAACCTGCAAGTCTTTTGGCTTGTGGGAGGAAACCGGAGCACCCGGAGAAAACCCACGCAGACACAGGGAGAACTTGCAAACTCCACACAGGCAGTACCCAGAATTGAACCCGGGTCGCTGGAGCTGTGAGGCTGCGGTGCTAACCACTGCGTCACTGTGCTGCCCTGTAGTGTAGTGAGGCACCTCATGTACTGTATTGAAAGAAACTGCTCTGTATTACACTTTATGTAATGTCCAATTTGAACTGTTATGCATTGTATTTTTACAAACTTTATGAATATATTTTTGGAGAAAAAAAGTCTTTGGCACACAAGGAGTCAGGTCACAGGGACAGGGAGGAAGCAGAAGGCAGTGGGATACAAATTCTTGTAGAGTAGACTTCTTTTACTCACAGCTTTTTGTGATAGTGACCCTCAGGCAAGATGAGAGGGGATTTTTTTTGGTATTTCATTTTGCAGGAACATGGGTGTTGTGTTTATTGAGTTATATTTATAAATTATTATTTTTTTCTATTTGATTCTGTTGTGGACTACATCAGCCTGGAGTCATTTTAAAATAACTTTATTAACATGAACTATTTTAATGTTACAACAGTTTACAAAGTAGAAAAATAGCTATAGAACACAAGTTGCATTGAAAGTCTTGCACTAAGCACCCCAGGTTTGCATTATTCAGCAATAATGACCTCAAAAGTCTTTCGATGAGCATTTGCTGCTAAAAATCAAAGGTCACTTGCTACATTTTCGATCTTGACTGTTATTTTATATGGTTTCCTGGGGGAAGGGGGATTTTGCCACTGTCAAGTACCTCATTTATTTTGAAATCATTCTGACAATGTCATATGCATGTAAGCAAGATTTTAAAACCTCATACAAAAATTTTAAATGTTAGATAAATCTTGATTAAAAAGTCATGTGTACATATAAAGATCCTTTAAAAGCCACTTTAATCTTGATAAAAGAGTCAGATAAATAAAAGCCATTTTAAAAGTCTGACAAGCCATGCTTAAAAATTACATACAATTAACAAATTGCATTTAACATGTCTGCACTCGCTTCTGAAAGTTCCTCTCTGCTCATGCCGGTGCCTCCCTGGAATGTGGGAGCTGGCTGTATGCCTGATAAAAGCAGCCCTAACAAAAACAACAACAAAAAAATCAGCTCAATTTGTGGGCGATTCGCCAAAATACGCCAGGTTTCACATCCCTGCCATTTTAAACTGCAGATCGGCAAAACAGTGGTGACTCCGGAGGAGTGAATTCTCTGCTACAGCAACCTCTGGATTTTGGAGTTAGCATACGCATGTGCGCATGCCGGAAGTTTCTGTAACAATGCTCGCTGCTTTTGCAACCGAAAATCTGGGCCAATATTGATAAAAGAAAACTTGTATTATTTCTAGCACCCCAGGACATCCCAAAGTGCTTTGTCGTCCATGATGTGTAGTCACCATTGTTTCGTCGGAAGCACTGCAGCCAATTGGTGTACAGCAAGATCCCACAAACAGTAATGAAAAATGACCAGATAATCTATTTTTGCTGTGGTGTTGGCTGAGGATTAAATATTGGCCCGGACACCAGGGAGAGCTGCCCTGCTCTTGAAAATAGTGTTGTGGGATCTCTTAACATCAGCCTAAGTAGGCAGATACCTCATCTGAAAGACGACACCCCCGACAGTATAGCACCCCATCAATACCGCACTGGGAGTGTCAGCCTAGATGTTTGTGCTCAAGTCTCTGGAGTGGGAACTTAAATCTGCAACCTTCTGATTCAGAGGCGAGAGTGCGACTGAGTTGCAGTTGACACCTGTCAGTGTGAGATTTCCACTTCCCAAAGCAGCCATTCTCCTCACTTCTCTTAGTGAATGTGATAATTTTACTTTCAAACCAGGCGTATTATTAAGAGAAGTGAAGAACCTTGCATTTGTTGTGTATAAGAGTCATATGTGAAACATTTCACTGATAGTGAGCCTACTCTCAGCCTCCCTGAAGGGCCAGCCTTTCTGGTGTTGCCCCATTCTGTGAATGTCTTTCAACCTCGCTCAGCAAATACAGTGGCCCCAAAATTCTGCGGGAGTTCTCCGGGTCTCCCGTCCGAGCTCCAGCGGGAGAGTGGCAGGATCCTTGGAAATGAATATCGGGGTGAGGGGGTGATGGGGGTTTATATAATGGAGATCTGGCCCCAATGCATTGAAAATCCATCCTGAGATGTCCTCTTACAGCCCCGTCTAATGCTCATCATGTGAGATTACTCTGACCTTTTGATGAAATTAGTGCCTGTTTGTGGAACATTGGACAGCAGAAATAATCACACTCGCAGAGACTTTACAGTCAATAAAATTCAGTTACAGCATCACGGACCGATTGGGCATAAATTAACTGACCCAGGGAACATGTATGTGTGAGCCAGAATTCACCTTACCTGAGACCCACCCTAACCATCTGTGGCTACCCCAGCCCTATCTATACTTACATTGAAGAAAACATAAATGATCTGGCATTAGTCGAGGTTAACCCAAGAGCCATCCCTGCATTCCTCAATCCTCACAAACTCAGATACCAGGGTAGAAATTCAGCTGTGGGAGGAAACGTTAAACGGGCAGTATCGTATGGACAGACTGTTCTACACCTCAGCTGATACTCAGTTCCATAGAAGTCATTGATAAGGAAAATCGGCTGGCGTATATAATACATTGACACATTTTTCTTCTTGCCACCCCCCACCCCCCCCCCCCCCCACTGCCTTTCACTTGCTCAAAGCCCATTACATTTCTAACTTTTTCCAGTTCTGATGAAAGGTCACAGACCTGAAACGTTAACTCTGTTTCTCTCTCCACAGATGCTGCCAGACCTGCTGAGTATTTCCAGCACTTTCCCATTGGATCCCTGTCCGGTGAGTTAGGTTAAAATTCACTTTGTGTCTGTTTCTGCCGCAGACGGACTTGCTGGGGGTAATTTAAAATTAGGGATGATAGTGTAAAGTGGGCCATATTGAATGGACCGTCTATTATCCACATCGCCTGACCTTTCCTTCTATTGACTTCCTTTGATATCTAATTTGTTATCATTCATTTTAACCTATCGCCCACGGTTAAAATTACCCCAGGTGCATTTCCAACATTTTGATTTTTGTTGGAAATATATTTATTGACAAAGATTACAGACAGCACTCCATTTGTACTGTGCTGTTACTGGGAGGGGACTGATGATATTAATCTGTTCTGAATATTAAGTAATTGAGCCAGTCTCTCAGCCTGTCTAAGCTCTCAGCACAAGCAGTGATTTTTGGATAATGACTCTATACATGTAAGGCGGTTAGTTTTAGTGATCCCCCTTTGCAAGCAGTCCAGAAGAAAGGGCAGAGTTTCTCAGTGAAGGTGTCAGTGAAGGTGTAAAGGTGGGACATGTCGCCAGCGTCACACAGAGACACCTGCCCTGCCGCGTAGTCCAGGTAAACGCCCAGCTTCCTGGGTCTGACTTTCAGGAGGAGATGGGTGGGAGGCGAGGTCAGAGCTTGGTACCTCCAGAACAACAGCTCCAGGGCCCAGAAACCGTTCTGGGGTTTCAGCGTGAGATCCTTCTTCCTCTGGATCGACTCTTTGGCAACACCCACGATCCAGGCTGTGTTGTCGCCCACCTCCACCTCCCAGTAGTGTCTCCCGGTTGTGAATATCTCCGCACCCAGGGCACAGAGGCAGGTACTGAATCTCTCCATGTTGTCCAGGACATCCCGTTGCTTCTCCGCCAGTCTCACCTCGGTCCGGTCGTCAGACACTTCCAGGAAGGGATTGGCCGTTCTCGGATCCAGGGTCAGGGAAGCTGGGACTGAAACAGAAGGAAAAAAATGAAAGCGTTGTGTTCTAGTTTTTTGTTTCAGCCGTTTGAGCTCATTCACATCAACAACTGGCAGCAACGAAGAGCATCAGGGGATATGGAACAAAGGCGGGTAAATGGGGCTGAGATGCAGATCAGCCGTGATCTAATTGAATGGAGGCACAGGACAGGCTGGAGGGGCTGAATGGCCTCCTCCTGTTCTGAATGATCCTATGCAGCAGTTGCGAGTGTGCACATGTGGGAGTGACCTGTCACGGTGTGACTGATTCACCCGTGACGCTAAATGGTAATCAATGTCTCATTTACTGATAGTTAAATCAAACATGTAAAAGGGTCAAGAAATGCGGCAATTATAATAATCGAGAGACTGGGACAACATTAGACACCTTCACCAATATAAGTGATGAAAGCCGGATAATCCAGTTTGATCTCAGGGCAGATGTCACAATCAGGCTGGTGGAGTGAATGCTTCAAGTTTTCCGACAGCTAGGCAGTCTGCAGCTAGTTGGGTGTTCTTCAAATAGCTGGCTGCTCTTGTCTCTGACCTCTGCCCTGAGCTTATAAAATGCTGGGTCTTTCTGCTCCCACTCCCCAGCATCCCACTGCCACCCTCTCCATCTGGGCAGATTCCTCACACCATATCTGGGGTTGTTATTGACAAGACCTTTATTAATAATTCATTTTCTAATGAATTCAAGCTTACTTTCATAGAATTATAGAATGGTTACAGCACAGAAGGAGGCCATTTGGCCCAGTGTGTCCATGCTGGCCCTTTGCAAAAGCAACTCTGCTGGCGCAACTCCCCTACCCTTTCCCCATAGCCCTGCAAATGTTCGACTGTTCCATCTGTGTGACAGTTTGAAAGGTTATTTCTCAAGGTTGCTAGACTGTCTGACAGCACTTGTCCAGCTCTCTCATCTCTGTCCTGCTTTTATGGCTGTTTTTAGATTATTGTTCTGCTTTTGGGGCACCTGTTCCTCTTTTATCATGTAACTGCTTTGACACACAGTGAGGGTAAAGGTCAGTCACAGGCTAACAATTTGAAATTCAGCAAAATAGGCCAGGCAAGTGGCAATGACCATCTCCAACTCGAGACAGTCTAACCATCTTCCCTTGATATTCAACGGCATTATTATCATCGAGTCCTGCACCATCAGCATCCTGGGAGGTTACCATTGAGCAGAAACTGAACTGAAGCAGCCACAAAAATACTGTGACTGCAAGAGCAGGTCAGAGGCTGGGAATTCTGTGGCGAGTAACCCACCTCCTGAGCATGATGGTTAAAAGCATTAAGAAAATTATGTCAATTTACCCCATTTCCAATATTCTAACAAATATCTAATTGCTCTGTAACGTTGAACACAGCAGCTGCTTTGACCAACATCTGCCATTTGTGGGAACTGAAGGCTTCCACTACCCGTGTAGCTCAATGTCCTGGGCTATCTGTGGGATCAGCACATGATAAGTTAAAGCAAATTTCTGATGAGCATGGGATGCATTGCCTAAGTGGGCCGAAGGCAAGTGTATCTTCTTAAGGTTAAGGGGCTGATGGAATGTGTGAAACTCACTCATTCACATCTTTGATGGTCTGGAAGATGTTATTCAGATCACCTATGTTTATAATAACCTGATCCTGAAGAGTTAAGTGTCTTCATGTTGTTATTCTGATGTCACTTTTATGTATCTTTAATGTACTGTGATTAGGTGGTAGTATGCATAGAATTTTGTGATCAAAGGTAGAATTAGTTTAAGAGTTGTGAGTGAACAACTGTACTATAAATATATAAATACTATAAACATACTATTTGCTATACACATACTGGATTGAGGAGTGTGATATATCATTACTCATAGCTGAATCATGAAGTGTGATGTACCTGAGTCCTCATATTGGATAGTGTATGAGCTCAGTAAAGACCCATACACTCATACTGGAATTGTGAAGTGTGATATCTCAAAGAAGACCTGGTTCTACATCATTACAACTGATGTGTGAATTAGGACATTAAAGTAATCCAACAGCTATTCAATAATGATTAACCAGCTTTATCACAAGTCACCATGTTAACAGCTGCTACGGGCATTTCTGTTGGAATTTTTTTTGATTTGAATGGAAATAAAATTCGAGAGCGGGAAATGGGGGTGGTGGGGGTAGTTGGTGGGGGCGGGGGGGTGGTGGGGGTTTGGTGGGGGAGGGGATGTAAAACGGATGGCAATTTGTTATCACTCAAAGTCACACTCTCACATAAAGTCTAAATTACCCCACTCCCCAGACAGAGCAACCAATACTGTCACAAAATAATCAAGGTTAATCAATTGGAACTATTGAACTTAATTCCACTGCAGAACTCTCCATCCGTGTGAGAAGAATCAGTTTTATTCGAAGGTGTTTGTTATGACTGATGGACTGTTTCACTGCAAGAATGGAGGCAATTTTAACCCAATCTGCCTGTCGGGAAACTGACGGGATCAGATGCAAGGCTGGTTTTACATTGAAAAACAGGTGTAAATCAGATCTTCCACCCAATCCCATGGATTTCTCGTCTAGCCAGGCAGATTAAAATTTCCCCCATTGTTTCCCAATGAGGAAGGTTACTGTTCACCGTTTTGATACCATTCTGGCAACTGGAAGCCCAGCTTTACCTGGATTGATAATTCCCAGCATTCGTTTCCAGACTGTGTACTGCAGAGGCCCATTGAAATCACCCAGATTCAGAATGACAGACACTTTAGTGGGTGGCTTGAAAGTGACGCCAGACCTGAACAAATATCGAGATTTGTACAATTGTAATTAAGAAAGAACTTGTATTTATACAGCAGATTTAATGACTTCAGGATGTCCAAAGTGCTGCACAGTCACATCAGTAATTTTGATGTCTAGTCACTGTAGTAATGGGGGAAACCCGGCAGCCGGTTCATGCACAGCAAGCTCCCACATACAGCGATGACACAATGGTCAGATCAGGCATTTTAATGATGTTGGTTTAGGAATAAATATCAGCCCAGACACTGGGGATAACTCCCCCTGGTCTACTGTGAGAGGGCGCTTTGATGGTCAACAGGGCCTCAGTTTAATGTCACATCCAAAAAACGGCATCTCCGACAGTGCAGCACTCCCTCAGTACTGACCCTCCAACACGACAGCACTCCCTCAGTACTGACCCTCCGACAGTGCAGCACTCCCTCAGTACTGACCCTCCAACATGACAGCACTCCCTCAGTACTGACCCTCCGACAGTGCAGCACTCCCTCAGTACTGACCTTCAGACAGTGCAGCACTCCCGCAGTACTGGCACTCCAACAGTACAGCACTCCCTCAGTACTGACCCTCTGAGAGTGCAGTACTGACCCTCTGACAGTGCAGCACTCCCTCAGTATTGACCCTCTGACAGTGCAGCACTCCCTCAGTACTGACCCTCTGACAGCGCAGCACTCCCTCAGTACTGACCTTCAGACAGTGCAGCACTTCCACAGTACTGGCACTCCAACAGTGCAGCACTCCCTCAGTACCGCCCCTCTGACAGTGCAGCACTCTCTCAGTACTGCAAAGGGTAAGTCAGTCTGAATAATGGGATGTGAACCCACAACCTTCAGGCTCAAAGGCAAGATTGTTATACATAGAGACACAGATGACCCTCTGGACATCCGGGTCTTAATCTTTCACTGTCACTGTCGTTTTGTTGCAAGACCAGTTTCTGTGCTTTTGGTGAATTCAAATATTTACACTGGAAAAAGATGGGGACGAATTTGCAAAAACTTGGATGTTAATTATTAAGATTATTGATTGCAATTTTGCTGGTACAAAGCACTCACTATCACAAGAAATCGCTACTACTGAATATGATAAGAAATGATTACACACCTCTCAATGATAGTGTTGATGTCCTAAAGCAAAGGCAGGTGAGAAATAGGAAGGAATATTAAAATTTTCACAGTGACATGGAAACAAACTTAGCAAATATGGGTGATAACAAAGCACATGACAATTCCTCATCGCCACTTCAAATCATACAAGCTGTCTATTTAATGTTCAATTGAACAAGAAGATCTCATTTTGAATCTTTAATATTATTGTCCCCTTCGTGTAAATATGCAGATCAAAAATCATCAGCTCTTCAGATTGATTTATATTGGAGGCAAAAATAATCCCCAGTTATTCTGGTGGCAGGATAATTTGTGTTCTTAATCTGAGAATTTACATCGAAACTCTGTGGCCTTCCTCCATTTGTCTTTGAACCATTCCCTTCCTTGCTCATGCTCATGCTTAAAATGTAATTCAATTATTAATTACATTAAAGCTCTGGATAATTATCTGCATGGACTAATATGAGCCATTTTTGGAACTTATTACCTAGAATTACATTGGATTTCCAGCACACTCACACAGGCCATTCAGTCCTACATCGAGCCTCCTCCCACTCGACTTCGTCTCACCCTATCAGCATAATCTTCTATTCCTTTTCCCCCCACCCCCCATGTGTGTATCTCATCCTCCCTTAAATGCATTTATACTGCTCACCTCAGCTGCTCCTCACAGCATCAAGCTCCACGTTCTCACAGCTCTCTGGGTGAAGACGTAGCTTCTGAATTCCATATTGGATTTAATGTTTATCCTATATTTGTGTGCTGCTGAAAATAGAGACATGTTGTCGAAGCTTTTTGTCTTGCACTCATCAGGACAATCCGCAACAATAACCAATGTAAGAGAAAACAACAACTTATACTGCGGGCTGGGAAAATAGACTAAGCGGAAGGTCAGTGGATGAGCAGTGGCAGACATTTAAGCAGATATTTCATAACGCTCAGTAAAAATTTATCCCCGTCAAAAAGAAGGACTTGATGAGAAGGATGAACCACCCATGGTTAACAAAGGAGAGTATCCAATCAAAAACTAAGGCATACAAAGTGGTGAAAACTAGTGGTAGGGCAGAGGATTGGGAATTTTTTAGGAACCAACCGTGGATGATTAAAAAGCTAATAAAGAGGGAGAAAATTGATCGTGAAAGTAAATTGGCAAGAAATATAAAAACAAACAGCAAGAGCGTCTACGGATATACAAAAAGAGATAGCTAAAGTGAGCGTGGGACCCTTGGAGGATGTGCCTGGAGAATTGATAATGGGGAACAGGGAAATGGCAGATAATTTAAACCAATATTTTGCATCGGTCTGCACGGTGGAGGACACTATAAACATCTCACAGATATCAGATAAGCAAGGAGCTATTGGGAGGAAAGATCTTGTAACAGTCTCTATCACGAGGGACAAAGTATTTGACAAACTAATGGGACTAAAGGCGGACAAGTCACCAGGACCTGATGGCCTACATCCTAGGGTTTTAAAGGAAGTGGCTGCAGAGATAGTGGAGGCATTGGTCGAAATATTCCAGAACTCACTGGATTCCAGGAGGGTCCAACGGATTGGAAAACCACTAATGTGATGCCCCTGTTCAACAAGGGAGGGAGACAAAAGGCAGGAAACTATAGGCCAGTTAGGCTAACATCTGTCATTGGGAAAATGTTAGAGTCCATTATTAAGGAACAAATAGCAGGACATTTAGAAAAGCTTAATGCAATCAAACAGAGTCAACATGGTTTTGTGAAAGGGAAATCATGTTTGACAAATTTGCTAGGGTTCTTTGAGGAAATAACAAGCAGTGTTGATAAAGGGGAACCAGTAGATGTAGTGTATTTAGAGTTCCAGAAGGCATTCAATAAGGTGCCACATAAAAGATTATTGCACAAGATAAGAGCTCAGGTTATTGGGGGTAATGTATTAGCATGGATTGGTTAACTCACAAAAGACAGAGAATCGGGATTAATGGGTCTTTTTCAGGTTGGAAAGATAGAACTAGTGGAGTGCCACAAGGATCAGTCCTAGGGCCTCAATTATTTATGACCTATATTAATGACTTGGCAGATGAAGTTTAATCCGGACAAATGTGAGGTAATGCATTTTGGAAGATCTAATACAGGTGGGAAGTATACAGTAAATAGCAGAACCCTTGGAGTATTGACAGGCAGAGAGATCTGGGCGTACAGGTCCACAGGTCACTGAAAGTGGCAACGCAGATGGATAAGGTAGTCAAGAAGGCATACGGCATGCTTGCCTTCATCAGTCGGGGCATAGAGTATAAAAACTGGCAAGTCATGCTGCAGCTGTACAGAACCTTAGTTCAACATCCTAGGGGCTACAATTGACCAGAAACTGAACTGGAGTAGCCATATAAATACCGTGGCTACAAGAGCAGGTCAGAGGCTAGGAATCCTGCGGCGAGTACCTCACCTCCTGACTCCCCAAAGCCTGTCCACCATCTACAAGGCACAAATCAGGAGTGTGATGGAATACTCTCCACTTGCCTGGATGGGTTCAGCTCCAACAACACTCAAGAAACTCGACACCATCCAGGACAAAGCAGCCCACTTGATTGGCATCCCATCCACAAACATTCACTCCCCCCACCACCGACGCACAGTGGCAGCAGTGTGTACCATCTACAAGATGCACTGCAGCAATGCACCAAGGCTCCTCAGACAGCACCTTCCAAACCCCCGACCTCTACCAACTAGAAGGACAAGGGCAGCAAATGCATGGGAACACCAGCACCTGCAAGTTCCCCTCCAAGCCACACACCATCCTGACTTGGAACTATATCACCGTTCCTTCACAGTCGCTGGGTCAAAATCCTGGAACTCCCTTCCTAACAACACGGTGGATGTACCTACCCCAAATGGACTGCAGCAGTTCAAGAAGGCAGCTCACCACCACCTTCTCAAGGGCAATTAGGGATAGGCAATAAATGCTGCCCACATCCCATGAATGAATAAAAAAAAACTATTATCTAAATGGAGAGAGACTTCAAAAAAGTGCAGCACAGAGAGATCTGGGTGTTCTTGTGCATGAAACACAAAAAGTTAGCATGCAGGTGCAGCAAGTAATTAAGAAGGCAAATGGAATTTTGGCCTTTATTGCTAGGGAGTTGGAGTTTAAAAATAGGGAAGTCTTGTTACAACTGTACAGGGTGTTGGTGAGACTGCACCTGGAGTACTGTGTACAGTTTTGGTCCCTGTATTTAAGAAAGGATGTACTGGCATTGGAGGCAGTTCAAAAGAGATTCACTAGGTGATGCCTGGGATGAAGGGGTTGACTTATCAAAAACGGCTAAAAAGGTTAGGCCTTTATTCATTAGAGTTTAGAAGAATGAGGGGTGATCTTACTGAAACGTACAAGATTCTGAGGGGGCCGACAGGGTAGATGTTGAGAAGATGTTTCCGCTGGTGGGGGAATCTCAAACTAGGGAACATAGTTACAGAATAAGGGGACACTCATTTAAAACTGAGATGCGAAGGAATTTCTTCTCTCAGAGGGTAGCGAATGTCTGGAATTCTCTATCTCAGAGAGTTGTGGAGGCTGGATCACTGAAAGTATTTAAAGAGGAGGTAGATAGATTTTTTAAATATCGGGGAGCTGAGGGCTATGAGGAGCTGGCACGAAAGAGGAGTTGAGGTCTGGGGCAAATCAGCCATGATCTTATTGAATGGCGGGGCAGGCTTGAGGGGCCGAATGGCCTACTCCTCCTCCTATTTCTTATGTTCTTATGAGAAGAGAGTGCTGACAGGCTGGCACGTGAAGTCTGATTGGTAGAGGCGTTGCCAAGGGGAATGCACCAGTTTATGGTGACTGACAGTTAACTGCCAAGTTTTGTTTGCAATTTCAGCTGTTTCAGCTGAACAAAATAAGTGACAGCCATTCGCTGGTTCATTCCTCGGGGCAATGCCTTGGCCAATCAGAGTCAAGCTGCCTGGTTTAAATTGCAAACAAAGCTTGGCAGTTAATTGTCAGTCACAGTAAACTGGTGCATTCTCCATGGCAACGCCTCGACCAATCAGAGTTCACTTGCCAACCAATCAGTACTCTCTTCTCATGCAGTATAAGTTGTTGTTTTCTCTTATATGTATTATTCTTGCATGTTGTCCTGATGAGTGCAAGACGAAAAGCTTCGACAGCATGTCTCTAGTTTCAGCAATTCTCAAGTTCTGTTCTACCAAACAACTATTATATTTGTGTCTTCTCGTTCTGGTCTCCCCCGCAAGTGGGGACATCTTCACATTGTCGACCTTATCAAACCCCTTCTTAATGTTAGAGACCTCGATTGGATCAACCTCAACCTTCTCTTTTCCAGAGTCGCTGAGTTACTGTCCCATTTGGAGATTTGGTTTATTTGTCTTGTTGTCCTCGGAGGGATTTGGGGGATGGATTTGTGTTACGTTGCTTCTGGTTTGTGAATGATGACATACTCATCCTCCATGAACTTGGAGAGAATGGGAAGGAAATGCATCTTGCACGGTGGTGTTAAGTGTCTGGTATTTCATTGGCTGCCAGATATACACAATGATATTCAGCTCTATTGAAGACAATGAATATCAAACAGGCCGTCTAACAGGTGTCGATCCCATCGTGCCTACTTCGTGTTACTGTCCAAAAGACAGTTCTACCTCAGTAACTTCAGATTATTGCCTGATCCCCCACAATGTCATCTGAACCCTCTTGTGACCCTAAGCAATGAACCAGCTGAGTAACACGAATCACCATGGAACCCGATTAGTCATTCGTGAATCATGTGCAGATATAAATGGAGGCATAGCGTACAAAAGTGAGGAAGTTATAATGAACCTTTATAAAATATTGATTCGGCCTCTGCTGGAATTCTGTGTCCAGTTCTGGGCACCACACTTTAGGAAGGACGTGAAGGCATTAGAGAGGGTGCAGAAAAGATTGACGTGAATGGTTCCAGAGATGGGGGACTTCAGTTACGCGAACAGATTAGAGAAGCTGGGGTTGTTCCCCTTAGAGAAGAGAAGGTTGGGAGGGGATTTGATGGAGGCTTTCAAAATCATGAGGGGTCTGGACAGAGTAGATAGAGAGATACTGTTCCCATTGGTGGAAGGGTCAAGAACCAGAGGACACTGATTTAAGGTGATTGATAAAAGAAGAAACAGTGACATGAGGAAAAGCCTTTTTACGCAGCGAGTGGTTAGGTTCTGGGATGCACTGCCTGAGAGTGTGGTGGAGGCAGATTCAATCGAGGCTTTCAAAAGAGAACTGGATAATTATCTGAAGAGAAAATAATTGCAGGGCTACGGGGAAAAAGCGGGGGAGTGGGACAAGGCGAGTTGCTCTTGCGGAGAGCTGGCACAGTCACGACAGGCCGAGTGGCCTCCTTCTGCACTATAACCATTCTATGATTCTATGATATATACTTGCAGCAACCCCGTTTCTTGGCGGGACAGCTTTTTCTGTATAACTGCCATCATCACTCGGATTGAGGCGATTTCCAGCGAGTTTTTCCTCATGCTCTCCTCTATTTGTCCGGAGATGGTCTGCTCCTCCCGTTTCAGCCTGGCCCTCAGGGTCTGCTCCTCCTCACTCAGGAACCAATGCAGTTTAGCAAATTCACACTCGATGCTCCTCCGCAGACCCTCAGCCTGGTTCTGTTGAGAGAAGCCGAGAGTTTCTCAGTCCTGGGGGAACCGTCTCGCTGACATGCTGAATATTATAGGACCGCTTAGAACAAATGCGAATGAAAGGTTTGTGAGTGCGAGTGTTCTCCAATGGGTTGACATCCTGATTCAGGCTCGGGAAGGGCAGTGGGTGGAGCTGAATTGTAGTTGACCTTGGGGTGTTTTGTATTCAAAACTGCCTAGTGGAAACATCTCTCCATCTACTCTATCAAACCTTTTCATTATCTTAAAGACAGCACTGTGGGTGTTTTTTAAAATTCGTTCTTGGGATACGAACGTCGCTGGCAAAGCCAGCATTTATTGCCCATCCCTAATTGCCCTTGAGAAGGTGATGGTGAGCTGCCTTCTTGAACAGCTGCAGTCCATGTGGGGTAGGTATACCCACAGTGCGCAGCTGGGAATAGCTCCACTCTTACTGCCAATGAAGAATGCACATCTGTCCGGAGGGTTCACTGTTCTCGTTCAAGGATGCCCTTCACCACATCATCTCCCTTTTCCTGTTCGCTGTTGAAGAATGGGAGCGCCCATGTCCAGCGTCAAGTGTCAATATTGACATGACGTGGATAAATAGAAAAGGTCCACACTCTCCGGCACTGGGCCCCATTCCTCCTGACTACACTTTGTCTGCTCACATTCCCAGCCACCTCTATCCATGACTGCTTGGTTTGGGAGGCTGGCCTTCCCCTACAACCGTCCGGAAAGAGGACCTCCCTCCTCTCCCTCACTGCTTCGAGTTGGACCTCCAGGGCAGTGCCTGCGAAGCGGGGGAAAGCCCTGCCCTGGGTGCCGACCCCCTGCCTGTCTTGTGGAATCCCTGCTGCTTGCATCTTTAAAGGCAAATGACAGCTACATTAATGTAACAAATTAAAAAAACGCACCCATTAATGGTGTTTAAATCAGGCCCACACTCACTCAGTCCCGCCTCCATTCCCACCAACCAGCCAATGACAATCAGGGCCTGTGACTGCTTCCAGCTCAGGGCGGGATTCGGACTCGGAAACGATCCCAATGCCCCTTTCCTGATCCCGGAAGGGATATCAGGCCTGTAGTCACTTGAAACAACATAGGGGCAGGGGTAGGCCATTCGGCCCCTCAAGCCTGTTCTACCATTCCATCAGGTCTGGACTCCATCCCTCTCCCTGGCAACTGTCTGAGGCCGAACTAGACTGCTCACAACCTGGGTGAAATATCTGACCCCGAGCTGAGTTTACAGCCACATATCCACACCATTGCTAAGACTGCCAATTTCCATCCCCGTAACATCACTTAACTCCTGATTTCCACTTGCCCATTCAGCTCTGGCTGATGCTGGGAGCCAACCAACGACTGCAGTAAAATTGTAAATGAATCGAGTTTCTCCAATGATCCGTTAACCCCCAAATTTACCCCAAGGAGCAAGATCCAGAATGAATGTAACTTTCAATACAATTGCATCCTGTTGCACAACATGTCTTCGAAGAGAAAACAGGCCTCAAATTATAACTGGAAGAAACCGATGCTTTCACTAACCGAATACAAATTTCTTGCAGACTCGCCTTTCAGTGACTTGAATTCCCCTTGAATACTGTCCAGGAGCACCAGCTTTGCTCGCTGTGTTTTGAAGAGTTGGTTAATGTGTCCAGGAAGGTTTCCTCCGCTTTGTACTTCTCAACAAACTGTGAATGTGGCGGTAAACTCCGAGGGTGTGACAAGCGGCGACGCATACTTCCGCAACACATTTATCCATCGCTACCCACAGTAACTCTGCCCTCCCCTCCCTTAGCGCTGACTTTGTAAAACGTCTCACCTTCAGTGTCACCACATTCGCTGCTTCTTCCTTTTGGCTTTGGGAAAGTTCCTCCATTTGTTTCTGACAACAATCCAGGGCATTTTCCAATTGTTTCTGAAAGGAAACGAATCCCATCAAAAGGGGCAAGTGGGTGGGGGTCAGCACTGACTGTCAGTGACACTTTCCAAATACTCCCTAGGCTGCCTGGTCACATGGACAGAGGGGAAACACTAAACGTTGCCATTGTCATGTTGGAGACACACTGGTTCATACAAAAGAATAGCATTGAGCTAAAGAGGAGCTTTCTGCTTGGGTTCTTACATTGAATGTTCTTCTCCAGTATTGGCACTGCAATGTGTGTTGTTAATCTTATGAATGCCCTTGGCTGAACTTGTCTGTCAGTGGGATATTGAACAGTGCGCTGGTGAATCATAGAGGTGACAGATCCTGTCCTTATGAAGTCGAGATGGTGCACGGTCTAACAGGAGCCTCTGCCGTGATTCTGCCTCTGATATCACCATGTGGGTATAAACATGAGAGCCCGGGTGCATTTTTCCTGGCTTAGGTTAATCCCTGGTAACCTAGACACGCTGAAACACTCCATTGCTGACTCAGTAGCTCAGTGAACTATCGGAAATATGTATGAATAGAGATCATTGTTAAGTGAGATGCGGGTGCACATTTAAGTTGTGCAATAGAGCACCTTGTTTTTTTATTCGTTCGTGGGATGTGGGCGTCGCTGGCTGGGCCAACATTTATTGCCTATCCCTAATTGCCCTTGAACTGAATGGCCTTTTCAGAAGGCACTCAAGAGTCAACCACATTGCTGTGGGTCTGGAGTCACATGTAGGCCAGACCAGATAAGGACAGCAGATTTCCTTCCCTAAAGGACATTAATGAACCAGATGGGTTTTTACGACAATTGACAATTGAATTCAAATTTCACCATCTGCCGTGGTGGGTTTTGAACCCATGCCCCCAGAGCACTAGCCTGGGCCTCTGAGTTACGAGTCTAGTGACATTACCACTGCACCTCCGCCAACGCCTGCCCCTAGTGGGGGGCTGTTTCAGTGACCTTTCGAGGTGAAATTGGACATGGTTGGGGAGAGAGGACACTAAACATGCATCCCGCCTGTCATAGGACAGGCCTGATCTCCGGTTCGATTGAAATCACTGGAACTGAAAATTGGGCGGAGCACTGACACCTGTAGCGTTTTGAGATTGTTTTGAGATTGCGTTGTGCATTTTGTCCGCTTGAGGCTGCTGTACAGCACACATGAGCCAGCAAAGGGAAAGTGAAAGTGAAAGAGAATAAAGCAGAATCCACTGTTTCAACAGCGTTGCTGTCCCTGTCTCATATCTCTGAGTAAACCTGGTTAAACCCCACTCCAGACCCGAGAATGTCACAATGCCCGCCTAACTTCATTCCAATATTATGGCTGCTGCGTAAATCTGACAGAGAGCTCCCCCATTACTGTCACCAACCCGTTTCACCACCTCCTCCTGCTGCCTCTCCCATCGGAACGCCGCCTCTCCCTGGCATTGGCTCAGGATCAGACTCCGGACGCTCTCCACCAGGTTGGACACACACCAGTTTGAGCGGACACGTTGCCGTGGAAACGACTCCCTGCACTGTGGGCAGGAGACGTCGTCCCCTTCTATCACCGTCCAATATCTCAGGATGCAGCTCCGGCAGAAGTTGTGGCCGCAGTCAATGGTCACCGGGTCTCGGTAAAAATCCAGACAGATCGAGCAGGTCACCTCATTTCTCATCTTCTCCATTTCCCGTCCGGATGCCATTTTAACCCAACAGCCGTTTGTACAGCTCCTCTCACATAACAGTTTCTAGCACAAAGAAACCAGGGAGATATTTCACCCTGAGTGGTTTTATTCTTTCTTCACCCTTTGGTAGGGACAGCGTCCAGAAAATGACGGATTTGCAAAGTAAGTACAGCGCGGAAATAAGCAGACGATTGTGAGGTGACTGGATAAGGCAGCTGAGACAGTACATGCCATTGAAGCAGGACATAAACTGCAACAATAACAAACAGAGCCTGTTCGAGGTTACACTAAAGAACCAGAGATCCTGTCTGCGCAATGAAAGATCTGTTTGTTCTCTGGGGGAGCAGAATGATAAGAAAGTAAGAGAGTTTATACAGAGTCTTCCACAAGCTCTGAATGTCCCAAAGCTCTTTTGCAGTCAATGCTGCTCGAACAGTGAACAATCCCATCCACTGATCTGCTTTCCAATAGGATTTGCAGAGCGGAGTTGTGATGATCTGGAAGTCACTGCCTGAAAGGTTGATGGAAGCAGATTCAATATTAACTTTTGACGTGGGTAAATACTTAGCAGGAAAAGAGATTACAGGGAAAGAACAAGGGGAATGGTGGAAAAAGACAAAAGATCAGTTCAGGAAGGGACAGGCGGATTTGGCAGTGGACGTGAAAACCCTAACACCATTTCAGGAGAGCCGATTGCCGCAATGAGGAACTTTTCTCTCTAAGTTAACAAGGGGCCAAATGGTCTCTTCATCAAACAGGATTATTGATTTTGTGATTAAAACGATACAGCACCATCCTCTGCTGGCGGATGGTGGTACTACACACATAGCGGGCAAATCATCAGGGATTCACAGGAGTCAACAGGAGGGCAGGAGCACCTCCTGGGGGAGGGGGAGGCGTCAGCCCCAACATCTGAAAGGGGCCCTTCACCACCAGAACAGTCCCAACTTCTTAAAGGGATCCCGCACTGCCAGAACTGTCCCTTAGCTTTAGGCTTCGAACTCATTTCAACATTATAGACACATAGAAACATAGAAAATAGGAGCAGGAGTAGGCCATTCGTTATCTGTACGAAATCCTCCCTGTGTCAGCTCATTTCACCAACCTTTCTATGTCTTCCCGAAGTCTGTTACAACCCTCCTCACCGTTCACTACTTTTCCGAGGTTTTGAAAAAAATTCGCTCCTGGGATGTGGGTGTCGCTGGCCAGGCCAGCATTTATTGCACACCCTAATTGCCCTTGAGAATGGTGGTGGTGAGCTGCCTTCTTGAACCACTGCTCCATGTGGAGTTTTGTGCCATCTGCAAACTTTGAAATGACGTGATGTGGCTCATTGTCAAATGTTAATTGAATGGTAAAATAATAGGAATTTACAGTGCAGAAGGATGCCCTTCAGCCCATCATGTCCAGGCCAGTCGACAAGGAGCCATCCAGCCTAATCCCACTTTCCAGCTCTTGGTCCGTAGCCTTTACTGTTGCCAGCCCCCAAACCCCCACTTATTGGTTCCCACCACCAATTCCCCATTTAATGGACCCGTCCCAAATCACCCCCATTTACTGGTACCCTCCCAATTCCACATTTACTGGTGCCCTCCCCAATTCCACATTTACTGCTACCCTCCCCAATTCCACATTTACTGGTACCCTCCCCAATTCCACATTTACTGGTACCCTCCCAATTCCACATTTACTGGTACCCTCCCAATTCCACATTTACTGGTACCCTCCCCAATTCCACATTTACTGGTGCCGCTTCCCCAATTCCACATTTACTGGTACCCTCCCCAATTCCACATTTACTGGTGCCCTCCCCAATTCCACATTTACTGCTACCCTCCCCAATTCCACATTTACTGGTGCCCTCCCCAATTGTACATTTACTGGTGCCACTTCCCCAATTCCACATTTACTGGTACCCTCCCCAATTCCACATTTACTGGTGCCTCTTCCCAAATTCCACATTTACGGGTACCCTCCCCAATTCCACATTTACTGGTGCTTCTTCCCCAATTCCACATTTACTGGTACCCTCCCCAATTCCACATTTACTGGTGCCTCTTCCCCAATTCCACATTTACTGGTACCCTCCCCAATTCCACATTTATTGGTACCCTCCCCAATTCCACATTTACTGGTACCCTCCCCAATTCCACATTTACTGGTGCCTCTTCCCCAATTCCACATTTACTGGTACCCTCCCCAATTCCACATTTACTGGTGCCTCATCCCCAATTCCACATTTACTGGTACCCTCCCAAATTCCACATTCACTGGTGCCTCTTCCCCAATTCCACATTTACTGGTACCCTCCCCAATTCCACATTTACTGGTGCTTCTTCCCCAATTCCACATTTACTGGTACCCTCCCCAATTCCACATTTACTGGTGCCTCTTCCCCAATTCCACATTTACTGGTACCCTCCCCAATTCCACATTTATTGGTACCCTCCCCAATTCCACATTTACTGGTACCCTCCCCAATTCCACATTTACTGGTGCCTCTTCCCCAATTCCACATTTACTGGTACCCTCCCCAATTCCACATTTACTGGTGCCTCATCCCCAATTCCACATTTACTGGTACCCTCCCCAATTCCACATTTACTGGTACCCTCCCCAATTCCACATTCACTGGTGCCTCTTCCCCAATTCCACATTTACTGGTGCCTCTTCCCCAATTCCACATTTACTGGTACCCTCACCAATTCCACATTTGCAGGTGCCACTTCCCCAATTCCACATTTACTGGTGCCTCTTCTCCAATTCCACATTTACTGGTACCCTCCCCAATTCCACATTTACTGGTGCCTCTTCCCCAATTCCACATTTACTGGTACCCTCCCCAATTCCACATTTACTGGTGCCCTCCGCAATTCCACATTTACTGGTGCCTCTTCCCCAATTCCACATTTACTGGTACCCTCCCCAATTCCACATTTACAGGAGCCTCTTCCCCAATTCCACATTTACTGGTACCCTCCCCAATTCCACATTTACTGCTACCCTCCCCAATTCCACATTTACAGGAGCCTCTTCCCCAATTCCACATTTACTGGTACCCTCCCCAATTCCACATTTACTGGTACCCTCCCCAATTCCACATTGACTGGTGCCTCTTCCCCAATTCCACATTTACTGGTGCCTCTTCCCAATTCCACATTTACTGGTACCCTCCCCAATTACACATTTACTGGTGCCTCTTCCCCAATTCCACATTTACTGGTGCCCTCCTCAAATCCACATTTACTGGTACCCTCCCCAATTCCACATTTACTGGTGCCTCTTCCCCAATTCCACATTTACTGGTGCCCTCCCCAATTCCACATTTACTGGTGCCTCTTCCCAATTCCACATTTACTGGTACCCTCCCCAATTCCACATTTACTGGTACCCTCCCCAATTCCACATTTACTGGTGCCTCTTCCCCAATTCCACATTTACTGGTATCCTCCTCAATTCCACATTTACTGGTGCCTCTTCCCCAAATCCACACTTACTGGTGCCCTCCCCAAATCCACATTTACTGGTACCCTCCCCAATTCCACATTGACTGGTACCCTCCCCAATTCCACATTTACTGGTGCCTCTTCCCCAATTCCACATTTACAGGTGCCTCTTCCAAATTCCACATTTACTGGTGCCTCATCCCCAATTCCACATTTAATGGTGCCTCTTCCCCAATTCCACATTTAATGGTGCCTCTTCCCCAATTCCACATTTACTGGTACCCTCCCCAAATCCACATTTACAGGTGCCTCTTCCCAATTCCGCATTTACTGGTACCCTCCCCAAATCCACATTTACTGGTGCCTCTTCCCCAATTCCACATTTACTGGTACCCTCCCCAAATCCACATTTACTGGTGCCTCTTCCCCAATTCCACATTTACTGGTACCCTCCCCAAATCCACATTTACTGGTGCCTCTTCCCCAATTCCACTTTTACTGGTGCCCTTCCCAATTCCACATTTACTGGTGCCCTCCCCAATTCCACATTTACTGGTGCCCTCCCCAATTCCACATTTACTGCTACCCTCCCCAATTCCACACTTACTGGTGCCTCTTCCCCAATTCCACATTTACTGGTGCCCTCCCCAATTCCACATTTACTGGTGCCCTCCCCAATTCCACATTTACTGCTACCCTCCCCAATTCCACATTTACTGGTGCCCTCCCAAATTCCACATTTACTGGTGCCTTCCCCAATTCCACATTTACTGGTGCCCTCCCCAATTCCACATTTACTGATGCCCTCCCCAATTCCACATTTACTGGTACCCTCCCCAATTCCACATTTACTGGTGCCCTCCCCAATTCCACATTTACTGCTACCCTCCCCAATTCCACATTTACCGCCACCCTCCCCAATTCCACATTTACTGGTGCCCTCCCCAATTCCACATTTACTGGTACCCTCCCCAATTCCACATTTACTGGTGCCCTCCCCAATTCCACATTTACTGCTACCCTCCCCAATTCCACATTTACTGGTGCCCTCCCCAATTCCACATTTACTGGTACCCTCCCCAATTCCACATTTACTGGTGCCCTCCCCAATTCCACATTTACTGGTGCCTCTTCCCCAATTCCACATTTACTGGTGCCCTCCCCAATTCCACATTTACTGCTACCCTCCCCAATTCCACATTTACTGGTACCCTCCCCAATTCCACATTTACTGGTGCCTCTTCCCCAATTCCACATTTACTGGGAACCTCCCCAATTCCACATTTACTGGTACCCTCCCCAATTCCACATTTACTGGTGCCTCTTCCCCAATTCCACATTTACTGGGAACCTCCCCAATTCCACATTTACTGGTGCCTCTTCCCCATTTCCACATTTACTGGGAACCTCCCCAATTCCACATTTACTGGGAACCTCCCCAATTCCACATTTACTGGTGCCTCTTCCCCAATTCCACATTTACTGGGAACCTCCCCAATTCCACATTTACTGGTGCCTCTTCCCCCAATCCACATTTACTGGTGCCCTCCCCAATTCCACATTTACTGGTACCCTCCTCAATTCCACCATTACTGGTACCTCTTCCCCAATTCCACATTTACTGGTGCCCTCCCCAATTCCACATTTACTGGTACCCTCCCCAATTCTACATTTACTGCTACCCTCCCCAATTCCACATTTACTGGTGCCCTCCCCAATTCCACATTTACTGGTGCCTCTTCCCCAATTCCACATTTACTGGTGCCCTCCCCAATTCCACATTTACTGCTACCCACCCCAATTCCACATTTACTGGTACCCTCCCCAATTCCACATTTACTGGTGCCTCTTCCCCAATTCCACATTTACTGGGAACCTCCCCAATTCCACATTTACTGGTACCCTCCCCAATTCCACATTTACTGGGAACCTCCCCAATTCCACATTTACTGGTGCCTCTTCCCCAATTCCACATTTACTGGGAACCTCCCCAATTCCACATTTACTGGTACCCTCCTCAATTCCACAATTACTGGTACCTCTTCCCCAATTCCACATTTACCTCTTCCCCAATTCCACAGGTCTCTCTGACCCTCTGTACTTCCTATGATCCCACCATCCATTGTATATTCCCTTGCCTTGTTCGTCCTCCCAAAATGCATCACCTCACACTTCTCAGGATTAAATTCCATTTGCCACTGCTCTGCCCATCTTACCAGCCCATCTATATCGTCCTGTAATCTAAGGCTTTTCTCCTCACTATTTATGACACCACCAATTTTCATGTAATCTGCGAACTTACTGATCATACCTCCTATATTCACATCTAAATTATTAATGTGCACTACAAACAGCAAGGGTCCCAGCACCAATCCCTGCAGTACACCACTGGTCACAGGCTTCCAATCGCAAAAACAACCCTCGACCATTACACTCTGCCTCCTGCCACTGAGCCAATTTTGGATCTAATTTGCTAAATTGCCCTGGATCTCACAGGCTCTTACCTTCTTCACCAATCTCCCATGCTGGACCTTATCAAAAGCCTTACTGAAGTCCATGTAGACTACATCAACTGCCTTACCCTCATTTATTTATTTATTTATTTATTACACATCTAGTCACCTCCTCGAAAACCTCAATCAAGTTTGTTAGACACGATCTCCCCCTGACAAAACCATGCTGACTATCCCTGATAAACCGGTGCCCTCTCTAAGTGGAGATTAATCCTGTCCCTCAGAATTTTTCCCAATTGTTCTCCTACCACTGATGTTAGACTCAGTAATTACCTGGTTTATCCCTGCTACCCTTCTTGAATAATGGTACCATATTCGCTGTCATCCAATCCTCTGGTACCTCTCCTGTGGCCAGAGAGGATTTGAAAATTTGTGTCAGAGCGCCTGCTATCTGCTGCCTTGCCTCACATAACAGCCTGGGATACATCTCATCTGGGCCTGGGGATTTCTTCACTTTTAAGCACGCTAAAACAGTGAATACTTCCTCCCTTTCAATGCTAATTTGTTCAAGTATATCAAGAAACTGAGTGCAGTGAGACAGGGACACCAGCAAATGGAGATGGTGACAAGGGTGTGTGAGTGCAGTGAGACAGGGACATCAGCAGATGGAGATAATGCGAAGAGTGAGTGGGTGATGTGACACAGTGACACCAGCAGATGGCGATGGTGAGAAAGGTGAGTGGGTGCAGTGAGACAGGGATACCAGCAGATGGAGATGGTGAGAGACAGAGACAGCAGCAGATGGAGATGGTGAGAAACAGAGACAGCAGCAGATGGTGAGAGGGGTGCGGGAATACAGTGTTACAGGGACACCAGCAGATGGAGATGGTGAGCAGGACGAATGAGGGCAGTGAGACAGTGATACCAGCAAATGGACATAGTGCGAGGGGGTGAGGGAATGCAGTGAGATAGGGA
Source organism: Heterodontus francisci (assembly GCF_036365525.1). Taxonomy (NCBI): domain Eukaryota; kingdom Metazoa; phylum Chordata; class Chondrichthyes; order Heterodontiformes; family Heterodontidae; genus Heterodontus; species Heterodontus francisci. Next base: position 30,874,496 of record NC_090399.1, read on the forward strand.
TACCAGCAGATGGCGATGGTGAGAGGGGTGAGGAAATGTAGTGAGACACCGACACCTGCAGATTGAGATGGTGAGGGGGTGAGTGAGTGCAGTGAGACAGGGACACCAGCAGATGGTGATGGTGAGAGGGCTGAGTGCAGTGCAGTGAGATAGGGATACCAGCAGATGGGGTTGGTGAGAGGGGTCAGTGAGTGCAGTGAAGCCAGAGACACCATCAGATGGAGATGGTGAGAGGGGTGAGGGAATGAAGTGAGACCGGGATACCAGCAGATGGAGATGGTGAGCGGGCTGAGGGAATGCAGTGAGACCGGGATACCAGCCGATGGGGATGGTGAGACGGGTGAGGACATGCCGTGAGACAGAGACACCAGCAGATGGAGATGCTGAGAGGGGTGAGTGAGTGCAGTGAAACAGAGACACCAGCACGTCCCTGTCTCTCTCTCTCTCTCTGGTTGTGTCTATGCTGTGTTTGAAAAAAGAACTACCAGTGACATCAAGGGAAATCTGATTGGTTGGTTACGCCTCTGTAAAAATCTTTAAAAAATCAGAGAAAAAAAGTTATTTTCCAAAAAACCTCAAATAACTGCCTTGTAAGTGATAAGGTTAGAATGGCTAAGGTTTTAATTAGTGTAATTTATTAACTAATTGGAATAGTGCTGTTTGGACAGAGTGAGATTGTGAGTTGTGTGAGGGATTTTACTGAATCGGGGAAGCAGGTGCTCTTTGCAGTCTTTTCTTTTCTGCCTTTTCAAACTCCACGGTACACAGGAAGAAGCTGATTGGCAAGTAACTGGTAAGTTATTCTACTTATTACACGAATGGAGCTAAGTCATGGTTGGGCAGCTTGGCCGAGCAGAATGTGTCTCCTGTGGTATCTGGGAAGTCGTGGATGCACCATGTGTCCTTGACAAACACATCTGCAGGAAGTGTCACCGGCTGCAGAAGCTTGAACTCCAGGTTTCAGAACTCGAGCGGCAGCTGGAGTCACTGTGGTGCATCCACTAGGCAGAGAACCATGTGGATAGCACATTTCAGGAGGTAGTCACCCTGGAGCTTAAGAGAGCAGAAGCAGAGAGGGACTGGGTGGCTGCCAGACAGACAAGAAGGTCAAGGTAGGTAGTGCAGGAGTTCAGATAGGGTATCCCACTTTCTAACCGGTATTCAGTTCTGAGTACCGATGGGAAAGAGGGTTCCTCTGGAGAGTGCAGTGAAAGTCATGACCAGAGCACCATGGGTGGCTCAGCTCTGCAGGGAGGGAGGAGAAAGGACAAGAGAGCAATAGAGATAGGGGATTCTATATTCAGGGGAACAGATAGGCATTTCTGTGGTCGCAGATCTGATTCCAGGATGCTATGTTGCCTCCCTGGTGCAAGGGTCATGGATATCACTAAGCAGCTACAGAGCATTCTGGAGTCGTGGTCCATATTGGTACCAACAATATAGGAAAGAAGAGGGATGAGGTCCTGCAGGCTGAGTTTAGGGAGTTAGGAACGAGATCAGCAAGAAGGACCACAAAGGTAGTAATCTCCAGATTACTCCCAAGGCCACGTGCTAGTGAGTATAGAAATAGAAGAATACACTAGATGAATGCATGGCTGGAGAGATGGTGTAGGAAGGAGGGCTTCAGATTTCTGGTGCATTGGGACCAGTTCTGGGGAAAGTGAGACCTGTTTAAGCTGGACGGTCTACACCTGAACAGGACTGGGACAAATATCCTTGCAGGAAGGTTTGCTTGTGCTGTTGGGGATGGTTTAACTAGCTTGGCAGGGAGTTGGGAACCTGAGAGAAGTTTCAGATAGGACAATTTCAGGGCAGGGAATGGGAGGCAGAAAATTAGCGAGTGACTCTGAAAGACAGAAGACGCAAAAGTTAAAAAGAGTGCAGCACAGGAATTTGGCAGTGTTAAAGAGTATTTATTTAAATGCAAGGAGTATAGTAAATAAAGCCGATGAACTGAAGGCACAGATAGACACATGGCAACACAATATCATTGCTATAATGGAAACTTGGCTTAAAGAGGGGCAAGCATGGCAGCTCAACATCTCTGGATATCGAGTTTTCAGACGAGGTAGAGAGGGGGATTAAAAAGGAGAGTGTGTAGCATTATTAGTTAATGAATCAAATACAGCTGTGAGGAGGGATGATATGCTAAATGAATCATCAATTGAGGCCAAATGGGTGGAGCTCAGAAATAAAAAAGGGGCAGCCACACTACTAGGAGTGTACTATAGACTCCCAAATAGTGAGAGGGAGGTAGAAGAAGAAATATGTCGGCACATTTCTGAGTGCAGAAAGTATAGGGCAATAATATAAAAGCAAAATACTGCAGATTCTGGAAATCTGAAATAAAAACAAGAAACGCTGGAAATACTCAGCAGGTCTGGCAGCATCTGTGGAGAGAGAAGCAGAGCTAACTTTTCAGGTCAGTGACCTTTCATCAGAACTGGCAAAGGTTAGAGATGTAATAGGTTTTCAGCAAAAAAAATAGGGGTGGGGCAAGAGATAAGAAAAGGGAAGATGTTGATGGGACAGGGTCACAGAGAATAACTGACAAGAATGTCATTGAGCAAAGGCAAATGGTATGTTAATGGTGTGCTGAAGGATAAAGCTTTAGTGCAGAGTAGGTGTTAATTGACAGAAAAATGAACAGCCCTGGCCCAAAGCCTAAACATGAAAAAAAAACAGTGGGCAGGCACATGGTAAAAAAATGAATGATGAAACAAACTAAAATAAAATAAAAAGAAAAAGGAAAAAAGAAAACTAACTAAAAATAAAAAGGGGGCCGACATGCTCTGAAATTATTGAACTCAATGTTCAGTCCAACAGGCTGTAATGTGCCTAATCAGTAAATGAGATGTTGTTCCTCGAGCTTGCGTTGATGTTCACTGGAACACTGCAGCAATCCCAGGACAGAGATGTGGGCATGAGAGCAGGGGAAGGGGTGGGGGTGTGTTGAAATGGCAAGCAACCGGAAGCTTGGGGTCATGCTTTCAGACTGAGTGGAGATGTTCCACGGAGCAGCACCCAATCTGAGTTTGGTCTCCCTAATGTAGAGGAGACCGCATTGTGAGCAGCGAATACAGTATACTAAATTGAAAGAAGTACAAGTAAATCGCCGCTTCGCCTGAAAGGAGTGTTTGGGGCCTTGGATAGTGAGGAGATAGGAGGCAAAAGGGCAGGTATTACACCTCCTGCGATTGTGTGGGAAGGTGCTGTGGGAAGGGGACGAGGTGGGGGTTATGGAGGAGTGGACCAGGGGGTTGCAGAGGGAACGATCGTTTTGGAATGCTGACAGGGAAGGAGAGGGCAAGACGCACTTGGTAGTGGCATCACGCTGGATGTGATGGAAATGGCGATGGATGATCCTTTGGATGTGGAGGCTGGTGGAGTGGAAAGTGATGACAAGGGGAACCCTGTTGCAGTTCTGGGAGGGAGGGGAAGGGCAGAGGTGCTGGAAATGGGTCAGACACCGTTGAAGGCCCTGTCAACCACGGTGGGTGGGGGAATCCTCAGTTGAGGAAAAAGAAAGACATATCAGAAGCACTGTCATGGAAGGTAGCATCATCAGAGCAGATGCATCAGAGATGGAGAAACTGGGGAATGTAATGGAGTCCTTATGGGAGGCAGGGTGTGAAGAAGTGTAGTCGAGGTAGCTGTGGGAGTCAGTGGGCTGAAAATGCATATTAGTAGACAGCCTATCCCCAGAGATGGAGACAGAAAAGTCGAAGAAGGGAAGGGAAGTGTCAGAGATGGACCGTGTAAAGGTAAGAGAAGGGTGGAAATTGGAAGCAAAGTTGATAATGTTTTCCAGTTCAGTTTGGACCACCCCATACCTGGGGAGGGCGTCTCCAGGAGGAGGAAGCCTTGAGCTGCTTGGATGAGCTGTGAGCTGTTTGAGTGACAGGCCTGGGGCTATATTAGAACTGTTTGAGACACCATTCCCTCTTTTCCATGTGGGAGGTCTCTAAATTGTCCTTGATTAAACAGTGCCCTAAAATATTTCAGTCTCACTGTTTAAAATAACAAGTCACATTTCTGTGGCATCGTCTGTATCTTGAAGAATCAATTTGGGGCTCGAAATCTGTCAGTTAAAGCTAGTTGCTCATCCTGAAAAATGTTAACGGCTGTATTTGGAAAAGGCTGTTTCATACGACCATACGAATTAGGAGCAGGAGTAGGCCACTTGACCCCTCAAGCCTGCTCCACCATTCAATAATTTCATGGCTGAACTGATTACTCCACATTTCCACCTACCCCCGATAATCTTCAAACCCCATGCTTATCAAGAAACTATCTACATCTGTCTTAAAAATATTCATGGAACACCACCACCCCTTCAAGCCATGCACCACCCTGACTTGGAACTATATCGCAGTTCCTTCACTGTCACTGGGTCAAAATCCTGGAACTCATCCATCCAAACCTTGCTGCATCTTGGAACTATGTGTTCTCTTTGCAGAGACAAGAAATGGGCTGGTTGAATATGAGGTATTGCTTTTGGTTGATCAAATTTGTTTTTATTCATTCATGGGATGTGGGCATCGCTGGCTGGGCCAGCATTTATTACCCATCCCCTAACTTTTTAAAAAATTCATTCATGGGATGTGGGCATCGCTGGCCAGGCCAGCATTTATTGCCCATCCCTTATTGCCCTTGAGAAGGTGGTGGTGAGCTGCCTTCTTGAACTGCTGCAGTCCATGTGGGGTAGGTACACCCACAGTGCTGTTAGGAAGGGAGTTCCAGCATTTTTGACCTAGCGACAGTGAAGGAACGGCGATATAGTTCCAAGTCAGGATGGTGTGTGACTTGGAGGGGAACTTGCAGGTGGTGGTGTTCCCATGTATTTGCTGCCGTTGTCCTTCTAGTTGGTAGAGGTCGCGGGTTTGGAAGGTGCTGTCTGAGGAGTCTTGGTGCGTTGCTGCAGTGCATCTTGTAGATGGTACACACTGCTGCTACTGTGCGTCGGTGGTGGAGGGAGTGAATATTTGTAGATGGGGTGCCAATCAAGCGGGCTGCTTTGTCCTGGATGGTGTCGAGCTTCTTGGGTGTTGTTTTTTTTTCGAGATACAGCACTGAAACAGGCCCTTCGGCCCACCGAGTCTGTGCCGACCATCAACCACCCATTTATGCTAATTCCATATTCCTACTACATCCCCACCTGTCCCTATATTTCCCTACCACCTACCTATAATTTATAATGGCCAATTTACCTATCAACCTGCAAGTCTTTGGCATGTGGGAGGAAACCGGAGCACCCGGAGGAAACCCAGGCAGACACAGGGAGAACTTGCAAACTCCACACAGGCAGTACCCAGAATTAAACCCAGGTCACTGGAGCTGTGAGGCTGCAGTGCTAACCACTGCACCACTGTTGGAGCTGCACCCATCCAAGCAAGTGGAGAGTATTCCATCACACTCCTGACTTGTGCCTTGTAGATGGTGGACAGGCTTTGGGGAGTCAGGAGGTGAGTTACTTGTCTCAGAATTCCTAGCCTCTGACCTGCTCTAGTAGCCACAGTATTTATATGGCTACTCCAGTTCAGTTTCTGGTCAATGGATGTTAATGGAAGGGAGTTCCAGGATTTTGACCCAGCGACAGTGAAGGAACAGTAACATAGTTCCAATTCAGGATGGTGCGTGGTTTGGAGGGGAGCTTGCAGGTGGTGGTGTTCCCTTGCATCTGCTGCCCTTGTCCTTCTAGGTGGTAGAGGTTGCGGGTTTGGAAGGTTCTGTAGAAGGAGCCTTGCTGAGTTGCCACAGTGCATCTTGTAGATGGTACACACTGCTGTTACTGTGCGTCGGTGGTGGAATGTGAGTATTAGATTGTGTTCCTTGCAGATAAATGGATTTGAGGCATTTACACTGAATACCCTGAGAGAATGAAATGCATAACCAATGTCTGACTAACTTTAAGGTCTTCAGCATTTGAAAGAACAAGAAAACAATATACAAAACCTGCATCAGACAACAGCAGTTTTATTCCAAAGGCCTGAGCTGATTGAAAAAAGCAGGAGTTCAATCCCACACTGACCTATTGTGAATTTAAATTCTATATTTTCTAAAACTAAAAAAAAATCTGCAATTAAGAAAAACCTCCAAGATGCAATAATTCACTCCCATCTGCTGCTGTTGCTTAAAGAAGAGAAAGTTGAGGAGATTTGATCGAGGTTTTCAAAATCATGAGGGGTCATCCCTCTGTGCTGTAACCACTCAAGAATTTTAAAATAAGTATCTTGTATGTCTATTCTTCCTGCCAAAGAAATGCCCTCACATTTCTCAACAGAATATTCCATCAGTCATTTTCTTCCCTGTTCACTGAACCTGCCCAAACTCCATACCCTCTCTGTGTCATCGTTACAGCTTACTGTCGCATCTGAATTTGTGCCATCAGCTAATTGAATACATTATATTCGATCCCTTCATCTACATCATTGATATAGATTGTAAATAGCTGCAGGTCTAGCACTGATCCTTAAGGCTGCCACTAGTACCAGCTTGCCAACCTGAAAATGACCTGTTTATTCTGACTCAGTTTTCTGTCCTTTATCAATCCTCACATTAAATCATCTTTACTCATCACAGCTGTGCTTGCTGATGTACATTGGCTGCCAGTTCAACAACACCTGGATTTTAAAAATCTCCATCCTTGTGTTCAAATCTCTCTCTGGCATTGCCCTTCCCGATTCCTTTAAATATATAATATTATATATTAACATAGATAGATGATTGGTTAACAGGCAGAAAGCAAAGAGTAGGCACAAATGGGGCATTTTCAAGTTGGCGGGCTGTGACTCGTGGAATGCCACAAGAATCAGTGCTGGGGCTTTAGCTATTTACAATCTATATTAATGGCTTAGATGAAGAGACAGAGAGTAATGTATCTAAGTTTTCTGATGATACAAAGATAGGACAAAGGCAAGCTGTGAGGAGGACAAACAGACACTGCAAAGAGATATGGCACCAGTACTGGGGAAGGAGGGAGCTGTTCCGATGGGACGACCTGAATCATGCTGGGGCCAGAGTCCTGGCGAATTACATAACTAGAGTTGTAGGTAGGGCTTTAAACTAAATAGTGAGGGGTGTGCGGGGGTGGGGGGGGGGGGGTGGTGGTGGTAGGCGGAGCGTTCAGTTGCATGGAAAATTAGGAAGTCAAAGTTAAAGAAGGTAGGAGTGCAGGTTACTGATGAGGCTGATTGTTACCAGAAAATAAAGGGAAGGGACAGAATGTGTGAACGTCATATTGCACCAAGGAATCATACAAGAGTAGGGAAAGATGATAATAGAAGAAACTTAAAGGCTTTGTATCTGAATGCATGAAGTATTGCAGGAAAACAAGTTTTGGGAATTGAATATCCAAGGGTACTCAATATTTCGCAAGGATAGGCAGGAAGGAAAAAGAGGTGGTGTAGCTTTGTTAGTAAAAGAAGAGATCAATACTGTAGCGAGAACCGATATAGGCACTGGAGATCAAGATGTAGAATCAGTCTGGGTAGAAATAAGATATAGCAAGGGAAAGAAATCCCTGGTGGGAATAATCTATAAGTCCCCAAACAATAGTTCTGCAGTGGGGCACAGTATAAACAAGGAAATACTGGGGGCTTGTAAGAAAGGTATGGCAATAATCATGGGTGATTTTAATATGCATATAGACTGGATCAATCAAATTGGCAAGGGCAGCCTCGAGGGAGAGTTAATTGAATGTATTAGAGATTGTTTTTTGGAGAAATATGTTGTGGAACCAACCAGGGAGCAGGCTATTCTAGATTTGGTATTGTGTAGTGAGGTGGGATTAATTAATGATCTCATAGTTAGGGATTCTCTAGGGAAGAGTGATCATAGCATGCTAGAAGTTCAAATTCAGTTTGACGGTGAGAAACTGGAGTCCCACACTAGTGTTCTGGAGTTAAACAAAGGTAATTACATAGGCATGAGGGCAGAATTGGCCCTAGTGGACTGGGCAGGAAGGCTAAAAGGTAGGACAGTTGATGAACAGTGGCAGATGTTTAAGGATATATTCAATTCCTCCCAATTAAAATATATTCCAGAGAGGAAGAAAGATTCTAAAAGGGAAAAAACATGGCTAAGCAAGGAAGTTAAGGATAACATAAAGACAAAAACTAAGATATACTATACTGCAAAGGCCAGAGGCAGGCTGGAAGATTGGGAATCTTTTAAAGATAACAAAGGATTACTAAAAAAGTAATAAAAAGAGCAAAGGTAAATTATGAAAGAAACCTAGTGCAAAATATAAAATCGGAGAGCAAAAGTTTCTATAAGTATATAAAAGGGAAGAGAGTAGCGAAAGTGAATGTTGGTCCTTTGGAGGATGAGACTGGGGAGTTCATAGAGGGGAACACAGAAATGGCGAAGACACTAAATCAGTATTTTGCCTCAGCTTTCACAGTGGAGGACGCTACTACCATCTCAATAGTAACAGGTAATGCAGAGGTTATAGAAAGGGAGGAACTTAGAACAATCATCATCACTAGGGAAAAATACTGAGCCAACTATTGGGGTTGAAGGCAGACAAGTCCCCAGGGCCTGATGGCCTACACCCTAGGGTCTTAAAGGAAGTATCAGTCGAGATAGTGGATCCATTGGTTATAATATTCCAAAATTTCCTGAATGCGGGAAAGGTTCCAGTGGATTGGAAAAAAAGCTAAGATAACACCCTTATTCAAAAAGGGAGGGAGGCAGAAAGTAGGAAACTATAGACCAGTTAGTTTAACATCTGTCATTGGGAAATTGTTCGAATCCATTATTAAGGAAGTAATAACAGGACATTTAGAAAGTCAAAACGCAATCCGTCAGAGTCAGCATGGTTTTATGAAGGGTAAATCGTTTAGCTAATTTGCTAGAGTTCTATGAAGCTGTAACAAGCAGAGTGGACAATGGGGATCCTGTAGACGTAGTATATCTGGACTTCCAGAGGCATTTGATAAGGTGCCGCACAAAAGATTAATACACAAAGTAAGATCACATGGGATTAGGGCAATTTATTAGCTTGGATAGAGGATTGGCGAACCAACAGAAAACAGAGAGTTGGGAAAAATGGGTCTTTTTCTGGTTGGCAAGATGCAACTAGTGGGGTGCCACAGGTTTTGGTCCTCGGGCCCCAACTATTTACAATCTATATTAATGACTTGGATGCAGGGATAGAAGGTACTATAGTCAAATTTGCAGATGACACGAAAATAGGTGGGATAGTAAGTTGCAATAAAGAAATAAGAAATTTACAAATGGATATGGATAGGTTAGGTGAATGAGCCAAAATTTGGCAGATGGAGTTAAATGTGAAGAAGCGTGAGGTTATCCATTTTGGTTGGAAGAATAGAAAGGCAGATTATTATCTAAATGGAGAGAAACCTCAGAGTGCTTTGGTGCAAAGGGATCTGGGAGTCCTCATTCATGAATTGCAGGAAACTAGTATGCAGGTACAGCAGGTAATAAGGAAGGCAAATTGAATTTTGGCATTTATTGCCAAAGGAATAGAGTATAAAAGTAGGGAAGTGTTGCTGTAACTGTACAAGTGAGACTGCACCTGGAATATTGCGTACAGTTTTGGTCTCCTTACTTGAGGAGGGATGTCGTTGCATTGGAGGCAGTTCAGAGGAGGTTCACTAGATTGATTCCAGAGATGGGGAGCTTGTCTTATGAAGAGAAATTGAGCAGTTTAGACCTTTACTCTCTAGGGTTTAGAAGAATGAGAGGATATCTAATTGAGGTATATAACATGATTAAGGGGACTGACAAAGTAGACATAGAGAGGATGTTTCCTCTGGTGGGGCAATCTAGAACGGGAGGTCATAGGATAAGGGGTAGCAGATTTAAAACAGAGATGAGGAGAAATTACTTCTCTCAAAGGGTCATGAATCTGTGGACTTCACTACCCCAGAGTGCGGTGGATGCCATGACATTGAGTAAATTTAAGGAGGAGGTAGACAGATTTTTAATTAGTAATGGGTTGAAGGGTTATGGAGACCAGGCAGGAAAGTGGAGTTGAGGCCGAGATGAGATCAGCCATGATCGTATTGAATGACGGAGCAGGCTTGAGGGGCTGAATTGCCTACTCCTGCTCCTAGTTCTTATGACAAGTTACGTGAGTGGGCTACAAGGTAGCAGATGGAGTATATGTGGGGAAGTGTGTAGTTATTCACATTGGCTTAAGAATATTTTTAAAAGGCGTGAAACTTGTAAATGTTGATGTACAGATAGCCTTGTACGTGCTCATACAAGGAACACATAAAATTAGCATGCAGGTACAGCAAGCAATTAGGAAGGCAAATGGCATGTTGGCCTTTATTGCAAAGGGATCAGACTACATGAATAAAGAAGTCTTGTTATAATTGTACAAGACTTTGGTGAGACCACACCCGGAGTACCCAGGATAAAGATCCCAATATTTAGGACAGAGATAAGTAGAAATTTATTCACTCAAAGTGCTGTGAATATTTGGAATTCTCTACCCCAGAGGGTAATAGACGCTCCATTGTTGAATATGGTTAACGCTGAGATAGACAGATTTTTGGTCTCTCAGGGAAGTAAGGCATATGGGGAGCGGGCAAGAAAGTGGAGTTGAAGCCCGAGATCAGCCATGGCCATCTGAATGGTGGAGTGGGCTCAATGGGCTATATGGTTTACTCCTGCTCCTATATCTTATGTTTATATGATAACTGTTCCATCCCGACAAAACTGCCAGATTTCTGGCATCCTTTAATTCTGACCTTTTGCCCCATGATGAGTGGAGTTGTCTTCAACTGTTGAGGCCCAACAATCTGTTTCAATTATTACTGCACTGGATCATACCTCTATTTATAAAACGCTAGACACTGCCTCAGTTATTACTGCACTAGACAATGACTAAGTTTGTTACACTCAGCCATGTCTCTGCTTATGCTGCACTTCACCTGGTCTCACTCAGTTTGTTCTTCCCAAGACCATTTCCCTGTTTATAATACAATAAGCCCTTTCTTTACTTGATATCTAACCCCATGCTGACCCTGCCCTGGGAGTGTTTGATGGGACATTGTAGAGGGAAATTTAAACTGTATCTAACCTCTGATTGTATTTGGCTTGGAAGAGTTTAATGAGATAGTGTAGATGGAGCTTTACTCTGTATCCCTGGAATTCAGAAGGTGAAGATGTGATCTGATAGAGAGAAACTATTCCCTCTGGTTGGCTGGGCAGCCTAGGAATTGGGGACATAGTGTAAAAACCTAAACATAGTCCAAACAATTTTCAGGAGTGTATTAAGAAACAGTTCAACACACCAGGCATGGTATTAGATTGAAAGTCACTTCCACAAATGGAAATTCATGCTCAGCCACTTGTTAATTTTAAAATCTGAGATTGATAGATTTTTGTGAGCCAAAGGTATTAAGAGATATGGGGCAAAGGTGGGTAAATGGAGTTTGATTACAGAGCAACCATCATCTCATTGAATGATTAACAGGGTTGAGGGGTCAAATGGCATCCTCCTTTTCCTATGTCCAATGAAAAATATCCATCTTTCACTCTCTGGATGTCGGTCACCCTCTTTGTCTGTGTCTCCCTCTTTGTCTCTCTTTCTGTCTGTCTGTCTGTCTCTCTCTTGCCTCCCTCAAAGCATATGTTGAAATTCACAAGCATCAGTCAGTCATTTAAGGCTTGTTTACGGTGGTCATTTTATGTTACCACAGCACTGGGGCATTTATTTCAGAGACTGACTCCTCACTAATGTATCGTTAGTGCTTTAAACATGACAAAAACACAGATGTGGAGACACTGAGACACATGGTACCAGACAGAAGTACATTATCGCCTTGTACCCATTGTGTACTGTACATGTACAAGAGCTGACACTGTATTAAATTCATTTACGGGAATTTAAATTTCCTCCCATGCTTCTGTGAACAGCCATGGATACATTTCATTCAGGCCTGGTGATTTATCACTTTCAAAGATACTAAACCCCTTAATATTTCCTCTCTCACTATATTTATCCCATCCAGTATTTCACACTCCTCCTCCCTAACTGCAATGTCTGTGCCATCGCTCTTGTGTATTCCTATTGTGTGAAGGCAGACGCAAAATATTCATTAACAAATCAACCCCACATCATCCACCTCCATTACTATGAAGAATGAGGAGAGGCAATATAAACTAAAGGATACAATTCTAAAGCAGGCAAAAAATTAGAGACGCTGCGCTGTTTTCCTTGGAGGAAAAGTTTGAGGAGATTTGATAAAGGTGTTTAAAATCATGAGGGGGTCGGGACAGAGTAGATAGGGAAACACCATTGCCATTGGCAGGAGGGCCGAGAACCAGAGGACACTGATTTAAGGAGATTGGCAAAAGAACCAGAGGCGACATGAGTGTTTCCAATCTGGAAAGCACTGCCTGGAAAGGTGGTGGACGTAGATTCAATCATGACTTTCAAAAGGGAATTGGAGAAGAACCTGAAGAGGAAAATTTTGTAGGGCGATGGGGAAAGGGTGGAGGAATGGGACTAGCTGAGATACTCTTACAGAGAGCCTGCGCAGTCAAGATGGGCCGAATGGCCTACTTCATGCTGTAACCATTCTGTGACTCTATGATTTAAACAAAAATTGTATTTCTTTTCTTCCTATACCCTCTCATTTCTCCACAGTATATTCCATCAGACACTTGTCTTCTCACTGTTGTCCATTCGCTCCCAGTTCAACAACACCGAGATTTTAAAAATCTCCATATTTGTGTTCAAGTCCCTCCCTGGCTTCACCCTTCCATATCCGTTTAAACTGTCCATCCCGCCAACACTGCCAGATTTATGACTTTAGGATTTCTGATATCCTGAACTGACGCATACCACAAACTGACCCATCACCCCAAACTGGCTCATCACCCCAAACTGACCCATCACCCCAAACTGACTCATCACTGCAAACTGACTCATCACCCCAAACTGACTCATCACCCCCAAAACCACGAGATGTTAAAGAGCAGAGATAGAGAGAAACTGAAACTGAGAGATGGAGAGCGAGAAAGTCTCATCCCACACTGTTAATGTTACTGGCATCAGATATACGTTGCTCTTCTTGTGACAAGTTACAAAAAAAACCATGGATACGATGCATCAGCGACAAGGTGAACACTGCAGGGAGATTCCCACCTCTGAACTCTTTGCAGCAATTTCAAATATGTTCTGAAGTAAACACGCGGATCATTTCGTTACAAACTCCACCGGATACCGTGGGGACAGGAGTCAAACATATGTATCAAATATGGCAATTTCCTGGACTTTCTCACCAATTCTAGTGGAAGGGAATCCCCCTTTTGCACATTATTTAGAGACACTGTATCCAGCTGGGAAGGAATTACAATAAATTACACTCTAATGACAGCGGCGATGGCGGCCCTGCCTTCCCACAAAGCAGCGCGGTGGAGAAAAGGCCCCATCGGTGGACAGCTGCATTCTGACCCCCAAACAGGAGCGGGAGGGGCCCAGATGAGCTGGTGGCATGGTGAGGTCACATCCAGGCATGGACAAGATGGCAGTGAGGCGGGGACAGGGCAACGGCAGCCATGTTGGATTTCAGTCTGCACAGTGAGATCACTTCTGGTGAGATGCATAGGCCCCGCCCAATCTACTTAAAACCTTTAATATCCTTTTTAATAATCATTTTAGACCCCATTTAAATCCTTTAAAACCAATTTTAATGCCTTTTGTACATCCTTAAGCTTCCTTTAAAACCACTCCAAACCACATATAATCCTGACTTGGAACTATATCGCCGTTCCTTCACTGTTGTTGGGTTAAAAACCTTGAACTTCCTTCCTAAAAGCATTGTTCGTGTTGCTACACCCAAGGACTGCAGTGGTTCAAGAAGTGGTTCACTACCACCTTCTCAAAGGCAATTAAGGATGGACAATAAATGTTGGCCTAGCCAGTAATGCCCATATCCCACGAACGAATATAAAAAGCATTCTTTGCAGTTTTTAAAGCCTTGACACCCGTTATCAACACCTCTTTTTAAACCTCTTTTGACCCCCTCACTCCTGTTTTGTTCTGTATGGGCCGTGTGCGTTTCAGTATCAGCTCCTGCACATGTAGAGTACCCAGCGGGTAAATGGGGATGATTCATTCCAAAATGTTAATAATAGAAGTGAGCAGATGGTGCCTACGTCTCACCGGAGGCTGAGGATCAGATTCAGAGCTGCTACAAGGCAGGGAAGTCCGAGACGTAGGTTGATGAAATGGAAGGGGGAGGAGTGCTGTGCAACTGGGAGAGCTGCATATGCTTCACCACTTATTCAGCGACCATCAGGGTCCCAGTAAGAAACCAGCGGCAGCACTGGAGAAACTAGTCGGAGTTTGCACGGCTGATGCTCCATTAAGTTTGCTGACATTTGCAGAAGCCCCAAAATAGATGCAGGGGCCTTCTTTCCATATTTAAATTGAGCATAGAATCTTACAGCACAAATAATGCAATTCAGCCCATCATGCTGCTGCCAGCTCTTTGAAAGTGCAATCCAATTAGCCCCACTCCTCAGTTTCGAGTTCAGGAAATAGCCTGTCGATCAGTCTGGGGAAGCTGTGACACCCAACACTCTGGCCCTGGAAAACCACCGTTTGTGGAAAGATTGTATTTTAAGGTGGTCATGGGCTGTACACTGGGGAAAGTTGACAGGCAGTGTGACGGAATGATTGTTGTAAGTCATGGCAGATTGCCTCAACGTAACAGAGAAAGAGGCTATTTATTAACTATTTCTAGTGTTTTTTTAAGCACGATTTTCATTATATAAAGTGAAAATTAAGACCGCTTCCTTGTAGATTTTACAGCATCTTTAGTTCAAACTCCTCAGAGACGTCCCCCTGCAACATGAGCAACAAATTTACTGACGCTACTAAAATAACACACGGGTTGCATTAGAGTTCAAGGTTTATGACAAGGGATGTATTGAGGCAATTGTATGCTGCAAATATCGATCAAACATTTCTTCTATATATGAGTTGTAATTGAATGTTATTTTTCATTTGAACAGGCTATTTACGCGGAACGTACACCTTACAGTGGTGAAGCAGCTTAGAAGATGAGCAACAAAATGTCCAAATGCCCTTATATTTGACATCCCTCTATTCCAAGGTCGGAAATAAACCGAACCAATTTCTCACAGCCGCTTCTGAATTTCGAGCCTTTGCATTTTTCTGCAGACGGCATCTCTTCAATCCAAGACTCGGAGTCAAGAATGTACTGCATTCTGTTGGGGGCAGAGTGGGGGTGGGGTGTGGGGGAAGACAGAGAAGGAGAGAACAATGAGAATAATTCGGGTGACGATTACCTTCTGATACTCATAATGTACATCAGGAATTATTCAAAGGAAAAAATAAAACTTGCTTTTAAGCAGTGTCTTTCATGACCTCGGGACATACCAAAGTAGTTTACTGTCAATGAGGTACTTTGAAGTGTATTCATACAGGAAACTCACAGCCAATTTGCGCTAAGAAAACTCCCACAAACAGCAGTGACCAGGTAATCTGTTTTTCTGATGTTGAGTGAGGGACAAATATTGGCCCCGGGGAGAGCTCCCCTGCTCATCTTCAAATTAGGGATCATTTAATGCCTCGACCAAAGGATAACATATCCAACAGTGCAGCACTCCCTTGGTACTGCAGTGGGAGTAGCCCACTGGATTCTGTGCTCATATTCCTGGAGTGGGAGACTTGATCCTTCACTCTTCTCACTCAGAGTTGAGAGTGTTTTATCCGCTGAGCCATGGCCGCCATTGGTGCTCGGTGATAATTCTCGGGTAATTGTAGCTCAAAAGAAGGGGAGTAGGGATGGGCATTGGAGTGGGGGGGGGGGGGGGGGGGATGTGGGGGGGAGCTGCTTTCCTGTAAAGATGCCTTAATGCTTCCCAGTATCTTACCACTTAGCAAGGACACAACAATCTGACTTACTTTCTGTTTGAATCCTGGGTCTTGCCATCCTTCCCCATTAAGAGGTATGATTTCTCAATCTGCAGTTCAATCGGGCAGGATTTCCGTTTCAGTAAATGCCGGATATCATTCGCCGTAATGTCTTCGTCTTTCGCTATTTTAAAGACAAGGAGAGAATGTGGGATGCTTGTTATCTTCATTTTATGGAGCCACCGAGCAAAACGTTGGCATTTATTGTTCCAGCGAAGCGCAGTTTATCCATTTCTCTGAGCAGGTGACTCCTCACCAACCTTCTCCTATCTGACTTCAACATTAGCAGCCAGAAATAATAATTGATTTTTTTTTTCATAAAAAAGAGCTATCGCTGAAAAAAAAACTAGTCTGAAACTTTCTTTGACGCCAGCGTTTCCGCTTCTCCAGCCTGTAATTTTCTGCTCTTTAAGGGGACAGACTAAGGGCCAGAATGTCGTCTCGGGCAGTGGTACAAATATCTGATTGTCCGCCTGTTCTACACAGCACCTGATATTCAGTTGCTTTGCAGTCAGTGGGATTAAATACCAAGCACTGCGTAGAGCGGGAAGCCGATGTGATAGCATTGTTTTAACTACCCACTGAGACGAATTCCTACCCCAAGATATCAGACTGGCGAGAGAGGGAGAGAGAAATACCACAAAACTCCAGGTTGTGATTCAATGCTAAGCAATAATTGGACGATTGTTGTGATTGTTCAGAACAATTGTTTGAGTAGACGATGAGATGGAAAGGCCATAGTTTAGGCTTGTTCAAAGTCTGATATGAATCAGTCACCCCATGGTCCGAATCGAGAAATCTATAGGGAGGAAATGTTTGTGTTAAATTTACTTACAACGTTTGATGGGTTTCATGATGGAGACTGTGTAGACCGCGAAGCTTCCTGTTGTATTTACACTGGATACCATGACTATATAGGCTGTAAAAAAATGTAACAAATCAATCATTCGCAAACTAGTTGTAAACGATTGACTTTTATAAAGGAGAGATTTAAATCACAGAATGGTAAAAAAAAAAATACTGCACAGAAGGAGTCCATTCAGCCCAACGTGTCGGTGCTGGCCGTAAAAGTTATTCAGCCTAACCCCACTATCCAGTTCTTGGTCCATAGCCCTGTAAGTTATAGAACTTCAAGTGCATATCCAAGAGATTTTATAAAGGCGATGAAGGTTTGTGCTTCTACCATCCTTTCACACAGTGAGTTCCAGACCCCCACCACCCTCTGGGTGAAAGAATTACTCCTCAACTTCTCTCTAATTCTCCCATCAATTACATTAAGTCTGTGATCCCCGGTTATTGACCTCCCTGCTAAGGGGAATAGGCCCCTCCTATCCACACTCTCTAGGTTCCACATAATTTTATCCACATTGTATATTATGTATAATATAATTAGTTTTTTCTTTGCTATCAGTTTAACAAATAATCGTTAATCACCAAGATCAGCAAGAAAATTAATTTCTTTGGGATGTGCTTTGTTTATATTTGGTCCAAAATGAATTGGGTGCCTGGGCTTTTAGTGAGAAGAGTCAGACTGTGATAGGTAGTAGAGCCTCTCTTTCACTGACATGAATCAGATTAATTAAACTCCCCCTCAGAGCCTATGTATTAGTTATTAATGGGTCTCCATACAATGCTATTGGCAAATCTAACATTTTATAGCAAAGTGCTGAGAATTAAGACACATACGCCAGTTCATAAGCTACTGCAGCATAATTTGTGTCTCATCTCAACGTTCCCAAATTGAGGAATTCTGCAGCATTTACCATATTCTACAATCGGACTGTAGCAGGCAAAATCCAGCCGTGCGTCTCCGGCAACATCTGGGGAAAAAGTTCTCTTGATGCGAGGGCAGCGGCCTGAGAGAGAGAGAGAGAGAGAGAAAAGAGATCCATGGATACAACCAAGGGCCGATTGTGCGATGGGAGAGATGTTTCAGCAAAGGTCATTCTAGTGCTTTCAAATGTACAGAGTGTGGCAAGAGATCTGAATAGAAATGAATAGGTCGATATTGCAAAATAGAGCACTCGTCAGCTGGACAGTTACTGGCCAGTACTATCCATGGTAAAATGTATCCCCTTTTTGAACAGATATCTAGGTTCCATCTCTGGATACCAGAGTGTGGTGACTGATGTTGCTGATGAAACAATCCCCAAGGTTGTAGCCATTAAAAGTTAACATCACCTCGAATAATTATTTATATCTAATGCTTATGTTTCCATAGACTCATAGAATGATAAAGCATAGAATGAGGCCTTTCAGCCCATCATGTCAGTACTGGCTCTTTGAAAGCGTTATCCAATTAGGCCTACTCCCCTGCTCTTTCCCCATAGCTCTGCAGTCTTCCCCTACCAGTATTTATCCAATTCCCTTTTGAAAGATATTATTAACTGTAATGCCACCGCATTCCAGATTGCAACAAATTGCTGCTTAAAAAGAATTCTCCTCATCTCGCCTCTGGTTCTGTTGCCAAACACCTTAAACCTGTGTCCTTCCTGCCACTGGAAATGGTTTGTCTTTATTTACTCTGTCAAAGCCATTCATAATTGTGAACACCTCTATGAAATGTCCTCTAACCTTCTTTGCTTTGTGGAGAATAACACCAGCTTCTCTGGTCTCATTTTCAGAACACCCCCCCAACAATGCTGAAACTATAAAAGCCTCTGACAGCACAGATCAGACTTAACACTGCAGATAGTTGGCTTTTTACTTTCTAATATACACTGATCGAAACGTACCTTCAGCGCATTCACAAACCTCATTTTGGCAGAGCTTTGATACCATGGTGCTCTGTTCTGGAGCATTATAAAACACGGTGCATTTAGTACCTGCGACCCAAGAAACAAACCATCAGAATAGTTTGACATGCACGACTGCTATTACTGTTAGGTACTGTGATTGGACATTCTGAATGCTAATATCTGTCAACAATCAATAAACAGACAAAGAATCAGGAAAGAATCTCATTGCGTTAAAATTATTCTCGATAGAATTTTTGGTATGTGGTCCTTGAGTGACTCAGTGTCAGCTCCTGTACACGTAGATCACACAGCGGGTAATAGTGAAAGATTCACTTCTTGAACCATCAACCTGGGGAAACGCCTGGTTCATTGCACATTCAAATCAGACCAGCAACTACATTGAGGCAGTGTCTCTACTCACTTGGGTTGTAATAGTCATAGAGTGTCGCACTTGCTGGCTGTATTAATCCAATGGGAATAATTTGCCTGGCACCAAATACCACACATTCTCTGTGTTCAGTAACCTACAGGGAAAACAATCAGCAAAGTAGCTTTAGAAACAGACACACATAAAATGCATCCTTCATGATTTCAGATATTCCTTCTAGAATCATAAGAACAGGAGGAGGTGCTGACTTCTTCAGCCTTCTCCCCATTCAATCAGACCATGGCTGATTGATATTTTAGCCCTAATTCTCCACCTTTGCTCCACACCCCTTGACATCCTTACCCAATGAAAACCTATACATTATCTTTAAATCTCCAGTTGTCCCCCAGTATCCACAGTTTTTAGGGCGAGATATTCAGTTAACTACCACACAGTGTGTGACAAAGTGCTTCCTGATTTCACACCGGAAAGCTTTAGCTCTAAACTCAATATAAGATGTTGCATTTTTCTTGACTTCCCGACTACAGAAAATGGTATCTCCCTTTCTGCTATTGCTGTAACATACAAAACATACAAATATGATTTATGTTGCAACAATAAGGAGTAATTCCTTCAACGTAATGCACTCTTCTGAGCGATCATCCTAACACTGCTGATATATTAACTGTTTGATAATTAACACAGCTTCCATAGTCTTCTGATTTCACTCATTTGAAATATGGCGGTGGGAGGATGCTCCAATTGGTTTCAGGGAGCGACTGAGGAGACACGGCTTGGGATGGGGGGCGGGGGGCAGGGTGGGGTGGGAGGAGGGGTGGGGCGAGGGAGTATTTTCTTTCAGGTGACTATCCAGTTAAACTTCCTGAGAAACGTGTGTGTGTGTGGGCATAGGGCGAAAGACCCATAAGCAATCCTGGGCTTGCCTCCAACTTCTCAAGTCAGATAATTTGACAAGACTCTGCTTAGGCTCATACCACCTGATTATCCAGCTACTCAGGGCTCGTGAAGCTGTACCAGAAAAGACGGGTGGGGGAGGGGGTGGGGGGGGGGGGGGTGGGCGGCGGTGGTGGGGGGTGTGGAAACAAGCATACACAAAGTGATTTGCAAAGTGAAACGCACATGCGAACAGTGGCATTACCGTCTCAAGATACAGCAGCACTCTCCCGTCTTTAAACTCGTACGAATCGATGTATCTATCGGCAAGATTTTTTAACTGGAAAATAAAATGTATTTCCAATTAGCATCATTATCATCACATCCACTCTTTATTGCTATAGACACATTTCCAGGGTATCTTACAGCATATGGACACTTAAAAGATCTCCATTATATGGGACCTCAGAATTCAAGAGCATTTAAACATTCTGATCACAATCTCACCTTCCTTATATCTGGAAATGTCCCTCACCCACAGGTTAACTAAAGTAGTATTGATTGAACACATTTTGAAACCAAATACACCAGAGACTTTTTGGGATGCATACCTTGAATTACAAGATAATCTATCTTCAGACACTACTATTTGCACCAATCCTATTCTTTTCATTGTTGAGGAAGTCTTTTTTAAAACTAAAGATCACTGCTCTCAGGTCCGAAACATTCCATTGCTAGTAATATCTTTTTCGGTAACTGAGTTCACTTCTGGGCACCAATAACCTGCTCACCAGTGCTTCATTTGGGTCCGACCTGAACCACTCAGCTCATACCTCAATACAGACTTGATCGAAACGTGAACAAAAGAGTTAAATTGAAGAGGTGAGACTGACTGCCCTGCAACATCAAGAAGACTTGTGAAATTGTAGTCAACGGGAATCAGGAGGAAACTCTCCACTGGCGTGTGTCATACCTAGCATAAAGCAAAATGGCTGTGGTTGCTGGAGCCAAACATCTCAGCCCCAGGACATCACTGCAGGAGTTCCTAAGGGCGATGTCCTTGGCCCAGCCATCTTCAGCTGCTTCATCAATTACCTTCTCGCCATCACAAGGTTAGAAGTGGGGATGTTTGCTGATCACTGCAGAGTATTCAGTACCATTTACAACTCGTCAGATACTGAAGCAGTCTGCGCCCGCATGTAACAAGACCTGGACAACAATCAGGCTTGGACTGATAAGTGGCAAGTAACATTTACACCACACAAGTGTCAGACAATGACCATCTCCAACGGGATAAAGTCTACCCAATTCCCCATGATATTCAATGGCATTACGGTTGCCGAATCTCCCACCATCAACATTACTAGGGGGTTTGGGTGAGGTAGGTCACCATTGACCAGAAACAACTGGACAAACTGCATAAATATTGTGGCTATCAAGAGCAGCTCAGAAGCTGGGTATTCTGCAGTATTCTGGGTATTCTACTCACCTCCTGACTTTCCAAAGCCTGTCCACCACCTAGAAGGTACAAGTCAGGAGTGTGATGGAGTATTCTCCAGTGGCCTGGATGAGCGCAGTTCCAAAAATATTCAAGAGGCTTGACACTATCTCGGGCAAAGCAGCTGCTCAATCAGCACCCATTCACCATCTTAAACATTCACTCCCTCCATCATCGGCGCACAGTGGCAGCAGTGTATATGATCTACAGGATGCACTGCAGCAACTCACCAAGGTTTCCTGAACTGCATTGCCCAAAACCGCAACCTCGATCAACTAGATGGACAAAGGCAACAGACGCTTAGGAACAGCACCATCTGCAAGTTGCCCTTCAAGTCACAAGTCACCTTGACTTGGAAATATATCACCTCTCCTTTGTCATTACAGGGTCAAAATCCTAGAACGTCCTCCTTAGCAGCACTATGGCTGTACCTACACCACATGGAGCATGGTGGTTCAAGAAGGCGGCTCACCACCATCTTCACAAGGGCAATCGGGGGGGTGGGGGAAGCAATAAATACCATCAGCCTTGCCAGTTAATTCCCGTGAAAAGATAAAAATAACTTTTTAGGTTATTCTTATTCCACCTATTACGGGTCCACTTTGGCATAAGAACTACCCTGGTCTCTATACAGAGCCATATCTTCAACGTATTTGTGAAGCTTTATTCTGTTTATTATTTCTAACATGTTCCTACATAAGACAAAAAACAGATACTTTTCAATGCACAGAAAACCTTCATCAGGAATGCACTTTTCATGAACAAGTTTATAATTCAGATGAGTCCCCAATAAAGACACTTGCGAACATTGCCCTCAGGAGGAAGGACAGTCTGACCTTATCCAAATCTGCATTGTCTGGCTCAAATCCACTGAGAAGAGAGACGTCCACAATGGCCATTCCAGAGACTCTCTGAATCTTGTCGCCATCAGGCTCATGCCTTTGTGAAATGGATAAATACATTTCAAATCAATTCATTACCAAAGTGTATCGGTTGGTGTGTATTGCAATCAGAGTGGGCTGGGTGTTGTGGGCACGAAGGAAAGCTAATTCCAAGTTCAAATTTAGACTGGGCAAAATGTGAGCATTCTTAATGGAGTGATAAGAAATTGTTTGATGAGCTATTTGAATGGAAATGCTCCTTTGTTCCTACAATAAGGGTAGCAAATCCTTAAAACTCGGGGCAGAAACAATTTCTTACCGAGGCTTCTGGATAATCATATCAATAATAATGTTTCAGTCTTTATGATATGGTTTCGGTGCCTACCCTAATCCAACTTCAGCGTTGAATCACATATATGGGAGGAAAGCAGGAAGGAAGAAAATATATCCAACTATTAATGTAATATTACAAAATAAGATCTGCAAAATGTGTAATCCTTTTACAGAAATGCACCATGGTTACAGTCAGGGCCAATTAGTATACATCGTGTCATTTTTCGCATAATGGACCGGATCTCGAGGTCAGCTGCGAAGCAGTAGCGTTCACCGCTCACCTGGATGAAATCTGCCCACAAAGATCTGGCGATCTCTGTGGCGTGGGCTTTCCCCTTTCCTAGTGACAGTTTAAAACCTGGCACTGAGCCAGGGGGATGTCTTGGTGTGCAGCAGCTGTGGTGCCAGTCATCAGGTAAGCAGCCAATCACATTGGAGGATTCTCACAAAGCCAACCGGGAAGTGAAAAGCACTTAATATCTTTCAATTTTAATTTAATTTTCAGATAATGAAATAAATGATTATGATTGGGTTTAGATAAAAGCGAAACTATCACTATAAACAAACTATTAGTTTAAAAATATGTGAATTATCTTTCATTATGATGGAACATTTGTCATTTGACAACTATAATGTTAGCTTTTCAGCACCAGTAAGATAGTTTCACATTAAGTATGAAGTTAGTATGCGGTTAAAAACCCAGTTAGACCTCATTCAACAAGGTGCAACTTTTTCAATGGTTTTTACAGCAAGTCTAACAGCTGAAGAGTGGAAGTTCTCATCACTCCCATTGCAGTCTTGGGATGCCTCAACAGCGCACCCTTTGGAGATGTGTAGAATCACTGACAGCAACTTCTTGGATTTCTGCATTATTCCGCGCATGTGTGGACTTCAGAAGTTGCTGTCAATTTCAGGGGAGTAAAGAGAGCAAAGGTTGGCAGTTTCTCCCTCATCACTGCTGCAAAAATGTTTTCTGTGGAAGAAGTTATTGACACTGACCACACACAGACTTCATAATAAATGGTTGTGTCTTTATCAGCACTTGGGACATCTCTCCTTCTCCGGGATCGAAGATCGAACCAATCAATCCCACCGACCGGTTGGTCTGCTGCTAAAGGTTGGTCGTAATCTCCATAGTTTAAGTAATCTAGACGTTCTGCAAGAATGCAACATCTCATTATCATTCAATTCCTTTAATGTGAATGCAGTAGTATCCGACTGTTCCTGTTCAATGGGCAATTTTCGAAGCAGAAATGACGCTTGCCATGTTATCAGTTGATCAATTCCACCCTCTTTGTTTCTGATTTGTAGCTTGTGCCAGGTTGGTGATTAATTTGGGATAATTCATTATTTCGTGAGTTGAAAACGGTATCTGAATAGTTGGACTAATTAAATAATGCTTTCTCTTAGACCGACATAGAAACATGGACACCCATCTGTCCCAGAAACAGTGTTTTAAATTATCAGTACAGTATGATATTGTTAGACAATTGATAAGCTTCAAATATGCATTTGAGACAAATGGGCGTCACCTCTTCTATACCTTAATCGAATTTATGGTATCATCCCAGAGTTTTAGTTTTGAATCTTGTCAACGTAAGACAGTGATGAGGATAGTTGTAGATTTCAGCATGATAGGGACAGGATGGTGAAATGGGCAAAAGAGTGGCAGATGGAGTGAGATGTGAAGTGGGGCACCTTCGGAGGGCTATTATGGAAAGACAGTAAACCATAAATACATGAATGCGGGAAGCGTTAGATGAGCAAAGGGGCCTTGGTGTCCATATGCACAAATCCTGATAGGCGGCAGGGACAGTTGATCAGGTGGTAAGTAAAAGCATATGGGTTACTTGGGTTTATAAATAGAGGAATAGAATGTAAAAGCAAAGAGATCAGGCTAGACCTTTATAAATCACTGGTTAGGTCTCAGCTGGAGTATGTGGATGATTCTGGGCACCACACTTCAGGAAGGATGTAAAGGTCTTAGACAGGGTACAGAGGAGGTTTACCAAGATGTTTCTGGAATGGGGGACAGCTAAGAAGTTAACTAATAGCTTTTCAAGATGATGAAAGGTTTTGATCGCGCAGAGACAGAAAAACCATTCCGTGGGGTGTGGGTCAATAACCAAATGATTTAAAATCATTGCCAAAAGATCTCGAGGGGAGATGAAGAGATATTTTTTCACTGAGAGATTGGTCGGGATCTGGAACACTTCCTGAAAAGGTAACGGAAGCTGATTCCATATATAATTTTCAAAGGGATTTGGATAGGCAGAAGACAGAAGATGGGAACTGCGAATAAACCTGACTGGCCTTTCGAAGAGCCAGTAGAGGGAGGATGGGCTGAATGACGACCTTCAGTCCTATGGGTTTCTATGATTCTATGATTCAATGACAATGTGGAAACTACCGATACTTACCCACATATTCCACCTTGCCTTTGACTGTAACTTCAAGTCGGTAATAATCACAGGTGTTCTTGGGTTCCGCCAGAATGTGGTACGTTTTCAGAACCTACAATTTTTACAAAACAATCCTGGTGAAAATGAAGAGCCACAAGATCGGAGTCTTGCAATGGACGTGTGCAATAGTGATGTTTGTAGGCATGTGTGTGCGAAATAAGGAGTGTTTTCCTCATGCACGAAGGAAGGAATCGCTCTGGTCGCAATGGGTTAAAAACCTTGCAAAACAGTAAGAAAATTGGCCCGATTGCTATTGCAGCAAAGTGGTCGGCATGTTCTTTTAGAACAAATGAACGGTTAGAACATAGAACAGAGAACAGTACAGCACAGTACAGGCCCTTCGGCCCACGATGTTGTGCCGAACCTTTAACCTACTCTAAGTTCAAACTAACTACTTACCCTTCATTCTACTATCATCCATGTACCTATCCAAGAGTCGCTTAAATGCCCCTAATGTATCTGCTTCTACTACAACCGCTGGCAGTGCATTCCACACACCCACCACTCTCTGTGGAAAGAATCTACCTCTGACATCTCCCCGAAACCTTCCTCCAATCACCTTAAAGTTATGCCCTCTGGTGATAGCCCTTTCCACCCTGGGAAAAAGTCTCTGACTATCCACTCTATCTATGCCTCTCATCATCCTGTACCCCTCTATCAAGTCACCTCTCATCCTTATTCGCTCCAATGAGAAAAGCCCTAGCTCCCTCAATCTTTCTTCGGAGGACATGCCCTCCAGTCCAGGCAGCATCCTGGTAAATCTCCTCTGCACCCTCTCTAAAGCTTCCACATCCTTCCTATAATGAGGCGACCAGAACTGAACACAATATTCCAAGTGTGGTCGAACCAGGGCCTTATTGAGCTGCAGCATAACCTCACGGCTCGTAAACTCAATCCCCCTGTTAATGAAAGCCAACACACCATACACCTTCTTAACAACCCTATCAACTTGGGTGGCAACTTTGAGCGAGCTATGGACGTGGACACCAAGATCCCTCTGTTCCTCCACACTACCAAGAATCCTGTCTTTAAGCCTGTATTCCGCATTCAAATTCGACCTTCCAAAATGAATTACTTCACACTTTTCCGGTTGAACTCCATCTGCCACTTCTCAGCCCAGCTCTGCATCCTGTCAATGTCCTGTTGCAACCTACAACAGCCTGCCACACTATCCACAACTCCAGCAACCTTCGTGCCATCGGCAAACTTGCTAACCCAGCCTTCCACTTCCTCATCCAAGTCATTTATAAAAATCACAAAGAGCAGAGGTCCCAGAACAGATCCTTGTGGAACACCACTGGTCACTGAGCTCCAGACTGAATACTTTCCATCTACTACCACCCTCTGACCTCTGTGGGCCAGCAAATTTTGTATCCAGACAGCCAACTTTCCCTGAATCCCATGCCTCCTTACTTTCTGAATGAGCCTACCATGGGGAACCTTATCAAACGCCTTGCTAAAATCCATATACACCACATCCACTGCTCTTCCTTCACCAATGTGTTTTGTCACATCTTCAAAGAATTCAATAAGGCTTGTGAGGCATGACCTGCCCCTTACAAAGCCATGCTCACTCTCTCTAATCAAACCATGCTTTTCCAAATAATCATAAATCCTGTCTCTCAGAATCCTCTCCAATAATTTGCCCACTACCGACGTAAGACTGACTGGTCTATAATTCCCAGGGTTATCCCTATTCCCTTTCTTGAACAAGGGAACAACATTTGCCACCCTCCAATCATCCAGCACTACTCCAGTGGATAGTGAAGACGCAAAGATCATCGCCAAAGGCACAGCAATCTCTTCCCTCGCTTCCCATAATATCCTTGGGTATATTCCGTCTGGCCCAGGGGACCTATCTGTCCTCATATCATTCAACATTTCCAGCACATCCTCCCTCTTAACCTCAACCTTTTCGAGCATATCAGCCTGTTCCACGCTGTCCTCACAAACGACCAGATCCCTCTCACTAGTGAATACTGAAGCAAAGTATTCATTTAGGACCTCCCCTACCTCCTCCGACTCCAGGCACAAGTTCCCTCCACTGTCCCTGATCGGCCCTACCCTCACTCTGGCCATCCTCTTGTTCCTCACATAAGTGTAGAACGCCTTGGGATTTTCCTTAATCCTACCCGCCAAGACTTTTTCATGTCCCCTTCTAGCTCTCCTAAGTCCATTCTTCAGTTCCTTCCTGGCTACCTTGTAACCCTCTAGAGCCCTGTCTGATCCTTGCATCCCCAACCTTAAGTAAGCTTCCTTCTTCCTCTTGACTAGCTGTTCCACATCTCTTGTCATCCAAGGTTCCTTCACCCAATCATCCCTTCCCTGCCTCATTGGGACAAACCTATCCAGCAGTCGCAGCAAGTGCTCCCTAAACAACCTCCACATTTCTGTCGTGCATTTCCCGGAGAACATCTGTTCCCAATTTATACTCCCCAGTTCCTGCCTAATAGCATTGTAATTCCCCCTCCCCCAATTAAATATTTTTCCATCCCGTCTGCTCCTGTCCCTCTCCATGACTATAGTAAAGGTCAGGGAGTTGTGATCACTATCACCGAAATGCTCTCCCACCGAGAGATCTGCCACCTGGCCTGGTTCGTTGCCAAGCACCAAGTCCAACATAGTCTCCTCTCTAGTCGGCCTATCTACATATTGAGTCAGGAAACCTTCCTGGACACACCTGACAAAAACTGCTCCATCCAAACTATTTGCACTAAGGAGGTTCCAATCAATATTAGGGAAGTTGAAGTCACCCATGACAACAACCCTGTTACTTCTGCACCTTTCCAAAATCTGCCTCCCAATCTGTTCCTCCATGTCTCTGTTGCTATTGGGGGTTCTATAGAAAACTCCCAACAAAGTGACTGCTCCTTTCCTGTTTCTGACTTCCACCCATAATGACTCAGTAGACAAAACCTCCTCGACGATCTCCCTTTCTGCAGCTGTGATACTATCCCTGATTAGCAATGCCACTCCCCCACCTCTTTTACCTCCCTCCCTATTCCTTTTGAAACATCTAAACCCCGGAACATCCAACATCCATTCCTGCCCCTGTGATAGCCACGTCTCCGTAATGGCCACAACATCGTCGCTCCAAGTACTGATCCATGCTCTAAGTTCATCACCTTTATTCCTGACACTTCTTGCGTTAAAATAGACACACTTCAACCCATCATATGGGCTGCAACTTTTCCCTGTCAACTGTCTAACCTTCCTCACAAACTCTCTGCACTCGGTATCTGCGTGTTCAACAGCTACCCCATCCACTGATCCATAGCTCCGGTTCCCATCCCCCTGCCAAACTAGTTTAAACCCTCCCGAAGAGCTCTAGCAAACCTCCCGCCCAGGATATTGGTGCCCCTCCAGTTCAGATGCAACCCGTCCTTCTTGTACAGATCCCACCTTCCCCAGAAGATATCCCAATGATCTACATATCTGAATCCCTCCCTCCTGCACCAGTTCTGTAGCCACGTGTTCAGCTGCATTCGCTCCCTATTTCTAGCCTCACTAGCACATGGCACCGGTAACAATCCTGAGAATACTACTCTGCTCGTCCTGCCTTTCAGCTTCCAACCTAACTCCCTATATTCGCTTTTCAGGTCCTCATCCCTTTTCCTAGCTATGTCATTGGTACCGATATGTACCACGACCTCTGGCTGCTCCCCTTCCCCCTTAAGAATCCTGTAGACTCGATCCGAGACATCCCTGACCCTGGCACCCGGAAGGCAACATACCATCCGGGAGTCTCGTTCGCGACCACAGAATCTCCTGTCTGTTCCTCTAACCACTGAATCTCCTATCACTATCGCTCTCCTATTCTCCCCCCTTCCCTTCTGAGCCACTGGGCCAGGCTCAGTGCCAGAGACCTGGCCAATGCGGCTTTCCCCTGGTAGGTCGTCCCCCTCAACCGTATCCAAAACGGTATACTTATTACTGTTGCTGAGAATGATATGAAGGTGGGGAGTTCCCGTGCAGTGTGCAGCTTGCCACCAATGCATTGTGATCAGATTCTTTAACCCGTTCCAAGACGAGCAAAGCACGTCTGATGGCAGTAACATTGACTGTAAAACTCAGGGAGGGCAGGGCAGGGCGGGGGGAGTGGGTGGGGGAAGGGACTGGTAATCGAAAGTCACAGGACAGTGGGGGAGGGCACGGTTGGGATGGGAGAGACTTGGGTCATAGAACTAGATAGGAAAATAGACTTGTCCTCGAAGAATTAAAATTGTGGCACCAATTAGCAGCAGGTATACATGCTCATAACGTGTTATTTCTTAATGACACTCAACATCAGGTTTTGATGTTTATTCACAGCGAGACAGCACTGGAAATAAGTTGCAGAAACAATCTACAGCTTGAAAGTATTTACTCACTGACAGCGTTCCATTCCCTTGGCCCGACAGATCGATGTTAATGTTTTCTCCCAGAGGGAACTAAGATGAGACAGAATGTGTTACAAGCTACATACCAGGGCACTGTATATAGCTCACAAATCAAATCTTTGAATATTGTTCTTTGTGCGGGCCCTGCCTTTGATTGTGTTTGTGCAGCAGCCTGGTTATTATCCTGTGGGATCCACTACCATCTACAATGTAGAAGATACAATTGCTTCAGCATTCCCGGGACCCGGCTTAGACCATTTAATTCAGCTGCACTGAATTACACTGTCATAAAACACTGTGGCTGTGAAATCGGAGATGGGAAGGGAGACAAAACTGGTGAAATTGCATCCGTTGTCCATA